>NC_086327.1:16145754-17345754 GCF_036172605.1 Pelobates fuscus
ATTTATTTTTTTATTTATTTTTAAACACAGTTATCAGTAGCCCTACTAATGCCAATCATTTGTATTAATTTTTGTTGCAACAAAAACTAGGGGTGCTGTCTAACCTGCCCCTATATGGCCCATTAGACATAATATACATATTCTCACATTAGAGTACACTGTTCATTTAAGACCACTTGTGATTCCTGTGCCAACTTGACAAGTGACTCGTCTGCCCACTTCCCACCTCCTGTTCGCTTTGCCCACACTAAACTCCTTTGTCCATTTCAATTTAATTATGTGCCTTCAGACCTAGGGCAATGTGTCCACAATATTTTTGAACCCCATAAGAAAATCCTGTTTTCCATCCCTTTCTCTCTCCCCCCTTTCTCGGTAAGGATCACTTTAATAATTCCTACATTTATGTAGCTTTCTCTTGAAAACGTATGCCCACGGTTTAAAACTGCGATATGCGGAGTCTCTCTCTGAATGACCAATGTATTAGATCTTGGTGCAGGTTCCACTACCCCTAGCTAAGGACAGAAGACTGATTCTACAACCAGGGCAAATAATCACATAAAACTAATTATTGAAAAATATTCTATGATCTGATGAATGTCACTCCCTGTTACTGTGTGCAAATACTAATGTCAGCATTTTCTCAAAAACCTATGGAATATTTTGTGACAGTACTGGAGTTAGTGTATATTAAGAGTGCGTTGACTTAATGGCTCACTATACTATAATAGTAACACCATGTCACAAAGTGTATGTTCTCTCAAGCAACACAATGATGCCAACTCAACAGAGCATCTTTGAAATGACCTTCAGAACATCAATGTGTGGCACATCATTAGTTAGGAACATTAACGGCACCTGTTTGAATCTGTGATATGAAGAATTTATGGTGTTCTGGAGCTAAACTGGCAATAGTGAATAGTTTTCAATAATGTAGTGGGTTGTTTTTTTTTAGATCCTTGAGGATCTACAATTCTAGACTGCTCGGGTACACAGCAAAAATTATTCTGACAACAAAGCATCTCAACTTTACATCTTGTGATATGTCCTGCCCTGGATTTCAGGGCACTTCTATTGCCAAAGGGCTATTTCTGTACCAGTCTCACATATCAATTCTGTTTGGTAGGAGATGTTAATATTTAAGGTTCATAATACATTTTCGATATTTAGCTTAAATAATCAAGTATTACTGATATACTACCGAAAGTGGTTGAGATACACAATAATACACTACTCATTAAGTAGGATACATGATAGAGTGAAATGTAACCAGAACAAAAAAACAGTATATATCACTCTGCAACATATAAAACTGGAAACCATTTGAATGAAAATTATTTCCTTTTTATAAAGGCATGAGTGAGATAAATAACAGGCTGTTTCTAACAGAGGCAGAAATGTTGTTATATAAAGTTTTTGCAGCCAGAAGACTTGAAACATGAGTATCTTGGAAGCCTGACTTGAATATCAGTAGAAAACATTGGCAACTGTTTGCATCATTTATATTTTTGTCAAGGGGGAATACTGACATTATTTTAAATTGGATTTTCATAGGACCATAATGCTCTGTGCTGCATCTGGAAGAATTTGGTACATAACCCTTTAGGGATTGTTTGAGTTCTAAAATTTAACAAGACTTGTAGCAAACGATATCTCCCACTATATATCATGAGCATGGGGCAATAAACGCAGCACAAGTTGTACTGGTATTTAAAAGCACTCTGCCTCCCATAAAATAAAAAAGTCATTAGCTGTGTTCTGTAGCCTTTAACAGAAAAAGTGAAATGGTCTGTACTGTCAGATCTTTTTCTCTATAGGTCTCCCAGTTATACGGTGACCATGGACTGTGCGTCCTGTGACATTGACCAGAACATTTAAAAATTTAGACTAGAAAGAACTGGAAAATACAAACAAAACAAAAAACAAAACACCAATTCAACTGAAATATGTTTGGGGATCTAGAACAAGGCTTCTCAGTGCAGGTCTTAAAACACTACGAAGATCATTTACTGAAGTGAGAATTCAAAGTGAATCAGAAATTTAAGGCTATAGAAGCACATCTGGCTTGGAGAATTCTTCCAGTTCAACTAATTTGACCTTACATTTGAAATTCACTTTGAATCCTACCTTTAGTGATGAACCCTACAAGAGTTCGGGATGTAAGCATTCCCCAGTTCCTTCTTATGGAGATACTGAAAGCATCAGAACTGTTAAACACCTTGAGGACTAGATTGGCACTTACTGGCCTAGAGAAGGGCTGGACACATGGCAGATCCCCAGATGTTCTAGAACTACAAATGGCATGATGATGTGTGAGAACGTGAAAGCATAGAAGTTGCAGTTCTACAACATCCATTGTTTGCTTAGCCCTGGTCTAGAGGATCCCAGATCTATTAAAAAAACATCCGGACAATTTTTGGACCTATGCTGGTCAGTATTAACAAATCATATGAGCACATGTAGACTTGGTTTCATAACTTTTATAGTTGTTTTTAACTGTTGTACAAGTCAAATATTTTATAGTAGTGACTTGTATAGATGGTATAGTAAAAAGAACCACTGAAATGTACCTCCTTACCATAGTGGTATATTGATCACAATTTTAACCAACATTTTAATTTTTTTTTTAGTAATTTTTTTTAGTAATTCATCATCCGTTTTTCTTTTTTTCCCTCCCCATTTAATCCAATCTCTTGTCACATCATTTGGTACAGCAGAAGGCTAGGATACTGGACAAATAAAGCCAACAGGACTATAATAAAGTAGGCCACATGTTAAAATAATGGCAGTGAGCCATACATTCTAACAAGAGAACTGTAAATTCTACTAAAAACATGTACCTGAATTTATGCTTAGAATGCTTTAGTGATTGATGAGGCACACCAGTATTTTAAGTGACAGGCTGTGATTGCACCTTAGAATTGATTGTATCAAAACAAGGTTGTCATAACGTCTTGCTGACAATTAACCTTTCACTTTGATGCTCACAGAAGCAAAATGGCTGCCCACGCAAACCATATATATTTTCATTTTATTCATACATAGAAAAACATTTTAAACCACATATGTACAAAAACAAGAATGTAAGGGTAATAGAATGATCCCATTGCCCAACTAAACTTTTACTTCTAACTTTCCTCTAAGGCAAAGTCTTGTGAAGGTACAGAACTCCGTTAAAAAGTATAAAAAAAAAACGTAAACCGATTTCCTCTCTCCTAGAACCGGTACGTTAATTACACTATGAAAATGTCACACATTTAAATACGTTTTACTGACTCGCAGGCAGACAGATGCTGCTCTGCCTACATTTTTAAAATCAAAGTGTGACATTTGGCATTTTGCTAAATATTGCTCAGCAGGAATATCTGATATTTCCCAAAACAATCCAGGCAGAAAGAAATTTGATGGCAAAGCAAACATTTCATATATAGTTACATTGAGCTCTGCAAAGTCAGCTAGTTGCAGAACTTGGGGAAGTCAGGGATATGTATGTAGGGCAGGGAAGGCTTTTGTGAAGTCAATTTGCTAAGCCCAAGTCAATGCAAGATGATAATTGCCTGGTTGAGTGCCGTCCAATCTTTTCAGTCTGTGGGCCAAGTCTCATAAGATTAGTCTTTCAAAAAAAAAAAAAAAAAGAAAAAAAAAAAAGGTTTTATTTTATAATGTCTTCTTACCAGGATAATATCATAGAATTTTACCAAAGCTCCACGTAGATACATATGTTCCTTTATACACAGACACAGTATTATTAGATAGGCATCATGTAAGAACCAAAAGATATGCTGTTCTCATACAGACTAGCTATTGTCCAACAATTGTCTCTACAAGTCATTGGTGGACTGCAGTTCCACACGTGTCCACTAGGATCTATTTTATAATACTCATTTCAATGGCTACCTTTTGTAGAAACACAATTTTAGGTGCTTCCTGGGACATTGCATTGAAGACTAAAGGTATTTATCCATATAGAAGAAAGTCAGTGATTACAGTGCTAGATTGTCTCCATGTCATGTCCCACAAAGCATACCCAAGCAAACATTGCTCATCAACCTCATTATTATGCATGCAGATGAGCTGCATAAATTATTCATATTCAAATAAACTGCCTGACTAACTCCACGTTGCTTTTATTAATTAAATATGTATGCGACTAGTCAGGCGACAGCAGGACAGCTCTCCAGAGGCCTCTTGTTTGGAAGAAGGTGTCTAGACTGTCAACAATAGCATCAAAAGTTTAAAATTAAATAACACCACTCTCCTCAACTCCGCATGTACACAGTTGCACCCTTCCATCAGATCTTAGAATAAGGCTACGCAAGGGCAGCCATTTTGTTTTTTATAGCAATAGCTATATATTGATTTTTTTTAACGTTTTCATGAAAGCGTGTATAAAAGGAGAGCTGATTGATGTGGTTTATTTTTGTGTTTGTGCAACATTTTACAAGTAATTTGGTCGTACAGGTTGTATTTTTTATTTTTCTCAAGTCATTTGACATACGACAATATGCAGATTTTAATGCAAAATTCATAGCTGCTCCTAATATTCAGAGCATCATGGGAATAGCTCAACATCATGAGAACTGTAATTTAACCATAAGTAGTGACAATATTAGGCATCAGTTGGCTAATAAGAGACTCTAAGAAAAATTCTTGATCTAGAACAATGTCCTACAACCTATTGAAGGTACAAACAAAATCCCATTGTGTGTATATTACCTATTCCAAAATCTACAAAGATACACAGAATTATCCAATATGTGAGAGCCAGTACTCCGGTAAGGGGCACACTCAAACAATAGGTTTGGAGCAGGCCGCATCATGGTACTCCGGCAGACCAGGCCCTGACTGCCCACTCTTCTCTATACTGTGCCAGCGCTGCGATGATGAAGTGATGTCACATCACGTCCTCCCAGTGATTGTAGAAGTGCCAGGAATTTTCAGGCCTGTACGTCGACTATCTTCACTAAAACCCAGAGAAGCCACCCTCCAACTGTAACTAAAAGGGGATGGCTAAATAAAATTTACTTTATAATGTGTTAATATTGTGTGTGTGTGTTGTACTGTATATGTGTAGAATTGTGCATGTAGTAGAGTGTGTGTATGTAGCTGGGTGAGTGTTCAGCAATGTATATACGGTATGTGTAGTAGAGTGTGTTGCAGTGTATTTATATTTATCAGTGTTAGAGTGTGTGTGTGTGTGTGTGTGTGTGTGTGTGTAGCAAAGTATTTTTGTTAGTATTGTGTGTGTCAGGGAGTATGTATTTAGGTGTATGTCTGGCAGTGTGCATCCACAACTATGCGTGTTTGTTTTTCTGAGTGTACGTGTGTGTGAGTTATATGCATATTCTTAAGGTCTCCTGAGTCCTAAGACATGGACCTCTTAGAGAGTTATCAGCCATTCCATACGAACACAGGAAATGGGAGGCTGAAAAAAAAATGTTCTTAACATTCCTTTTTAGTCTGATCAAGATTCACTCTGCACCAGTGGCTGGTGAAGTTTAATATGGCAGTATTGATAAAGATATCTCCCAGACTAGGCTCAATTTCAAATTAACGCTATTTGAATATTTTCACTACAGAATAAATTGAGGAGTGAAAGATGAATTTGCTAAATGTTGCCCTTGCATAGACTTGCTGAGAGTTGGGTATTTTTACAACTCTACATTTAGGGCCTAAAATCAGCAAATCTGCTTTTCAATTCGCCATAATCTGCCGTTTTAACGCTCAAATATTGACATTATTCATTGAGAGGTCTATTAAGAAATATTTTAACATGAACAGCAGAAAGTTTGTTAATTAAGAGACGGGGGCAGACGATGAGTAAAATATATATAAAATCAATAGAAAAGGCTATCAGTATAAATTTTAACTGTGTATTTTTAAACAGCAGTATATAATTTACGTATTAATAAAAATAATTCTTCCAGAAAAATAAATGGAATTCAAGAAACTCTTAGTTTGAGTTTATTAATTTGAGATTTCACATCAGTCTTTATACCTAGGAGGTGGATAATGAATTATCGTTCAACAGCATTTATTCTGCCCAGCTACATTTGATAATGAAACCTACTAGTGACTTTCTTTAATTTTAATAATTTTTTCGCCTTTGCGAACATCATTTAAAATGTTGGCGTGGAGTTGATGACTGGATGTTAACCTTGTCTGACCAAGAAGATCACTTAAAATGTATAAAACCGTGAAAAAGCTTTTATTAAATATGATTCTTTTATGAAGAATTAAGTTATTAACTGAGTAGGCTGCCTTACAACAGGCACTGGGATTTACGAATGTCAGTCACACGTTTCAATCCGATTGGTGGGGAGTTAGAAAAAAGGGATGTTGTTGATGCACTTATCAGTCCAGTATTACTGAAACCGACATGCAATCAAGGTTGTTCAGTAAAGAGTGAATTGTCAGAAACCAAGGTAAATTCAATGTAAATTTCACATTAAAAAAATAAATAAAAATACATTGAAAGAATAGATGATTTGTTAATCTTTTTTCTAATTTGGCTATTTTAGCCTACAATTTATAATTTAATTTGACGTTTATTCATAAACAATTAGGAAATCCAAGCTTTAAAAAAATAAAAAAAATAAAAATTTACTTTTGTAATTGCTGTGACTATAGCCTAGTTAGAGAATTTTTAGCAAAATTAGTTCTATGAGGCTAAATTGAGCTATTCCATATACAGATGATCATTGATGGTTTAGAAAATAATTTGCTAGAAATTCACTTGGAATTCCTGACAAATCACACCGAAGGGAATAACCCTGACAAGGATTTATTTACTAAACAGTCTAAACTAAACTAAAAACCAAAACGTAGGCAAAAATACCAGATTCGGAAAACTTCTCAAGACACCGCTGTAGTTTCAGATTTTTATCTATTTTAGAATAAAGTTAAGCAATTTGGTTCAGTCTGTTTTTTAGTCAACACATCCCAAACAGTTTAATTCACCAAAAAGTGTAGTCAAAAGTCAGGAGAACAGAAGTCCCCAAAAACTGAAATTTCATTTTATAGACCAGGCTGATACAAAGATTGTAAACCGCACTTTGCAAGTTAGCTACTAAATGTAAGCAGCTTGTTTTATAAACAGACTGCAAAAGAAGACATAAACTTTCAAAGATATGTATAGGGTAGCAAGCAGTCCCTTATCTCCTGAGTGCTAAGTAAGACACAATGGACGGGAGAGATAAGGCTCTTCTTAGTAGCTTGTTAGTCTGTTCTCCAGGTAATAAGTGCTATAGCCCTGAGACTATTGTGAGCAGTACGAATTAGCCGATTTACCCAGCGGTGGCCTACTTACTGAAACATTTTTGGATCTCACCACTATAGGCATTTACCAATTATCCCAACTTGTTATGTGCATTTTGATCTTAGAGCTGGGAGGGAGTGGGGCTGCTTTGAAGTCAGTCTGGTGTAATTCAGGGTGAAAGGCACATATATTTTATTAATATTCATTTGGTGTACTCAGCAGGTGAGTTTACAAAAATACAAAATGTGACTTTTTCTGGTGGCTTTATTTAATAGTGCACAGCATCCAGAAAGGGTCCAGGAATCGGAGGGTGGTGATTATTGCAGATATACATTATAGCACCACCACCACCTAAGATAACTGAACAGCAGAAATCTATGGCCAGGTAAACTCCAGCTGTGTTTATAAAAACAATAGGGAAGAAAAAAAAAAGTGTGGGAGGGGTAATTGGGAAATTTGACATTCCATCAATATGATACTTCTAGTTCCAAAGAAAAGATACACTGAATGATGAAGAGGTTTATGGATATCAGGAATATTGTAGTCATAAAGACCCTGCATTTCTTGGGTGTCTTTTTATTAAAATACTAAATAAATGAGTTGAATTGCAGAGGTAAATTTAGATCAAAGTAAGAAATTTGGAAAAACAGCTTGATATTTACTGAACTGAAGTGGATTTCAGGTTACCTATGCTCCCAGATGTGGGTAGGAGACTGAAAGCAAGACTGACACGATTTTGATTTTGCCAGCGCAGGTGGGGAGTATCACTGGAGTGGTACACCTGTCAAACCATGGGGCTTGTGTTGAAAGGCAGACTCTCTGGAACCAGTTGCATGGCTGCCCAACATCTGCATCTTGTGATTTGGGATGAAGGTGGGCAGGTTAACAGGAGTCGTACCAGTGAGGTGAATTACATCACTGGCGCAGCCCAAAGTGTTTTACCTTGTGTGTCTGACAGCCACTAGAGGTGCATCTACAGCCATGCATAACCATTGTCATTTCTCAGAGGTGGCAATGTTTTATATTACAAGAGAAAATGGACAGCATCTATCCCCAAAACCACTGTAATAAGCTGTAGTGGTGACGGTGCTTTGAGTGTCCCTTTAAAACACAAAGTGATAAATCTACAAACTTAATAAAAACTCATCTGAACCTATGCCTTGGATCCCTCGGTATATGCAGTTACACCATACTTTTCACTTAATACATCCTACCAACCCACATCGTGAATGTTCGAGAGCTGGCTACTTTCTATACTTTGTTACACAGATTAGTTGAGATGGTCTAAAGTAAGTATTTTTGCTAGAAGTTCTCAAAAGATTGCATGCGCCACTTTTTGCTTTTTCTCTGGTGAGGTATTGTAGGTGTTTCTTTCAGATCCCACTCCTTCTAGATCGCAAACTAGCGAGCCAATTCGGGTCGGTTTCACCTTTCATTTAGATCCTACTCGCTCTCAATCCATAGCTTGCCAGTAGAACTCTATCTTAGAACAGCTGTCCCCCTCCAGATCTAGGTGGCCTGTCAGCAATGACCTCACTATACCTCATTATTTTTCAGGCACTATCCAGAGGCGAAGTGCTAAATGTTTAGAGATATTCTATTGGTTTCCAAGGTGATTGCTATCTATTTTGCTCAACACAGCACCTGTTTTTGCCTTAATAAATTTCACATGTTGAGTGTTATTTCTCAAGGCAAAAACAGGTGCAATTTTGGGAACAAGGACTAGTCACCATGGAAACCGTAGAATGTCTCAACATATCAGTTTGCACCCATTGTGTTTTTCTTGTCCCCTTTGCAAATACATTGTATGTCTGAAACTCTATAAAAATTTGGGGGGAGAGTTATCTTCGATGAGTAAGGGGCTATTGTGGGGCTCTTTAAAGTGCTAAATAAAAAAATAAAAAAAAACATTTTGCACTGAGCACCCAAAATAGCACCTTTTTCGTTGATAACGCATTCTACTATTCTATTCCGTATACTCTTTTTTTTAATGAAGAGCAATTATAGGGCAAAGTTCTAAATGTGTAAAAAAAAATAACTGAAGCGTTAACTTGGCTTTGATTGTGATCACTCCGCTTTTGAAATTTCCTCCTATTTACTTTGTACAAACCCCCACAGGACTATTTGTACTTCCTCTTTGCCAGCAAATAAAACACGTGCATTTTTAAATATTGATTGTGTGGAGATATGAAAACAATTACATGTATATTAGTGAAAAAAGAAATCTAATACATTGAATAAATGTTTATTTTTCTGTGTGTTTTTCAGATCTAGAAGAGAAATCATCTCTCAAACGTCCTCCCTTGGGAAGTGACAAAGAAGTGCTGTGCCAAGCTCCGATTTATACTGGAGATCAGTGGTTCCCAATTAATTTTCACATGGAACCCTTTGACATAGTATTTAAACATTGTGACTCCCGCCTCCCACTCCCTCCCCCCCCCCCCAAAAAAAAAAATGCGCTGTTTGTGTCAGTGGGGTCAAGGTGTGTGTATCTGTGTTTGTATGTGCCAGTGTATCTGTGTGTGTGTGTGTGTGTATGTATGTATCTGACACACAGAGGCACACTGATACACACACCTGGACATACATATGTATGTATCTGTGTGTCAAGGTGTGTGTATCTGTGTGTAAGAGTTTGTGTATCTGTGTTTGTATATGCCTGTGTATCAAGGTGTGTGTATCTGTGTTTGTAAGTGCCTGTGTATATGAATCTGACACGCACATAAACACACCCACACACCTGAACATAGGGGCACACAAATACACACACTGACACAGATACACACCTTGACACACAGTGTGTATCTGTGTGTCGAAGTGTTGGTATCTGTGTTTGTATGTGCCGGTGTGTGTATCTGTGTGTGTATCTCTGTGTGTGTATACATGTATCTGACATACAGATACACATATACACACTCAGATGCAAACAGTAACACATACACACATCTTGACTCACAAATACACACAGTGACATATACACACACTTGCACCCACAGATACACTCACACGGACATACGCACACACACACACACACACACACACACACACAAAATCTTGACACATACTCTTTTACAGACACACATATACACTCTCACTGACAAGCACACATATACTCTTTGACAGACACACAAACACGCGAGGGAACTGAGCAGAGAGATCACTGCTCCCTCACCACCCGCGGCCATTTTATTTTTAGAAATTTTGTCCGAGCCCCATTTGTGTTCTAGGGTTCCGCAGAACACCAATTGGGAAACGCTGCTGTAGATGGTTTGATGACAGTTTTGATCCATTTAGAACAATGCTTAGTAAACATTCACTGCTAAATTAGTTTTCAAACAAGATACTCTGTGTAAGACAAGTAACAGTTAACTCTAGGCAGGCTTTTCTGCCGTGTAAACAGACTGGGCCTGGTTTCCATAGTAACACATGGCCCCATGATGCAGTGCCACTTCATAAAGAAGGGTTTGTGTGGGAAGTAAGGATGCAAGGCCATGTTTAAAGTCTCTCATTACTGGGGAAATGACAATATGGGAACCTTCGAGAATGATACCTTTTGAAGTTTTGTCACATTCATCATTGGTCATTCATCTCTTTGCACAATTTTTTTTTAAGATATTGCAGGTTTTGTTTAATATTTATAAAAAATCAATAAATAAAATAAATTTCACTGGTTTGGCACAATATAATGACAATGGGTTTCTAATTTTTTGAATGTGCTCTCCAGCTGGTGTGCAACTACATTTCCAATCATGCTTTGCTCTCTGTAGGCAAATAATGCATTGTGGGAGATGTAGTTTTACAGTTACTGGAGAACGATCTGATGGTTTTCCATTTCCAGTACTGGGATTGTTTTTTTTACTAAAGCCACTCGTGTAAATATCACTGCTCTGCTACTGAAATAAACATCTAGCAGCTGTGAATTGTTCATGTAATACATGTTCATAATGCATATTTAATAATATCAAGAGATTCACATGATGTAAAGTATTAATGTATGAACGGGGGGACATGCGCTTCCTCCTCCTCGTGATCTCACCATAAACTGAAAGCCATTCTATTCCATCAGAATCTTTTTTATACATTGCCCGCGTTTTCTTCCCATTTATAGACAGATATAACTGGAGCAGTGCTGGGCAATTGGGTAGATATAACTGGAGCAGTGCTGGGCAATTGGGTAGATATAACTGGAGCAGTGCTAGGCAATTGGGTAGATATAACTGGAGCAGTGCTAGGCAATTGGGTAGATATAACTGGAGCAGTGCTAGGCAATTGGGTAGATATAACTGGAGCAGTGCTAGGCAATTGGGTAGATATAACTGGAGCAGTGCTAGGCAATTGGGTAGATATAACTGGAGCAGTGCTGGGTAATTAGCCAACCGGTGCCGAGCTGGGTAATTAGCCAACCGGTGCAGAGCTGGGTAATTAGCCAACCGGTGCAGAGCTGGGTAATTAGCCAACCGGTGCAGAGCTGGGTAATTAGCCAACCGGTGCAGAGCTGGGTAATTAGCCAACCGGTGCAGAGCTGGGTAATTAGCCAACCGGTGCAGAGCTGGGTAATTAGCCAACCGGTGCAGAGCTGGGTAATTAGCCAACCGGTGCAGAGCTGGGTAATTAGCCAAGCGGTGCAGAGCTGGGTAATTAGCCAAGCGGTGCAGAGCTGGGTAATTAGCCAAGCGGTGCAGAGCTGGGTAATTAGCCAAGCGGTGCAGAGCTGGGTAATTAGCCAACCGGTGCAGAGCTGGGTAATTAGCCAACCGGTGCAGAGCTGGGTAATTAGCCAACTGGGGCAGAGCTGGGTAATTAGCCAACTGGGTCAGAGCTGGGTAATTAGCCAACCGGTGCAGAGCTGGGTAATTAGCCAACTGGTGCAGAGCTGGGTAATTAGCCAACTGGTGCAGAGCTGGGTAATTAGCCAACTGGTGCAGAGCTGGGTAATTAGCCAACCAGTGCAGAGCTGGGTAATTAGCCAACCAGTGCAGAGCTGGGTAATTAGCCAACCAGTGCAGAGCTGGGTAATTAGCCAACCAGTGCAGAGCTGGGTAATTACCTATAACTAGAGCAGTGCTGGGTAACTGGATCGATATAACTGGAGCAGGGCAGGGTAATTACCATAATTCATAATGCATATTTAATAATATCAAGAGATTCACATGATGTAAAGTATTAATGTATGAACGGGGGGACATGCGCTTCCTCCTCCTCGTGATCTCACCATAAACTGAAAGCCATTCTATTCCATCAGAATCTTTTTTATACATTGCCCGCGTTTTCTTCCCATTTATAGACAGATATAACTGGAGCAGTGCTGGGCAATTGGGTAGATATAACTGGAGCAGTGCTGGGCAATTGGGTAGATATAACTGGAGCAGTGCTGGGCAATTGGGTAGATATAACTGGAGCAGTGCTAGGCAATTGGGTAGATATAACTGGAGCAGTGCTAGGCAATTGGGTAGATATAACTGGAGCAGTACTGGGTAATTAGCCAACCGGTGCCGTGCTGGGTAATTAGCCAACCGGTGCAGAGCTGGGTAATTAGCCAACCGGTGCAGAGCTGGGTAATTAGCCAACCGGTGCAGAGCTGGGTAATTAGCCAACCGGTGCAGAGCTGGGTAATTAGCCAACCGGTGCAGAGCTGGGTAATTAGCCAACCGGTGCAGAGCTGGGTAATTAGCCAACCGGTGCAGAGCTGGGTAATTAGCCAACCGGTGCAGAGCTGGGTAATTAGCCAACCGGTGCAGAGCTGGGTAATTAGCCAACGGGTCAGAGCTGGGTAATTAGCCAACTGGGTCAGAGCTGGGTAATTAGCCAACCGGTGCAGAGCTGGGTAATTAGCCAACCGGTGCAGAGCTGGGTAATTAGCCAACTGGTGCAGAGCTGGGTAATTAGCCAACTGGTGCAGAGCTGGGTAATTAGCCAACCGGTGCAGAGCTGGGTAATTAGCCAACCGGTGCAGAGCTGGGTAATTAGCCAACCAGTGCAGAGCTGGGTAATTAGCCAACCAGTGCAGAGCTGGGTAATTAGCCAACCAGTGCAGAGCTGGGTAATTAGCCAACCAGTGCAGAGCTGGGTAATTACCTATAACTAGAGCAGTGCTGGGTAACTGGATCGATATAACTGGAGCAGGGCAGGGTAATTACCTATAACTGGAGCAGGGCTGGGTAATTACCTATAACTGGAGCAGTGTCGGGTAATTAAATTGATCTAATTATAGAATAGTAGGTAATTAGATTGTCAGGACTGGACCAGTGCAGGATAATTAGTTTATTTCAGGAGCAGTGCAGGATAATTAGATGTTTGTTTATAACTGGGGTAATTAAACGTATATAAGTAGACCATTTCAGGGTAATTATAGGTCCATGTCAGGATTAGTGTTGGGGGAAGTGATTATTATGTCACATTATTACACAATAACCTCACAGTAATAGCCGGGTTTTGGCTGGCCTCACTGCTCCTGTACATAACATTTGGAGAGTTTTCTGAATGCAGCAGCTCCCCCCTCCCAGGAGGATAAAACCTCTCTCCTCATCGGTATTCCCTGCACATGCCCGCTGTTTTCTGCTCTGCCGTTCCTCTCAACCACTGCCCCCGGCCGCCCAGCCCATCGCCTGTCTGAGGCTCACAGGCCTTCACACTGCCAAATACTAATCTCTGCCTGTCTGTCTTATGCCTGTTTTTATACCCCGAGGAAAATTCTCTTGAAATCAAACCTTCTCTCACCCTAATTCTCAGCTTTGTTGTTTGGCATATTCCCCTCTTTCTCACCCTGTAACACAAGATAGATTTCTGAAAATCTGCATCAAATTACAACTCCCATGTTTCTCGGCCAGTACCCCCCCCCCCCTCCCCACCCCATCATTACATAGTTACATCGCTGAAAAGAGACATGTGTCCATCAAGTTCAACCTTTCTCTGTAAAAAAAAAAAAAAATGTTTGAAGGACTTCCTATTTTGCAACAAACTAGGAAATGATTCCTTCTTGACCCCAGAATGACAGTCAGATTTATCATTGGATCAAGAATCCGTAACCCCAAAAAATAAAAATATATCCTTGAATAATATGTTTTTGCAAGTATGCATCTAGTTGCTGTTTGAACATCTGTATGGACTCTGATAAAACCACTTCTTCAGACAAATAATCCCACACCCTTATTGTTCTTACCGTAAAAAAAAAAAAACAAAAAAAAAAAAACAGAAAAAACCCTTTCCTTTCACTTAGACTAAATCTCCTTTCTTCCAGTCTAAATGCGTGACCTTGTGTCCTATGTGTAGTATGGTTTAGGAGTAGATTTCCAGACAATGGTTTGCATTGGCCCCAAATATATGTATCTAATGCAATCACACCCCAACTGAGGCACCGTTTTTCTAAACTAAAGGTTTACATTTGTTAACTTTTCTTCATAACTAAAATGCTTCATTCCTTTTATTACTACTGCGTTAATCTGGCAACTGAGGAATGCAATAATAATTTTAGCGGTGTGAGTTTGGGAGTGATCGGTGGCGGGCTCTACTGAGAAATTTGGGGCAACTTACTAATTACTATCTAAAATATATGCATCCAAAATATAATTTAGTAATATAACAACGTATCTTATTTACATAGACAGACTTCTAAACATTTATTGCAGTTTAAAGACACATTACTGTGAGCATTATTGCTGTGGAGCTCAGTGATATGCTCAGACACACCAACAATATAAAGCTTCTTTAAAAAAAATAAAAAAAAATAAAGGGGACATTGGAATAGAAAAGAGGGGCAGAGGAATTTTGGTCCAAAATAGGGACTGTCCATCCTAAATAGGGACACTTGGGAGATATTATTAAAAAGCATGACAAATGTTGCTTTTCATCTGTTTTTTGCTTAAAAGGAAACTGTAGTGCCAGGAATACAAATCTGCATTCCTGGCACTACCGATCCCTCTGCCTTCCCCCCTCCCTCGTGCCCCCCTCCCCGGTAAATAAAGAGTTAAAAACCCTTTATTTACATACTTGATCCCAGTGCCGATGTCCCTCGGCACTGGGTCGAAGCTCCGCCCACTCCTCAGTGCTGTGACGTCAGATATCAGACCAATAGTCAGTTGCGATTCCAGGAGGGTGTCCCCAGTGGCTGTCTGGTAGATAGCCACTAAGGGCAGACTTAGTCCTGCAAGGTAAACATTGAAGTTTCTCTTGAACTGCAATGTTGAACATTGCAGCACTAACTGCAAAAGAATCACAGCATCCAGACCACTTCAATGAGCTGAAGTGGTCTGGGTGCCTACAGTGTCCCTTTAAGGTTCTCAAATCACCACCTAAACTCGCCACAATTCAAAGTTTTTTTTAAATAAACCCAACAATTGTTCATACTGTGCCTGAAGCCTCTTTATTCTTTTCTTTACAGCTCTCCTGTTGCTAAAATTGTATTTATCTTCAATGAGTCCCAAACTGTACCATGCTTACTTACCCCTCGCAATCTGCTTAATAACTCATCAGTGAGTCACTAGGGGTATGTTTAAAAGACTTTACGTGAGAAAGTAGAGTAAATGCGACACATTTAGCGTCTGTGCTTATGCACAAAATGATTACTGGCAGAAACGGATGTCATTGGGCCAGCTGCTGTACAATAGAAAAGTGTTCTAACCACGGTTTAAGAATTCTATCACAGATGATGCATTAAAAATAGGCGCAATAGTTCACTTTTTATTTAGATTGTTTTCTTACAATTCGATTCTGCGCCTAACTGCATCTGCCATTTTGTGCACTGTATGAAAAGTCACTATGAGAATAAAAAAAAAAAAGTTGCAATGTGGGAATATAATATTTAACAATTCAATTGCGTTCCTTTTTTGCTCTCATTTTGAGATGTTTACACAAGCAGCGGTAGA
The DNA here is from genome assembly GCF_036172605.1 of Pelobates fuscus. NCBI lineage: Eukaryota > Metazoa > Chordata > Amphibia > Anura > Pelobatidae > Pelobates > Pelobates fuscus. Next base: position 16,161,871 of record NC_086327.1, read on the forward strand.
AATATGCCCAAAATCAATCATGGTTTAGGTTACATTTTGCAACGTTATTATACCTGCTTTCTCTACCTGCTCATTATTTTGTTCCATGGTCAATTTATCTGCAATGCTTTCAAACAGAAAATTGTTGGATTTTCCGAGCTATAGTATAGTCTTAACCTTGGTTATGTTTAGATCACCCATCTTCCATTCAATGATTTCAAGAGTCACGGTCACTTCTGAATTTTTCATAAATAGAGATTTTTTATGAAAAGCTCACAGCTACTCCTTTGGAATTTCATTGAAATCCTAATGTACTGAGAATATCTAAACAGCACCTACTTAGGGATAGCTTTCTTATGTAAGAGCCTATTCTCGAGTAAATAATATAATGGCCAGAGCTTCCCCCAAATCCTGCCATTTCTCTTCAGTTATCACCCATGACACCTGGGGGCGGCCGTTATCTTCTCGGGTAATGGTCAACAGTTGTTCACTAGTATGAATAGTTGGCCATGTCATCGTATAGTGGAGGCGCTAGGTAATCAATGGAAAATCCTACTGTTTTAATGATCTTCCAAACAGCCCATGTTGTACTCTCATGCAGACATTCCTGATAGATAAAGCTATGGTGAGCTAGATGATGAAGAAGGTAAACAGATATGTTGGTGTTTTTCAAAAACTCCCCAAAGTGACAGTGCCACTTTAAATGGACATAAATCACAGTTGTCTCATTCAAAATGATTAGCTGTCTTACTCTGGCTGGAAAGAAAAAAAAAAAAAGCAGGTAACTGATTCTTTGTTTCAGATTTACCTGCTTCTTCTTTCTTATGCTTTCCACACCCAATCCAAGAAGGACACTGACCTATCCAATCAGTGTCCTATCCCTAGGAATGGTGGAAAAGTGAATTAGGCATGCCTGACAGAGTTACACATGTGCAGCTGAAAAAATCATTGTTTTATTTTGGTTTGTATATTTATTTAAAAGTGTTTGATTAATAGTTTAAAAAAAAATAATAAAAAAAAATTGTCAAGTGATGCATGTACCTTTAAGTGTGGGTTCCCGGGCAGAAAGAAAAAAAAAATGTTTAGAGGACTAAGCTATAAAGACCACAATTTTGCAAAACACCATAAAATTAGAATTATTTCCAGCATCTGATCTTAAGAACTTGCTATTTTTTGTTGTCCTTGAGAAAACTACCAGATAAAGAACGAGAGACAGTATATTCGACATAAATTAGCGTATTTTAGAGGAACACATACATATCCGTCAGTAAGGAAGCAAGGTAACTGTTAGTGGAATCAGCAAGTTCAATCTTGTTTATTTTTTTTAGTGCAGAGATCTTATCTTCAAATTTTAATCTCACAGTGTGGCTTTCCCCAGCTGTCGTAGAGATCTGTAATTTTTATGTTCCTTATTCAATTTGTGTCAAACCAACATGAACAGAAAACACCAATATTGAGAAGGAATGAAATCAAGATTTTGTCGATTTTTTTTTTTTTTTTTTAAAGAAAATTATGTTTAAAGAGGAAATGTAATCAATTTATTAATCAGTGATTTTCTATAAGATCTATTTAACATCCATCTATTAATCACACCTTCTCTCAGGTACTAGATGAGCATTATAAAGTACCTTTGCATGTTACGGCTCAGTGCTATTTGGGTCTGCGAGAGGGATTTTAAAAGGAATCGCTCTGCGAGGAAATTATTGATCTCTTCTTGGTAATCACTAATCTATGACATTCTATTGATTGAACCAATGTCCGTGCCCACTTATTATACAATAGAATCCGTGTCCAAAAATGGAGAGTAATTGGCATGACTATACAGAGATCCATATATTAAAATAATGTAATTCGATTAAACTATTTTGCCTGGAGGAGTATATTTACCTTTTATGCCCTAGGTCAGGGGTGGGCAATCTGCGGCCCTCCAGATGCTTTGGACTATAATCTCCCTTGATGCTTTGCTAGCATTATAGGCCTAAGAGCATTATGGGAGATGTAGTCCAAAACATCTGGAGGGCCGCAGATTGCCCACCCCTGCCCTAGGGTGTCCTCATAAGGTTGTCGAGAATAGACTAATATGGTAATAAATGTATGAATTATCTTTTTTCTTATTTTTTTCAGGAATTTAAAGCAATTTACATTTAATTTTTTTCTCCTGTCTCCGCAATTAGTTTTTTCCTTTCTTTTCTCTTTTCTTATGCTTCCTTGCTACTTCTTCAGTCTCTCTACCTTTTTTTGCAGTTTGACTAATCTATAAAACCTCTTTACCTGGTCTCCACTTTTCTCCATGGAATTCTACCCACTTATTCTGTAGAACCTTGCATACACACATTTTCAGGGAGTACTCCCTCTAGGGGGTCTCCAAAACATGGAGGGCCCCAGGGCAGACAAATCTAGTGGAACAAAAAAATAAGTTTAGGCACAGCCAGTAGTTTCTTCAGCAGGTAGACGTTATTGTGGAGTACAAAAATAATTAGGCAACGTTTCAGTTTCCCCCTGGACAAATTGGAAAGGGGGAGCATGACTGCTGCCCATGGATTGTGGGCTGGTATTAAAGTTGCAACAATGTTCAGAAAATGGAGGAGTTGTATATGGAACAGAGGGGACTTTCCAGTCAGCAGGATCAGTTGAGGGACCCTGACTGAATTTCCCGCCATCCCTCCCTGTTTTTTTGGGGTGTGTGTGGTCTCTCAGTTTTCCTCTATTGTCACAGCTGGTGGGTTACTTTGACAGCGCAGTCGAAGGAAGGACTATGACGCAGTGTCACCTTGTGGATACTACAGTCGGCACAGGGCTGATGGCTAGTTATGGCTGTTGGGCTCTTTGAGAGTATGATGGAGAACTGTCTGTTGTGTTCTCACCCAACAGCTGACAGTGTTTAAGAATATTGTGTTCTGGTTTAATAAAGCTGTGGCCAGTACCCTTATCCACTTAAAAAGATGTCCAGAGTTATTGGTGGCAACGGTGGGTTGGCCAAATCATTGTCCAATTTTTTGTACTCCACAATAAAGTCTACCTGCTGAAGAAACTACTGGGTGTGCCCAAGCCTATTTTTTATTCCACCTAATTATAAACTGGAAACACTGAGCGACACCTCACATTAAAACAGCATTTTTTTATATGATACCTTGACCTCGATGCATCCTCAGACAAATGGTTTTGTAATTTTGAAAACATTTGGCTTTTCCTGCTTAAGGGGACACTGTAGACACTTTAACAAAGTCATTTAATTGAAGTTGTTCTATTGCTTTCAAGCGAGCAGGGAATGTTACCTCCAGGTTCTTATGCCATAATACTGTGATGTCACATGCGCATGTCCAGTAACACTACAGTTGGCCATAGAGATTAATTTGATGATGCTCTGTGGCAGAATTTTAGGCACATTGTGGTAAAGGCCACACATGTGCCTAAGGTCCCCAATGCTCCTTATTGAGAAGCATTGGATTTGCCCATCATGACGCAACCCAAGGAGGCAGCTGAGGCAGCTCCAAGCAAGACTTGGCGCTGGACAAATGGTCAGCAGTTTGTTTTATTTTAATTTTATTTTTTTTAAAACAGAGTGGGTGGAGTGCTATTTGACAAAGGGCATCATGGCTGTAACGTTATAACTACAGATATGTAATGCCACAGTCTTCCTTTCAGAAGACCGGAGCATGCATGGGCATCCGGCGGGACCCAGGGAAGAGTAAAACCATGCTAAAATGGATTGACAGATTATGCTAGGAGGGCACCAGTTCACTCCTGGCCCCATAATCATTACAGCATGCTGTAGTGGTTATGGTGTTTTACGTGTTTCTTTAATACCACTTATGAAAACAGCTACAAAACCAAGAGTGGGTTCTGTTAATGGAGTGAGATCGGGAACATCTTCCCCTCCCTTTCTTTCTTTCCACCCTCACTCAATCCATGTCCCTTTCTTCAATACATTATTTTTCTTTCAGAGCTTTTCTGTTGACTTTTTATACTTTTAAATTCTCTGAAAAATTAGCAAATATTTTTTATTGATTTATTGGATTTTTACGGTGCTTCGTCTTAAAGATGCGAATGAGTCTTTTCTTTATAAATCTGGCTCATCTAATGCTCCCTGTCCCAGGCAATCATTTTAACTACCGTAAGCCATGTTCTTAGACCATGTTCTGTATTCATTGTAAGATTACTTTATGTTATTTCTTATGTAAATGATTGTGGTGTTTGTCTTTGGAGAGCTCAATAATCATAATGTTGAAGAAAAATATACAATGCTATAAACATCTTTATGTCTCGAAAGGTCAATCTTGACCTTGTTTAGAAGGATATAGTCTGCTCCAGCAGACCAATGTTATAGCTTATTCGCTGTAATAAAAACAACAGCTGGAAAAATGGGTTTTTATAAGACGTTAAAATACGCTAATATCTAAAAAAAAAATAAAAAAAATACAGTAAGCCAAAACACTTTAATTTAATCTGACATGTTTCAACACGATTGAATCTTAGTCATATGTTGGACCTAATTAAAATTGTAGAGCAGCTTAGAAGGATAGTAAATCATCATGACAAATAATGCCTATATTACACGACATCGGTACTACAATTAAAAGAAAGGATAGTGGCAATATGTGATCTAAGCATACCTTGTAAAAATAAATCTATCTTATGGTATTTATTCACTAAACATGGAGTTAAAGTGTATTGTAAAACAAGTTTGAAAATTTAGGGTAAAATAGTCAAGCTGTGATTATGGTTAAACAGTTTGTTTTATCCCCCAAATCAGCTATTTATACCAAAATTGTGTAATTCGTTTTTTCAACTTAAAAAGGAGTGAAAACAAACTTTCTCCTTTGATTATTTATACAGACATGTACCATGTCCAATTTTTTAAAAAAAAAATAAATAAAAAAAAAATTTATTTTACTTAAAAGTGCTACATTTTGAAAAAAACAACAACATTTTGATTGTTTCCATGGTAACTGCACCTTGTTTTGCACTTTGCCCAAGAACAGCCGCTATTTCTGTTTTGATAAATCTCCAGTGAAGGGGAGAGAAGAATTTTGAGCGCAAGTTTAAAAGCTAGGGCCGGACGCAGCATGGCAAAGAGTTAAAGAATTTAAAAAAACTTTATACAGCCATGTTCCAATATTGAGTTTTAAATGTTGTAGCATAGCGTGTGAGAACCCATTATCTCTAAACACACAGCTGCGTATGCATATTGTGTACACAGAGCGTACAGACAACACACAGTGGCCTGTACAAGGGAAATCGGCAGAGTACACCTAGCTTTGGGCATTTTTCTGTAGTTCTCATTTTCTGGCTGGCTGCCTCGCGTTCCCCTAGAGATATGAAGATGCATCTCAAGCACTGAATACCAGCCGAGCTGATAACCTGTGTGTCATCGGTTATCATCCTATGCATGTGTCACTGCGTGTGTGTGTGTGTGTGTGGATTTACTTGCCTACACTTACATACAAATTATTCATATAATGTCCAAACGGATACCCTGCCAGCACAATCACTGTCACATCCCTCCGTTCAGATGCTTTTAACTGCTGAACCAGAAATAGGCTGACATTGAAACTTAGCGGATTTGGCAAAGACTCCGGTGAGATGTGCTTTCCTTAATGGAGGTGAATCAGAGACCAGGATTTTGAGAATGAAGGACAGGAGGTAAACAGAATATCCAACAGTGATCTTCCTTTTACCTATTGGTTAATCCTTTATACGTCAAAGGTCTGAGAATCTGTAACCTGTGAAAATACTTTAGACAGTAAGCTTTTGAGCCAGGCTCTCAAAACTCATGGGACCATTTTATTTTTGTTTGGTCCTGATTATTTGTTCTGATTACCCGGACTTTGCACTCTCTGTCGTTGATTGATGTAAAAACAAGCCAGTTCAAAAGGTCACTTCAGGAAATTGGATGAGTCACAACCATTCAAAAATCATTCGACAAACATGGCCAACATTGGATATGTTCACCACAAGCACTACAAGGAGTTGTAGAGTGCTTATAGATGGTCCTCAAAGCAGTATAGCGTGCAATGCTGAAAAAAACAAACACAACGTGTAGGATATCTCCGTCTGAAGTCTGGAGTTGGAACAATGATACAATTGGTATATTAACCAAGGGAGCTAACGCAATGGCAATATTGTTGCCAAGTAGTCCATTTATATAAGAATACATTTGGTCATTGCATACTTATTCCATGTAGACAGTTCCACATGTTGTAGTGCTACAACTTGGAATTAAAATGTTTTTTGTTTTTCTTATTGTTAATTTAACCATTTTACTTCTACTTTACACTTAAAATGTCCTTTTCTCGTGGCTCAAAATGTTAATCAAGCAGACAAATATTTATTGGCTATATTCACCTCTGTTTAAACTAAACCTCTTTCAGAATTCATATGAGTTGAACAAAGTCTATCTTTGCACAATAAAGTTTCATGTGATTTCAAAATAAATTCACCTTTTTCCAAAAGGCACCAAAATTTGTTAGAGCACATATGTAAAAAAGCAGCATCAAGCATCATGAATATCAAGAAGCTTATCAGGACAAGTCCAGGATAAAGTTCTGGAGAGGCAGCAATCAAGGCTGAGAAATAAAAAAATATATCCCAAACTTTGAAGATCTCGAGGTATTGTCAAATCTGTTACTAATAAATGAAAAGATTAGATCACAATGGCATCATTACATAGAAGAAAACATCCAGGGGAACGAAGCCTGGCAGCCATCCTGATCAGACGCCATCTCAGCTTGTCCTGAACCCAAATACAATCTGTAAAATATCTCCCTCACCAGGGTTCATCAAATCTCACAAAGCACCCAATATACACCTGCCCTACCAACACGAGGCCCATAGTCTTTAAACACCAGAAAATGCCTTGGGACTGTGTTTAACAAATATACTACCCGCAACTGACAAATTGGGGTTTGGGGTAACAGATAGGATGCCACATAGTGTACTAAGAGTATCGGAGTAAAGCACACATGGTAATCCAACATGTCCAGAGACACGTACATGCGGCATCCGAACCCAGACATGAGCTAGCTTGTTTTTGCAAATATCCTGCTCCACCATGGTTCGATCTAACGAGCATACTCAAATTCTCACACTTGGAGTATCTCAGGGGTAAAGCGCACACCCTACCACATATGCTAAAATTAAGCCTATGCCAGCTTTGTTACCTCATCTGTTTGTTATAAGAAAATGTTCTTAAAACCCTCCTGCAGTGTTCTGCAAATAAAACACCTTAACATTGTACATATTTGTTCATGTGAAAATGTTGATCTTACCAAAAAGAAATAACAAGTACGAAAAATAAAGAATTTAAAAAACAAAAAAACCATCCGCCATAATTCAGAAAATGGATAATTTGGAAATTAGAAATGGAACCATGAAGGGAATGGTAAGTATGAAGAAACAGAAAATGTCTGCACCCGAGACAGAAGAAACCAAAAATGGCCACCAATAACAAACCTAACAAACCTAGGTTTGATAAATCCCTTGAAGCCATTGCTGAAAATCTATTCCAGATATAATTTGGAATACTTACCCCCAACTTTTTATGGCTGTAAAAGCAGCCAAGGGTGGCCCTGATATGTATTGACTCTCGTCAATGTTTATTTTCCCACCAAAATCTTGTCCAGTGCTTCTTTTGACATTACCTATGACCAGACTTGGTCCTATAAACATGGATTTGTTGGTATGATAATCTGTATAGATTATATTTCAAAGCTGGAATGTATAGCATTTGAAGGTTGCCCTAGCATAATGTTAAGAGACTTATCCTTTGTGGTTTTTTTTTTTTTTATCTGTATCTTTATCTGAGAAGATAATATCCATGGAAATATAATTATAAAAAAGTGATGCTTTTTCTGACCTACCATTGCATCATTTTTGATTGTTGTGTGTAGGAGGTGGGTTGTCAAAGTTTTTCTGCTTTGAAGGCAAGCGATGCCTGGAGTGAGGATGGCTTTGAGGGGAAAGGTCCTTCAGGGTTAGCATAGTTATGTGATTAACAAGAGTTGGCTTGGATTTGCGTAAATAACACTTTTCTTTTTTGTTTCATGTTCGAGCACGGCTCTGAAACTCATGAAAGGTCCTTTGTGTAACTCGGCAGAATCCAAAGCGGCTATGGTGTACACATTTTTAATAGCTTGACCAACAGTTTCACATCCCTCTTGAAATTTATACAAGTGCATTTCATTCAAGGGAAAAAGTAGTCATTGGTGAGTAAGAGGGTTAAGATGTCCTGGGTGACATCTATTCCAATACCCTCACCGCTAAAAAATGTGGCTTCAAATGGAAGGCCATATTTCTTATGCTAGAGGGCATTGTAGTAAGTGAATCCTTTAGCTGCTGTGGAATTGTTTGGGCAGTAGATCTGGAAAGTATATTCTATGCAACAAAGTTGCTTCTCAGAATGTAGATGTGAATTAACAAGTGAAAGCTCTGATTCCCCAGATATTCCCCAGCAGCTGAGCTTTTTTCTAGGTAGACGAATTGTCAGGGCTGAGTGAGTTTCTGTACTTGGAACGTTAGCCTGATATATGTGATTCATTTGCTAGTCAGCTTAGATCAGCAAACCAGCTTTAGGAGTGCCAGATATTCTATGAATCCAGAATTTGCATGAATTGGTTCTCCAAGCTCTAGAAGGAAAACAAAAAAATCTCGAAGAGTTTATTACTGCTTCAGAGCATCTATATTTTCTTTATCTCTAAAAATCCCCTTTTTATTTCTCTCGACGATGCAGACAGGATGTGCAGCTGTCACCTCAATGCAGCATGTCCTGCGCGTTCCCATAGCTCTCCCTGTCCCCTTTACCCTATTGATTTCTCTGCTGTGTAGTTAAAACACTGACTTAGTATTCCTGCTATGAAAACACAGGCGTCAGCACCTTCGCAGCATCTAGAGGAAGGGACGATCAGACTGACACCTTAAGAGCATCATTTCTTAAGACAAGCTAGGTGCAGAGTCCTGAATGGCTGGATGCTGATGTGGACCAGTACTTTAATTGGAGAAGCTAGCAATAAAATAAATAAAAATAAATAAATATACAGCCAGGCTTCAGTTATTTTCCATTTCTCCTTTGCCAGAGGAGGTGTTCACGCTGCTATTAAAAGATTTAAAATGGATTTATGTATGTTCCCATTAGCATCCCCAGGTAGACGTGTTGCTGCTTACTGCGTGATGACTGACCTTGGACCACCTGATGTTTACAAACTACATTTCCTATGATGCTCAGCTATCTCTAGGTTTTGGTAAATGTGATTTTCAAATGTCTGGGGTGTCAAGGCTCCCCAATCACTGCCCTGCTTTTTAAGCAGAAACGGTCCTTGGTAATCAAGTATAATTTGCTAGGTTTCTCACCAACCACCAACTGTAAAGAACAAATCGGGGAAATGTAGGCCAATGGAAATTTGAGGATGTCCCCGCCCTTTCAGTTATGTGCTTAAATTTGCAAATCTTTTGTCAATTTTTGAAGAATAACCCTGTTTGATATATTTTGTGTTCACAGTTGCAATTTTGAATCATCAATGCTTTAGATAGGACAATTTCATGAATATTGGGGTGTCACTCAAATTTGAGTGCTGTGTAAACGGTTTGGTGGTTTGTTCTACATTTATTTACAGGTTCCAATCAGCAGGACAGAAACACATTTTGGCTATTCTATGGAATAAGTAGAAGAGATTATGGGAAAAATACCACAAAAAAAAAACCAGACTACTTTTCTCTATCGCTATAGGAATCTAAAAGATCAAAGGTGAAAAAGAAAATTGCAATAAAGTCTGGGACAGATTTTGCTTGTATGGCATTGTATTATTTCAAACTACAAGAGGTAATGCAATAAAGATTGGAGACTTTTTTTGGGAGTGTGGGTGTGGTGAGGGGCATTTTGCTGGAAAAACAACAATTAAGTCAATGGGACTTTCAATGGGAAGGAAGTTTGAGACATTGCCTCGAGTGTTAATCCATTCTGGTCTGATCAAGTATTGACGATCTAATCCACGAAGGGCTGCCGATGGCACAGAATTCCCCCCAATGGACCGTGTGTACTAAAGGACAGGCTCAAATGTCACATTACTATGACAAGGTCATCCGTTGCGGTCTTTGGAACAGGATAAGCAAGGAGTCCACTACTTGCTGAAAAGCAGGAGAGTTTATTTAGCGGAAATACTCTTACAAATGGAGACCCATTGACTAGATTTTAAACTATTTCGATTGCTTTTGATGAGAGCCAAATGAGACAAGTTGGTGTTTTCATTAAACAGCTAGAGTCTAAAAAATTAAGTTTGTTAATTTATAAGGGCTTATTTCTGTCTTTAGTTTTTTTAATGTTTGAATTATTGGGCTATCCCTATTTTTAGGTCCTTAAGCACGATTGCCAGTTTGTCAGAGATCAATTTTTTTTCCAGGATTTCTAAAGTGGTGTTTTTACCACTTTTTATGATGGTCATCACACAATATGGTATAGGGGACAAAAATGTAAATGACTAAAATATCAAAACAGATAAAGAGGATAATAAAAGTACTAGATGAATGTGGTAGACTGGGGAGGTCTAAAGTCTACGGAGCAATGGGATAAATGGGAAAACTAAATGAGTAAGGATAATCCATTGATAATCCATTGAAAAACTGGGACACCATAAGTAGGAGTACTGAGCTCAGTGGAGTTTGGATGATTACAGGATACCACTGAAAATAAATGAGTTTAGAGGAGGCTGTGAAAGAGAAAATATGGAATATGAAAACGTGATACAGTTCATAGTGAAGTTGACTAGAGGAATAAGGAGAGCGTGTAGAATAGAGGCAATTAGATGAATATGGGACAATTGGAAGAAATACTTTAAAAATGGAACACAGAGGAGACTAGAGGAATAAGAGTATAAACGAAAGCAAGAAGATGAATTCTATTAAGGACACTGAGCAAAGTACGAGTTCTGGTTCTTGGAGAAGATAACTTAATGATGGGATACTATGGGATGTAGGGGAGGAGAGAAGTAAATTGAGGCATATAATGGGAAATACTACATTACAAGGGTAAAAGGAGAGAAACGTACATTACTGGGGGAGAATAATAAAGACAAGGCAATACTAGATAAAGAGGTAAGACAATGAGGTGAATTGTGAAGGTAGGGAAAAATAGGGGTGAGGGATACGTTAATATTTTTTTTTTATCCTGTCACACTGTATTTTTAAACTGGTGGAATGTCCTTAGAACGTCATCAAGTAACTGCATAATAAGAAAAGGCCTGCAGTGCTGCATAGCTGTGTGGCCTGAGTATTCTATGGCTTGAAGGACATTTCAGGGTCACAGGTCCTGCCACTTCTATAGCTGAACAGTTATGGATGTCGTATGATTAAGTGCAGTAATACCCCATGTCAGAGTGAGCAAAGGCATGAATAATAAAAGGCCAAGTCTCCATCGGTACACAACAAAGCTGGTAAGTCGGTCAGTTGTGTAACCCTTTGATCCCAGGAGAGCCAAATCCTGAGGCCAGATAACAACAAACGACTGAATGAAGATTTTTAGATAATTTTTCCTTTCTCTCACTGAATATCATACCATTGTACGGGCATCTACTGGGTTGTGATAAGTTTAATGTAAATGAAAAATAAATCCTGCAATGTAATATTTCAGGAATTAAAGGATTTACCTTGTAACCCATAAAAAACACCATTATGGCTTGGTCAAAAAAAAGACCCTTTGGTAGTTGTTTTTATTAAAATGTTGTTTTTAAGCCTAGCAATCTAGACTTGAATTTTGCTTGTGGCCAGCTCATGGACTGCTTGGTGTTTTCTTTATTCACTACCCTTGGATATTCTCCCCCATCAAACCTCATATTTGTTCAATAGGGAACTGTCCAGGAGTTCAACTTGCCAACACATTTGTTGGCATATATTCCGTAGCTTTTCCCCGAAGATGTGCCTCCTCATGGTAGCTTAAAATGGATTTAACATTAAACTCAGTTTACTACGATGGAAAGTTTCTCAATAAGATTTTTTTTTTTGGGGGGTGTGGGGGGGGGGGGGGGGGGTATAAACAGTCCCTTATTAAACTTTAGAGGATGCCTTGGGCCAACACAATTTTCTTGTTAATGTAGATTACTAGTAATGTTGTACAATAAGTTTAGTGATGAGTTTAGTAAATAAAAAATAAATAAAAAACACATCTATGGTTTATAAGGAAATTCCAAAAACACAAAAAAACAGGAGTGTCAGGGGTTAAAATGTACTCTAAATCGGTTAATGTTTATAGCAGAGTTACATCAAGTAAGTTATATATACGTATAAATAATACTGTCTCACCATCATATGGAGTGTCAGAATAATCCATAGCTTGTGTGCTACATCAAATCATGATTTTTATGGGATCCTGCCCCAAAGCTTAAAATGATGTACAACCGGTGTTGTTGAAAAGTTGGACACTTCTAATATATGTGTATACACACTAAAATACCTATGCCTACTCATTTAGAGGAAAGAACCTGCTTATTTGTTGCATTTTTAAAAGGATTAAAAAGGGAAGGAACACATAATATAGGTGTGGGTTATCCACAACCTTTTACGAATCTCAACTGCCACGTAACTCATCAGTAGGCCACCTCTCTGATTACTCTCTACATCCTTTTATGGATTGATACTTTTAAATAATGCACAATAATAAAAGCTATGCATAGCAGAGATAAACCACAGAGTTAAATTTGTCTCCTGCAATAGTCGAGCAGATCCTCTCCGTATAAATATAGGGTTTGACCTGCGTTACGATCAACAGTGAAACAAGGGTTTATAAGAGAAGTGGCTCCATAGAACTCCACCGAGACTTGGAGATAATTAGTCTGAAATGACAGGTCCTTGAGTCACCCGTCTCCATGCTGTTACCTGCTTCTTCAACTAGTAAAGTGTGAAGCCGACTTGTTATACCCCGCTATTGCTAGTGGTTCTCACTTGAAGTTCCATCAGCACAGTGCAATAAAAACGACAGGTTGCCAGGGTTTGATATGTGAGCCAGCCCAGAGTTATATGTAAGAGGCACAGGGGGATATCCACAAGAGCGTAAATTGAAGAAAATGACACACTCGGGATGCTGGCTAGCCAGAGATATATACTTTGGGTCAGTGCAGGAAACAGAGAGAAGAGAGAATGAGTAAAGCGCAACACAAAAAGAGATTTTTATATATATATATACACACACACACACACACATCACAAGAAACCAAAATATGTCTAAAAAGGAAACAGTAGCCCTCCTTCCCCCCCCCCCCCCACCCCACCCCACCCCCCAAATAATCCTATATGAATTAGAGAGTGGCTGACCGGTGTTTACCAATAAGGAATAAATAACGCTCATATAATCAATTGTGGAATAAATAAACGCTAATATCTACATAGCTGAAAGGGAATAACTTTTACAAAATTAAAGTTGTCTACATTAATAAATGCTACAACATTTAAGATATCTTTTCCTCTTTTTTTGCATATATGTGGATCTGCATGATGGAGTGAACTACTTAGGAGATTTACCTGGGAAACCACAATTGGACTTTTATTCATTTTCTCATACCTTGCATTCATGTATTCTTTACATATTTTACTTGTATACATGCTATAATTATCCAGATATAGCTACATACAATTGTCTAGAAAAGAAGGGCTTAAGTGTTATTAAATGCTACAACATGTCATTTTTTTTTATTTTTCCCCTTTTAAATTATAGCTACACAATCTTCCTTGCTTTTCCCCACCATCCTAAATCGTATGCTCACTTTCAGTCTGTCTCTCGTAGTTGACCAGTTTCTCACTACATTACTCAGAGTATGGTGTAGACTAGAGGACCTACAGGGATGCCATTGCCTGCCACTCTCTCTTCCATTCTTCCTCCTATAGCCATTTCTTCCCACGGCCTGATAGGAGTCTTATCACTTTCATTGAAAACAACTAGACGTAAAATGGGTCACTTCAGATCTCACTTCATAACGTCTATCTTCTATCTTGCTACCTATGCCATCTTTCGACTACACCCTAACCTATTCCAGCAACTATGTCCTACCTATTCTTGCTTGCGTTTCAGTTTATTTTATCTTCTTCCATTTATGGTTGGCAGACTAACGTCTATATGATTGGGAACTGCTCTCTTTAAGTTAATTATTTTTTCCAAAGTCTATGGTAATGTCACAAAAGTGCCCTAACTATGAAATCCTGCATGCTAATTACTGCATTGGCCACCAAAAATTGTTTTCTCATAGCAGAGCAGAATATCTTCAATTGTATTACAAATTCACAAGCGAAGTAAGGAATATTTTTACCACAATCTCATTTTTACTGGCATTTATATAAACGGCAGTTAGCATAGCATTGCGATACTGATATTATACCTCCAAATCACTTTTCTTGGATAAATGGATGGACTAATCCGCATGTGAACTGCGCTTTTTACGGCAGATCAACACAGGCCATTAGCACATTCTGGGTGCCAACGGCATCCTATATCACGCTGTAATTGTTATGATTATTTTTATTCGTGCATTATTTAGAATGCACCAAAATAATATCAAACCTGGTATAATGCGTCTAATTCTTTTTATATAGCACAGTATGAGTTGTATCCCAATTTTTTTTTTTTTTTGAATGCACAAAAGGAATATGAAGTAGGAAAACATGAGAAAAAAATAAAATAAAAGAGGAGATGGTCATAGCATAGAGGTGTCTAGGCGTGTTTTAAGTACTAATACCAATCTAACGCAAGTATTCATACTTTAGATTTTTCCTACTGTGAAACAGTGTTCGCTCGTAATTATAAAGGGTTGACAAAAAAAATCTTCAAAACCAGTTGCTTAAAATCACCATTACTTTAAACTCAACCTGTCATGAGGAGAAGGAGAACACCTGGTCATTTAAGGGAAAGGGATAATTTGTTATCGATACATTGTTCCAGATAGACTGCTATAGAGAAAATGATATTCCATTCCAAGGTTTCATAAAGCTGGTGTCTAGGAAGGAGTAAAATTTCCCCCTTACATAAAAACGAAAACCGTCTGAAATCCTTGAGTAATAGCATCGGGATAAAGGGTAGTTTCCACTTTTGTTTGCTGAGTAGCATATATTAATGTAGGTTTACTTATCCGTGAATTCATCTAATACTCCAAACTGCGCAAAGCACATAGCCATGAATTCCTTCCCAGTGGCAGTCTTTCATGCTTATGGTCTGAGTAATATGCCTTACTGAACACTATTTAAGATATAACATGGAGGACTCAAAGATGTCAATGGTAGTGGTGCCAATGCAGAAGTAGAAAGTGATGCTACATACGAAGAATGGGGAATTTGTGGATCTGGGAGTGGAAGGCGTGTTTTACGACAAGTTGCTCTCCTAAGACACCTTTCATACGAACATCTGTTCCCCAGATGCATAGAGGACTGCGGAGGAGGGTATAGTTCCAAGTGGTGTGTCTGCTTGGTATGTGCCTTGTCCTTTCTTATTTACACCTTATCCAAGTGCTGGTCTTTTCGGGGAAGGGAGGGTGGGGGAGGGTTTAGAAGGGGGTTTAAGTGCAGTCCTATTGCCAAAGACCCTTTGGAGTTTAACCATAAAACACAACGAGGACTGGATGACAAAGTTCTGGACTGCCTAAATCATGTGTGCCAGGGGTGTAACTCGTCCCCAGCACACCAGTGCCAATATCTCAGTATGTGCAGACCTGCTAAACCCGGGGCAGTTGAGAATGATGCACATACACACACACACACACAAGAACCAGGGATTGCCAGTTATATGTTCAGACAGTGACTGGCTGATTGTAGTGGGGTTCCACAATCCACGGCAACTATAATATTGTATGCAGTATTCCATTGTTTACTCTCATTACATTCAGTCAGTAGCTGGATGAAAAAAAAAAAGTGAATTTAGCCCATAAAAACACATTAATAAGTCATGGCTGATCTAGTAAATGGGGAGTTTTAGCATGTTTAATAAAGATTCACAGCAGTAAAACTCAAAGTGTGTGTCACTGCAGTGTGTGTATGCGTGCATGCGTGTGTGTCCTTCAACTCCACAGAATAGTACGAACAGTAAAGTATGGTGTGTACGAGTGCTTTCAACAGGAGAGGAATAACATTTGCTGTAAAGTGCAGAACTTATGAATGTATTCAAGAGATTCACAACAATAAATCTACCGGTAATGTACTCTGTGCATGAATGGATCACAGAACTCCACCACAATAAACATACAGTAATGTTGGTGGGGATTAGTGTACTGCAGAGCTCTACAACAGTAAAACAGTATGCAGTGTGGGTAACAGAGAGCCTGAGGAACAGCACACGATACGGGGAGAAAGGGGGGTAGAGTTGGGAATGAAAGAGTAGAAGAGAAGAGTGAAGCAGAAAAAGACCGGGTGAAAAGTAGAAGAAAACATGTGATTAGGAAAAGACCAGGTAAAAAGAGAAGGAGAGCGTGAATTTACAAAAAAAAAACTTAAAAAATGCTGAAAATATTGTCATGGAATTAAAGGAACACTAATATTCCACTGAAAAGAAAATGGGAACATTATTGTAATGTTTAGCTATTAAAGTACTCAATGCAGCAAAGATGATATATCTAAGTTACATAGCTTCAGGATGGCTAAGGGTTAAAAAGATTACTCTAAGCACCATCACTACTTCAGTGAATTGAAGTGGTCACGATGCTTGGAGTCTGTATGTGCAGTATTTCCATATGAAAAGGCAGCACATACAAAGGGTAGCCCCTTTAGTACCAGAGGTGAAACTCTACTTCAGGCAGTGTCACTGGAGCATCAACAAGACTTCCTGGCTGGCTAATGTCAATTTTCTGCATATTTTTAGGAGCTATGTGCCATTCATTGGCTGAGAGCAGTCAGCTGACAATCTTAGCCAACAAATGGTTTGGCTTCCGACTTCTGCCATTCTGTAGAACCCGGAAGCGCATCAACAGATTTGAAGTACCCTTGGAGCTCGGCAGAGACCCAAGTAAAATGGCAAACCATTGCTAAATGGTTTTCCTCTTTACCAGAGAACTGGACCAGGCTACTTCTGGCATTATAACCCCCAACAACAGGCTGCAGTGATTAGAATGCATGAATTAAAACTTTAAGTAGTATTTAGGGTTAAGGGGAACATAGGAGAAGGTGAAGATGGAGGTCCAACCAGCATCATAACACTTTTAGCTGCTGAATATCTAGACAAGGGAAGCACGAAGGGAGATGCAGTGAACACCATATGGGGTGTCAAAAGGTTTCCTACCCCTGATATAAAAGAAACTTTGAAATACATAAGGAAAGCAAGAATTTATGCTGATAATTAACTAAATTAAATGGAAGCCCAAACTCCAACTTCTATACCCAATACATATTCATTTTCCAAATCATTCTAATCTTTACGTGATCAACGGATTTCATCTGTCCAGAATAATTTAGCATTTTAAACATGATTAGCAAATTCTATTTCTTTTTCCACTTAAATTTAAGACGCCAAAAAAAAATAAAAATTCTTAAATCACAAACTTACGTCTAGCTACATCTGTACAATTATATTAGGCAGTGACGCCTACGTACAGTTTCTGACAGTCTAGAAGTTTGTACTTGAGTGGCATATGGGTGTAAGTCTCAGCATTACGCAGCGTTCTGTCTGGTATTTAAAACATTCACATGAGATTGAATACAAAGTCCTTTTTTAAAATTGTATTGAATAGCATTGAGGAAACATATGCCGTCAGAAAACGAGTCATGCAAGACTCCGTTCATCATCTCTACCGTGATACAGTGCAAGAATCCCGCAAAATTACCTTGTCAACAAACTTTCCACGCACAAAAAAAATAAAAAAATACACCAAGCCATATGAAGACAAGTGAAAGACTGCATTAGATCTTACATTTTTGGAAACGTGCAAAGATTAAAACCAACAAACTTTTTAGATGCCCCCCGTCTTCCCTAGAAATGATAAGAGTTTTCTTGGAACAAAAATGCTACTTTTCCCAGAAATCAGACACAGGAAATTCCACACATCCCGAGTAGTGCAAATCTGGGACTCTTTATCTTTTGTGAATTCATAGCCAGTAAGTGATATTCCCCGACTAATTAATATGATAACTTTGTGGACAGCCCAGAACTGGGATACTGTTCAAATCTATATTCATTCTTTTCTGGGTCAAGATACAACGTCTACTTAATTTCTTGGATTTTGTAATTAAGAAATTACTTCACCTTCTATATCCTTTTTCGCTCTTACCTTATTAATTGGTTGTGAATAATGAGCTGACAGCTCTGTACGTATTAAGAATGACAATCTATATTGTCACCTGTGACCTTTAAATGCAGATATATAGCTTTTAAAGCAATTGGCTATCATATTGGAGGTATAGTTCAGAGGCCATAGCGGCAGACAAATACAGTTTAACATCATTTGTCTACATAGACTGACTGTTCACTAAAAAAAGGGACATTTGAATATTTAGGACCATTAATAAATGAGATGGCAGTATGACTCTTCCAAATGCTAATTCCCTGGTTGCACATCAAACAAAAATCTATGAGGCGACTTGTTGCGCGTGTCAGCTCTGGGGCTTATTCATGAAATACAGAATTTTAGTGAATTGAAAAGCAAGGTACAATCTGCAGTTAATAAATGTCAAGCGGTCACTATAGCAAAGTTGGAGATAATTTTTCCAAATCTGCAGTTTTGAGCTGAATTTAGGAAACTGGGTTTTAATTGACTGCAATTTCCTGTTTAGTAAATAATTCCTGGGAGGCAAGGGGTAAACCCTGAATGTATCTACCAAGTATAGACATCTTGGTGGTGGCATGGGAGGTATGAAGTTGTGCCACTCTTTGCACATAGCTGCCAACGTTGGCATCTCATAAAGCAGGAGGCTGCTGTGTGGGATAAAGGGGGCAGGCTAGTGGTGTGAATCGCATTACTGACACTACACAAAAAAAGGGGAGGTCCATCCGAAGGTTTGGAAGGTCAGCCTAGCGTGACTGCCTGTCAATCATCCAGGCCACTCCACTGAGGGTCCTGAGAATAGCACAGGCACGTCTAATGATGTGCATGCACTGCGCTTTTTTGTGGACAGTTTGCTGGTGTCTCTATAAGCTGGGATGGTGTCTCTAAGTTGAGATGGCAGGACAGGACCTTAAAATCAGGACTGCCTGCATTAGTCTGGTTGGTTGGCTTGCAGCTGTGTTCACACCACAATTTTGTCTCGTTTATTGTTTGTGCCACTTTTTCCCCCCCATCAACTGCACCACTTTTTTTTTTTACCACTTTCCACTTGTTCCATCACTATTTTTGTGAGTCACTTTCTTAATGTAATATTCAGATCATTATGGTGATGCTTGCTTGCTATGTATAGAAAAAATATCACTGCACCTTTTCTCAATCAGATTCTTGCAGACAACCTGTTTTCCGTAAGAAAAGCACCAAATGCATAAAGGTTAGGGTATGTGCTGTGAACATAAGAGACACATCAGAAGAAAATAGCTGCAGGTGTCACATCGGTCACGTTATATTTTATACATGACCACCACAGCGGGTCCTAGAACACATGAATTGGAAATATCATAAAGGCAATAAAAAAGGAAAACAGATTCGGATACTAGCTACATGCAAATCCATAAATGATGTATATAACCCTATAGGCTGTTACATATGTGCAATATATATGTCCAAGACACAAAGTCTAAATCAGGGGTCATCAAACTCCGGCCCCCCAGATGTTGCTGAACTACAACTCCCATGATTCTTTGAATTGCATAGATAGCCAGAGAATCATGGGAGTTGTAGTTCAGCAACATCTGGGGGGGCGGAGTTTGAGGACCCCTGGTCTAAATCATTCAGGGTTACATTTTCCAAGTCACCAGACAGGGAGCACAGTAATTGCTTTCTGGCTCAGAATTAAAGATCAGAATGGAATTGTATGTTCAAAACCTGGCAATCAAAGTGTTCGTTATGTATATCAACGTTCTTTACATCAGGTGTAATACAGTGCTGCCCTATAAGCAGCCAATTCCACTAGCCTAGTTATCGCTAAGGAATACATCTGATGCAAAGTAAACTTTTCTGCACCATGTATCAATGCAATAATAGGAATTAAAAAAAAACAATCTAAACTAATGAATGTTTGCCGGCCTAATTTAGTATGGTATTTGTTTTACAGAATAAAAGTTTAACCTCTAGGGACCTGTAACAAGTCAGGTCAATTTCGAGATACGGCCATTAAAGAGAAAGTGCAAAAATGGAATTCACATTGCATATTCCTCCAGCCACTCTAGAGCCTCCCAACGCTAAGCAATTATTACATTCCACGTCAGAGTCCGTTCCCTGAGGGCTAGATTGTTAGAATTATGTACATACCTCCCAAGTGCCCCGATTTATGAAGTACAGTCCCTATCCCTCTGTCCCTCATGTCTATCCTAATGTCTCTTTTCTAGGAGCTCCGTATTGTTAGTGTGTCTGAATGGATAACATAGCACAACAGTAATAAAACTCCCAGTAATGTGTCCTTAAATTACAATAAATGTGTTTACAATTACAAATCAGTCTCTGTAAATAAGATACATTGTTCTTGTTATAAATACATTTTTAGTTGCAGATATTGTAACAAGTAAGTCACCTATAATTTCTCAGAAAAGCTCCTCCCCTGGCTGCACCTTCAATGACACCCCTAAAATTAAAGTGTCCCTTTTTATTAATTTGAAATGTTGGGAGGTATGTATAATAGACAATCTTGGTCCTTAAAGGGTTAAAAATGCAGAGCAGAACGTGGATTACTGCATGGCTAGACATGTATTGCCTGTTCTCTGGTAAGCATTGAATGCATCAGATTTAACCCTTGCCCCACCAAGAGAATAGCTGGTGGCATGTATTCAGTTTAGAAATATTTTGGTGTAATAAGCAGGACTGTCCAAACATGGCCTTCGTACATTTGTTGAACAACAGTTAGCTACCATTTTTTTTTTATTGCCATTATCAGTTTGGCTAACAGGATTATGGGAAATGCAGTTTTACAAAAGTTGGTGGGGAACCCTTGTATTGTACTTTGGAGAGTAATTGATAAATATACAGTGAAATGAAGAGGTCTAATATTGGCAACACTTTACATTCCAAATGCCCGAGACTACAACTCACATCACTCTGCCATTGTGAAAAGTCTAAGTGTCAGCTTTCGAAGTAATATGGCAGGAGAGAATCACAATTCAGACACTTCTAATCAGAAAAGGCCCACAGCTAAAGCTATGCCCAGTCTGGTAATGAAAGGTTAACCCTTACCTAGAAGAAATCAAAGTATTCCATAGGGTTAACAAGGTTAAAATTATGTTAAAAAAGAAATAGCCATAACAAATGGACTACAAACCCCACCATCCGGACATAAGTATACACTGATTGAAGTTTATGTATTTGATAGAACATACATGTTTATAAACCAATGATATGAAGATGGGGGATGTCAAAAATAGCACTATATGATTTGTGCGTTTATTAAATGCTTGGATACAGGCATGATTAAACAGCATTAAAATAAGGGGAAAAATATATAGATAAAATGACAAACAAAGGCATAAATATTAAAAACACGTGCGCTATGACATATAAAAGCAGCGTATGGCAGTATCAATCCTGTTTTTGCTATATTATATGCCTTTTATTTTCCCAAGTGATCTATAAACACGATGGCTACTTACTAACCGCATATCAGAGATGTATAGAATTTGCTCTGCTATAGATAAACCAGCAATTATCCAGCTCTCAAACCTCTCTATCTACAGCAGATGTTATTCACAGCAGGCTCTGCACACAGCTGCAGTGATACAGCCTGGGTAAAATCCCCTCATCGGTGAATTGGGGTCTCAGTGCGGGATCAAAGTTCAACCCAGAGCCTCTGTCTGTTTAGCATTTCTCTTATTGATTCAACAACCTAATTTCCAGTGGGACTTAATATGCTTTGTAGATTAACCCATACATTCCCCATGCCAGCCCTGCAGACAACAGACCCCAAACAGTAGGGGAGAGATAATGAGAATGTCATGGGGGAGGGTCCTCGTATTGTCACTCTAATTGCAAAGGGCCCATACAACCCCCCCTTCTAATCCCCTGTCACTTTTTGCCTCCTACAAACATTTATTTGCATTAACCTCTGACATCTAGAAACATATTCGTGCTCCTGTTGGAACTGATGGAAGATGTCCAAACAACTCAGAGCATCTGTCAGAAAACATACGATTTCCCAAACATTCACCAAAATAACGAAAATCACACTGATAACATGAAATCATTAACATGGATCCCCTGGAGTTTCACTGTAACAATATAACATATGTGCCTTATCTAAGGACTCTTATGAACCTGAAATTTAAACCACCTTTCTTTACCCCCCCTCTCCAAGAAAGTCTATCTCTATGAACATAATCTTCTTACAGGTGCCCCAAAAATGTGTGTTTTAAGAAAAAAAGAAAAAAAAACAACGCGTCAGAGCGGTCACTGCAATTGGTTTGTAATGGCCTAACTTTCTAACTGTGCGTAGTCACAAACCGTATTATTTTCCTGGATGTTGGTCTATAAGGTAACATCCCCAGGACGTACTTGAGAACCAGAGTAATCTGAATGTACCTTTCTTGGTTAAATACTTTATTATTATTATTATTATATTATTTTCTCAAAACGAAATAAATAATGACATTTTAAAATTGGCACCCCAATACTGGCTAAGTCCACCCCATCAAATTTGCATTCTTCTGGAACTCTTTCGTGGATGGAAACTACAGTGCTCTTGGGTCTCGTTATTCTATATATCCCATGGGTACCAGCCTGGGACTTACGCAATCCATTGCACACTGACCGGGCACATCAAGGGTTAAATATCACTGACCTCCATCTCTGATGACCCCTTGCAGACCTGCAATTGCTGCCAAGTATCACATGAATTCTATAAGAAAGATTGGCCTTGTGACGATCCACGGGCTACCTCATCTAATACCGTGTTAAGATAGCATATTAAAATTCATTACCTTGTGTCAGCATCAGGATAACCACACTGGCCAGGTTCACCCGTTGAAGTGGCACGTTCATTTTGAATTTTGTTTTCTTTTATTTCCTTTCCCGTCTGCGACCGATCTTCTTATCCGAGATTTACCGCTTCTGTTTTTTTTTTCCTTCTGTTTTTTTTTTTAAATCTCTTTCCCTGTTAACCCTTTCCCCCCTCCCTCCCGTCTTCCTGTGTATTCTCTGTACACTCTTCTTTCTCAATGATGAGGAACGAGAGATGGTGAAGAGTGAACAGGCACCGTGTTGGAATGGATGGAGACTAGAAGGAATTCTAGATTGGGAATCTATAAACCCCCCTTCTTGCCTTCCTCCTTCTGCTCTTCTCTCTCTCTCTCTTTTCCCTTCTGCTTCTCCTATGATTTTTTTTTGGGGTCTTTTCCCAATTCCCCCTCCTTTTCTCCTTCTCTTTTCAACCCCCCTTTAACACACACATACAAACAGACACACACACACACTTCGCGTTCCTTCTGCAAACCATATGGGGCTTCTGACAGATGGGAGATGATAGGCAGCAGCCTGCGTCCAATCAGATACAGTGTTGGGCAGGGGCTTGTCTTTCAAATGACAGGCCGTGGAACCAATGAAAGGGTGTTGAGGTTTTCTGTGGAGGGGGATGTATGGGCTGGTGGGTTTTCTGATGCTCTCACTTGATTTATCCTGGAGGCTTTTGTTACTGCAGCATTTCTGTATAGATACTGCCCCCTTCTCTCTCTCCCTCTCATTTGCTCACTTGATCTCTACCTCCGACTCCCTCCTGTGCTTGTGACAGAAAAGAAGCTTGTTGGGACCCTGTCAATGCTGGATAAGCCATGTGTTTAAAAATCACTCAGCGTGTTCAATGTGACATTTCACTAAATTCACTTTTCTGCTAAAAACTTTAAGGGAGAACCAGTGTCACCCCCACCTACCCCCCAGCTGAATATTTAAAAAGTTCTAAAAAAAAAAAAAAAGTTCTAATAATTTAAAAAAATTATATAACAAAAATAAATACAAAAAAATATATATATAAAATATATATATATATATAAAAAAATGTGATAGCAAATTTTAAGGTTACCATTTATTTCCCAGAATCCGATTTAGGAACCTTTGTTATTCCCGCTATATAAAATATGCCTACACAACTTACATAAAACGCAGACTGCACAATGTGTTGCTTATTTTTCTTTTTTTAGTAGTGCATTTCAATCAGACTCTCGGGAAACTCATACTGTGAGTTGTTTTTCAGCAGTGATGATTTCAGTAAGTTACAAAGACTGTTATTTAGTTTTGATTGCAAACCCACAAGTTATTGTAGAATTCTGCTCACAGATGTGCCAACCAATGTGCTCTGCAGTTAAGATTATGAGTGACATTGAGGTCCCTGTGATTTAAAGTTTAGTTTCCCTTCTTTTCTAGTATTTTGTAGTGCACATCACATTCTGTGTCCTTCATTTGCACATGTGTGTTCACCACTGATAACGTGCCCTCTCTGTTGTCCACACTAGTCTGATTGCAATTTTGAGCCGCAATGATACAAATGCAGGATGTTGACGTCTTCGTGGGCTCTTCATCAAGCCTGTAGAGGTGCTGAAAATGTAAGGGGTAAGATTCAGAAAATACATCCTGGTTTGTATCCTCCTGTTGCATATTTGAAGCTTTGTCAAGGTCAAGAATGACAGCCCCACCTGTTCCTCCAGCTGTAACCTGGACAGTCGGGCCTTTACAGGTTTGAAGTCTGAGCTAGTGAGTTTTTTTACTGGTATTTCTATTATTTATAAAGCACCAACAAATTCCGCAGCACTGTACAGCGATTGCACACATTGTTTTACAATTAGGAAGTAAGTGGAAGACATTCATGTGTTTCCCAGTAACGTTTGACACATACAGGGCAATAAACCAAAGTGGAATTTCAAAGAGAATTTAAATTAAATTGAATTTTAATTTTAAGGTCAAAATAGCAGAACCGGAAAAGTTCTCTAAATCAAATTGATGCATTCAGTTCATCTACTTTGGCCTCAAATTTAAAATTCACTTTGATCTCTCACTTTTGTAAATAACTCTGGCTATCAGAAGAGTTGCGTAGCACGCTACTAGTGATGTACCGAACTGTTCGCTGGCGAATAGTTCCTGGCGAACATAGCGTGTTCGCGTTCGCCACGGCGGGCGAACACATGCGTGGTTCCATCCGCCCCCTATTTGTCATCATTGAGTAAACTTTGACCCTGTGCCTCACGGTCAGCAGACACATTCCAGCAAATTAGCAGCAGACCCTCCCTTCCAGACCCTCACACCTCCTGTACAGCATCCATTTTCGATTCATTCTGAAGCTGCATGCTTAGATAGCGGAGGGAAAGTGTAGCTGCTGCTCATTTGATGGGGAAATTGATAGCTAGGCTAGGGTATTCAGTGTCCACTACAGTCCTGAAGGACTCATCTGATCTCTGCTGTAAGGACAGCACCCCAAAAAGCCCTTTTTAGGGCTAGAACATCAGTCTGCTTTTTTTTTTTTCTGTGTAATGTAATTGCAGTTGCCTGCCTGCCAGCTTCTGTGTGCCCACTTGCCCAGTGCCACCACTCATATCTGGTGTCACAATAGCTTAAGCTTGCATTTAAAAACCAAAAAATTTTTTTCACTGTAATAGATTGAATAGCAGTTAGTTGTCTGCAAGCCTCTGGGTGTCAGGCTGTGTATCAGGGTCTCTGAGGACAGGTGTCAATCCATATCTGCCAAGTGACCCTATTTAGGGGGAACAGTCTCTATTCTGCTCTGTTTCAGTGTGTATCAGGGGCTCTGAGGACAGGTGTCAATCCATATCTGCCAAGTGACCCTATTTAGGGGGAACAGTCTCTATTCTGCTCTGTTTCAGTGTGTATCATGGTCTCTGAGGACAGGTGTCAATCCATATCTGCCAAGTGACCCTATGTAGGGGGAACAGTCCCTATTCTGCTCTGTGTCAGTGTGTATCAGGGTCTCTGAGGACAGGTGTCAATCCATATCTGCCAAGTGACCCTATGTAGGGTGAACAGTCCCTATTCTGCTCTGTGTCAGTGTGTATCAGGGTCTCTGAGGATAGGTGTCAATCCATACCTGCCAAGTGACCCTATGTAGGGGGAACAGTCCCTATTCTGCTCTGTGTCAGTGTGCATCAGGGATCCTTAGTATAGGTGTCAATCCATATCTGCCAAGTGACCCTATGTATGGGGAACAGTCCCTATTCTGCTCTGTGTCAGTGTGTATCATGGTCTCTGAGGACAGGTGTCAATCCATATGTCAAGGTGTCAATATGTCATATGTCAGGTGTCAATCCATATCCATTGTGATTTAGGAATGTTAGGTGATTTATGCCCTTTATGGATTAAAACCAGACTCTGCATCAACTGTGTAATTTTCCATGGGAGTTTTGCCATGGATCCCCCTCCGGCATGCCACAGTCCAGGTGTTAGTCCCCTTGAAACAACTTTTCCATCACTATTGTGGCCAGAAAGAGTCCCTGTGGGTTTTAAAATTCGCCTGCCCATTGAAGTCAATGGCCGGTTCCTGAACGTTTGCGGAAGTTCGCGTCCGCCGTTTGCGAACCGAAAATTTTGTATTCGCGACATCACTACACTCTACCGGAAAAAAAAAAACGCACAGAATTATTGTCCTTTTAGATCCAGCCTATGATCAACTAAAACTAAATATAAATAGTGCATTTCCCGCAATCCTGAACAAACAAAGGTTTTACGTAGAAAAAGCACAATTGTGATTGACCGAAATGATGGTGAGAGATTATTGGCAAGTAAAAGTGGCCTGGTGCATTCTGGGAGACAGTCTGCACATAAGATGCAGTGCTAATTTTTTTTTTTTTTTTTTTAAGATTTGCTGTTTATTTAACAAACTTATATGTGTCTAATCATTACCTAGGTTTATATTTATTTACTTTTTATGCTTCTATCGTCTTGGAAGGAAACAAACGAAAACCAGCATATATGGAGAAAAACCATGTCTCAAATCTGTTACGGTTTCTAAAATGCCCAGGTTACAGCTGTATATCATTTAGTAACAGTAACGCCAATGCATGCAAATGTAGCAAACATTTTTCTAATTAAGCTCACCAGTCTGAGCCGCGTACAATTTAGACTAATTGTAATTCCCTTTCTCAATCCTACATTTTCTTTATTACACCCCATTAAGGGTAGCTGCTTTAATCAGGCTTACCACCAAGTTGTTGTTGTTTTTTAATGTAATCTCTACGTCCAATTAGGTCAGTAGTTCTTAAACTTTGTTAACAGGGATCTAAATGATATACATTAAATGAGCTCATGACAAATTCCACGATTATATTAATTACCTAAATTCTTCAAGAGTAATATAAAGCACATCTGAGGTTATATACAAAAAAAAGTGCTGTGGTAAAATGTTGTTTGTGTATAAAATGATGACTGATCATCAGGTGTAGTGGACCCAGGAGTTCTAGTATTAAACTGGATTATCTTCTTTTTGACCAAAAGCACAAAATAAATTAAAGTGTGTCAGGCTTAAAGTGTGTGACAGGCTTAAAGTGTGTAAAAGGCTTATCCAGTCACTAAGAGGACACAACAGCGATCATCATGATTACGTGTACTTTTAACATCTGTATCAAAACACTAGAATAACACAGAATTGGAAGCCCACACTTCAACCTACTTAATAAATAGACATGGCTCCACATTGAAACATCACAAGGACCATGGGAAAGATGTGACCACCATCCCGTCGCTAGTCAAGGACATAGACAAATAGATGATGGCAGACCTCGTAAAGTGCAGCATTGATAAAACTGAATTTATGATCCAAAATATGTCCAATATCAATTCAGGATCACTTCAAACTAACACAGTAAAAACAGAAGAACTTAAATTGGAATAAATTAAAAACTCTTATGCTAGCGCTAACAATTCACACAGAAGTAGGTAAACCACTCACGAGTGACATTTAGCAATAATTGTTGACTAAACCACACATAAAAGAATCTTACCTGTATCATGTCCTCACACAGCCCAAGACTTACCACCACCACCACTTCTTGCTGTTAAACGCTGCACCAAAGAAAGCAAAAGCCACACCTAGTCATTTAGGCCTGACCTGACGTTCCTGCACAATAATCAGACTAGAGGCACGCCTGTTGATAATGTGGATACTTAAAGAGGAAGTACCCATAAAGCAGGTGGGACAGCTAAGGAGGTGTGTCCATTTTCTCCTATTTAAACCTGCTCATACCAGAGCTCAGTATTCTGTGTTCCCTGCATTGGACCTTTCCTGATTATCTGACTTTTGGCTTGGTTTCAGTTTATGAACCTGTGCTGCATGACTTTGCTATTGACGTACCCTTATCTGTACCTTGCTCAGGACACTCTCAGCCAATTACTGTGTGTGGGGCTCCATCTACTAAACAGTTACATCTGTTTAGTAGATATGGCATATCTGTTACAACACTAGGATCTCAGAATTGTTATACCGGATTCTCTTTTGACTAAACAAATGTTTTTTTTATTCAACACACAACCTTTTCTGACCTACCATCCATGCAAAACACTAGGCAATACAAAACTGTAGTGAAAGAGAAGTATGAGCACGGCACAGTAGAACTTACGGTCTCCACCAAACATCATGCATCCTTAAAAAGCATTCTACCACATAGCATTCCACTACAGCAGACCACACAATATACAGGAGATCTATATAGTTAATTTACCCTCTTGCCATTTTCAGGTCCTCAAAAACATCTGGGTGATATCATTCAAGAAAGTAACAAGAGAAAATCGACCACTATTTGTAAAAGGTGCAAAGTTCTGGCACTTCATAGATATCAGAACAACAGAGGACAGTATCACATTTTGGAGATAATTTATGGCTTAGCTGTTTGATCTTTCCTCTTTCAACATTAGCTTTTAAATTTAAACCATCTCACTTTCTTCTTTTCCTTTAACCTTCCTACGGTTTGTCTTATTTTTTCAAGATCATTTATTGCATAAATAAAATAAATCAATACAAAAAAATCCCGTACTAGCATTGTGCTTTCTTGACCCTTGGCATAGGAGAGGATTGTAGGTTTGTGCCATTGTATAAAACAATACTGGAACTTGTATTTCCCCAAACAAAGCAAATGTCTAACATTTGATTTTCTACTTTCCACGTACAAGCCATGACTTTTTCCTACCCCACATTTAATCTTCTTTGTAGAATTACTTAACAAATGTTGGGACTGACAGCAGGGACATGCTTAGGGCCTCAGAGATTTGAAGTTGCCTGCAGCCTTGAGAGCTCAGACACCTGTTAGAGCATCACAGATTGTAGACAAATCTACCAACCTCAATTTTCTTCTCCGAGAAAAGACATAATGTAGAATTGAGAGGAACTCTGGAACACAAAAACACAAACAAACAAAAACAAAACAAACACAAAAACCCTACAAACTCAAGATGGGCGATTGGGAAATAGACAGTTAAAAGCGGTTCTAAAACTGTTGATTGTTGTGCAGCTCTTCTAATCTCTTAGCACTTTGTGTGCCCCTGATCTCCTGGCCTGGGGTGGAAGGGAAATTGAGTAATTTGTCATCAGGTTGAGAAGACGCCGTAGATTTATTTTCTCTCAGAGCAGCATTTGGTCCACTGCCAACCCAGATGACGCACGGCTTTTAAATTATACAATAACTGCAGCATGTAGCAACACAAACATATAGGTGAGTATACTTATCACTTGATTAATTATTAAATCCGGAATACACACATATTGTGCTGTGAAGAAGCATTAAAGAGAAACTGCAGGAATTAAAAAGGTGTAGTCATACATTAAACATTTCGTCGTTTGGAATAGTTTTGCACAGCAAAAAAAGTTCTGATTTGCTTTTATTTCGTTCCTCTTGTAGTTTTTGCATGAGGATTATGATTACGTGAGCCCATTTGTCTTCTGCTAAAAAGGTCTATAATCTAATTTTATGGCTTTACATTTTGCAGATGTTTTACACAGTTTTCTGTTTGTTTGGAGACAATAAAAAAATACCCCAAAAGAAGTGAGTTCATTATTTAGAATTTTCAGCTGAATTTGAAGTAGGTGTTGAGCAGCCTCACAAAAGGGTGTTTTATTCTTGCAACTGTCTGAAGTCTGATGGGACAGTAATGATTTTTGCATTCTGTTCCACGGTCCTTTTTATCTAATTTTATCTCATTGAATTGGTTATAGTACTGTGAGTCCCCTTACACTGTCTCTATATTTAATGTTAAACCATTTCTGATCAGTTTAACACTGAATGAGGGACCTCTGCTGCCCATAGTCAGGCCCCTACTGAAGTTATGGCTGAGGCAGCAATACACACTTTATTTTAGAGACATGAGTCCCGTAAAGCACTTAAAGGGCACCCAGAACACTTGGAGTGGTCTGGGTGCCAACTCCCACTACTCTTAACCCTGCAAGTGTAATTATTGCAGTTTTTTTATAAACTGCAATAATTACCTTGCAGGGTTAACTCCACCTCTAGTGGCTGTCTACTAGACAGCCACTAGAGGGCACTTCCTGCTTCATAGCACAGAAAACCTGTGCTAGAGCGTCGCTGGACGTCCTCACGCTGTGTGAGGACCTCCAGCGTCGCTCAATTCCCCATAGGAAAGCATTGAAAAGCTTTTTCAATGCTTTCCTATGGGGAGCTCTAATGTGCATGCGCTCTCCCCGGCCGGTGGGCGGGATCAGTCCTGCCCACCGGCCGACGCAATGCAGAGGAGGAGCGGCGGCGGAGGAAGAAGCAGCAACGTGGGACATGTCGCTGCCTCTGGTAAGTGACTGAAGGGGTTTTCGCCCCTTCAGCAACCGGGGAGTGGGAGGTGGGAGGGAGAGGGGACCTGCAGTGCCAGGAAAACAAATTGTTTTCCTGGCACTGGAGTTTCCCTTTAAGTTGCCTCCTCTGTGCTCCCTGCGTGGTTCTCTCTGTAGCTGGGAAGAAATGACAGTCCTTCACTTTGTCCCAGCACTACCATTATTACAGGAACCCAGGTGCGCAGTTAAAGGGCTGCTATACCCGACCAGGACCCTGTCCAGAAATTCCCTTTTGGGTAACCCAATTCAATGAGATGAAGCAGTCACATTGCCTGCAGTGTCCCTTTAATATGGAGGATAAGATTTGAGTTGCTAAATGGGGAATTGTAGTGAATTAACTGAATTACAATATTTTGGCTAAACTAAGCAAGGCGAGTAATAAATAGTTTTTACAATTTGCAGCCTGATTTCCAATTCACTATTTAGCGAATAACTCCTCTTGCCTTTTCCTGAAAACATAGAGAATGATATCGTAATATCATGGATGCTGAGGGCGCAGACCTCTTTGACTTACTTTACTTTGAATAAAGTTATCTGCATTTAATAACAGTTTTAATTAACTTCCATGCTGTTTTGTTTATTTAAAGCACAAGGCATTTCTTTATAGGTCACAGCATTCTCAACCCCTTCTTTTTGCTAAATTGTATATTTTCTATGTATTAATGAAAGCTAGAATATGTTTCTACATCAGTGGGGATAATTCACTAAACCAGCTGCAGTAAAAAAAAAATCATCTTTCAAATTTACACAAATGTCACAGCAAACACCATAACCACTACAATGTGTCAAACCATTTTCAAACGTTTTCACAAAGAAAAATAGGCTTTCCTAATGCCTGCAACCAGACTCCTCTGCTGCAGCCAAGAACATTCAAACATCTACATTATCACTAGAAAACAACAAAATGCTAAGAGTTCTGGGAAATTCTGCACCCAACAGACCCTTATTCAATACTCCACAAAGGGACCAGGCTCTAGGAGCTAGATATGTGCATGGTGAGAATATTCAACACAGATGATACATTTTTACTAAAAGTAGAATATATTTTAGGACACCCAAACTTTTGCCAAATGTCTTTTCGGCTTGGCAAAATTTTGGAACAGAAATTCCAATTTGGAACCAAGATTCCAATTCGGAAACCGAATCAGAAGAACAAAAAAAGTCTTGAAAATTTGCCAGTTTGCTGCAAAATACCGTATTTACTCGAATCTAATGCGCCATCGAGTCTAATGCGCACCTCAATGTTTGGAAGTCAAAATTTTTTTTTTTTGCTGGCTAATGTAATGCGCATTTATACAAGAAGATACTACTATTCAACATTGTGCTACAATGAAAATGTTTATTGCCATATGTCATAGTAACAATTATGGTTTTTCAATTTTAGTGTTACATGTAATGTCTGTTTGTTCTTAAAGGGACACTATAGTGTCAGGAAAACCACTTGGTTTTCCTGACACTATAGTACCCTGAGGGTGGCCCCACCCCCAGGGTCCCCCCCCCCCGCGGTGCTGAAGGGGTTAAAACCCCTTCAGCTACTCACCCTTTTCCCGGGCCAGGTTCCCTTACCTCTCCTCTCCCGCCGACGTCAGCTTCCTTGTCTGACATCACCGGCGCCGAATGCGCATGCGTGGCACTGCCGCACTCATTCAAAGTGTCCTTAGGAATGCATTTTTCAATGCTTTTCTATGGACGCTCTGTGTGATTGAGGCATAATATGCCTCAATCATTGCTGATGCGCCTCTAGTGGCTGTCTGGAAGACAGCCACTAGAGGCTGGCTTAACCCCAGATGTACCATAGCAGTTTACATCAGGCAGGGTTAACCCTAGAGGGACCTGGCACCCAGACCACTACATTGAGCTAAAGTGGTCTGGGTGTCTATAGTGTCCCTTTAAGCCCTTTTTCATGAACAAAATTTGCTGTGTGAATTTGCCAGTTTTAATTCGCCTGTGTGAACTCGCCTGTTTAAATTCACTGGAATGAAATTAGTCAAATGCAATTTGCCGGAATTTTTTTTATTTTTACCCCCGAATGTAATGCGCCACGAATTTAATGCACTTTCAAATTCCTAAAAAAGTTACAAATTAGATTTGTGTAAATATGGTATGTACATAATGTATATAATTAAATTATAAGTATATATATTTTTACTGCTCCTCCTTCCCCCCCCCTCTTTTGCTCACTTCTCATTTGATTTTTAAATACAATCAACATTTAATAACCGTCCCTTAGCCATCAATCTTCTCCCCCCCATCAATCACCTCTATTTTTGGCGTCAAAGCAGAATCCAGAATCACAAGAAGAACCAAACATGTTTGTCACATTGCCTTTTGGGTGGTCCATAATTCGGGTACATTTTGTCTAGGAGTTCAGGAATTTGACCGAAAACACACGATTGTGAACTGCAGTAGCCTTCATTAATTAGGATGGAGCCCAGTCTCTCAAATTAACAAAACTCACTATTTGCTTATTATTAAACCCCATTAGAAGGAATGACACATTTTGCCAGACTATAAGAGCTGATGTTTTAATTTGCTATTCCTATTAAGTGAAGCACGAAAAAATAAGATCGTTTTTTTTTTCCTGAGGCAAAATACTTGCACGGAAGTCCATTATTCTACTCTATTGAATTTCTACCTGTTTTCCTGTAAAATTGCCTGTCTGTGTACTGCCTGTCTGGGTTTGTGCAATTAATAAAGTCAGCAGTCTACGAACACGTCTCACCTGTACCTGGGAACACACTATTCGTGTTAAGCATTTGAATATGTATATATGTGTTTTGTGACTGTACTGGCATGAAAATGGAGGGACATTCGTGACAAATGAAAAAGAAAGCCCTTTTCATATATTTTTTGTACTAATTGCTGATCTTGTTACGTTTTTCTAAAGGCACATAATTGTCATGTACAATTATGTGGTAAAACTGGAAATGACTTTTTTCATTATGATTTCTTCCAGGGTCCTAGTCACCAAATGAACCGCTATTATTTAGAAAGTCAAATGGTAACTCTTTGCAATTTAATTTAAAGGAACTACTGATATAGAAATGTATAACGTAAATATCATCCAAGAGATAACCAGGGGCTCCTAATTAGGTGTTCGAGCGCTCCCGGAGAACCGATAATAAAATTACAGACTTACTTCGTTGTGGTTCAAATATCAATCTCAATCTTTAATGGGAGAGCATTGCGTATATAAAATGGCAATTAGTCTACTGCGCATGTGTACATGAAACACAAGCAACAATGACTTACTTGAAAGTCTTATCTACAAGGTTAAAGCAAACGTAACATTTCATGAGAAAGAAGAAAATGCTCCAGAAACTGCTGACCCAGTGAATAATTTAGCATTTAACCTCTGCAGACGTGGAAGGACTTAACTAAGGCAAAGGCTTTAACCCTTTATTTACCTTTATCTATGACACTGATACCGGAGAAACTGACGGAAGCCAAGCACAGAGAGATGGACACAGGTTTCTTCAGGAAGGAAGAGATTCTTTATTGGATCACCGATCGGGACTCAGAGGGACTAGCGTCACCAAAATACAGCAAGTTCTGAGCCCCGGACAATAGTGCAGGCTCCTTATATAGGCATATAACTCCTCCCATATTAAGCTCCACCCGCACATTCCCTTGACCAATCAACACAAATAAGAATTAACTTCCTGTTTGACCGCATGGCTTGTCCAGCACAATGGAGGAGGGGGAATACTATATCCTGTATTCTTGCACATGCTCCGTACACTACTGATCGTATCTTGCCTCGTGCAACCAACTGATCGATACGTCAGCATATGCACGTACACATGCCACGTGGTAATCTCGGCCTACTAAATTTATTTTTACCGAGATTCCACCACATTCCCCCCTTTGATGCCTCTTGATATTTTACAATTACTTGAGGCATCACTTAACCTTGGTTTTGCTTACACCGCAAGTTACCTTGAACCAGACCAGACTTATCTTATGATGTGAATCTTTTAACACTCATCTTCCTGCATTGGTTCTCCTTGATCTAGAGCCTTATACTTATATATCGCCATTATCTGTGCAGCAGCCTTCCTCTCTGCTATACTTCCTATCAGGCTTTGCACAGACCTAACTACTAAGGGTATAAGACACGGTAGGAGTAGACACAACAGTAAAATCAGTAGGACTCCACCTACCACTGCCTTAAGCCCTCCGAACCACTCATACCAGCTACCAAACCAACTACTTGGATTATACCCTTTCCATACCTGAGTAGGCACATGCGCTAGTTTAACCATATGGCTAGTAAGCTCAGCTATTGCTTGCCCTTCGTCGTCTATTTGAAGACAGCAATTGCTTAGGTTAAACTTCCCACATACACCTCCCTCTACTGCCAAAAGGTAATCCAAGGCTAATCTATTCTGGTATACTGCTGTCCTCATCCTGGTGTTATGCTTCGCTAGAAGATTGAGCGCTTGTGATGTCTCATTTGTGATAATCTCAACCACCGCCTGTAATCTTATAATACGGTTGAGCATATAAATAGGGGTTCTATAACCAAAAGTACCATCCTCAGCCCACGTGGCTGGCCCATAATAGTCTATGATACGCTGGGGAGGCCATTCATTATCTTCCCAGGTACCTATCTCTATGGGTCCCCTTTTCTTCCTATGATTCACATCATACACTTTAACACCTAAAGTCTCACCTGTTTCAATCGGTAACAAGAAGAAGGATGGTTTGAGCATACCCAACACACATGCCCCTTCCCAGTCCTGTGGCAACTCCGAATAGGCTTTCTTACCACAGATCCAGTACAAATTTGCTGGGGCTCTCCAGGTAGATGTGATGGATAGATCAAACCACACATCCTTTAAATTGGCATATCTAGCAAACGGGTTAGATGGTTCTGAGACATTTGAAGCCGACCACCAAGTTGTATTCTTTGTATCATCATCATAAGCTTTTTGCCCTAGACAAGTTAATTCTCCTACAGAAGTATTATA
The DNA here is from genome assembly GCF_036172605.1 of Pelobates fuscus. Taxonomy (NCBI): domain Eukaryota; kingdom Metazoa; phylum Chordata; class Amphibia; order Anura; family Pelobatidae; genus Pelobates; species Pelobates fuscus. Next base: position 16,197,663 of record NC_086327.1, read on the forward strand.
CATTATTCCTTTCCTTGCTATGCAAACATAACCTATGATGGAGGTCTTTAATCTCCACTCAGATTTACCTCTAACACTCATATGATAATCGGCTTGTGTAGATATTAATTGGTCAACTGCCTCAGAACCGGACATTACCTCCTTTGCTTCCCAAGGCCATTGGTCTCCCATGTTAGTACCTCCACACACATAGCAGTTGGTAACATTAAGACTACCGGCAATACTTTCAGCTAGATCGATAAACAGGTTTTTAGCATTATGGGGGATCTTATTATCTATACTCATCTCTTCATAAAAGGAATGGTATACTTGATGAGTCTGGGAGGATACCGTATCAGTCTCTATTCCTATAAACAATAATGTCCCAGGATCTAAACCCGTCCCGTATATCTGAAACCCAAATAAATTTCCATACTTATCTAAGAACTTGTCGGGGTTATTAATGAGTATATGGACTGGGTTGCATTCCATAGACTTACAATAAGGGCTAGTCGGCAACTTAGTCACTATCATGTCTTTGTCTACTGTCTGTCCCCAAGTCGCCCACCCCACACAAGACCAATATGGACAAAAGTTATAGTCTTTATTTGGGCATCTAGGACTCACATATTTATTTTTGCTACTGGGACAAATGTATTTATCGTTAGACCCATACGTCCTCTCCCATCTAAGATCCCCACATACATTCCACGGCTTTCTACCACTCGATATCGCTTTGCACGCATCAAATAGCAGAACACCCGAAGAATGTACGGATTCTAATACCGTCTTATTAATTAGGGTCCCCTGAGGATCTCCATTCCTGAGAGTCAACCAAATTGTACGAGGCTGATACTCCGGACTGAAGCACTTAGGTTCTCCTACTCCTAAATGGCACACACTATAATCTATATTTAGGTATCTACATCTTGATACCTCTCCTTTACACTCGTATTGTGAATGCCAAATTAGGGTTTGGGAAATATGGTTACCTGTTCTCGTAGTCTTAATGCATACCTCACAGCTAGGAGTGTCGGTACCTCTACCTTCCTGAATATAAAAACACATGTAAATAAACACAATCAAAAGCACATCTTTCGCCGTCATCCTCAGTCTTCGTCCGTGCGATGGAACCTCAGCTTCCAGGATGTGAGGGCTGCAGGGAGTGGAGTTCTGCTCGTCTTCACAGGTGTCCCTTCGAGACTTTCCTGGCTTATACACTATGTGATGGTAAGCGGACAGGCTTTATTATGGCCTTCTCACTCACACCTGTAACAATAAAATTTGTAATCCACAATAATTCCTCGTTACTCCGACTGAGTAGTGCGTTTTAACCGGATCTTGCAGGGATTCTCTGGATCTGCTGTAACTTGCCAAGAATCGACTGCTGCTGGTTTAACCCTGGAGTGATGTATCCACGGAGTCACTTCTGCTACTTTTATCGCTGTAGGGGTAGACAAAAGAACAACATAAGGACCTCTCCACTTGGGCCCTAACGGTACATTATTCCACTCTTTAATCCACACTTGGTCTCCTGGATGATAACTATGAACAGGGGGATAAATATTCACAGGTAATCTATCTTGTACCCATTTCTGTACCTCCTCCATAGTCTTACCCAACTCTACAACCTGCTGCCGGGTAATTCCTTCTCCCAACTGACTCAAATCCCCCCTTAAGTTACCAAGTACGGGAGGTGGTCGCCCATACATAATTTCAAAAGGAGAGAGGCCCATCCTTCTGGTAGGGGTACTGCGGATTCGCAATAGAGCTATAGGTAAGAGAACGTTCCACTTAAGTTGGGTTTCCTGACACATTTTAGCCAACTGGTTCTTTATAGTTCTATTCATTCTCTCTACCTTACCAGAACTCTGGGGTCTATATGCAGTATGAAGCCTCCACTTTATACCAAGCATATGAGTCAGTTGTTGTAGGCACTGGTGAACAAAAGCTGGACCATTGTCCGATCCTATAGAACAGGGTAGTCCATATCGGGGTATTATTTCTCGTAGCAGGAATCTCACAACTTCTCCTGCTTTCTCTGTACGAGTAGGACATGCTTCTACCCAGCCTGAATAGGTGCACACAATTACCAGCAGGTAACGATGTCCACCCGATTTAGGCATCACTGTAAAGTCTATTTGTAGATCGGACATGGGGAGTCCCCCCATAAACTGGACTCCTGGTGGTTTTACTGGTCCTTGTCTTGCATTATTCTTAGCACACGTTACACATCTGCGTACAATGGCCTGAGTCAAGTTGGACAATCTTGGTATGTAGAAATGTTTTCTAAGAGATTCTTCAGTACTGTCTCTCCCAGAATGTGTCCCGTTGTGATAATTTTGGACAATTTCTACCGCTAGCGATGCTGGTATAACTATTCTTCAATCTTCTAGCTGATACCACTTGTTCTCCAGATACTTTCCCGGTTCAGTCTTTAACCACTCCTCTTCTTGAGCTGTATAAACTGGAGTCCATTGGGACAGTGGAGTTGGTATAAGAGCAGCTATATGCCCCACATACTCCTGTCTTCCTGATTCAGCAGCACGCTTAGCTGCACTATCTGCCATCCGATTTCCCTTGGTTACATCACCATCTCCTCTCAGATGCGCTCGACAATGTATGATACCGACTTCTTTCGGCTCCCACACTGCTTCCAATAGTTGTAGGATTTCAGCTGCGTACTTGATTTCTTTGCCTTCTGAATTCAATAGTCCTCTTTCTTTATACAAAGCTCCGTGGGCATGAGTGGTTAAAAACGCATACTTAGAGTCCGTATAGATATTTACTCTTAAACTTTCAGCCAATTGTAACGCTCGTGTTAGTGCTATTAATTCTGCCTTTTGTGCTGATGTTCCTTTCGCCAGTGGCCGAGCTTCTATCACCTTGTCTATTGTTGTCACTGCATATCCTGCATAGCGGATCCCTTCTTTCACATAACTACTGCCGTCGGTGTAATATTGAACATCGGGGTTCTGGATGGGAAAATCACGAAGATCTGGTCTACTTGAAAATACTTCATCCATTACTTCCAAACAATCATGTTGACTTTCAGTAGGTTGTGGCAAAAGGGTAGCTGGATTTAAGGTGTTTACAGTCTCTAAATGCACTCTTGGGTTTTCACACAACATTGCTTGATACTTGGTCATACGGCTGTTACTAAACCAATGATTTCCTTTGTAATCCAACAACGTCTGTACTGCATGTGGGACTCGTACATAAAGTTCTTGACCCAGAGTGAGTTTATCGGCTTCAGCTACTAGCAGGGCGGCTGCAGCTACGGCTCTTAGACAAGGTGGAAGTCCGCTGGCCACTGCATCCAATTGCTTAGACATGTAGGCAACAGGTCTTTGCCATGATCCCAAGTACTGTGTCAATACTCCCACAGCCATTCTTCTTTGCTCGTGTACGTACAGGTAGAATGGTCGTGTGTGATCAGGTAGACCTAATGCTGGGGCACTCATCAAAGCCTTCTTCACATCTTCAAATGCCGTTTGCTGTTCTTGGGTCCATAAGAAGGGGTCGTGCTCTGTACCTTTGATGGCTGCGTACAGAGGTTTTGCCAGTATCGCATAGCTGGGAATCCATATCCTACAGAAGCCTGCTGCCCCCAAGAATTCTCGCACTTGTCTTCTATTCTTGGGTATTGGTATTTGGCAGACAGCTTCTTTTCTCTCTGGCCCCATAATCCTTTGACCTTCAGAGATATGGAATCCCAGATACTTGACAGTTGGCAAACACAACTGAGCCTTCTTTCTAGACACCTTGTATCCTGCCTTCCAGAGAATGTGTAGTAGATCGTGCGTTGCTTGCTGACAGATTTCTTTTGTAACTGCTGCTATCAACAAGTCATCTACATATTGTAACAAGACACACTCTCCTGGGATGGACTCGAAATCCAGTAGATCTTGACTTAGGGCTGAACCAAATAGGGTAGGTGAATTTTTAAACCCTTGGGGCAGTCTTGTCCAAGTCATTTGGCGTTTTGAGCCCGTTACAGCGTTCTCCCATTGGAAAGCGAAAATACATTGACTTTCTGCGGCAATTCGGAGGCAAAAGAAGGCATCTTTGAGATCTAAGACTGTAAAGTAAGTAGCCCCGCCCGGAATTAAAGCAAGCAGGTTATATGGATTGGGTACAACTGGATGTATGCTAACAACCGCATCATTGACTGCTCTTAAGTCCTGCACAGGTCGATACTCATCTGTACCGGGCTTTTGAACAGGCAGCAATGGGGTGTTCCAGGGGGAAGTACAGAATTTTAGGATACCATACCGTATGAACTTATCCAGATAGGATTGGATGTTCTTCTTAGCCTTCTGCGGAATGTGATATTGTCTTAGGCTCACTGGATAAACCCCAAGTTTCAGTTCAATTTTTATAGGTGGAATATTGCGGGCCAGTCCTGGTGGGTTGTTCTCTGCCCAAACTCCTGGTATGTTAAACAATGTCTCATCACTCCTAGGGTTTTGGCTAGTCAACACTGTATAAAGTCGCCACTCTTCTTCCTTTGGTACGGATAAAGTCATAATACCTGAAGGTCCATTAAACTTCAAAGATGTTGTTCCATTTGGTAGGAACGTAATCTGCGCTTGTAATTTTGATAGCATATCACGTCCCAGCAATTGGACTGGACATTCAGGCATATAAAGGAATTGGTGTTTTACTACGTGGCCTCCCAATGTACAGAGTCGACTTTTAAGAACCGGTTTTTCAGCACTTCTTCCAGTTGCTCCTATCACAGTAATAGTCCTTCCAGATGGAGGAGCAACCAGATTAGTCACCACTGAATGTTCAGCACCAGTGTCGATCATGAACGCACTCCTTTTCCCCCCTATTGATACATCGACCATAGGCTCCGCTCGACCAAGGGGGATGGAGCCCGGTCGGTATCAATAGTCCTCCATGACCGTGTCAGCCAATCCTACGAAGTCCCTACCTTCTCTATCGCGGGACCTTTGCGCTGCTGGAATATACCTATCTTCCCTAACACTTCCTCTGTTCCCATTACTCCCTCTATACCCATTACTCCCTCCGGGGCCTCCTCTACCTCTCGCTCTGCCTCTAAAGTTTCCGTAACCTGACCTAGGTCTGTCTCTCTCAGACTGTTCTCTTCGCGGACACTCATTTCTCCAATGCCCTTCTTCCCTACAGTAAGCGCACTGATTTCTACTTAGAGGTTCCTCATTCCACTTACTATCGCCTCTATCTGGGCCCCGTCTATCTACGCCTGCGATCGCTACCGCTAGCATATCAGCCTTTTTACGCATCTTGCGCTCTTCCTCTTTCTTGCTTTCTGTATCCCTGTTCATGTAAACCTTATTTGCTACCTCCATTAGTTGGGTGATGGACATACCTGCAAACCCTTCTAACTTTTGTAACTTGCGCTTAATATCTCCGTATGCTTGGCTGACAAAGGCGGAGTTAACCATTCGGGAATTGTCTGCGTCTTCCGGATTAAAGGGGGTATACAAGCAGTATGCCTCCAATAATCGGTCATAAAAGACACTGGGCGCTTCATCGCTCTTCTGAATCACCTCAACTGTCTTCGACATGTTAATGGCTTTCTTTCCTCCTACTTTCATGCCAGCAATTATAGCGTCTCTATAGGCTCTGAGTTGAACCATATCAGCACCATTTACGTTCCAATCGGGATCAGTGTTGGGATAATGTGTTGCGGCCCATGCTGCTGGATTAGCTTGATTCAAAGCACGGGCTCTATCTTCTAATGCTTTAATGGCTGCTTGATTTATTCTTGTCCTTTCCTCATTGTTAAATAAAGTCATTAGTAACTGCTGGCAATCAGCCCATGTCGGATTATGCGTCTGTACTATTGAGGTGAACAGATCAGTCATGGCTTGTGGTTTCTCAGTATACGAGGAATTATGGGTCTTCCAGTTTAAAAGGTCGGTAGTGGTAAATGGGACATATACGAAGACTGGGTCAGCGTGTGCCATTTGACCTGCGGCATCGAGATAAGCTGACCCAGGATTTAGGCGAAGAGGCATCTGATAGTGCTTTAATTGTTGGGCACCAGTCAACTGTCGGGTTTGGATGGGGCTACGTAGAGAGGCGTCAGTCATGGGTTCCGGTCGGGGAGAGATAGGGTATGGGGATGTGGGAGGTTGGTTTTGGGAAAAGGTGGTAAATAGAACACTTCGGGCCGAGCTAGATGAAGCTTGACCGGAAGTCTGAAGTGGCGCCAAATCAGGATATTCGTTTCTAATGGGGGTGGGTTCTGGTTCCGGAAGGGGAGATTTAGTACGAGGGGGGGTGGATCCTGTACTGGAGGAGGAAGCGGAAGTGGATGAGGGTAATGAGGGGAGGGGTGCAGGACTTCCTGCGTTTGCGTCACTTCTTCTTAACGGAAAGTAAGGGGGCGGCAAAGGGATCTCGGACTCAGGGGGCGTGTCCAAAATGGGCCTAACACCAGTCCTAGTGGACGAACAAGTCCTAGCTACCATGAGGCGACACTGCTCCTCGTGGCATGTCCGGAGCCATTTTGGCGAGTCATTTACGGCCTGTCTCCAACAGTCAATATAAGGAAACTGGCCGTAAAGTTCAGGCCTACCTGATACAGCCACGTGTAAGCGCTGTACCAGAGTTGGATCCAAACTGCCACGTGGCGGCCATGCCGCAACCAAAGTAGGCCACTCCCTAGTACACAAAGTGACCAAACGTACAGGAGACATCTTTACCCCAAAATCACAAACTTTGAATCCCTTTTTAAAATTCTTAACCATACATCCTAAGGGATCCGGAATCGTTGACTGCGACGCACCCATATTAAACAATGGAACGTCGTCGACAACGAATACTATACACGCGTACTATTCAACAGTCACACCCGTTTCCTCTGGCAACAGCACCACGTGGTACGGTTACCAAGTGAAACGTACACAATAACACAATAAACACTCAGGGAATTCCCGTACACACACAGCTGTTACACCAGTCACTATATAATCAATATTATGCCCTTTGGCGTAACTATACAGTCACCCACGCTATAATTCTCTATATATGAATTACCCGTCTATAACACACCCCAGTAACATCGTCTTTTACAAATAGCGGTTACAGTACGGTTAGCATAGGTCAAAGCACAAGTTAAGGTCACAATACAATTATTAGTGGTTATGGTGTTAAACATGCAATGGACGACAATGATTAGTACTTATTATACAATGTCAGTAAATATACAGGGTTATGGTACCGTGCACTATAATACAGCAACACACTATCAACACTCTCGCTAGACGGCTGAGCTCGCGCTATCTAACAAGATATACACTTTACTAAAACAATCGTTAACACATTTACAATTCCCAACTAAACTATTGGCCAGTACCTTGAATGGACTACCTAAAAACAATCTACATACGTTTTGGTTAGCCACACTGCCCAATCACCACATATATAGCGAGCTAGAGAACCGAATTTACACAGACGCCTCTTAGTCGCACTATACAACGAGCTAGAGGACCGAATTTACACAGACGCCTCTTAGTCGTACTATCAAAAGTCTAGTGGGTTCCAAATTTACACGCCTTCCCACTTAGCCCAGATAGGATGAGAACTAGCGAACCGGATTTACACAGACGCCGCTTAGTCTCCCGGTCCCTCCGACCTAGCGAACAAAATATACACCCTAGAACGCTAGTCTAGACAAGACACCGGTGTCCGGCTAGGGCTTATTTTACACCAGAGCGCCCTGCCTGACTAACCAAATCAAACGGTCTGACTAAAGAGCGTTCGATCGAGCGGTGCGCCTTCGCTCCTTCCCTCCGACAGAGGGGGCAGATACAGATTCAAAAACCCCTTTGGGCCTACCGCACAATCGGTATACCCCTAGCGGGTCCTGCCGTCTAAAACAGCAGTTGTCTTACCTCCTCGTTCCTGAACCTGAGTTCACACTCATCGACGGGGACACCCCAGCACTTCTCACGTAGAGGCCGATGATCTCCTGGACAACAGACCAGTGGCGCCGAGACGAAGGGAGGTCCACGCAGAAGTTCAGGGGTGCAGCCGTAGAGAACGTGGGCAAAGATAGACCGTCTCACGCCTCTGCCTCTCAGCTACCGTTGAACGATGAGCTTCCCGGCCAATGCACCAAATGATACCGGAGAAACTGACGGAAGCCAAGCACAGAGAGATGGACACAGGTTTCTTCAGGAAGGAAGAGATTCTTTATTGGATCACCGATCGGGACTCAGAGGGACTAGCGTCACCAAAATACAGCAAGTTCTGAGCCCCGGACAATAGTGCAGGCTCCTTATATAGGCATATAACTCCTCCCATATTAAGCTCCACCCGCACATTCCCTTGACCAATCAACACAAATAAGAATTAACTTCCTGTTTGACCGCATGGCTTGTCCAGCACAATGGAGGAGGGGGAATACTATATCCTGTATTCTTGCACATGCTCCGTACACTACTGATCGTATCTTGCCTCGTGCAACCAACTGATCGATACGTCAGCATATGCACGTACACATGCCACGTGGTAATCTCGGCCTACTAAATTTATTTTTACCGAGATTCCACCACAACACTACTAATTCAAGTGGTTATAGTCTCTAAAGTCCCATGAAACCATCATTAAATTTAGCATTAAACTATCCCCTAACCCATTTCCTCTGTGTTGCATGGGTTAATGAGGAAGCATTAGCTTGAACAGCAATGTGTGGCTGTGATTGGTTTAGAGTGTCAGCTGACTGCTTTCTGCCTATCACAGCGTCTATTGCTGGTATGAACTGGTATGGCTAGAAGGAAGTGTGTAAGCTCTGTCTCAATGATGGTGGGACTATGGGAAGCAAGGGGCACATATTCAGTGTTAAACTGATCAAAAATGGTTTTAACACTGAAAGAAATGGCAGTGCCAGGGGACTCCATGTACTATAACTACATCAATGACATGAAATGATTATAATGCCTAATTCCTTTTAGTGAAGAGTCCCCTAGACGACGTCTATATGGCTGTTGGGTTAAGGAGATCTCTCCAAACAGTCCCGAAAGAACACACAAACATATAGCCAGACTGCCACCAGTTATATACTGACCACCTGCATTTTTCTCAGCTTTTCTGCGATGTGTACACGATATGTAGCTGCTTCCTACCTTGATATCTCACTTCAAGCGTGCTGTGTCAGATGTGATTGTGTTTAGCCTTTTCCTGCACTATCACAAGGCTTCCAACTGCACAAGTAAATTATCAGAGGCCCATGCAGGTACAGGTTATGCAAGTTGTGGCCATCAAAGAAAGGGCTGTAGAGAAAATGCAGTTGATAGCTATATTTTGTAACTCAGCTGAACCATGAGATCATAAGGGAAAGGTGGGCAGACTGGACCAAGCCAGTGAATTTATGCCAAGGCTGATTCTTGGTAACAGGACCACTATATGTCTAACTCACTCTATCTGTCTCGGTTCATTTTTCTTGAAATATTACACAGTAGTTACAAACCACACAAATATTTTGTACAATAGAGAAAATAATGATATTTCATTCATTGTTACTGCAAACTGATATCCTTAATTACATCTGCAGTTAATAAGAGTTTCATACAATTAGATTTTATGTGTATTTTACATATTGCTTGTATAATAGAATACTGTATGCATTGTATTGTTTATTTTTCATTACACAATCTTAATTACATTTCCATTTATTTTTCTGCTATTTCCAATCTTTTGAGTTTCAATGAAGTTTAATGTCCTTGCACAGAATAATACAGTAATTGAAGTCCTTCTCTGGTAGACTAGGCACAATGAAGGCACAAGGTCCATGTTTGACAATAAAATGAAAAATACATTATTAGCATGTACATATAATATGATAAGCCTGGTTTTAATTGTATCTAGTTCTGATCTGTTTTGTTTAAAGGGACACTTAGCATCATAACCACTTTGGCTTCGGGGTGCTGTAGCTGTGATTCATATCAAACCATTTTGAGAGGTCCGACAACAAAAATCCTCCCCTCCCTCCCCCTAAGGAACTGTAGTGGCTATGGTGTTAAGAGTGTCCATTTAATATTCGTATAATTGAAATCCATTCCAAAATATCATATAACTACCAATCACCCTAAATTTGTCTGACAGTCTCAAGTTTTGGCCTCTGTCTTTCCATTCAGGCTTGGTTCTCCAGTGCTCAATTTCTGGGAATACAATAGACAAGTCTCCAGAAAGCTCTGTGTGAGTGCATCATTAAATGTACTTAGGCTATGCTAATCTAACTCATAGTGTGTGTTGCAGATGAACAGCCCGAGCTACCTGCAATCTATGCATGCTCCTCAGACTTACACTCCCCCCTTTAGGGAGTGAATCAGCAGTGACCTTCATGCCTCCTTTTTGGCCCCTCTTCTCTCATCCCAATTACATACATCCTAAGGTTGAGAGGTAACATATTAATTATTGTTGGAATAGGTAAACGGTTGTAATTTATGGTTTGAGTTAGCGATGAGTGATGATGTAAATGCTGCTATACTCAGCACAATATGAGAGAAACACAATGTTTATGTAATAAATCCATTGATTTACCGAGTAAAGACGTTATGTTCTATAGGTGGCCCTTTGGAGGTGACCACAGGAAAGCCTAAAATGAGGAGTCTCTGGAAGCAGTTAAAGTAGTAAGTATTGCAAGTTAGCATGTAAATCTCCCATGTTAAAATTAGTGTAGGACCCACCAATATTGGGGTATTGTGGCAAAGTGATGGGCTTAACACAATATAGCCATATTGGGTAACGGAATCCCCATGTTTTTTTTTTAAAGAAGCCTTGTGTCACGGGTAGGAAGGTCCCTTGGTCACCGCTTCTCCTTTCCTCTGCTGGTCCTGGATCCAGCTACAGCATACAGTGATTATAAGCTATAGGAACAGTGATTAAAGCCCTCTGGAACCTTGTGAAATTCCATGGATAGGACCAGTCATATTGGGTAAAACACGAGAACTGTTTATTGCAGAGAAAACACATGTATTTATACCACTACACACAACAGGGGGTCTTCAGCCAGAACTATGCAAACCACTGCCTGGTGTCTGAGACATAATTAGATAAAGACATATAATTGAATTACCTGCTGGACATCAAGACCCATTGCACAAGATGCTATAACAATATAACAATTAAAACAATAGGTTTCATCTAGCTCAAAATGTTATAGAATAACTCGACATTAATGCAAGGTACTCCCACATGCTATACCCTATTCCAAAGCTGGTGACAGGACCCGTAGTCAGTGGGCAGTAATTTAGTCTTCAACCCTCTCCTGGTGGCTATGGAACAGGAGCTTCCGTGACACCTTGTAAAATGTAAAACTGTGTATTTGTGTGTGTGCTGTTCCTTTAATTTTATTTTAAACTCATGTTCTTTGTCATCCAATGACGAAAAAGATTGCCTAGTTAATTTTGGTCTAAGATTTTGAATAGCTTATTAAGGAAGTTTGCTAAAAAATAAAATGCTATGCATCAGGGGGATATAGTAAAACACGTGAGAAAGAAATTCTAATGTAAAAGGTCTAATGCTGATGTAAAGCTTGGGAAACCACTCTGGATTTATTACATCATTTAAAAAAATAAATAGAAATCTATTCCTGGGAAAAACATTCCAATGATCTTTGGATTAGTATAGGCCATGTCCACAAATCATTAAACTCGGGCAGGTTAATAGCAGGTGACAGATTGCTAATTCTATTGGGTGAAGATAGATCTGTTAAGAGTTCTGCTTAAGTAAAATAAGTTTAGCAAGTGCACATTTACAGCCCCTTGTAAATCAATGTACCCTTCAATGCCATTCGATACTCTCTGCCAATATTTGCAGCTTACTCCAGACTGGAAGCGTTTTTTGACCGAATGGTAGCTCTTGGCTTTTCTTTTAGCAATACGTTCTAATAACCTCTTATTGGGAGTTCTGGCACTGATTGAGAGCTGTTATAAATATTATCACTAGTTCGATTTTATTAATATTTCTGAATGTATCTATAGCACTAACACAAGTTCACGTTAGATTAGATTTATGAACACCATTCTCTTAACAAAACACACTCATCTGTTTCTTGACATGTTTTTTCATAACAAAGAACGATCTCTTTCATCTGTTGAACATCTCCCACCTCTGATGCTCGCCTTCAAGACTTCTCGAGGGCTGCACCGTTCCTGTGGAACTCGCTTCCCTCCTCCGTTAGATGCTCACCCAGTCTCCAACCCTTCAAAAGATCATTAAAAACCCACTTCTTCATAAAAGCGTATCAATTAAACTGTTAATAGCTCCCGACTGATTATTCTTCTGCAACTGTCACTAGTCTAATACTATCCTTACCTTTTCGTGTCATTTTACCCCACTCCCTCTAGCATGTAAGCACATTGAGCAGGGCCCTCAACCGCTCTGTTTCTGTGTGTCCAACTTGTCTGGTTACAACTACATGTCGGTTCGTCCACCCATTGTAAAGCGCTGCGGAATTTGACGGTGCTCTATAAATATCATAATAATAATAATAATCTCAGCAGAAAGGAGAGAGAAAAAAAAACAATGTATCCTTTCACCAAGATGCACACTGGCAAAGTTAATTACTAAAGTGAGAATTGTTGGGAATTCGAAGTGCATTTTGAATTTGAGACCAATGTAGTTTAGCTGAAAGCAAAGTTTTTAACGCTCGTATGGATTCAATTTTCATCTACGTCTTAGATTTATTTCCTCTTTGTATACAAATTTTGAGTAGGAAAACATTTATGAAAGAAAATGACTAGTATGCATTGGTATTTGTCATTTGTTGCGTTATTCAACATGTTTCTAATTTAGTATTGCTAAATATCAGTTTGGTGTAAAATGCATGCGTAATTCTGTAAATAGAATTAATTCCACCCACCATGCGTGGAGTTGATAGATTTTAATCTCTCAGACAACGTCAATCCTACTGGATTTTTAAAATAGGTTCCCTATATAATGGAAGATTAAACAAGGATTAAGAGTTAGCAGCTTTTAATTACTAACAGAAAATATCTCAACACATACATTCTGTCAACATTCTATCATGATGCACTTTTATCTTAATATAGGCTATATTAGTTATGAAAATCTGAGTTGATATGTGTTATTTGTAGTTTATTACAATATTCAATGTTTCTAATCTGGTGTAAAATGCATGTGTAGTTTTGTAACTTATCTTTTTTTTTAATAGCACAGAACATTTATTATGTATTAAGTATTTGTAGCAAAAGCTAGTTTTTGTTGTTTTTTTTTTTAAATATGGGATTTATTCACTTGATGGTTATGTATTTAAAACATGATCTGTTATCGTAAATGTCCCTAATGAAGTAGATGCACATCTACGAAACGTGTAGGAGCTGAACAATTATCATGTTAGTACTGTTGTGACATATCCCGGATGCCATACTTTGTGTATACGAACCGGCATTTGCGTTCGAATGTGAGCAACACAAAAAAGGATACCATCTGTAGATCGAGTTGTATCAGGCGATTCTAACAGTTATAATTGAACTGATAAAGTCTGCTGTAAAAGAAGTGCTTGTGTGCAGTTGAGTTTTTCTTTTATTTGGAATTTTTTAAATAGATCACAGTTAATAAAATATTACACTACGGAAGTCCTTCTTCTTGTATTTTGTTCCAGACTTACTAATTAACTAAAGAGCATGATGGGGTGATAGGACGCTCACTTTGGGACCAAGCTGCGCAAGTTTACAAAACCAATCATTAGGACATATAACATTTTATAGGAATATCTCTCATATATTTATTACTGGTAAAGAGGGCTTATTGTTTAATTACTGGACTGCGCTACTTAAACTGCATGAAGTGAAATGTATATTGTACTTTATAGACTTGGTTTCTGTAGGATTTTGTATTAAGTGTTCACATCCATTAACAACAAGGGCAGTGATAATTTATTTACCATTATATTAACAGGATAGTGATATCTGATGTGGTCCGATCTCTTCTGGATCATACTTTTGCCAACAATTCTCACTACAGTGAATATCCGTGCTCTGAAAATAGCATTGTATGTTTGTCTGAAAACCGTGCATTTTCTGACAGTTTCTCGCCAAGCAGAGTATTGTCATTTGGTTTGTCTTGTTTTTTTGTTTGTTTGTTTTTTAAATATTATTTTTACAGAAAAGGAAAGGTTATACTATGAAACCACATTTTTGGGAAGTTGGAATTTTTATGCATCTGTTACTTGATTGTTGCCAACTCATCGGAGCTCACGGTTACATGAATACATCCCATATGTTGTCTTTTTTTATGAAAATCCTAAAAGTAGAGAGTTGTATATCGCAGATAGCACCTTTCATTTTCAAACATCATATCAATGCCTCCAAAGGGTTCCCAGCCAGGAAAGAGGTTCCATTTATCATGAGACAAGCCCAAATGCATCTTTTACAGGCCTTCTGTTAATGTAGGTATGGTCCGAAATATTCTGCAATTAACATCTTGTTGGCCTTTCACATCTCAAGCTATTAAACACATTATTAATTATTAAGTAGATTTAAAACATATTCTGCGGGTTGATATATAACCGAGTGCTTTCGCTTTACTTTTAAATCTCATTATGCACTGCGGCAAAAATTGAAAAAAACAAATAGAAAAAGGAAAAAAATGAATAAAGTTTTAACCATTTTGTTGCAAAGGAGGAAGTTGGGAAAAGCAGGTTATTCACTACAGCGAGAATTCAAAGTAAATTCAACAGAGGATTTTAAAATGTAAGGTTGAAAGAGCCGAACCTGAATTTTTCAGTGGGCTATGCTTCAAGCTCGGCTGCTTTGGCGTTAAATTTAAAGCCTACTTTGAATTCACTTTGAATTCTCATTTTAGTGAATAAACCCAATATATCTCAAATAAGGCACAAAACTTTATTTATTCAACAATTTACGTAGGATTGCTAAAAATGAGAGCTATTAGGTGACATGGAATTATTTTTTCTGCAAACTTGGATTTCTCACCTAACTTTTTCAATCCTGTGGTCAACTCCTTTTTAGTTAATTAACACCTATGTTAAAGGTAAACTATAGTGCCAGGAAAATAAAGTTGTTTTCCTGGCAGTATAACTCTCTATATTGTTCTCTCCAGTCAAGGCCCCCCCCCGGGAAGGGGTTAAAATCCCCTTTCGTCACTTACCTAAGCCCAGCACAGATGTCCCTCGGCGCTGGTTCAGGCACCACCTCCGCACTCCCCGACTTATGTCAGCCTCCAGGGGAGACCTAATGCACATGCTCAGCAAATGCCTGTGGTCACATTAGTATTAGTATGTATAATGCTTTCCTATGAGGTTTTATATGACACTGGAAGTCCTCATGCATAGCGTGAGGACGTCCAGCATCAGTTAAGCGACCAAAAGTTGACTAACGATCCGGAAGTCCCTCTTGTGGCTTTCTGGTAGACAACTTGGAGTTAACCCTCAAAGGTAATTATTGCAGTTTATTCAAAACTGCAATAATTACCTTTGCTGGGTTAAAGGACCTGCAACACTTCTATGAGCTGAAGTGGTATGGGTGCCTATAGTGTCCCTTTAACTAATAGCTAAATTTGGCACTGCAGATATTTGTGAGCAACAATTCCCATGATTCTTTATCAGCTTAAAGGTATATAGTCCAGTTATAGTGTTCTATTTTCTCAAAGTTTGCTGTTCCGAATAAACCACACTGGCATAAAACCTTTTACTTGATCCAGAATGGTAGCCCTGGGGACAAACAGCAGAGCTCTACGCACGGTTTTCTTGTATTTGCTAATATATATGGCTGGGAGAAAAACTGAGCTGACACACATTTTTTCAGCTGTTTAGCAGAGGGACAGAGTTCATTTTTGTGTGACAGATTCTCGTTTAATATACGATGTTTCTGTCACTCTGCTTTATGGTTTGTTTGGATAATTTGCTGTTCTTTTGCAATTTACACCCCAGGAGTAACGAGCTCATTTTTTAATGCACTTTAAAATGCAAGCGATTAGACGGAACAGACCGTGTTTCATTTATTTATTGACTGCGCTACAGAATCTGGGCTAATAAGAGGAAGATTTTTATTAGATTGTGACTTGAATATTTTTGGGAGTTTCTAAATGGCATGAAGTGAAGTCATTTCAGGACTGGCTGCAGTGGGACAAGTTTAAAGCAGATCAATAGGGAACATGGCGTGCTGTGTTGCAACCATTAAAAAAAGGAGATTATTTTTTTTTCTGCTCTTGAGATTGTGATTGATAATGGCTTAAAATAAAACTGATTAAGTGGTTATTGACAATAAACATACCCATGAAGTGCTTTGAACTGCTGTGGCGGATGTGTATGTTTCATAGATTTTGTATTTTTTCACCTTTTGTTATTTTTAATAAAACTACTATTAAGCAGGGCAGGAGTTACATGGGTGAGCAAGGAATAGAGCCGCGCTAAACAAACTAGGAACAATACGATGGGAGGCAGCACACCTGATAATAGGGGAATCCCTCCAACCCCCCAAGAAAACTAGAACAAGTCAAACAACAATATACCGGTAGCGCAAAGAAAAATACTCCAAACACAATAGTATATAATAATAAGAGCAAGAAAAGCAATAAGAGCAATACAAAACACACAGGATATAAAAGGAGTTCACAATAAAACTTGAAAGAATAAAAAATATCAAATGGTACGGCACAGTCTCAAAGGTGGCAATAGATCTTCTAGTCCTGGTATGGGACTTTATTGGTAGCTGCACTTAATAGCAGAATACGAAAAGGAAGCAAATACCGAGGCAAACCAATAGTGCAATATGGTAGCACGTAGTAGGACAAACGACACTTAGATAAGATGTCAACTCACATATGGTAGAGCTAAAAATATCTCATCTATTGTCACAACTTACTGGGTTATTTACTAATGAGATAATTCCAAATGTAAAGGTAAAAATAGCTGAAGTTGAAAAATCTAAATAATCACCTATGTTTTCAGTTTGGCTTCTCTGGTGTTAAAGGAAAATTATAGTGTTAGGAATGAAAAACTGTACTCCTAACACTATAGTGTACCCTTATTCCCCCCACCACCACATGGCAAATAAAGGGTTAACAACCCTTTTCACACTTACTTAATTCCAGCGCTGAGGTTCCACTGCGCTGGTTCTCGCTCCTCCTCTGCCAATGTCAGCTGATGGGGAGGGAGACACCTAATGCGCATGCGTGGTGCACACCGTGTGCAATAGGCCTTACCAATATCAAATCATTTCCTCAGTGTTTTCCTATGGGGATTTTCAACATGCTGGACATCCTCAGGAAACGCGTGAGGACATCCAGCATTGCTTCACGGAGTCAAACTCCATGAATCTCCAGGAAACGTCTGTAGTAACTGTCTGGTAGACTGCCACTAAATGCCTAAAGAAATAAATCAGTACAAAACTGATCATCATACCAGGAGCTGATAAATAAAAAAAAACAATGAAACATAATAAATAAAAAGTGCAGGTAATGATCCAGCTCAATGTGGACATAAAAAAAAAGTAAATGTGTTCAAAAAGTCCACAATTAATAAAACAAACATAAAATAAAGTTCCAAACTGCCTTGTTGGTAAAAAGATGAAATTAATCATGTTAAATGCTACACAATGAACAGACACTGTAGCAACAGAGAAGCCCCTCTTGCTAAATAATGTAGTGCCTAATATGACAAATGTGACGAAAAGGTACGAAAGCTCCACAAATGACCACACAAAAAGAAAAAACGTATGACGAATTGGTAATAATGCCAGAAAAAGTACAAAAAACCTGCAGAAAACATTAACCACTGTGCAGCATAAACCCTCCCACTGTTGCTCGAGACGTGAAATAGAATCCACAAATAAAGTAATAGTGCAAGAAACACTAGTATGAAGGACATATTTGAAGGACATATATAAAACAAATGTTTTAGGGTAATCACTTTCTCAATGCATCATGTCAGGATTACACTAAAATATTGGTTTTATATGGACTTCTAATAAATGATAGTAGCGCTAGTGTTTGGTGCACAAAGCAACAGTTTGCGCAGCCTCTATTACTTTACTTTACTTGTAGCTTGACAAATGAGTTGCTCCACTTTAAACCATATATAAGGTAGTGTATCTATAGTCAGCTAAGGCAGTTTACTCGTATGCCAGGTATCTGCAAAGTAAAATGCAAGAAAATGCAGTGTTTAGATTGCTGAACTGACCACTCCTCATATGGCTACTAGAGGTGCTTCCTGGGGCAGTGCTGCACAACATGCAGCACTGACATTCAGCATCCCCACACTCTGCATGGAGGTGCTGAACTTTCCTCATAGAGATGCATTGAGTCAAAAAGAGTCATTAGGACTCTGTTTGCTAACAGAAAATGTGGTGCAAATATTTATCTGTGGAGCAGTCACTATGGAAACCAATTTAATGTTTTTGATGATTCTACCATTGGACACCCATACAGGTCAAGACTGAGTCTCTCTTGGCAGACTGAACTGTTATCAGTAGCAATCAGATTGTCACCACAGGAATAATCAGGTGACTGATTACCCCATTATCAGAGATGAGGATAACGCCTTCCTGAACGGACATTTAGTGTTACACATTTAGATAAGGAAAGACAAAACACTCACATAGTGGTTACATATTGTAGGTTACCAGTTAGATATTTTGAGAAGTATGTTGAATATATCCCATGGTATGCTCACTAAGAGGGGTCATCTTCTATCCACCCCTCCATCTTTTAATTGCAGCAACATGCTTAAAATTAGTATATGCAATTATATAGGAATGGCCTTGCTCTAAGTTACTGTTCTGTACATATACCCCCAATGAAAATATGCATGCATTTAATTATGATTTTTTTCATTGCAGATATATCTCATAACAACTTGCAAAAGCTGCAGATCTCTCGTCATCAGCCTTTGCAAGCCCTCCTCTTCTAACCCCGCCCAGTCTTTCTGTGGGTGACCAATCACAGACTTTCTCAAAGCAGCTCAATGAGAAGTCTTTGCAAGGCCTGGGCAATTGCTGCCTCATGAATTTAGCTCAAGTTAGCTAGACAACCAGGAATTCATTTCTAATTGACAGGACTCATTTTTGCTTGACAGCCCAGAGGAGTGCAACAAAGCTAATTTACTCAAGAGACAATTTCTATTGAAATCTGCACTTTTTGTAAAAGGGTCTGGAGTGTCCCTTTAAGGCACCTGTCATCTATCAGGTAGATTCACAGGTATTACAGAACTGCAACTGCCATGATACATTGACAGCCTTTAGAATGGCAAAGCATCGTAGAAGTTGCACTTCAACAACATATCTGTATAGATTGTTTGAATGTTTTATTTACCTATACATTTGCTTCAAACTATTTTGATATGAAGTCCACAGATGGGTGACTGTGTTGCCATCTTGCCACCCAGTGAAATGACAGTATTCCACAACTCCTAACATACACAAAGAACATACTAAATAGTGTGAGATGCTGATTGTGGAAGTTGATGGCAAGACAAAACCCCATCTATTTCTGGTGCACAGCATTCCCACCGTATTTGGTGCAGAGGAGGGCATTATCAGTATTAAAGGGACACTATAGTCATCAGAACAACTACAGCTTATTTAATTTGTTCTGGTGAGTAGAATCATTACCTTCAGGCTTTTTGCTGTAAACACTGTCTTTTCAGAGAAAATGCAGTGTTTACATTACAGCCTAGTGACAACTTACTGGCCACTCCTCAGATGGCTGTCAGAGGTCCTTCCCGGGTCATACAGCATGCAGAGCTACAGCTTCAGGCTTGAATACATGTAAGATTTTGCTATATTTAGGGAGGCATGAGGAGCCCAGGGGGGCTAGATAGTGGTTTTAACACTATAGGGTCAGGAATACATGTTTGTGTTCCTGACCCTATAGTGTTCCTTTAAATATATTTTAATATACACAGTATATAGGTTATATGCACACTATCCTGAAGATGGACTTTTAATCCACATTATTTGTAGAGGAGATGTTCTCTTTGAGTTTTTAAAAAAAATCACAAGATATTTTTGCCACCTTGCCACATTTCAAGCATAGAAAGATGGATAAACCCCCTTAACCAGTGAGCACTTTTTGATTGACATTTTTTTTAGCATTACATTTAGTTGAAGCAAGGGAGGCATAGCTAGCATATAAACATACCTCAACACAGCAATTTTGTTAATAGATTTCTTTGCCGACAAACATAAAAATTAAAATTACGTCAATTTACTCTACTTTTATTTTTCACGTATTTGTTCAATCTTTTTAAAAACATTGAGAAAATGAACAGTTTTATCTTGTAATAGTTCACAACAAGGTCTGAAATGTTAGTATTAAAGCAAAAATGTTATTTTCTCACATACAGGAGATGTGACAAAAATAGAGAAATAAAAATTGTCGAATATCTTGCTTATAAGTAGTTGCAAAGACCCCGAAGGCATTACAAGCAGTACAGCTTACTAAAAATGGCAATAGAATGTAAAAAATATGTCTGGATTTATGCACAATGTACAAATACAGTAAATACAGTTAAATAGGGAAATTCTAAAATAAAGGTATTTAAAATTCTAGGCTGCTAAAGTAATGCCAACAGTGAAATGGTAGAGTTCATTCATTCCACCACCTTCCTGACTGTAGAAATTATATCACTCATTGAAACTTATTGTAATGTTCGAAAGCAAGGGGCAAGCTTACATTTTCAGCAACTTTACAGGCATTTTATCAGTGGCTTTTGGCAGAGAAATGTGTTCCTCTACAGTCTGGTTATACTAAAGTATAAATGAAGGTTAGGAAGGCTTTATGGGCTAGATTTCATACTGCAAAATACATGCAAATGAAAATACTCTCTTGTAGGTTTAAGATCCCTCAGGGTCCTAATCTGGTTACTGGTTTAGGTCCCCTCCCCCTTCATTGATCATATAGGAATGGTCAATTGGGCTAAGTAAATTCATAAGTCTTAAGGTCCTTGTCTATTACTGTTACGGTCTCTTACCTTAATCCTTCGCGCCCACGTGGAGTCGGATCCGACACCGGCTCGACTCTTAGTGCGTTCACAATGTCCCACGCTGGAATCACGCCCCTTTTCATGTCATCAATACCGGCCCAGAACGTTTTGGGGGTGCCTTTTGCTTTGTTACTTGCCCTATTGTGGTTCATTGAGTTCCCCTTAGTGCTATTTGGTTCTCCTTGCCTTTGTATTGTTTTTTCTGTGTACTGACTCGGCTTGACTTTTGACCTTCCTGTTTTCTGGTTCCCTGACTCAGCTATTGTTGTATCGTTCTCCTGATCTCTGGTATCCTGACCTTTGGCTACTCTTCGACTACTCTTTTAACTTACGTTAACTTACATTCTAAGGTTCGGTAATACGTGTTTGGGTTTTCTGTGGGTATACATACTGCGTGTTGGGTTATCACACGACTGTGATAATTTCCTGGGTCCTACACAGCTGCTATTATTGCTCCTGCTCTGAAATAAAGCCATATCTATTAAAGTAAAAGTCTCCCTCGTCGTTGTTAGAAACCTTGAACATTATTACGTTGAACTATTATCTTCTTTTCTGTCTGTAAATGCCAATCTTGATTTTAGCAAGTTTTTCACACAAGAATCAAATGTAACTTTCATTATATGCACGACATATTGTAAAACACCCTAAGGATGCACATTCTTTGTTTCATATTATAACATGTACTTTGGATCACATCCACTTTCTTTCATCTTTTACATTGTAACTTTATTTTTGCAGCTTATTTTTATCCTTGACTCTATTATATTTCTTCCACTTTAATATATTCTCAAATCCTGAAAAGTCCCTTTTCCCCTTGTGCTGTCACACTGGTACTTTCTGTTTATAATTAATTGCTGTTGGCAGTTTCAGATTTAAAACAGTACCCCTTGCAGCCTGGTGCCCTAGGCCACTGCCCAGGTTGTCTATATAGTTTGCACTGCCTGCGAACATGGATTATGTCAAGACGGGGCACTCCATGGGAGAGAAAAAACAGAAAGGTACAGAGAAAGTATAACAAGCATAGCCTGCATCCTCACTAAACAAAGCTTGTTTACCTAAAGAACTCCTGAGTTATAAGAAGAGAAATTCTGGCAGAACTGAATAGAAATGTTACTGTGATAAAAGTTATGCAAATATCCATTTTCATTTAACTTTCACAGGAATTGTTTTACTGGCGTCATTATTAGGCATTGAAAACCATTTTAAAGAGAAGCTTCGGGCACTAAAAATGCACCTGAAAAAGCTGTTAGAACATCAACATCAGTTTTCATATAATGAGTGTCTTTATCAGACTGTACAATAGGTGGTGCTATTACATGTGTACATAGTTATATCAAAATGCACGGTGTATCTATGTTCTTTGCACATTTTTATGATTACTTGACTCTCTGGCTCTGACATTTTGTAAGTTTTGGTCATAAGCTAATATCTGATCATTATATCCTGTAAAGTTAAAAGGGTCACTCCGGGCACCAATAAATGTATTGTAGAATGCTGCATCATAAGCCTTCCCAGAAAATCTATGGTTGTGGTATCCCTACCTGCAGCTTACGAATACCATATACTAAAGTCAGTAATTTTGATTTGCAGCCTGTCAGCAGGAAGAATTAAAATGGACCTTCCTAATATCTAGTATATAGTTAAATAATGTGATGTGAACTGCAAAATACTTCCTTATCAAAGTATGTACACAGCTCAGTCACTGACAGTACTGAATGATTACACGTGATACTGTACACAAGTTAGGAGAAGTCTATGGAAAGAAGTAGACAAGACCAGTATGGGGTTATGTAGATATGAGGATCGCAGAGTCAGCTTGTGCTAAGGGTTCAGTACTGACAGTACTGAATGATCTGAACCCACAAAGCAACCTGCATTAGATGGAGAAGAGACACAGGGAGACATAAAGTAAGGATATCACTATCTGTTTATGGTTTATCTGGCTATCTGCAGCCAGGTTGTGAATTAAAAGCAGCTCACTCAGTACTGTTGGGGCTGAGACTGTGTACATACATCTGACCAGGAAGCATTTTTATGGAGTGAGGGGGTGTGGCTAAGGAGGCAGGCTCTTGGGGCAGCATTCTGCAGTTCACTTCAAATTATTAAACTTTATACTAGATACTATTAGGAGATATTATTACAAAGGTCCATTTTTACTTCTTCCTGCTGAAAGGCTGCAAATCAGAATTACTGACTTTAGTACATGGCATTCACATGCTGCAGGTAGGGATACCACAACCATAGATTTTCTGTGATGCACACATTTTCTCTAGCTTGATGGGCAGCACATAAAAAAAGTGCTTCACTGAAGTACACTGAATTTACTGTCTGCATGCTTCCTTGATCACATGATTTATTATCTGCAGCATATGAATCTATATACTAAAGAGCTACACGATTAATGTGCTGCCCATCAAATACATAGAAGTTGTGTCTGTCCAGGAAAACATGCTGGGTTTGGCAACATTAGCCGAGAATTCATCCTTTAAATCAACTCCAGACCGTCCTTGTAGAATTTCCCATTGATTAATGGGTTTCAGTTACTATAGGGAAGTGTTTTTCATGTGCTGCCCATCAGCATGTAAAAATAATATGCATCAGCAAGACATGGCAGCCTGTTACCTCTAATTGAACTGTGTGCTTATTATTAACTGTGTGCATACAAACAGATTATGGGTGACTTATGGGGATGGTGGGTTAATTATATCCCAAGCAGATCTCGGGTACTATTTGATATCATACTCCTTCCCCTCTACCATGCAGCCAAAACTCTGCAATTATCATTATTTTTATTTTTATTGCCATTTATATAGCGCCAACAGATTCTGTAGCGCTTCACAATAATATAAGAGGGGGGGATTTAACTATAAATAGGACAATTACAAGAAAACTTACAGGAACGATAGAATGAAGAGGACCCTGCTCAAACGAGCTTACAGTCCATATTTATCACTAGTGATCACTTATACTCTTACAGGGTTGTACACTAAAGTGAGAATTGTTAGAAATTCAAATTAGATTTTAATTTTAAGAACAAAATAACAGAGTTTGAAAAATTCTCTATGTCAACTATGCATCCAGTTCGACAATTTTGGATTTAAATTTTAATTCCCGACTTTAGTAAATAACTCCGGTTATCACTTGAGTAGGAGCCCAGTTCTCTTATTATTGCAATGTTCTATTATTAAGCCTCCCTGCGCATTCAGAGAGCTGTATCTCAATCCAGTTGTGCAGGACTGTTCGCTGCCATTGTTGGTACGATTCTCTGCTTCTATAAAGAGATCTCTTCTGTTCCAGCACAAACACCTGACCCCAATTGCTTACAGCTCAATCCTGACCAGTGACAAGCCAGACTTTTTTCAGTCGGCATCTGTCTTGTGCATAATTAAAGAGTATGACAGAATAGCTTAAGCGAATCACTGGGGAAGTGAGATATGGATACTTTGCTGTCCAAGAACTGAGTAATAACTGTGGACAATGACCAATTGCATTCCTGAGGTCAATAAGAAGGGCATAGGGTCTTTCTCTAGATAATTTACGTAGAATTATACAACTCATTTAAATTAATTACTGAACGCTTTCATTTTCAAAGATAATAGCATTTACTGGTTGTACCCGATTTGCATGTATTTCAGAGAAATGTTTGCATAATTAGAAGTTGGTGTAAAAACCATGAAACCGGGTAAATTTGAATGACTTTATATGAATGCCGAAAATCCTGCAAACCATCCTTCTATTAGGTTAAAATTAATTTGAACTTTGAAAAGCAAAGTTCATTTTGGTTTATAAAGTTCCATTTACCTTGCTCCGGTGCTTATTTTTTACCATGAAGAGAAAATTCTACTTCTGCAAGGGTTCAGTTTCATCCCTCTGCATCTTTGCAGAGGAACTGTAAATGGCAAATTCACCTCTTCTATCACACTCTACGGAAACCTGTGTATGCAAATTGTGTGGGTGCATTCTAACAGCAAAAGATGAGAGAGGGGGAGGGCAAAATCTTAATACGCTGCATGGATCCTTGGAAGGTGTGAACATCTTTAAAGTGTGAATTTCCAAAATCAAAGTGATTTGAAGTGGTCATGGTGTCTTTAGTCTGTATTTGCAGCATTTTGCTATAAATTGATTTTGTTATTCTGCGTAACAAGAGGTTTTGTGCCTGATGGGTCCCAGTTAAAAGGGCGAAGCATTGTAAAATAGTTTGCCCCATTAATGGGGAACGGCGCCAGGGTACCCCTACCATCATGAGCACTATAGCAGTATGTAGTGGTAATGGTGGCTAGAGTGAGTTTTTAAAATGATTTTCAAGTTTAAGATCTTAGCAGGAAACAAAAATGATTAGCTATGTTTCCTGTACAGCTGCTTTGGTCTAAAGTTTGAGATGTACTTTAAAATCCCTGATAATTCACATTTTCATAAATTACCCTGTATATGTTACACAGGACTATCAGGATTACTTAACGGAGGGAGAATTCCTGGAATTCGAAGTAACAGTTACCAAACTGGAAGCGTGGCTGGCTGAGAATTTTACCAATCCAACTATTTTGACCTTAAATTTCAAATTCACTTTGAATTTCTGACATGTCACGTGTTTGTGAATAACCTAACCTCACGGTAAAGCAACTATTCAGATTTTATGTATTTCTATTTTCTATTTCAGTTGAGATACTGACAAAACCAGGGGACCATGGGGACTGGCTTGGGAATCACTCCTCCAATCAATCAATCAATCAATCAATCAATCAATGCCAATAATTACAGTGAGAATTCAAAGTGAAATTTAAATTTTAGGCCATATTAGCTGAATAGAAAGCATAGCTGACTCATATAATTTCTCCAGTTCAGCTATTTTAGGCTGGAATTTAAAATTCACCTTGAATTCTCACTTTAGTGAATAACTTTAAATGTGACATGGACTGACAATCAGTTTGGAATTCTTAGGCTAAAATGGCTGAATTAGAAAATGTTGTGTTTTTTCGGCTTTGCCATTTTTGCTCTATGTTTTACATTTTTACAAGTCTTGTGTTAGAACACCATATCGTAACCTGTATTTCAGAGCTGGTCTGTAGTTGTTATTCTGTGTATCATGGTGTTAAGTACATATGGCATTCCGACACTTTTTCTATAAAAACAAAACTCAACAAAACTCTAATTAAAACGAAACAAAATGACAGTTTATTTATTTTTAATACCAAGAAGAGGAAATTAAATTCTAAAAGAGAATATATTATTTCTTTTAATTTATTTTTTTATAACGGAGCATAGTTTAAACATTTTTCACCTGTTAACCCCTAATTAGCTGCTGGCACATTGCAAAGTACTGCCGCCTCTCTCCCGGTAAAAGCGTTGAAAGGCGAAATGTATTATTCTGCCAATTATAAAAGGTGTGATTGCTGTGTTATTTCTATTGCAACCAATTAATCAAACCTGTTTATGGAAAATATGTTAATACAGTGACTTTTTTTTCGAGATTGTTAACTGTTAAAACCTTCCCGAATTCCACGCAAAGTGTTGCAAGCTACCTTTCACAAAAGACTTAGAAAGGCATGAAAAAAGCTAAGGGCTGGGAGTACTTCCAGCATTCTGACCGTAACTCCCATCATTCTCAGTCCATTACGGTTCAGAGATATCTATGCTTCTTCTCATTTGAACTATTTAACATACTGAAAGTGAAACAGTCCCCATAGAAACCACGGACATACGCTCGCTCTAGTTTCGTAAATTAAGTCTAGAGTTTTTTTTTTTCTTTTTCCTAACCCCGGTGTAATTTAATGACGGCAGATTTTCTCGCCGTAACGAGATATTCTCTGTGATTGGAGATAAGTTTTCCATAGACTTCAATGGGAGAATTGCTATTCAAGTGACTGAGCCCAGCGTATCTCTGATCTTAGAATGTGGCTCATTGAAGATTCTTTAGTGTACGGTATATTCTTGTACGCTGGTCTCCTTGGGGGTGAATCCGTTAAATATCACTTACATTGACTGCATAAATACAGATTGTGCATATCTTAGAGGGCAGTAGCTCTGTGTTATCTGGGAACCCTTGATTGTTCATTATAATGAGTGTATTGCCGCTGCTTTGCATATCTCTGAAAGTAAATCCAGCTAACGTAAACCAATAACTAACATCGGTGGGATACTTTTAATCTCAAGATATCATTCGGAACAATCCCCTAGCTGTTTAAAGAGGAACAGTCACTTCTCTCGAACTAATACCATTGAATAAAACATATAAAATCATCTGTAGCTTGTGTAGTCTTTTTTTTTTTTCTTTTAAATTTATATTAAAGATTTATCTGATTATTTCACAACCCAGGTCAATACAGGTGCAACCAGGGCAAACATTGCTTGATTTGTTTGATTTCTCCCTTTCTCTGTCTGCTCCCTCTACACTGACTACCAAGTGCAAAGGACAGAGCTTATAACAATTATTGGCAGGGAGCTTGTAACAACCCACCGGGCTCTTGTCTTTCCAGGGTCGGCAACTCAAGTGCAGTGGCCCCTTGCAGGTACAACCTACAAAGGTAGCCTGAAGGTACAGACAGGGTATTGGTGGGTCTATGATGGCATGGGGGCTTTAGTGGGGATAGTCTGCAGTGTAATTCAAAAGGGGCACAGCAAAGAGGCAGGGTCAAGGACAGTCCAAAGATCAAGACATGAGACGAAGTCCGGGAGAAAGCCAAATGCTGGTGACCAGGAGGACACACTATAGACACTAGTAAACTGAGGCTAGGCTACAGAATAACTGAGCAATGACTGGAGGGAGTGAGCAGAATATAAATGGCAGATAAGTCACAAGACTCGCCTCTCCCCCTGCAGGTGGAATTACAGATCTCTATAAATTTGCTCTTTGGAATTAGAACCATTTTGGATACATCATTGTCCTAACTCTTCCCCATATTCTGCACACCATGCTTGCGGCCATGCTGGCCAGAATTCCTGCATCCTGGCTGCCATCCTACGGAGATCGATCAGTCACCGCAGATTCCCCTTCGGCGAATGGGAGAGCGGAGGCTGCAGGAGGCCAGAAACAAATTGCGGAGCCCAGAGTTGCCGACCTCCAACCTCTCTGGACAGGTGAGTCCCAGCATCTGTGACAGAGCTAAAGGAGCTCAGTTCAAGAATAAAAAAGTGTTGAGTTCTAATTAATTTATTTTTGCACACCTCACTAATGAATATAGATATATATATATGTATATATATATTATATGTTACACATTTTTGTCATTCTTATTTAAAGGAAAACTAAAGTGTTATTATTACAGACCTGTTTTCCTAATGTTTTAGTGCCCTGGTTCCTATTTAAAAACATGTGCCATATCAAATAATTTAAAAATGATTTTACTTACCCTTTTTTTCAGCTCCATACCTACATGCGCTCCATACCTCTACATCTCCCACAACATTAGTATGAGAGCCACCAGAAGAGGGTTCAATCCTGTAATGTAAACATTGCACTTTCTTGGACAGGACAGGAACACTGCACCCAGAGATACCACTGGAGATAAAATGGCCTGGGTGCCTATCGTGTCCCTTTACGTTTGTATAATTCTGAGTTTATTGAATAAACCCCTTGATGAATCTTCCTTACTGATGGGCTAGATAGATAGACACACAGACAGTAGAGAGAAATATTCATATAGTTAGACAGCATAGACATCTTATTTTCTTTATTTCCTTTTGTTTTACTCCCATTCCTAATTGCAGTTTATTTCAGCTTGGTTAATTAATCACAATGTTGCACCTCAGTCATTAATTTAGAGTTGTTGTATTCTGCACAGTAATGTATCAGTGAATGTGTATCTTCTTCCCTCCAAGAGCTGATGTATGTGGAAGTCACTGGCCAAGGTGCTGAATCTGCGAGAGGTCAAACTCTCAGCTAATACCCTTCATTCCTCTGTGAGCATGGCTCGGAATAGGTTAGCCACTGACAACACATTTGTCAATCTTCCAGTGTTTGACTTGTTTGGGCCTATAATGCCAAGAACTGAAATTAATCCGTTCCTGACAAGGAAAGGAGGAAGTGATTGCTTTCCTCAGATTAAGCTTGTTCTGTCATTACCTGACTTGTTCCAGACAATACCAGATAAATTATAATTATTTAATGACAGAAATAAATTTTGGATGGTCACATTACAATGCTGAAACTATTGTATTTAATCCAAAGACTGCTGTCTGTCTGTCTGTCTGTCTGTCTGTCTATGTACCTATCTATGTACACATATGTACTTATTTAAATCAATTAAATAATATACAGGGATCTATTAAGAAAGTAATAACATTTAAACAAAATTTATGTGCAGTTGTATAATTTATATATATGTCTAGTGTCTTACAAAGCTGACCTTGCAACCTATTTGTTAAGTAAAATAAAGTTCCTAAAGATACACTCCAGGGACCAAAATCATTACGACTTAATGTAGTGGTTCAGGAGCAATGCTTCCCTATAGGCTTTGGATTGGCTGAGATCATCCGTATTGATAGTCATCATCTGCTGGGGAATGGTGGCCATGGCAAGACTGACTATCCGAGGGATATAGAGTGAGTAAAGAACTTTCTTTTATCTGGTGGGGGATCTATCTAGCTAGCATAAACTAGTTTAACACTGTAGCGTTAGGAATACATATTAAGTCAAATATCGGTAACCTCAAGTCAACTACAACTCCCAACTCAAACTGCCTGGCTGGCTCTTCTAAGCTCAGTATGGCATGAAAAATGGTCTGTTTGCTATTACAAATATACAACAGTTACATATAAAGTGTTACATTGTAGCTGACTTGTGAAATCAAGCTGGGTGAGCTATGTATATAAAGAGCCCACCATAAGCATTGATGAGACAGTGGGGAAATGGTTCAAAGGAAATCAATCAAATTATTTGGGTCCAGAAGACCCCGATGAACCAGAAGGTCCTGTACACAAGTAATTTGAACAACTGGATATTTTGAACTTTTAATTTGTCCAACTTCACTTTAAAAGTATACTTAAGACAAAATATAAATTAATTAAATAAATGTGACTGATCTTTTATATTCAACTTCACTTTGCTGATATGGTTTTAAGATGGAAAACATTAAAATCATTTGTGGATTATTTCACCGGGATAATTAGCAGAAATACTTAATCAAATATTTTACACACAGATAAAGTTATAGAATCTACTATGTTGTGCTTTTTTTTTTTCTCGATTTCTGAAGACCCAACTCACGTTTGTAACTAAAATTAAACAAAGTTTGAAATCTGAGAATGTGGAGGGAAATATATATATTTTTTCTTTTCAATCATGGATTTAAAAAGGTAAGATCTATAAATCTACAATAAATATACTATTACCTATTTACTAAGGTTGTGTTTTGTATTTGAAATAAATCTTTCTTAATTTCACCTCTTTACAAAGGATAATTGATGGTTTAACATAAGGAGTAGTCAATTATTAATACAATATATCAATGTTAAAAGCCACGATTCCTTGTGGGCATAATTTTATACGTTAAATATCTCTACGATAATAATTAATTTGTTTTAACCATTTGAACCTGGGATCAACATATTCAGGCATGTAATGTGACATTAGAGTTCCATTTCTGTCAATGCTTCAGCTCATTAGCCCTTGCAGTCTTAACCTTTTGAAGCAATCGATGGGTTTGCGTGACTAGTTTAGCCTGACATCCCAACACACATTGACACACACCCTTCTGAAGTCCCCACATATGCATTCACACTCATTCCCGGAGAGTCTTTGCTACTTACATGTGGATTAACCTGCAACATTTAGCCGTGAGCTGGGCTTTTTAAACAATCTAATAAAGTCATTAGGATTTTGCCGAATCCCATGTGAGAACCAGCTTTTTCTGATATGTTAATCCTCTGTTAGGCATGAAAATAGGAGGAAGGCATTCTGGTATGTCTACAAAATGTCAATAAATAAACCACATCTATAATACCTACAGATAGATAGATATGTTTAGAGATACAAAATATTAAACATAGAAACATAGAATGTGACGGCAGATAAGAACCATTCGGCCCATCTAGTCTGCCCAATTTTCTAAATACTTTCATTAGTCCCTGGCCTTATCTTATAACTGGGATAGCCTTATGCCTATCCCACGCATCCTCAAACTCCTTTACTGTGTTAACCTCTACCACTTCAGCTGGAAGGCTATTCCATGCAGCCACTACCCTCTCAATAAAATAATACTTCCTGATATTATTTTTAAACCTTTGCCCCTCTAATTTAAGACATAATATTTAATAATATGCATGGTACTCCAAAGTTTCAAAGGAAAATTCTGGGAAAATGATTACGAAAATATGATATATTACATATTAAGGAGAAAATTCCAAGGCAGGACGTTCACTTCATTTACTATCCTCTGAAATGTACTAACCTGCCTCCTGAATTGATTTGCATAGCCTACAAAAAGCCTGAAAATTCCTTAAGGAGCTCAAGAATCACTCAGGAATTCATTTGTAATCAGTTCTATGTCCTAATTTTAAGGGACACTCCAGACACCAACACTACTGTCATGCATATTGGCCTCATTAAGATGCATTTTTTTTTTTGCATTCTCTTTTTGCATGAAGTAAATACATGTTTTGCAGAATATTGCACTATAAGCCGGCCTCCTTAGGCACTCCTCTTCGTCACAGAAAGACTTCATTATCTAAAGTTTGTACACAGTCTCAGCCCCAATAGCACTAAGTGAGCTGTTTGAATTCATAACCTTGGTGCAGGCAGTCATAGAAACTTTAAACAGTTAGTGACATCCTTACTAACCCTGGGTGTCCACTCGTTTCCCTGGGTGTCCACTCGTTTCCCTGGGTGTCCACTCGTTTCCCTGGGTGTCCACTCGTTTCCATGGGTGTCCACTCGTTCTAATGCAAGTTGATTTGAAGTTCAGATCATTCTGTACTGTCTGTGGCTGAGCTGGGCTCTGTTCTTACATTTCATGGCTAACTAGGCAGGCTTATGGGGCAGCATTCTTCAATTTTTTAAAATTTATTTTATAAACAAACTATTAAGATTTGAGCATGCAAAAATATTGCAAATTAATGACGCCAAATGCATTAACGTATTGTTTGTGCCCAGAGTACCCTTTAATAACGTCCTACTAGCTGTTCAAGTGGGCCATTCAGAACGTTTCGGGAATTTAGAGCAAAATCTGAGAATATGTACGCATTGGTTGGAAACTAGAGCGCGACTTTTGGGGAATTCAAAATGGATTCAAAGTGAATTTTAAATTTAAGTCTAAAATAGCCAAACTGAAAACAGAATTGACTTGGAGAATTTACTCAGTTCAGCTAGTTTGTATTTAATTTAAATTCTCTTTGAATTTACTGTGATTTTCTGACAATTTTCCCTTGAGTAAATAACCCAACGTGTTTTTTTATCATCATTTCACGGCACAAAGGACAGGCTGTCCACTAATCACATTACTGACACACAAGGTGTTGGGGAATAGCTGGGATCAAATTGCTCAGTCAATAAGATGTTCGATTTTTCTATACAATATTTGTATTTTTTTTAAGTTTGGTCCAGCCTCTGTATTCTAGGAAAGCAGCTTACTGTATTTACTTGAAGCTAATGCGTCATCGAATCTAATGCCCACATCAATTTTTGAAACCTGGAAGCTGAAAAAAGTATTTGCCGGTCAATGTAATGCGCATTTATACAAGCAGATACTACTATACAACATTATGCTACAATGAAAATGTTTATTGCCATATACCATATTATCATTGATGGTATTTTAATTTTAGTGTTACATATTAAGTCTGTTCGTACTGAAGTCTTCTTTCAGGAACAAAATTTGCCTGTGTATATTCTCTGGAATAAAATTTGCCTGTGTGAATTTGTCTGTTTCAATCCGTCTGTTTCAATTCACCTGTTTAAATTCACTAGTTTTAATTCATCAGTTTTAATTTAGAATCTTGCCCTGAATGTAATGTGCCATCAAATCTAATTCGGATTCAAATTTTGGAAACTTTATTTATAAGGTGCACATTAGATTTGAGTAACCACAGTATATTGAGCTTTACCTTGCATCATAGCCAAAGCACTGTGATTAGGTATTTGAGAGTATTAAAATGCCCCTTTAACAAGCATTAGTGTGTTTTAACAAGACGAACCT
This sequence comes from Pelobates fuscus, assembly GCF_036172605.1. Taxonomy (NCBI): domain Eukaryota; kingdom Metazoa; phylum Chordata; class Amphibia; order Anura; family Pelobatidae; genus Pelobates; species Pelobates fuscus. The sequence goes on from NC_086327.1 coordinate 16,230,732, forward strand.
CATACCTGCCAATACATTGTAGATATCCGAGACATTATTATGCTTCCATTATACAGCACAGCAAATTGGCTCCGTACATAGTGCGAATCTGGCATGTGGTTTGACTGACCGGAGCTTTATACCTACCATAGTTTTAACCCGTGCAATGTCTCAGCTGTGAGACTGCCACCGAGCAAGTGTAACTTGAACTTTCTAACGACTACACGTATGAGATAATTTGTCAATTCGCTTGGTGAACTAATACGCAAACTGCCAAATGAACCGTCGTGTTTTTACAAATAATTTTTTGCTTAACGAAATGACACGGCTGGCAAGAGTTACAACCATCAATTAAACAGTGTGGCCTTAACTAGCTTTCAAGTACCTTTCTTGCCGGGTTTATTCACTGAATCGAGAGCTGTTATGTCATAAAGGATGACTTTAAAAACATACGTCAAAGCACCTGCTTTGCAAAGAAATCTAAAATTTGGCTAGATTTGCTAAATAAAAAATGTTGGTTGTCAGCTCACACCCATCCTATGTTTAGTGAATGTATCTCAACTTTTTTTTTTTCTTCTCTTATCTTCTCCTCTCCCATGCTGCAGTAAACAGCCAAGGAGCAGAGGCTGCAGTTTATCAGAATCTGTAAGTAACAATGTCACCTCTTTGTATCAGTGAGTGAAGCTGCAGTCTGATTACAGCCGAGGCTGTGACACCTTCTACGGCCCAACCGTCTATATCTCCAACACAAATCATGACAGGCAGCACCTCTGCCATTTATCTTTATTTTATAACATTTACTCTCCCTTTTTCGTAATTCATTTCATACATTAATAAAAGCTTCATTCTTGAGCCCTAGGTCATTTTTTTTTACATTCTTTATTTTCATTGTGCAGGTGGGTACATGACAGTTTCCAGCGCCACAACAGCGTGCTTACATATGTTTATACAAGCTTAACAGTGGCAAGAGTATGTGCACATTTTTTTAAACATATAAGAAAGATCAATATAACAGGCTTAACAACGGTGAAATGTTACTGCAGTGTGTATTCGCTTGTGTGTGGAGTAAGTTGCGTGTTGAAGTGCTGGGACAAACAAGTCTACTTGAGAAACTAGGCTGGTGCTTCAGTCATAAGGAACAGCTGATCTGAAGGGTCGTAGTTAAGTATATTAAGTAGATAAGCGGGTGGTCTGGCTATACTGGGTGGTTAGTTCGGTTAGCCCCTTTGATCATAACTGCGTTATACATATCGACACAGGACTCCTAGCATCAGCATCATTAGAGTCAATACGGAAATCAAAAGGAAAGGTCTAAAGCGCTTTGTCAAAATGCATGTAGATGTCAGGGCCATGGCGACCTGGTCAGAGACAGGGTAAATAGCAACCCCTGCATGACATGCCTGTCTGGCATTAACTCGTCTAATTGAGAGTGGGTGCTTCGTACAGAGTACAGAGTAGCCTGGCTTCGTACAGAGTACAGAGTAGCCCGGCTTCGTACAGAGTACAGAGTAGCCCGGCTTCGTACAGAGTACAGAGTAGCCCGGCTTCGTACAGAGTACAGAGTAGCCTGGCTACGTACAGAGTACAGAGTAGCCCGGCTTCGTACAGAGTACAGAGTAGCCCGGCTTCGTACAGAGTACAGAGTAGCCCGGCTTCGTACAGAGTACAGAGTAGCCCGGCTTCGTACAGAGTACAGAGTAGCCCGGCTTCGTACAGAGTACAGAGTAGCCCGGCTTCGTACAGAGTACAGAGTAGCCCGGCTTCGTACAGAGTACAGAGTAGCCCGGCTTCGTACAGAGTACAGAGTAGCCCGGCTTCGTACAGAGTACAGAGTAGCCCGGCTTCGTACAGAGTACAGAGTAGCCCGGCTTCGTACAGAGTACAGAGTAGCCCGGCTTCGTACAGAGTACAGAGTAGCCCGGCTTCGTACAGAGTACAGAGTAGCCCGGCTTCGTACAGAGTACAGAGTAGCCCGGCTTCGTACAGAGTACAGAGTAGCCCGGCTTCGTACAGAGTACAGAGTAGCCCGGCTTCGTACAGAGTACAGAGTAGCCCGGCTAGGTATCATGCGCTACCTCTCTATACGTGAGACATGTAAGGAACTATTATGAACAAACTAACCAAATATAAAAAATTAAACACGCTTATAACATGAGCCGTAAGGTTTCTGGAGTTATAGTTACAGACACGTCTATACATGTTAGTCTAGCGACACACTGCTGTATATAAATCAACATTCATCATGGCAACAGACGCGTTATATAAGACAAAGTATTAATGGTAATCGATCATGATGTAGTCATGACATGTAAGCTCTGATGCACAGCTAAGTTATTGTGGAAGATACAAAAAAAAGCAAATACTAGAAGAAAAAAAAAGTAAAAGTCTGAGCGGAAAATATAAATAAAAACGATGATCTGTCATGGTGGCAGGCTTGATATGCCAGCACAGCTAGGCAGTCATTTAACCTTTATCCCTGCTGGGCTATATGCTTACATGTGCCGACAGTTCCTGCCGTGTTGCCAGTGTTCCGTCGGGCGACAGGTGCAGCGTAATCAGGTGCAGTCCCGAAGTTTGCCAGGAATGTCGAACAAACGGAGCCTTGAGTGTAAGGTTGCTCATGTGTGCTGGATTTGGTTGTCCAATGTTGTCATCCGCATGAAGACCTCCGACTAGTCCGCTAGTGTGATTCTGCGAGAGTCAGTCAAGCTGGTGAGGGTGGTTGCTGCATAGAACTGGCTATGTTGGTGAGTGTGAGTCGCTGCAGTCCGGGGCTACAAATAATGTGTGGTATATACAGTGTAAGTCAGGCGTCTCAGAAGTGCCTGCTGGGGTGACTTTCATTCAGCGTCCAAAGATTATATAGTCCCTGGGGTGCTGTGTTAGGTGGTGACCGCAGCGTAGGATTCAGGGGTCGAGCCTCTTGGGATGAACAGGTTGATTTTTGCCAGGTCCCAAGTCTGCGCTGGGGTGGTCGGGTGAAGGAGTCTTTCCTGAATGAGCGAGGTCTGTGGAATGCCCAGAGTCCGCAGGAGGTCAGGGACTTCCTGGATGTCGTGAATCTGATGAGAGGCCGTTCCTTGCTGAACACTGAGGGTTCTGGGGTTCTGCCAGCGGTAGCTAATGTCGTGCCTCTGGAGCAAAGAGGTGAGCGGTTGGAGCGATCTGTGCCAGACCAGGGTGCTACCGGACAGGTCAGTAAAGAAGGTCAGTCCCTTGTTTTCGAACTGCATGGGGGTTTTGCCTCGGATGGCCGTGAGAATCGTCGCTTTCTCTTTCCCATTTCGGAAAGTGATTATAGTGTCTCTTGTGGCTGAAGGTGGTGCTCTGGGGGGTTTAAGGATTCGAAATTGGTCCACAGGGGTGATGGCTATGGCCTGTCCGTGTGGCAATATGGCTGCTATCATGCGCCGTATAACGTGCGGCAGGTCAGCCTCAGGTATCTCATCTGGGAGCCCTCTGACCTTTAGATTTTGTCTTCTTCTGGTATCTTCTTGAGTCGCATAGCGGCGTTCATGTATCTGGTTCTGCCTTTGTAAGTCCAGTACCGCCTGTTGCAGGGACGATAGGTCCTGCTGGTGTCCTTGTGATGTTGTCTCTAGTGTGCTGATGCGGCCTGTCAGGCCCTTCAGTTCTCCCTTAAGGGCAGTTACATCCGTCAATATATTTTTTGGAGATCTGCCAGTAGTGCTTTCATAACCCCCGTGGTTACCAACTCACCGTCGGTTCCCGTTGGCTTGGCCTTCCGTGTGTGGCTGGGGCTGTCATGTAGTCATCCTCAGCATCTCCAGAGAGATCATCCGAGAAATCAGAACAGCCGCCATGGAGGGCCGCCATGTTAGGCACCATTGTGCCTCGTGCTTGCCTCTACATTTCGCCGATCGACCGCCCAGAGGTATGCTTGTCTGGTCCCGTTTTTTTATTTTTCTTCCCCATTGTTCTTTGCTTTAGGGGAGTCTCCACCGTTGTTTGAAGGTCAGTGGATATTATTTTGTTTAATTTAATCGGCTTTTCCGACGTTTGGCCGAGCCTTAGGTCATTTTAATGAGAAATTTCTGTAAAAAGAAACAAACAACAAAGCAATATTTAAAGCTTTCAGGATACTCATTACTAGTGTGCATTCATTCTAGAGGCCAGTTTTCCAGTTTGATCCTGTGTCATTCTCACTGAACTTTGGCATTTGTCCTTCTCTCCGTACCACATGGATATGAGAGCCAATCAGGCTCTTCCAGGCTTACATTTTAGATGGACAGTACTCTCCACCAATGTAAAGAGAGAGGATCTCCCCCCAGGGAACCTGCTTAGTGAATATGGAGGCAGATAAGTTCCATCACACTGCCAGGAGCTGACTAGGCCACATCGAGGGCCTAGACATCTACGGTACCCACACTGGGTGCCACAGCAAGAGTGTCTCCCTCTGTGCTCTGCTAAGCTGCTGTGGAAACACTGTCAGCAATCCACCAAATCAAAAAACGTCTCACTTACAAATCTCCAGTAACATTTTAGGCAACTCTAGTCTGATGTACCCCAGGAGCAGGAAGTAGGTCTTTCATTAGCTTTTGGGATGTAAGTCTAGCTAGGCCCCACTGTTTGCGTTTTCCTGTGTGCTAGCCTTATCTCCACAGTGGTTGTGGAGGTGAGTGTAAAGCAATAAAAAGACAATGTCATATACAGGTTGGAAGGATTCAGCTGGATTTCTAACTATCCAAAAAGAGAAGAGGGGGGTTGCACGTCGTACTACTAAGAAATGCATGGACAAGAAAGTATTCTTACGGTTAGTGTTGTTTGAACTTATTTTGCAGGTTGTGTAATAAAAGCAAAGCATTCATTTAAAAATATACATTGAGGTGTGTAGTAAACCAGCAAACCAGCAAACCAGCAATGCTAGCCGGTATGATACCTAAATGGTAGGAAGGTCGGTGGTGGGCAGAACTGGCATGTGTTAGTTACAAACTGTGCATCGATTGTGACATACACTGTTGAAAAGCCACGACCCTTCATGCTAAATGGCCCAGCCGTCATTCTTTTCTGTAACTTTTATTATTTGTTGTGTATTTTATTGTTTATAAAGAATCAACATTTCTAAATCTATATACAGTATATCCAGTATGCACCAATATAAAACTAGAATTTCAGATTTTAGTTATTTTGAGATTGATATTTGTATTATGTTTATGGAGTCTCTAGCCATAAGTATCTCTCTCATTTTATCTTTCTGTCTGTATGTCTGCATGTCTGGCTTTGGATCCTCACACTCAGTGAAACCTCACTTTAAACTGTTAATGAAACCTGGCCAACAGGGTCCTCCCATCTGTCCCGGTTTTAGGATTTTGTCCTGCCGTCCTGACTTAATTCCCTGGTATTCTGTATCCACATCCTGGGACACCAGGGATCAGTCCACGGACAGCGTAGTGCTGTATGGGGGCACTTCAGCAGCAATCTCTGCATGTTCCTGCAGGTAGGTAGCCAGCCGTGAGGCTGTCTGTTAGTCTCACACTATGTCAGTATGCATCACCAGTGGCGCAAATCATGTATCCTGAAGGCTCACCTACCCATCACAAATCCACACCTTCCCATGTTGGAAGATACGCTGACGCATTAAAATAGACAATATTATATGTCTATTACAAATTATCACACATTGATTTTATTTACCACGAATGTTCACACCTTGATTTCAAAACATTTCAAACATTTTAACAGGCTGAAAAATGCAGTTTCTTTCTGTTAAGGTTGATTCCTAAATGCGCAATAGAGCCTTGCTTGCTTCAATTAGCTTTAAAGAGATACTGTCACTTCTTCTAGAAATTAATTGAATAAAACATTAAAATTGCATATAGCTCATTTGAACCTGTGAGGCTCTGTTTTAAAGGAACACTATAGTCACCTAAATTACTTTAGCTAAATAAAGCAGTTTTAGTGTATAGATCATTCCCCTGAAATTTCACTGCTCAATTCACTGTCATTTAGGAGTTAAAATCACTTTGTTTCTGTTTATGCAGCCCTAGCCACACCTCCCCTGGCTATGATTGACAGAGCCTGCATGAAAAAAAACTGGTTTCACTTTCAAACAGATGTAATTTACCTTAAATAATTGTATCTCAATCTCTAAATTGAACTTTAATCACATACAGGAGGCTCTTGCAGGGTCTACACAGCTATTAACATAGCAGGGGATAAGAAATTATTAATTTAACAGAACTTGCAATAAAGAAAGCCTAAATAGGGCTCTCTTTACAGGAAGTGTTTATGGAAGGCTGTGCAAGTCACATGCAGGGAGGTGTGACTAGGGTTCATAAACAAAGGGATTTAACTCCTAAATGGCAGATGATTGAGCAGTGAGGCTGCAGGGGCATGTTCTATACACCAAAACTGCTTCATTAAGCTAAAGTAATTTAGGTGACTATAGTGTCCCTTTAAATGTACGGTAAAGATTGACGTCACATTCCAGTTCAAACCAGGCACAGCCAGGTTTGAAGAAGCAGAAACATAAACTCTGGGAGGGATTTAGCAAAATGTCACTTTTCTGCCTGTCTGTGAATTTTTGACACAATTTATCAAATCTGTCAGACTTTGTCTTTTTAACTATTGATTTTGAATGTGCTATTTTTGCCGATGCAAAAAAAAAAAAAAGAAAACAGAGAATACAGCGTTTCTTTAAATACAGGAATGTATATTTCTATATACATTAATTTTTCAGAAGTTATATCTGGGGGACAAGTGAACAAAATATTAAAAATCCTGTAACCGTTTACCTTTTAAGTCATTTTATAACATCTGCCAAAAAATGAACTCACGAGTTAAGAAACGGATTTAAAAGGACGACAACCCCTAGGACACTAAACCAGCAACTGAGGAAGCCTCCCAGAGAGGCGAAATGCGTATTGCTACTTTATCCAAGACTAACCAGTACAGACTGTAAGGTTTTTATTTATTTTTATTATATTTGTGCACTTTATGGAATAAAGCACTTTAATTACCACTACTGCATGCCTGTGATTGCAACCAAAGGAAGACTCTGCACACACAAAGGAGGGAGTGGGACCTCTGATACCCCACAAAGCTGATGATCTGAGCCGGATATTGATTGGCTCCTTGTTTGTGAGTGCAAATTTATTGGGATCCTATTGGGAATAATACAATTGCCCCTGTCAGTACCAACGATACTGCACTATTATTTGTTCCCTTTGTTTTTTATCCTGTTATAGGAACGATACTCACACCACCTGAATTTCTACTGTTATTTATATGTAAGATATTCCGTCTAATCTTTGTTTATGTTATGTACTATTGGTGAAGGCTGAGGGGACCACACCCAGACGTTAGAGTATGTTACACACACACTTATCTCTCATTGAACACTTGCAAACCTTTATCTTTTGATACCAATTTACTCTTCCCCTTGCAAGTTAGTAAGTGAGTTTATACTGGGATATAATGTCGTTTCTGGAGAACAGAAACTATCGGACTAACAATATTGATATGTGTTTTGATAAACATACAGAGCAAACACAAATGCCAGTTTATAATGATAAACACCAATCTAGATACAATTTAGAAAAGAACCTAATAAAGGAGATGAAAACGAAATGGGAAATAGCTACCCTTAAAAAATATGTGAGGGACCAAATAACCCCTAGAGGACTTAGATTCCATAAAGATCCCAGTTTCGATAAAGAAGATCCGCACTTCATGTCTGGATGGAACAAACTTTTAGATGGCTTCTCATACAGCATGATTGGCTACATAGTAGCAAGGAGAGAAGAAAATCTCCCAAAATTAGATGAGGAAATAAATAAATGGAAGAATAATTTGATAGAATCCACAAACCCAGAAATCTACAATAATATTCTGAAAGAGATTAAGACGAAAGTAGATAAAATAGAGCTAGATATAATAGAAATAAAAAAGAAAAAATATCAAAGGGATGTCACAGATTACCGGACAGGGAACGTTAGGAATAAAAACCAAAAAGAGAATAGACATAAACAGTTCCAGGGAAGAAATAACCGGGGAAAATGGAGAACAAACTACCCAAATCAATGGGAAAAAAAACCCAGGCCCAACACATTTGAGGAAACTGTGAGAAGAGAAATGGACAAACCACAAAGAGATCGATTTGAAGAAAGAACAAGAAGAGAAAGAGAGAGAGAACAACAGATAAAACCACTACAGAGGAATGAAGAATGGAGGAGTAGATGGGAACCAAACAGAAAACTTGACCAATATCAGGAGAACCAAACTCCCCATAGGGAACACCATCAATTCAGAAGAAACAAAGATCAAATCGAAGGAAAAGAGAAACAGGTGTCTAAGCCAAAGTCATACAGTGAGGTGGTCAAAGAAGGACCCCTAAGGTACCCTGAGGGAAATAAAGCGAATAGTACTAAACACCCGATCACAACTAGGTTAGAACCACAAAACCCCATGAACAGAAATAGAAGTATAAGCAGATCCCTACCCCCAGATACTCCCCCTTCACCTTCTTTTTTTCGGAAGGACCTGATCCAGAACAGGCGAAAGTGGACACAGAGTCCGCAAGCCTGGGAGATACCAGGAAAAAGACAAAGATCCATGGAAGGAGAAGAAGAAAGAGAAGAAGCGGGAAGGAAACACAGGGAGAAGAGAGGCAAAACCTCAATGTAGACGGAATTTTTAATCTAACTAGCCAACCCCTTACCGATGAACAAGTGAATATTTTTAGGAAAGGTCTTAAATTTGCCCCTACTGCGGATTTTAATTCTTTTAACTTTTTTGTAGATATGAACCATTTTATCCGTAAGCTGTGCCTAAAGAAATTTTTTTACAATAAGGAAGAAAGACAACAGAGTGAAGTAGAAGACGAGTACCTTCACACATCACTAAGGGAAAAATCCGACTTCTTCCCAAGACATTTGATTTCAAGTGAAATAAAAACATTTGAGACCATGGTCATGGATGAAGTAGGTAAATTGAAAAAGATTAATAAATACCAACATAACTTATCAGTGAAAGAAAAAGCAACACTAAAAAGCATCCAGAATAATAGAGACTGGGTAGTGAAACCAGCGGATAAAGGAGGGGGAATCGTAATTTTTAATAAAGCACAATATATAGAGGAAGCACTAAGAATACCGTCAGACCCTACAACGTACAAAAAATTAAAAAAATAACCCTCTAAAAGAAGTTATAATCACCTTTAAGGAATATGTTAATAAAGGGAAAGAAGTAGGAATTTTAAATGAAAAAGAAGCAGAATACCTATGGATTAAAAACCCTAAAATCCCTGTGTTTTACCACTTACCGAAAGTACATAAAAACACTACGAACCCTCCAGGAAGACCGATTATATCAGGTATAGACTCCATATCCACTAGGATATCGGAATATATAGATGTTCTTCTCCAACCGATAGTCACGAAAACCCCATCGTATCTTAAGGACACGATGCACGTTTTACAGATACTAGAGGAAACAGAATGGCGAACAGGAAATTTGTTGGTAACTTGTGATGTCACCTCCCTCTATAGTAGAATCCCGCATGAAAAAGGGATAGCAGCAGTTAAGCACTTTTTATTAAAATCAAATTTTAAAATGGAACAAGTGAATTTTATACTAGAGGGTATTTTATTAATTTTAACAAATAATTTTTTTTGGTTCGAGGGAGATATGTATCTGCAAGTCTGTGGAACGGCAATGGGCACCAAGTTTGCTCCCAGTTACGCTAATTTGTTCATGGCCTTCTGGGAAGAGACACATGTGACCCAGGGTCATGACTGGGTAGCAAACTTGGTGTCTTATTGCCGTTTCATAGACAACATTTTCTTTATTTGGAAAGGCAACAGAGACCAACTAGAGGATTTTATTAAATACTTAAACTCCAACGATTGGGGAATTCATTTAACTAACACATACAGTGAGGAGGAGATCCATTTCCTAGATCTCAACATCAACATCCAAGATTCAAATATAATCACAAAGAACCATTTTAAACCTGTAGATGCGAATGGATATATTGATAGAAAGAGATATAGAAGAAGTAAAAGGGAAACCAAGGAGGGAACTAATAAAATATAAACCTAAAAGGGAAGCCCTTAATAAGAATGAAATACCATTTATCTGTAACATTTGTACATTATCTGTACATTTTAAACAAGCACACAACCAAAACCCAGAGAGCCTGTTTTTTTGTGCTATTAAAGAAGTAAAGAAAGATTGGAGAGGAGGGGACTATATAAAACAATTAGGAAAAGAAGAAATAAAATGTATTTATAATTTTAAAACATTAGTCCCCCACGGCCTCAACCTAGATTTTGAAGTTTGCCATTTTAGATGAAATCTTTTAAAGCCTATTTTTTTTTTCTTTTATATATACACCTCTTTTATATGGTTACATTCTGTGCATAGCACGACATTGAAACACCTTCTTTTTACTGTAAATTATTGGGGAAATACTGTTTGCTAACTATGAGTATCTACATATCACCATATTCATCCTTGTCCGAGGAAGGATCCTACTGCAAGTTTATGCACTTAATATTGTACATATGGGATGTCCTAGCGATTTTATGATGATTGACACTCCCACACAGCACGCATTGTATGCATTTTTAACATTGCCATTTTATACCTTTTTTGATTTCAATTGCCTATTAAAACTGAGATATACAAATATCCGGTTACTAGCTTACCCACTTCGTATTTATAATCATGTTTATACTACCATTTATTTTTACCAATTGGAGTATTCTTGGCAATATCTAAGAAATACCGGTAAGCCCTTTTTACATTGGTACATAAAGGGAAAAAATATATAGGTATGAAATGGTACACATTTGGAAGCACTTTAAGATACTTTATATATTCACTGGATACATAAATATAAAATTATGGTATCAGGTAATGGTGAATATAACTGCAAAAAAGTAATGCATTTCGATCCCTGACTACCCCTACCTATTCTTTGTCTCCCCTCTTCTTCTATTTTTCATTCGAGAAATATTTGGAGTTTAATAATATTGGGACTATATAAAGAACTTAAACGAACATTGTAAGTACTATCCAGAATAGAAACCGATGGCGGAGTGGAACGCAAGGATGCGTTCCAGCAGACAGACACATAGGAAGTCTGCGACCATCTCCTCTATGCGTTCCAACGGTGGAACGCAAACCGGAAATGCGTAAGGAATAGACGCGACCCGGAAGTAATACACCTCACGAGTTAAGAAACGGATTTAAAAGGACGACAACCCCTAGGACACTAAACCAGCAACTGAGGAAGCCTCCCAGAGAGGCGAAACGCGTATTGCTACTTTATCCAAGACTAACCAGTACAGACTGTAAGGTTTTTATTTATTTTTATTATATTTGTGCACTTTATGGAATAAAGCACTTTAATTACCACTACTGCATGCCTGTGATTGCAACCAAAGGATGACTCTGCACACACAAAGGAGGGAGTGGGACCTCTGATACCCCACAAAGCTGATGATCTGAGCCGGATATTGATTGGCTCCTTGTTTGTGAGTGCAAATTTATTGGGATCCTATTGGGAATAATACAATTGCCCCTGTCAGTACCAACGATACTGCACTATTATTTGTTCCCTTTGTTTTTTATCCTGTTATAGGAACGATACTCACACCACCTGAATTTCTACTGTTATTTATATGTAAGATATTCCGTCTAATCTTTGTTTATGTTATGTACTATTGGTGAAGGCTGAGGGGACCACACCCAGACGTTAGAGTATCTTACACACACACTTATCTCTCATTGAACACTTGCAAACCTTTATCTTTTGAAAAAAATGAACATGTATACTGTGAATTTTACAAAATGTTCTTTTGTATAAATGGAATCTATGAGGGTGACTCATAAAAGTGTTGGCCAAAGTTCTAAAACCACAACAATCACCATGGATACCAATGGAATGAGTATATTGCTTCCACTAGTTTCCATGGCGATTGCTCCAGTCTTTGAACTCTGTCCCATTTCTCTGTGATTGACTCTTTAACACATTTCCCTAACATGACTGATGGCTACACTCCCCCTCCCATGGTAGGCTAGGTGTTTCATTTTGTCCCTTTAAATTGTTGTGCTGAAGCAGACTTCCCCAAACTCCGGCCCTCCAGATGTTGCTGAACTACAACTCCCATGATTCTCAGCCTATCTATTTCATTCATAGAATCATGGGAATTGTAGTTCGGCAACATCTGGAGGGCCAGAGTTTGGAGAAGCCTGTGCTAAAGCATTCATTTTTTAACTAGGGTTATAGTTCTCTTGGGCATCAGAAAAACGCCTGGATTTTAAACATTAGAAAGTAAAAATCCAGTCTGTATTATTAGCAAATTCTGTAATCATTTTATTAGATAATTAGCAAAAGCTCATTTACTAATCTGAGTAAAATGATTAACGTTACAGCTATTATAAAACATTTTAATATTTCTCAAAGGATCTGGTGAAAAAAAAAGCGTTCAATATTTCTCTGATAGACTGAAATGTTTCATCGTGCAAAAATGAACCCAGATATAAACATGGAAAGTGGAAAATGGTTTTATATATAAGCACAAAATAGAGATTTTTATTTTTTTTTAGAAATTTTTCATGTTTTGCTAAATTTCTCTTTTGATACATTTCATTAAACCTACTTTAATCTTTCACTGTTTTACGATGAACGCTCAGGGGTTTATCCATTAAATTACAAATTGAATTGTAAAATGACGTGCAAATAAAATAGTTGATTTGAAAAACTTCTCTAACTCAGTTATAGTCACTGCGTAGCTGTTTTAGCCTACATGTGCGATAACATTTCAATTCACTTGTATTTACATAGAATGACTAGTTTCAATATGCTCCTCCCATTACCTATAATGACCAGATTGTATCCAATCATTTAGGTTTGTTTAAGGCAATTTGAAAAAAAGTATATCTCACTTTACAATTTTTCTGACGAATTAGGGACCAAAGCTTGTAATTCCCTTGATTTAATTCACTACAATTCATTGCTTAGATATATATGTCTCTTAAAGGGGAAACATCACTCCTCTGGACTTTTTTCACAATAATCATTGAACAGCACTCATAACTTTAACCTTTTTTAAATGTGACACTTTATTTTAAAGCTTTGCAAATGACTTCACAATCCTGTTCAGTCCAGGCAGAACTAGGGGACACAATTATTGACATTGAGCTAAGACAGAGGCATCCAGTTGCAGAATAAACAATAGTGGATTTCTAGATTAAGTAATTTTTCACACTTGCCAAATTAATCCCCCTATGTTAAGTTTAGGGGGATATGTAAACATAATTTTAAAAATCCTGAGAAGTGAGAGGTCCCTTTTTTAATGAAGGGACACTCCACAGCCAAAATACAAAATAGATAAGAATCAATGATAGTAGATATACATTAAATGAACTTGCATGCATTGTATTATGTCTTTTTTTATTGGAGTTATATCTAAAAACAGCTTGCAAAAACGGAAGATCTCTTTTCTGCTGCCTTTGCAAGACCTCCTCTTCTAGCCCCGCCCAGACTTTAAGTGGCTGTCCAATCACAAGCTTCCCAATGCAGCTCAATGAGACGTCTTTGCAAGGCAGGTGCTCTGGGCAATTGCTGCCTCTTGAGTTCAGTGCAACTAAGCTAACGAAACCAGGAAGTAACAGGACCGGATGTCTGCTTGACAAGCGAGAGGGGTGTAACCCGTATAATAAATAAAAGTGTCAGTTTCTATTGCAAAATTAAAATAATAGGACACACTTTTTATATAAAGCTTTTTAGCAAGCTAAAGTGCTTTAGGGGTCTGGTGTGACCCTTTAATGTATAAAGCCCACAGATGTGTATTTCTAACAGTAGAAATGTTCCCACATATTAATGGACTGTAATGGAGTTCGATAAATCTGCGTTCAATCTTGTGTTAATAATAGGATTACTACAGACAAACATAATCGTTCTAGAACATTGATCATGAGCTGAAAAATTAACGATGATATACTTGTTAGAAATATGAGCATTAACTCTTAAGGGTTTATTAAATTAATCTAAAATGCTTGCTGTTACCCCAAACAGAAACAATGTCAAAATATAACGTATCAATAGTGTTATTATTAATAATACGGGGAGGCAATATCACACTTAAAGGGACACTATAGTCACCTGAACAACTTTAGCTTAATGAAGCAGTTTTGGTGTATATAACATGCCCCTGCAGCCTCACTGCTCAATCCTCTGCCATTTAGGAGTTAAATCCCTTTGTTTATGAACCCTAGTCACACCTCCCTGCATGTGACTTGCACAGCCTTCCATAAACACTTCCTGTAAAGAGAGCCCTATTTAGGCTTTCTTTATTGTAAGTTATGTTTAATTAAGATTTTCTTATCTCCTGCTATGTTAATAGCTTGCTAGACCCTGCAAGAGCCTCCTGTATGTGATTAAAGTTCAATTTAGAGATTGAGATACAATTATTTAAGGTAAATTAGATCCGTTTGAAAGTGAAACCAGTTTTTTTTTCATGCATGCTCTGTCAATCAGAGCCAGGGGGAGGTGTGGCTAGGGCTGCATAAACAGAAACAAAGTGATTTAACTCCTAAATGACAGTGAATTGAGCAGTGAAATTGCAGGGGAATGATCTATACACTAAAACTGCTTTATTTAGCTAAAGTAATTTAGGTGACTATAGTGTTCCAATACATTTGTAATGTATTGTGCAGGCTTATAAAACCTATACAAAAAAATAAAATATGAAAGAAATAATGATATGTGCCAAAGATCCTAAAACCGCACAGCTCAGAGATGTTTAATAGAGCTACCGGCAGATCTTTATATCAACAGAAAGAGTCTCCATTAAATTGAAACTTCTAATTTTGGGCTATTGGATCTCACCGTATTCCATAAACCTCTGTCCCTCTGGACCTCCCATCCCTCGCATTCCCCCTCCCCACTGCACAGAGGAGAAAAAAAAATAGTCATTTTACAACGACAGTGTGACTTTAGTTTCAGTTATTTACATTGTTTACAGGGCATGGGAATTATGTGATGTATGTTTTGTACTAAGGTAAGTTATTTGTTCCTGTGTTAATAAGACACAGTGCTGAGAGTAATTAAAGGGGCAGTCAAGCAAAACATTTTATCAGTGGGTTCAGTGAAGCGATGATTTAATTTACTGCCCAGGGAATTTGAGATCTAAGTGTTCTTTCAAAAATACATAGTGAAGGAAAAAGTACTTTCCTCTAACACTGACAGTTCCACTCTGTCACATGTTCAGCCTCACCTTGTGGTGCCGCAGTGACAAATGCCCTCCTGGCATTAATGAAGGTACTGCTCGGCAACCCTGTGCCGGTAAATCCGACTCCTGCAGCATATTGAAGGACGCCGGCTGCTGCGGACCAGTTCCAAATTATAACCCTACGTCAGCCCACGTATTGATGACGTTGACGTGTGCGTGACATTACGCAAAGGATGCACACGCATGTTCTGGGGGTTAAAGGCCCGGTTACGGCCAATCGGAATATATAAGCTTCCTTCAGCTCATTGCCCTGTCGTGGTTTCCCTAGTGGTTGTCCGAGAGTGTATTCCTGATCGTTGGTTATTCTGGTTATTGACTTTGGCTTCGTTTTACTTCCCTGTATTCTGGTATCCTTGACGTTTGGCTTTCCCTCATCGTTGTGTCTCTTTCTGTGTCCCTGACCTCGGCAAGTATTCTGACTATTCTCTGGTACGTTAAGTCCGGCCATTCTAAGGTCCGGTAAGACATTACCTATTAGTCCTAGGTTTGACACAGTTCTGCAAGCTGGATCAATTAGTAATTCTGACACACTCAATAAAAATAAATACTATAATAAAATAATACTATTCCTTGCCTTATTATTTTGGTTATGGTGATAGCACAGTTATTTTGGGGGTCTCACATTCCAGCTAGTTATATTAAAATATTTTGTATAAATGCCTTCACATGCAGAGAGACAACAAGAAAGCACAGACAAATGTCCATCTTCTGAATGACAATGTTGTTGGCCAAAGAGAATCTTCTATTCTCTTAAATATTATTTATTAATCTTTCTTTCACTATCTCTCCATCATTTTTACAATTCTAGGAGCTTCACCATGAATGAAACACTGGACTTTTTGTTGGTTTGCTTGAATTTGCCCTCCTGGTAATTTAAAAAATATTGATGGATGGCTAATGTTGTACATGGCCTAAGGTCCATTGTTGTCTTAATCTTGCTTTACTCCAAAAATCCTCCTAATCAATAGAGATTAAATGTATAGTACTAGAGATTGGAATTACATCATACAGGGACTCGTGGATAGTGATGAATGGATGTACTTGAGTTGTGGAAGTAAGATCAAGAAGTGGGCTCAGGGTCCAAGGGCATTGTGAAAAAAAAATGAGGTATTCCTTTGGCAGGAATTTTATGAATTCAGCACATCTTTCTCTTTTTTTCTCTTCATCAATACTCGTCGACAGAGTGCACCAACTTGAAACATTGCAGATAAGACTTTATCTGCATCAATACAGTAGTACCTTTTGAACAATTTCCTTACATTTTTCTTGTGGAAGGAACAGCACTAGCAATAATACTTTGATGGTCTGGTTGTCTTTTGTGGAGCTTAAGGCGAAACCCCATGCATGTCATTTTTCTATTCTTTTTTTTTTTTCTTTTATGGTTTTGTCATTGTCTATCTGTGTTTCCGATTTCATGCCTGTCACTTCGTTTGTGTATGTCATGAGAAGATAACAGAACTGATTGGCAGAAAGAGAAGAGACGGGCGAGGAGAAGAAACGGCAGGGTGTTTGGGTACGATTGCACCGAGAGGTACAATGAGAGTGCAATAATTGTTAGAAGGAGCAGAGCTACAGATAGTTGCACAGATCACAGATGTAGAATGCCAGACATAGAGACAGCTGTGACTGTACTGAAGAAGGAAAAAAACTGACATAACTGTGAACACACACACACACACAAAAACCATAGCTTATTCTTTGACTCTGAGAAAAAACTGATATAACAAGAGATGTCAACAGAAGAGAGAGAATCAGAGTTAGAGGTAATTGTTTCAGAGACAGGATGAGGAGGAGGAATAGAGAAAGGTATGTATTCCAGTCCTTGAGTATCAGGGTGAAAGACAGTTTGCATTATCAGTCGTAACATGAGTTCAGATTGGTGTATTTATACAGAGAACACTGACAGAACATCTGAGAGTTATATCTATGTATCAGAGTCAGGGTCAATGGCGATCTAGTTAGAGATTCCTTGGACGCTGGCCTTGGCTGCAGATTCATTTGTGTAACCACCTCTGCCATTACTATCGGAAATCGATGAGCCAATTTATAATGCCATTGATCCTAGGCAGCCTGAAAGTTTTCTGTCTTAAGATGAACAGTCCGATCAATCCACAGCCAGACTGCTTAACCTGTTGGCCCACATTTCCTTTTAGGATGGGACCCACGGGCAAGCAGAAGGGGACAGTGGGGATGCATATTATGGATTTATTTATTTTGTATACATTTGCTATTAACCCTCTGAGTGCTGCAGGAATGTGCAACTCATTCACATTATGCGTAGAAGCAAGACCTCCCTGCTCCCCCCCAAAAAAAGATTTTATATGGATGTAAAGCAGAGGAATTTATCACAAGGTTCCCTAGTTGCGTGAGAGAAAGTTTGAGTTTTGACTCTTTATTAAGCTGTAGTAAATAGAACTTAAAGGGTTATTCCAAACACCATAACCACTTCAGTGATTTGAAGTGGTTATAGTACCTGACGTATGCATGTGCAACTTTATGCTGTAAAACTCCTCACATGCGGAGATTCTTCCTTCTGCTGCTCCGGCAGCATCATTGGGGCATCATGTGCAAAGAATGCACATAATTGCAATCGTTAGCTAAAAGCTGTCAGCAGTTGCTCTCAGCCAATGAATGGGCTGGTAGGATCACTTCTGGCTCTGCTGCTCTGCAGTTCTGCAGAAACCAGACACAATTCACAGCCAGCCCTAGAAAAAATCCAGCACCCGGCAGGACCAGGTAAGAGTGCAAACCATTGCACCATTACTGGGAAACAGGGACAGGGTACTTCTTACATCATAACCACTGGTTATGGCTTGTATAAAATGATGGGAGTTATAATCCAATAACATCCAATGCAATCTTTCTAGGTTGCTGTATCCCTCATTGTGAGACATCCTGACTGGTCTTTACAAACACCTCTTCCTTCACATACCAAAAATACACAGAAATGTACATCTGCATTTAAAAGCCAACACTACATACAAACACACCCCTGCATTCCAATGGCAACAGTACATACAAACACATCTCTACATGCACATGCATACTGTATACAAAAACATGCTTACATGCAAGTGTACAAACACTGCTCACAAATGCAACTCTGCAAGGATGGGTAAATGGTAGATGTCGAGCTCACATAGCATCGTTGGAGTTGTACAACAGATGGGGATCTACTTTTTGGCCACCCTTGTGCTATAGGGAGTCTCAAAACAATTTCTTGCACCAGGGCCCTCTCTGCATTAGTTCCACCACTGAGGTAAAGGGGTGGTAGGAACCCGATTTCAATATCAAACTTTCACATCCTCCCATACAAAAATATTTTCTTGTTGTTGCCCATAACACAATCTTTGAGTCACTTTCAGCGACGAGGGTAAAATGAAGCTGAACATTATCAGATAAAAGTGCTAGCCCAGATGGACCAGCACTGGACATTTTAATATGTCACTGAATGGAAAGCCAAAAATCATAGTTGTAAGTGACAGTCGGCACCGTATTTTAGAGAAATTTATTTGTGCCAACCCTTTATAGAAATCGGATTTGTCGACTGCCCCCCTCCCCCAGTACTGAAGTTTTGCTAATCTGGGAATTTATAAAATACAGACTCACAAGCAGAAGGCAGGGATAATGATCCAAAGGAAATAGGGGGTCTACACGCGATATCTCTGGATTTATGCAATAGTTAGCAAGTCTGTCAGCTGAAGGTACACACTGTATTTGTGTCCTCTATAAAGCTGTCCCCCAGGATCTGCTCACGTTAATTTCTTCGTTTTATTTTTTTCCATTTCTAATTATGTTTGTTATTGTTTTCTTTACAGCCTATAAATAAATAGCAGGCAACTCCCTTGTCATATTTCTCTCTCTCTCTCTCTCTCTCTCTCTAGTGTGCCGTAGTCCGGCTGCATGAAATGACAATATTGTAAACGAAATAGAACAATGAATATCTGCAGAGAGAGAGGGCATTTCACCTTAAATGCTGCGTTATCATGGAAAATATAATTAGAGTGATCGTACCTGAGTAACACTAGGCAAACACTCCTCACCTACTATGACCGCAAATCCTAACCATGTTTTAGGGGGGTGTTGGACACCCACTTGCTGGTTATTTACTTATATTTACTACATCAAAGTGTATTGAATTGAGCTCGCTGAATAGCCCCCTAAATTAAATTATTTGGAAGCAATGATTTCTGGTGACAAACAAGCAAACGTCTACATTTTGTAAATCATGCATTAAAATCATGCTCATTTTTCGGCAAAAATATGCTCGTGCAAAATTACAATCCAATAACCAGATGTAGATAAATCAATAATAACTGTATGCACCCCCACACATTGCTAAGAACTTGCGAACAAACTGATCACACTGCAATAAAGATCACCAAAAACATGACTGATGAATACAAAAACCTGTGTTAATACAAAAAGCGGCTTAGCACTATAGCTTTAAATGCACTGTTTCTTTAATATCTTTTGTATCACATAAAACGTAAAGCCAACACAGTGACCTATCTTAATTACACTTTATAGGTACAATTTAAAGGGGCTCCAGAATATTCTAGTGTCAATATTCACATGGTATTTGGATATTTTGCAGCTTCTCTGAATTGCTACCTATAAAGGGAAATTAAGGTAAGATTTTTATATTGATCAATCAACCAATCAATCAACCAATCAATCAACCAATCACCTTTTTGGAAATAATTTTAGCAAAACTAATCTCCTTGAATAGGATGTACAAAATGAAATCCGATAACCAAAATGTAATTTATTTTCATATTTTTTTACCTACATTTCCAATGTAGGTACAACTTTAGTGATCAGCAAATTGTTCCCACAGTCTCTTCCTGAGTAATTTTTTATCTAAATTCCCTGAGTAAGTTGTCTCTCTCACTCCTCTGTTACACACACTCTCTCTATCTTTCTCTCTCTCTTTCTCACGTATTCACCAAAGTGAACGTTCAAAATGATTTCCAAGTGAATTTTAAATGTAAAGTAAAAATAGCGGAATTACATAAGCTTCTAGCTTGGCTACTTTGGCCATACATTTGAAATGTACTTCGAATTAACTTTAAATTCTCACTATATGTCTCTCTCTCTCTTTCTCTGTTTCTGTCTCTGTCTCTCTCTCTCTCTCTCTATCTCTCTCTCTCTCTCTATCTCTCTTTCTATGCCCCTTTCCCTCTCTCCCACCCTCTCTCATCGTATTCCTGGAGTCTTGAATCCAGCTTCATACAAATTGATACAATCTACTAGTCTATCAACATCATTAGTTCAATAAATCTACGCAAAGCAGCCATCTTGCTTTTCAGAAACACCTCGTAAGAGGCATGTTTGATAATTCAATTGAATATCATTAAGCATAAAATATATTATTATTATTATTATTATTATTATTATTATGTCTGAGAATGTGGGAGATAAGACTGTATAGACACACACATACAGTTCCCGATACTGGAATACAAACAGTGACAAATTAAATTGTGGAAGTTCTATCTATAATATCAATCCTATACCAAAAGCAAAATCATCTCCTTCTACTCATAAATACTTCAGGTTACCCTTGATAAAGCCTTAGGATGTGGGGACGTTTTTTAAAAGTTAATTTTGAACTAATTCTATGTGACAGTTATGAATTATTATTTTTTTTATACAAAATTAGTTCCGTCTAGTCGTCTAATATAATGAAGAGGATGACCTTCTTTCATTGATATGTTTTATGTTTTAATCATTTTACCCCGCCAGCCATATAATACAAAGAGGTGAAAAAAACGACTTTGCGCAATATCTGACCGGTTTCCAATTTGTCATTTCCTTGTCAGTTCTTCGCAATTTCCTGTTTGCCTACAACTTAAAAAGAAAACGCACTTCTGCCGTAGCTCGTAAAGCCATAGCTTGTCCAGGGGCCTTAAGGGGTTAATCACCATGGATTCAAAGGAATTGATTATTAAACAGAAAAACAATAGGGACAGTTAAAACGTGAAGCAATAACCATCAGTTTAATTGGAAAGGCTTTGCTTAAATTTTGCCGTATTTTACGTCAAGGGGAACGTGATAAATTGCCTTGGGGTGAGTTATGCTTGAAATATATCCTGATGTACATAGAACTAGGACAAAGCGTAAAGTCCGATTTATCAAAGGAACAACTGTTTGCTTTCCATGGGACTTCCCGTGTTAGTAAACCTACTATTATAGTGTTGTCTCTGTGATTATATGATACCTAATTCTCACATGTGCAGCGGAAGCTATTTATCAAGCCTGATCTCTGGGATCAGAAGTAGGGCAGAGAGATGGGAAATAATGCTTGCGTTTGGGAAATCCAACAACAATGTTCTTTTCATCCGAGGAATACACAAAAACCACGTATCAGAGGGGCACTTAATCAAATATGAATGGCAATAAACAGGAGGGACTTTAAGGCAAACTTCTAATGCGCTTTCCAGCTCTGTAAGTAATATGCACACTTTATAAGTAACAGAATACCCGCTGAGCTTCTTAATAATAACAGATGACAGATAAAAACAAGGCAGTTTGACACGCTGCTTTGTACTGAACATAATAAATTATTAGCATGATGACTCAAGTCATGCATATTCCAAGTTATAATGTATCTGATTGGGTAACAGGCTTAGTTAGTAGATGGTCCTAAGGTATGTTCCCAGTCACAGACAAATAAAACACATTTCAATAATGCTATTAAATAGGAAACCTGTGGCATTTAAACATTAGACTGGACCCGGTTACGGTGTTATGGTAGATTCATATAAATTATATAACATTTTGGCATTTTAATACAGGGTGTGTTTGTATGTAATTTTTGCGACCGCAGGAGTGTGTTTATATGTTGTGTGGTTGTTTGAAGGGATGTATGCATGTACACATACACTGCTACACACATACATACAAAGATATACATCCACATTTACAGACAAACAAATATAAACACACTGACACATACACACACATACAGACTGACACACACATAGATACACACACTAAAACATAGAAACACACTAATACAAACACACACCTTGACACACACAAACATACTGGCACATTCAAACCTCCTGAAATATACACACACCTTGACACACAGGTACACACCCTGGAACACAAACACACTGACACATACACACACCCTGACACACAGATATACACACACTGACAAATACACACACCTTGGCACTCAGATACACACACTGACACATACAAATATCCTGACACACAGATACACATCCTGACACTGGATCGAGGTCCCCTCCTTTGGTGCTGCCTCCTCCCGCTCCTTCTGTGCTTCCTATGCCTTCCACGTGGCTGTTTTTTGTAGCTGGGAGGAAATGATATGCTCTGACTTTCTCTCAGCATCACCAGTATCATAGGGGCCTGGTCGCGCTCTTAAAGGGCCGCTGTGCACGACCGGGCTCCGGTTCTCGGAGCATTAGGTCCAACGGTATGGCGCGGAGTGTCCTTGGCACACCTGGGTATACGTTGATGATAGGGATGATGCTAGTGGTCCTCAGGGTTCAAGTCCAGGTTCACGGCAGGGGTCAGATGTAGCTGGTTCTTCCTTGGGGTGCTCAGGTGTTCCCACAGGGTGTGTCTTAGCAGATACCTTTGGTCATGCATCTGGAGTTGTAGCACCTTGTGAGGTCAGCAGGGCTTCTGGTGACGAGTGCCTTGGTGTCGAGCAGGTGGTCCCAGTGTCGCAGCGGGGGGTCTCGGTGACCCGCTGCACCCTGCCAAGGATTTCTTCTTATGATTACAGGTCATGGAGCCGGTCTTTATTAGTGCATTCACGGCATCGGTTGCTTCCCCCGGTTTCAAGTGTTTCTGGTGGTTACTCAGTGCGATTTGGTGGTATGGGGTGGCGGGGGCAGTGGCCTATGTTTTGGGGGATTTGGAATTAAGGAGCTAGCGCAGGTGGAAGGGACTGTGAGTGGTGTACTTCGCAGGGTGTCTAGGGTCCCATTGAGACGCAACATGAAACGGTATTGTTGGGTGGGTCTGGGTACTTGGCCTGCTTCTTCCATTGGTCGTAGGTGAGACCCATGGTCTTCCTGGCATGATGAAGCTGATGGCTGGTAGGGGCCCATTCTCCTCCCCTCCCTTTCCCCTCTTTTTAGCATGTGGCCAGGGTCGGGGTGAATCCTCCTAGTCGGTCTCTCATGAGGGCCCGTGCCTGCGAGGTGCTGCATGTGGGTTGACCGCAAATGCTCTGGTCGTAGGGGGTGCCCATGGTCTTCACAGATGTTTACACGGGGTACGGCTGCCCAGGGGACAGCCTTGTATCTGGGGCTGTGTGCAAGGTTGCCGTGGCTATGCTGGTTCGATGGCTGGTTGGGTTTTGACTGCTTTATTCAGTGGCAGGAGCGGGGTGGTAGATGGGGTCTGCGTGACCTGACATCTGGTTGGTCTTTCTGAAGGAGGTGTGGCATATGCTGTACTGGGTGTTGCGGTGTGTGGAACGATGGGTCCATTGTTGGACCCTCTCTCATCAGTTCGAGGTGGCGGTGGTCACTGAGGTGGGACTCATTGTATTGGTTATGCATCTCTGGTCCCCACGGAGCATCAGTGTCGGACATCATGAAGTAGGGCCTGTGTCCGGGCCGAATGCTCTTATGGCTACAGTGGCTTAGTAGGTGGCGTTCTGACTTTGCCTGTCAACCTGGAGGGTCGTCACTTGTTAGGTTTCTTCCACGGGTCGTGTTTAGAGATCTCTGTTCATTTACTTGTTCCAAATTTGAGTGATGCATTCCCTTCTTGCACTGGGTGGTCAGGGAGGAAGTGGTGGGTCAGTCGGAGGTCCAATATTAAGATAAGTGTCAGGCGCAGACACGGCCGACTCTTAGCTCTGGCTTTCTTTGCTCGGGCCTCCTACATGTTTTGGTTTTTGTGACTTGAAATTGGCACTCCAGGGAGTGTCGGCTTCCCTGTATATGCGGAGGGGTTTCGGGGAGTGGTGTCTGAGGTGCGATGGGCTTGTAGGGTAGACTTTGTAATTCTGCAGCTACTTATGTACATGCTGAAGTCGTCAAGAAGGGTAATCCCCTGGGGCGGTCTTCGACATAGGCCTGTCATGGGCACCAAACTGGGGGGTGGGGTCTCCTTACTGTGGGGGAAAGTTGGCACTGACAGATGGAGGTGTGGGGCATGTTCCTGCTGCATTCGAGGGTGTGGTGTTGGTTTGAAGAGCTCGGGTTTCGGTCATTGGGCTGGGTCTTGGCCCTGATGCTACGGGAAACGTGGGTTCTGTCGTAGTGGAAGGGTTGGTGGTGTGCTGAGCCGTGGCTGGTGGATGGTGTCGGTGGCCCTCCTATCCATGACTTCACCTTTTGGAATTCTTTCTCATGGTGGAGGCGCGGGTGCTTTGGGACTTTGGGTAGTTTTTCGTATGTACAGTCTGACAAGGGTGCATACGGTCTGTGCTGTGTTGGCCTTGGCTGTTCAGTGGGGCGCACGGATGCAAGGATGCATTCCAATACTAGCAAAAGAAACCGGAAGTACGTCAGACGCAAATAGATGTTGCATTCCAACAATGGAACGCAAAACCAGAACAGGAAATTAATCAAAAGAAATGCAAGACACCGGAAAACGGAGTACAGACCACAGCACAGCAACTGAGGAAGCCTCCCAGAGAGGCGAAACGTGTTTTGCACACCATAAAGAACTTTCTATCCTATTTTTATTGTATTTATCTTTGCTGCACTTTATGAATAATAAAGCACTTTAATCAACAGAAGAGGGAGTGAGACCCTAAAAATCCCACTAAGCTGATATTTTGAGCCGAGGATTCACTGGCTCTTTATTTATGAGTGCATTTGCATATACTTATTCACTCCAATACTTATATACAGACTATATTGCGCTAGTGTTTGTTTTCTTTTTTTTTACCTTTAGGACTCCTTTAGGATTTATCATAAAAATCTCTCTTCAACTGCATGTAAGATACTCCACCTTGTGTATATTAGTATTTTGTCTTGCTATGTATGTCGCTCAACTTGGTTAGCATGTGATTTGTCCCCAGGATTGCACGCTGTGGACCGCGGGCTCCAGGATGCAATGAGGAAACCTCACCCTTTGCCAAAGAGTAACGAAAAACCCTGGAAAACAGACACTGGGTACGTGAGGACCCCCCAATGCACCA
Organism: Pelobates fuscus; assembly: GCF_036172605.1. Classification (NCBI taxonomy): domain Eukaryota; kingdom Metazoa; phylum Chordata; class Amphibia; order Anura; family Pelobatidae; genus Pelobates; species Pelobates fuscus. The sequence goes on from NC_086327.1 coordinate 16,256,121, forward strand.
AACTTGCAGCCCACAGCCGCCAGCCACTTGTCCCGAAAATGCGATGCTGTAGCAACCAGGCCCCAATGGCGCCCCCAGGCTAGTGAGCTGAAGATTATGGCGAAAAAGGCCTCTTTGTTAGTTCTTAAAAGAACAGGGGGTTATTCAGCTGGTTAGGAAGGTAGTTAATACGGTTCGTATTAAGTTTGGAAGGTTCAAGCTCGTCGGTGGCTAAGAACCTGGTGGGTGTAGGGGTATCTGGGTATACCCCTACCATGGTCATTAGGTATAAGTTTGGGAGGTTCGAGCTTGTTGGTGGCTCAGAACCTTGTGGGTGTAGGGGTATCTGGGTATACACCTACCATGGTCATTGGTTATAAGTTTGGCAGGTTCGAGCTGGTCAGTGGCTCGAAACCTGGGAGGTATCAGGATATCTGGGTATACCCCTACCATGGTTTCCTAAGAAATTGGTTGACACTTTACTTATTTATGATGTAATTATTGTTTGTTATATTGTCAATATGTACTGTTTTTTAGATATGGGTCATTGCCTTTTATGTCATATTGGGATATGTTATGTTGTATGGCGTGGTTGGGGGGCAATGACATAGTAATGTTATGTTAAAAACCTAGTAAGTTATTAATAAAAGCTTAACCCATATACCATTAGTGTCTGTGTTTTATTGGGTTACGTATTGTGGGGGGTTATTTCCACCTGCCCATATGGCGACGATGCGCCTGTCATGTGCACCTCTGTCTCGCATGAGACAAAGGTGGACCCAAAAGAAAGACAAAAACCAGAATACTATTATGGTACAATAAATGTTAAAACTTGATATTTTCATCGGCGACCATACTCCTCCTTCTTTCTTTTGTTCTTCTTCTCTATTCGTTCTTTCTTCTTGCTCTTCTACTTTACATCGGACCCTTTCATGAAGTGTAGGGACTGGACGTGTAGTACTCAAGATTGTCAGTTATTTATTTTTAGTGAAAACAAATAGAAATAAGAGCTGCTCCTAATAAAAAATAAATAAAATAATGAACAGATAGTCCAAATATAAAAATAAAAATAGAAAGTCTTATCTAAATCGATCTGATGTGGTCGTCTGGTACATCAATGTTCAGTCCGCAATATTTGTCCTTGTATGGTTCTTCCTTATGGATCCACTCATATGTAAGAGACAAAGGGTATATAAAGGAAGCCAGATAGTGTAGTATTGTTAAAAATAAAGGGAATAAAATGGATAAAACTCTTGAATGCAAACTCACATTTGAAAGAGCAAAAGCCTGCTCTGGTGTAGAGGGCGTGCAGCGGTTTGGATCCCCGCCAGAGGCGGCTCTCTAATTAGGCGGTTTAGGCGGCCGCCTAAGGCCTCGCGCTGGCGGGGGCCTCGCGGCCGCCTAAACCGCCTGTTGGCAGAGTGTGTCAGGTCCTTGGTCAGTGACCGAGGACCTGACACCAGGAGGGGGCCCGGCGGCTTGCCCGGTATGCCGCCGGGTGCGAGGCCCCTCCTGGCTGCCCGGCCACCATCGCAGACACTGGTCTGCAGCTCCGCAGTGTGCAGAGCTGCAGACCATGTGACTCGCGAGAATTGGCCAATCAGAGCGTTGCCGCGGGTTACCACGGCAACGCTCTGAAATCTCGCGAGATTACACGGTCTGCAGCTCTGAGGAGCTGCAGACCGTGAGCAGTGGCCACCAGACCACCAGGGAGCCCACTGGACCACCAGGGAAAGGTAGGCTCTCCCACCCCCAGCTTCACCCCCCACCACCATCACCCCTCCCCACCCTCAGCCTCACCCCCACCACCCTCAGCCTCACCCCCCCCACCCTCAGCCTCACCCCCCCCACCCTCAGCCTCACCATCCCCCATAACCCCTCCCCACCTTCAGCCTCACCCCCACCACCCTCACCATTATCCCTTCACCCTCAGCCTCACCCCCACCACCCTCACCATCCCCCATAACCCCCCACCACCCTCAGCATCACCCCTCACCCCCCTCAGCATCACCCCTCTCAGCATCACCCCCCACCACCCTCAGCATCACCACCCTCAGCATCGCCCCTCACCACCCTCAGCATTAATCCCCACCACCCTCAGCATCACCACCCTTAGCATAACCCTCTGTCACCACCCTCAGCCTCCCCCCACTCACCATCACCCCCTCCTTCTCACATCACCCCCTCCTTCTCACATCACCCCCTCCTTCTCACATCACCCCCCTCTCACTCTCACATTACCCACTCTCACATCACCCCCCTCTCACTCACATTACCCACTCTCACATTACCCTCTCACTCTCACATTACCCCCCCACTCTCACATTACCTCACTCTCACATTACCCCCTCTCACTCTCACATTACCCCCCTCTCACTCTCACATTACCCCCCTCTCACTCTCACATTACCCCCCTCTCACTCTCACATTACCCCCCTCTCACTCTCACATTACCCCCCTCACACTCTCACATTACCCCCCTCACACTCTCACATTACCCCCCCACTCTCACATTACCCCCTCTCACTCTCACATTACCCCCCTCTCACTCTCACATTACCCCCCTCACACTCTCACATTACCCCCCTCACACTCTCACATTACCCCCCTCACACTCTCACATTACCCCCTCTCACTCTCACATTACCCCCTCTCACTCTCACATTACCCCCCTCACTCTCACATTACCCCCTCTCACTCTCACATTACCCCCTCTCACTCTCACATTACTCCCTCTCACTCTCACATTACTATCACCCCCCGCTCCCTCTCACATTACCATCACCCCCCGCTCCCTCTCACATTACCATCACCCCCCGCTCCCTCTCACATTACCATCACCCCCCGCTCCCTCTCACATTACCATCACCCCCTGCTCCCTCTCACATTACCATCAACCCCCGCTCCCTCTCACATTACCATCACCCCCCGCTCCCTCTCACATTACCATCATCCCCTGCTCCCTCTCACATTACCATCAACACCCTGCTCCCTTTCACCATCACACCCCCCGCTCCCTCTCACCATCACACCCCCCGCTCCCTCTCACCATCACACCCCCCGCTCCCTCTCACCATCACACCCCCCGCTCCCTCTCACCATCACACCCCCCGCTCCCTCTCACCATCACACCCCCCGCTCCCTCTCACCATCACACCCCCCCGCTCCCTCTCACCATCACACCCCCCCGCTCCCTCTCACCATCACACCCCCCCGCTCCCTCTCACCATCAGCTACCCCATACACATAGGGTCTCAGACAAAAACGCAAACATGCTCACAGAGACATACATTCGCACACACAAGGATACTCTCTGTCAGACACACTCTCAGGCACATACACAGGTAGACAGTGCATCAATGTGTATATGTGACACTTTTTTGTTAGTGGGGCCTCATGTTTGCGTTTCGCCTAAGGCCTCATAAAGTCTAGAGCCGCCTCTGATCCCCGCTTATGGGATATGCAGTAGGTGTCCTCCGTCTTTAGTGTGTTTTCTTCGTCCTTTGTATGGCAAACACTCGGGTAGAGAGAGACAACCAATAGTGTACACTGGATATAAAACTCCAGTTTCTTTTGATTGATTTATTGATCTAATAAAAGTCTTTCAGTTTATTTTACATAGTTTTCCTTGGATAAGTTTTCCTTGGATAAGACTACAACTCCTTCCCCTTTATCTGCCGATTTGATTACAATATCTTCATTTTTCTGTAAGTTCCTCAGAGCTTTTGTTTCTACCTCTGTTGTGGGCTATATGGTGAGAACAGAGGTAGAAACAAAAGCTCTGAGGAACTTACAGAAAAATGAAGATATTGTAATCAAATCGGCAGATAAAGGGGGAGGAGTTGTAGTCTTATCCAAGGAAAACTTATCCAAGGAAAACTATGTAAAATAAACTGAAAGACTTTTATTAGATCAATAAATCAATCAAAAGAAACTGGAGTTTTATATCCAGTGTACACTATTGGTTGTCTCTCTCTACCCGAGTGTTTGCCATACAAAGGACGAAGAAAACACACTAAAGACGGAGGACACCTACTGCATATCCCATAAGCGGGGATCCATACCGCTGCATGCCCTCTACACCAGAGCAGGCTTTTGCTCTTTCAAATGTGAGTTTGCATTCAAGAGTTTTATCCATTTTATTCCCTTTATTTTTAACAATACTAAACTATCTGGCTTCCTTTATATACCCTTTGTCTCTTACATATGAGTGGATCCATAAGGAAGAACCATACAAGGACAAATATTGCGGACTGAACATTGATGTACCAGACGACCACATCAGATCGATTTAGATAAGACTTTCTATTTTTATTTTTATATTTGGACTATCTGTTCATTATTTTATTTATTTTTTATTAGGCGCAGCTCTTATTTCTATTTGTTTTTATTGTGTTACTTTCAAGGGTTTTTGAGGGATTCCCTTATAGAGTTGCTGCCTCCTGTGTTATCCAGCGCTTACTCATTTTTCTGTTTTTAATTTATTTTTAGTGGTTTACACACATAGCTCTTGAGTGTAGGAACAGCGTCTGCTTTACGACGATGAGGTTACCTTTATATCATTGAAAGGTCCTATTCCTATCCTCTTTTCTCTCTTTTATATTAAAAATACCTGAGGTACACTAAGTGTTGATGATGTTCCTGTTTCCCAACGTTATGCCATTACAATTTGTGTTTGCTGCAGCATGATTACTGTTATTTGTAATTTTTTTGTATTAACTGTCAGTCAAAAATAAAGAATACATTTAAAAAAAAAAAATGATATTTTATATATTGTGGACAGGACTGCATGAGGTGATAGTTCACTCCTGAAAACAGCTCCCCCCAAACTGTTCACATTATTTAGTGACATTCCCAATGTCTTGAAGGTTTTTCTGCATATCTAACTATATTTTCCCCTCAGAATTTCCATTTGGATTTAATTTGCGAAAACTAAGAGGTTAGTGATCACCTCTGTAAATGTTTATTTGATCATGAAATTCATTAAAGTACCCTACAATATCTGCACTCCATTACTATGCCTCCAGCTACATTCTCTAAAATGAAAGTGTTGTTATGGGCAAATGCAAATATTACAAGTTTTAGAATGAAATGTTGTATTTCTTAAACTGTGTACTTTGTCTTTAAGAGATATTGCAAGTTGACAAGGTGTTAGAAATGGAACATATTGTTTTTCATAGATGTTTCTTTAAGCAATAACCTCAGTGCATAATATGTTTGCGCCATTTTGTCCCAGACGAATTACAATAACAATAATGCATAAACAAGCTTCAAGGCTATACTACGACTCTTTCAGTACACAATATACTGTGGTAACCCCAAGTTAATGGAACTTCCCCAAATCCGGGAATCTCCCACAACTGTACACTTACGTCTTAGTATAAACAACAGATAAGCTATTCAGACTTTGGGAAGCCATCTTGTCCCAAGTTGGTGGAAGTTCCCCAAGTCAGGAAAATTTCCATGACGTGTGCACTTGCTTTTAGTTATGGCCTTGTATCTTTGCCAAATTAAGGGAGGTCCTAAATTGATTTAAAGTAGACAAGTTACTTTTTCATATATGAACTATGGTAACTCTAAAATGACGACACTTAAGGTATAAATAAGTGTACTTTTAAATGTTAACACACAGAGGAGAGACTTGGAGACAGACGCTGCTCCATCTTAAAATGACTGAGAGGCTGACATGATGACATGTTCAGAAGGGTATGTTAACCTATTAATGATATTTGCAAGCATTTAATTTCATCTTATAAACTCTGCTATAATGGATTTTATATGTCTATATTTATATTTTTATATAATAAATATCTAAAAGACAAAACTATTGCTTCCAAGACAATCCTTATTTTATATTGTATTCTCAATTATTTACATATGTTAAATAGAGGATCTCTTACTAACTATATAACATTATGGCTAAGATATCTGTATGGTTAGCCCTACTAAGTTCTATGCTTTAAGACATTATAGTGGTAAATAAGGGAACCGCCAGCGGTTACAGTGTCGATATGAAATCATTTTCTGGAATGTTGGGAGATTAGACCCTGAGAAGGCAGGCCAAAGGTTAGCCAGGAAAAGGGACATGTATGAGTGGGGGAGTGTAGATTCAGGCCAGGGGAGTTCTTGAGTAAACAATAGGGGTGAGGCCCTGGACATACGGTAGGTATCATATATATGTATGTGGCCATTTTCTGTAAGGAGCTCAGCCATCTTAATAAGCTCAGCTGGGAACAGCTTCCCTCCCTTTGAGATATGGTTTATGGTTTCTTTGTGTTTCTAACTTGTGTTTCTTGTCACAGCATACAGCGGAAAAGGTCCCTTGTCAATCAGGGTTGGACCAGCAGTCCAGTGGGAAGGACGATCGGTGCTGATTCCTCCCCTAACCTCGGTTATGATTATGGGTCATGTACGTGCCCACTGAGCCAGAGGCCGGCCAGTGGTTAGCATGGAGTTAATGTTAGGCAAGTTGTGGGGCCGGTTTGTGTATGGGATGAGGCAGGAGGGCAAGTGCCTAGGATCAGCAGGAATGGTTGGCAAGGGTGTGAGTTGAAAATGTGTTATGTTCATGTATGAGGTTTAATAAAATTAATGATATTTATTGATATTAATAACGCTGTGGCCTGTTTGTCACCATTAACGTCTTGCGTCTGTTTATTAAGGTAAGCTAATAGGGATGTATTCACATCTACACGGTACCCACTACCTTCACACATCGGTCAATATTTGTTTTCAGCTAATTTAACTTGGTATCTAAATTGACCAGTATAAGCTACAAGACATTAAGAAAGCTCTATGCGTGTTTTTCCCCTAGTTTCTTTGCCTAGATACTGGTATCTACGTGCAAATGACCTTGCCACTGATTAACACTTGTGCTAGAAAGCACCACACTTGATCACACGGCCGAGAGTCGGCTGATAGCTTATAATGTGTTGTATAAAATGGCTTTCCTATAAAACTCAGTGTCAGCGATCCATTTCCTTCTGCCACTTAACATTGGTTTTATTATCCACAACATAAGTAAAGTACAAATCAGACTGATTATTATTAAATGGCTCTACAGGATTCAAGATTTTCTCATCATTAGGCCGCTGACGGAACATGATCAATATGTATTCATTGCAAAACCTGGGGCTGCTATAGCAATGAATACCAACCTTAGCATTGCAGATGTTTACAAAGTACATTTCCCAAGATGCTTAGTCAATCTGTAGGGAAAAAATTCTAACACATATCTGTTAAATCTGCGAAAGTTAATCAATATGCTAACATTAATTTTAACAATAAAATTAATAATAAAACAAGGAAATGTGTAGATAATTTTGTTTTTATTGAAAAAAAAACATTAATTTAATATTTCGGATTTTTAAAATTTCAGAAAAATTAAAAAATTTTGAGCAACATACTTTTTATTTTTATTTTTTTTAATAAACCTAGCAAAGGGAATTGGGGGGAGGGGGAGAGGGGGTTATTGGCCAAACAGCTGTTTGTAGTGAAATTAATTAATTCAGACTAAAATAGTCAAGCAAGGACTCTTTTTGAGTTGGAAATTGTTTGACTTCTGTTATCATAGCCTTAAATTAATATCATAGGATCAGGAACACAAACATGTATATAACACCATATAGCCCCCCTGCCCCTCCTAAATATAGTAAAATCTTACTTTTATTCCAGTCTGCTGTTGCTACTGTCTCTGCCTCTGATCTGCCTGCTTGACTGACATCATCAAAAGTGTTGATCAAAGCAAATCACAATGCCTTCCTTTAGAAAAGCATTGGATTGGTTGAGACGGTCAATTCTGATGATCTCTGTCAAGGAGGAGGTCCGGGGGGCAGAGTCAAACGCAGCCCTGGCCAATAAGTATCTCCTCACAGAGATGCATTGAATCAATGCAGCTCTATGAGGAAAGCTCAGTGTCTCCATGCAGAGGGTGGGACACTGAATGCCAGTCACACTGTGCAGCACTGCCCCAGGAAGCACCTCTAGTAGCCATCTGAGGAGTGACCAGTGGAGTTATCTCTAGGCTGTAATGTAAACACTGCCTTTTCTCTAAAAGTGTTTACTGCAAAAAGTCTGAAGATTATACTGATTATGCTCACCAGAACAAATACAATAAGCTGTAATTGTCCTGGTGCCCATAGTGTCCCTTTAACTTTGTAATTCACTTTTTACATTTTTATAGTTGTAGTTTTTTGTAATCGGTTGGTTTTCTTTGGTAGTTTCTTAGATTTTTGCTCTGTATGGATTTAATACTTGTGAACTAAAAATTATCAAGTGAAATGAAAGTGTCAGTGTATTGGGGTCTATACACTGCTTGTTGAGTTATGGTAACTTCAGGCAAAAATTGTCCACCCCAAAAAATCTTCTGTTCAGGTGATTTGCACATTTTGGTTTTCCTTTAAATAACAACTGCCTCTTCCCAGAATTTTTCATATTATGTTTACTCTTCCATATATTGAATTAATCTGCACAGTTAGAGTTACACATCTAGTGCCTATGGGTACAGAATTCTTAGGTGCTCCCAGCTCCCAAATCCCCAAAGAAAAATTAAATGCAAATAAAGCATGAAGTAATAAATGGGGCTGTAACACAACCATGAGGTCTATAAAGGATCCTGGTAGACCCTGAGAGACTCGGTAGATCAATGGCTAAATCCCAGCACTCATCTGACTGTTGCTGGGATTAGACAAACGTTGGTGGCTGAGATCTGCTTTAAGTCAACCACAGGCTTGTCCATAAGTAGGTCCTACTTTGTCTTATGGCATGTTTGGTTTTCAGTAAAACTCTAACACAGTTTTTATCGGTATTTGGTAAAAATTATATATTTATGAAATACTGAAAAGTAACAGGTCTGCTTTAATTTTGCTTCATTACCCTTGTTGCAATTATGTTCCTTTTTATTCAATATAAAAAAGAACAAAAAATAAATAAATCTGTAAACATAATTGCTTATCACATATATAATATGTATAAATATATATACATATATATATTTTCCCTCTAAATTACATTTTACATGCTCACCCTGCATGTATTAAACAATTATTTTCTATGTTCTCTTTTTGATTTTAACCTATTTAACATCAGCCACAAAGTCTGATTTATCTCTGATCAATTATAGAAAAATACATCATATTCCCGACGGCCCCTCCTTTGCACTTTCAATTTTTTATATTTTGACTCTTACATTAACTGAATTATATTTTTTTTGGAAATTATCCATTGGCATTACACTCTGTTTGTACCATTAGCTGCTTTTGTTTTCAGAGACTTGCATTACCGTTCAGATAAATGATTGTGTCTGGCATTCAATTGGAATGCTACCATACAAAAAAATGTAGCAATGGTGAGAATTATTTCTTCAGAAAATGGACAAGATGTTTGAACATTCCTCTACTGCTCATACAACATAAATTAAATATTTTGTTCATGGCATAATTACTACAACTTTAGGGAGTAAGACTAAGATCTGGGGTTGAGGACAAAGTCATCAGCACTCAGACAACACCGTAATGATGCCAATGAAATATTCTTAATCAGGATAATAGTTCACCCTACCACCCAACTAGGTGAAAATTCATCTTAAGATGTCTTGCTTAATAAATATAAAGGTATCTAGGCACACTGGGCTCCTGTGACAGGTGCAGCAGGTGGACCACAGCCCGGCTTGCTAAAGGGACATTCCATTCCTCTAGATCACATTCACTTACTGAAGTTCTATGTGTTTGAAGAGTGTGTCTTCTTTTGATTTTATAAAAAGTGCAGATTTCAATAGAATTTGACACTTTTATAAATTTACCTGGTTCACAGCCCCCCCTGGCTGTCAATCAGACATATGGTTCTGTTAATTACAAGCTGGCTAACTCAGTGGAGATAAATTCAAGAGGCAGCAATTGCTATAAGCACCTACCTTGCAAAAACGTCTCTTTGAGCTACATTGGGAACCCTGTGATTGGACAACCACAGAAAGTCTGGGAGTGGTTAGAAGGGGATGGCTTACAATGACTGCAAACGAGATCTGCAGCTTCTGCAAGCTGTTGTTAGATATACTCAATGTATACAAAATATATAATTAAATGCATGCATGTTTTTATTCAGTGTATATCTACTATAAAGCTAATTTAATTGTATTCGTATTTGATTAGTGCAGTGATTATGGTGTGCCAGTTGCTCAAATTGTTTGTTTTACACTTTCTCTAAAGAAACAAATGCAGCTATACAGTTTGGGAGCCATGGTGGACAGGTAACTGGCCAGTGCTATAAAGATGACACCACTAGACATCAATGCCAAAAAAACAAACAATTAAGTTATTGCAGAAGCATAATCAGCATTATTGCAGTGCCGTGCATTGTGCTGGACTATCAGCTGGACTTTAAGCAGTAGCAAGTCCTTTGCAGTAGATTACTAAGGAAAGACATCATGGACTCAATATCCACTGCCATGTCACTGAATCAGTGGGGTGTTATCATTTACTCAGTTACTGCAGGTAAAGTAACTTGCTCCAACTCCGAGCATGAGAATTTAAGGAGAGAGGGACACACACCATAACATAAATGAGGAGCATAGTTTTTGTTTAAGTGCTTCCCTTTTAAATAACTTCATCATAGGAAGAGCATGTTTCGTGCTAATGGGAGCACTAACTCAAAGACTAATGTGAATATGTTGTGGGGTTGAGTAAATGCTGCGGATTACATCACAATAACATTAATACCACATATGTTGTAAACAGTGGCAATTAATGCAGTCATCGGTGAGAGGCTCCCATCTTCAGGATTTTGTCAATTGCACTTTATTGAACTTGTACTATTTTTTTTTTTTTTTTTAAACAGTGGTAATGATGTCATTATAAACAAGAAAAAATTACATGGTGGGTTGAGGCAATTAGTACCGAGGAAGGAGCATGCCATTAAAGCTTTTTTTTTCTGCTGTGCTTTTATCAATGACTACTGGCTCTTTTAATTGATACTGTTGCTCCAGACGGCATTTCTTTATATCAAATTGAATAACATCCTCCTCTCCAGTTAAATTATTTATGGATGGGATCCCGTGGGGGCCCACGTAGTTCGTCTTCAGCTTGGAGCACCTTATCTCTCAGTTTCTTGAAAGGGCAAAGCATAATTTAACTCTGTAAATTCAGAAAGCACAACTGCAAACATTATTCATACCGGCACAGTGTTCAAAATCAGCTAACGTGTCAGTTAGCAACACAACAAAAATACACACAAAGTCAGTCTCTGGACATTCGTCATTGATGGTGTAATCTGAATTTCACATTATAGGGAAAAAAATAGTTTGAAACGTAATGTTCCAGTTATTACTCAATGTATAATAAACAGAAAATAACTATATGTATAATGTACTATACCAAATAGTATATTAATAGTATCTAACTTCATCACATTAGTATCACTAATAAGAGAAAAGTGGGTTGCACTCAATTATAAAAATCACAGGGTGCTGACTGAGCATGGATCAGCATACCCCATCAATCAAATATATATAAAAAAAAAATCTTAGCACTCACTGTGATAAATTTAAGTATATTTCATGGATTTGGCATTGTTTCAACCTTTACCCAGGTCTTTATCAAGCTAGATCTATCTTGATAAAGACCTGGGTACAGGTCAAAATGTTGCCATATCCATTAAATCTGCTTGAAGTTATCGCAGTGAGTGCCTGAGATTTTTTCTTTTGATTAGTATCACTAACTGCATCGGATCAGGATATGAGGTCATACCTTGCACACACACATCTATCTATTTATATATCTATCTAGATCTATCGATCTATCGATCTATTGATCTATCTATCGATATATCTATCTATCTATTTATCTATCTATCTAGATCTATCGATCTATCGATCTATCTATCTATCTATCTATCTATTTATCTATCTATCTAGATCTATCGATCTATCTATCTATCTATCTATCTATCTATCTATCTATCTATCTATCTATCTATCTATCTATCTATCTATCTATCTATCTATCTAGATATCTATCTATCTAGCTATCATTGTATCTATCTATCTATCTATCTATCTATGTATCTATCTATCATTGTATCTATCTATCTATCTATCGATCTATCTATCTATCTATCTATCTAGATTGAGACCTGGATAATTTGAAGGTCAAGGCAACACCTTGAAATCTTTGTCATGTTCCTCAAACCATTTCTCAACAATTTTTGCTTTGTGGACCACTGCCACCAGGGAATACCATTGCCATGAAGGGATGTACACAGTCTGCAACAATCTACAGGTAGGTGGAACGTGTCAAAGTAATATCAACCTGCATGTCTCCTTGGTGTCAGTCTAGTTATCTGTTTGTGGATCTGCTTATTTGTTTTTTTCTTCTGTATTTTAGTTTGTCTATCTTTCTATTCATGCTTGTGTACACTGGAGTGCATGAGAGTGAGAGGAAATTAGGAAAAATGGCCTAGGCAGTCTTTGGTTTTTGAGGGCTTAGTGATCAGTTGAAATTCAACCAATACACTCCATCGTGTATTGTGATCTAGTTCACCTATTCTTGCCTTTTTGTTCCAGTAAGTTTTGACCATCATTTGCAGTTCTAGACAAAACTATAGAAAAGCAAACACAGTGTTCTGATCTGTTATAATGAGGAGATCAGTACGTTTTACTTTGCATGTTTAAAGCTAGACAAAAATGTGGCTTACTTAGCCAAAGCAAATATTAAATGATAGTTCATTTAAAGGCTGGTCTAATCTCATTCTGGTCTAGTCTCATTCTAAAACCTTGCAGACCAAGGTGACATCCTTTCAATTTCAGAAGGAAGCAAGGAGAAAGGTCTGGGCACTCAATGGTAAATCCAAAACAGACTTTATTGGACAGGAATATGCAATGTATCAGCTCAACCTAGTTTTTATCACGCCACATGGCAACTGAGTTTTCACAAGCCAATAACAAAAAGTATAACATATGTGGTGGATTTTTCATTTATTTTTTTACCCATTTAGGTGACGGTATTTGTTATGTTTATAATCCTTTGGATGAGTGAGATAGGTCATTCTATTTATGCAGTAAATAATACAAAAACATTGACAAATTGTTCATGTCAACTTCAAAAAGGCAGCCATTTTTCGAATAGTTATTAAGTCGATGATTAATGGTCACATACTCTCAAACATGTCACAGGAGAATACCTTGCAATCTTCCTTTCATCCATGTGCACATCTCCTCCTAGTTGATATATGTAAGTTTTTGCATCTTTAACATTTATACTATGATTTGGATTTCCTGGTGTTTGATGGAGTTGGGTTGGCATTTTTAAGTCATCCACCTTCACCTTGACTTACACAGTGTATTGTACAAGACCCCAGAACAGATATTAAATAAAGTGGTTGCTTCAGGATTTACGTTTGAGCTTGTTAACAGAACATGTTCACCAATCCAGCCTAAACAAAATAAAGGATATGCAAAGCTAAGATCCTATAGGATTACTTTAATGACCCCAGGGTATTTTTGGTAATGGAAAGTTATTGTGTGAAGAGATTATTGCCATTAAAATTAATTACAAATGCAACGACAGAGTTTATGCCCAAAAGAAATGCATAGACAGACGAACCTGTCATAATTCCGTTGAACTGGGAAAAGCTTCCAGTGACTTTCGGGAGCTCTATTCCTTGGGGACCACCAATGAAGACGAGGATTCTTCTGTCAGAGTGATTTATTATTTCAATACTGCTGAATTCTCTTACAACAAGCACATGGTATCATGAGTTTGCTAAACTCAAGATGACTTCACTCTCTCTAGTACTACAATGTGGAATTAAACTAGAGGTCTGCACTCTGAAAGCTGTGATTAACGTTGTTTGGACATCAAAATAACTGTAGTGCAAAAAATGTGCAATATATTATTCATTAAAGCTTGTACCTGAGAATGTATTTTTGAGAAATGTTTAGAACAATCATCCTCTTTGAGTAGATGTTTTTAATGTCAGTAGAAGAATGTCACTGCCTTATTTGGACAGCTAAAAAATCTTATTAATATCTCGTAACATTGTGTATTCTTCTTTATTTAAGAGGAGCTGACAAAGACATTCCATGTTGTGACTAAACGGGTTTTGAACCTATCTTTGAGCAGAACTTTTTTTTTGTGTGGTTTGTGTATAATAAAATGACTCTTTGCTCATTGTGTTGATGTGTATCTAACCATGCCTGTCTGATTTCTTATTCAACTTCAGAATTTGTATTGTACTGTTTGCACAATATTCTATAAAAATAGAGACATTGCAAAAAAAAAAAAATAATCTTCTACTGTTTACATTACATATTTTTTTTTCTTTTTTGAATTTGTCACATTTTCAAGTTATTTTACCTTATGGCCCTATTTTATAAACACGCACTAAGGCAGAGTCACGCTATTGAAATGAGTCTTCTTTGATTAAGTCCTTCGTTTTTCAAGACTCAACTTAAATCAACTTAAACAGCAGGGGAGAAAGAAAATATTCTGATAATGCTGATAACGGGAATGTTTTCAAATAGTCACTGCAATTACACAATAGCTAAATATGGGACACATGAGAAAAACCTACACTCAATATGTGGATATGATAATAACTGCATTACATAAAAATAAAAAAAAATACACATAGCTGCATAGTGGGCAAAACATTTGATTTTTGTGTTGTGTAAATGTAGGGTGCACATGGTGGTGTAGTAATAATTTGAGAAGATTCTGCACTTTCTTTTAGTTATAGGGCTTGCGTAAAACTACACTTTGCTGCATCATGGTCTGGTCCTTGAAGAGCTCATGGAAGCGTGTTTTGCTTTGACAGCCCTATGCAGCATTTCAGCTATAGAGTGAGTTAGTCTTTCAAGTTTGAAATAGAATCTTTGAAGAACAAATTGTAATGACAGCATAAGCCGTCACAGTTCCCCACAGGGTTAAAGAGAAGTCCTTCTCACATGTGTGTTGTTTTTAGAAGAACTGTGAACAGATAAAGAATGCACTTCATCTGATATAGAACACGTCTATGCTGTATGCCAGTGGTAACACATTTAGATACTGCTTTTGGTTCAATGTGGTTTCTCTACTCACATGTAATAAGAAATAAAAAAATCCATGTAACTGCATGGAGAAAAAAATAAGCTGAAGAAGAAGAACGGTGGGAGAGGAAATGTCAGGAATAATTCTATAAATGAAGCTGGAAGCAAGGTCAAGGCGTGTGGAAAGTATTGTAATTTGTGAGGTGATACAGGGTTTCGAAAACAAAGAGGCATTATGTATACATAACAACTCAAGAGTAAAGGAACAATGGTTAAGGCTTCATAACAACTATGTACTGCTTGCATCAGAAGAACTAGGATGCCAATTATGACCGTCAGATTCATTATTGTGCACCTTGTGAAATGTGTGACAATTCCCCATAAGTCAGTTCTCAGCAGGTGTTTGGAATAATGGTAAACCACGTCTTCAGTCGGATGAGTGTTCTTGCATTGTGTTTACTAAATAAGAGGAGAAACAAGAAGAGAACGGATGTAACAGATTTGGAGGGTAGAATGTACTGGCAGGCTTTACAATGTCCGCACCTATAAGTACCTTTTGTCCCAGTTAGCCTGTTTGTGGCGGGTGGGGGAGGTGCTAGATGGCTGTGGACGAGTTGATCTTGGAGATTACTAGGCCTACGAGCTGTTAGTGGAGGGTATTCTGGTAGTACTTTTGAGAGTACTGGATTGTGTAGGAGTATGGGCCAGTTGGTTTTGAGAATCTTGGCGTTTTGGCAAATTACTGTGAGCCTTTTCGGCCACCGTACCCCTCCCCCTCCCCCTCATGCCCCCTGTATCCAATGAGGGCTTTGAGCGGGCTATTTAAACATATCAACCCGGGAAGTCTTTTCCCCTGACTTGCCTGGTATACACAGGCGAAACGCGCGTCAGGCAAGACAGCTGGGAGATCTTATCCAATTCTGTCGACTAATACCGACTTCAGGTGAGACCTTCACCCGCCCCACTGGACTTAACAGTTGGGATACCTCTACCTAACACTTACATTGCCCTTAGATTCCTATTTTGGGCAAAACTCCTACCTGACCTCCTAGACTCTATCTCTTACGAACTGAACCTTTTCGCCTACCAGGGCAAGTTATAGGTTACCGCATAGATTCTAATGGGAACTATTTAACTCCCGGGCATCCTAGTAGGCAACCTCCAGGGCTCTCCCCCATACGATTATTATACATCCAACCCGTAGGGGTTATTGGTATACCTGCACATAGCGCTGCACCCTCTCTTATCCTCCCTTTACACATCTTTCCTATACCTGGTACCCACGAAGGCACCATTCTTTTCTATCCGGCTTGGTAAGACTAGCTGGTAAATAATGACCTTTTGGAACTAAACTTACATCTCTGAAGGCTCTTATTCTATAGCCCAACTGGCATAGTAGGAGGGTGCATTTCATAGTGTACTATACATACTTACCTGTACTCTGGGGGAACCCGGTTACCTTTTACTTGCCTGCCATTACTCAGATATTGACATTCTTGTTTATTTCACTTTGCCTACTTTAGGGATATTTCTCCATTAGCACGGCTAAGTATTATACGGGAACCTGTTTGCATTTTGGGACAGCTACCTACCATTCACTGTTCCCACTAGCAACGCACCCCGTTACCATAGCTTTGCGTATAAGCACACATACCCCTGTAGGCGGATTCCATCACCATTTGCAGCAATTTTAAATAGGCAGTGGTGTACTTAATATTCCAGCCCCATTGTGTTCCTATTTTGGTATCACGGTACCTTGAACCAGAGCGCTACTGTATAGATTCATCTTCTTTTGAACTAACTGTGGCAACTGAATCTACTATAGCTCCTGTCACTACAGGCACACTTACCAAGGTGATCGCTGTGTACAGTCACATATCATCATTTGTTTCTCTCTCGGCAATAGCAACTTATTAGGCATTGTACCGATCTGAGTTTTGATGATATTTGTATCCTATGCGATCTAACTCTTTCTTCGGTGGACTTTGTTACCACTGGAATACCCTGTAGTCAGTGATCTTCTTTCTAGCCCTTCAGTTAGGAAGTGGTATTTTACTTACCTAGGTGCTTTGCACCCTATATCTCCCTCTCCCCCCTCCCCCTTCCCCTTTTGTATATAGTTCAGTTTTTTGTTTCTCACTTAATAAAGTTTAATTTTAACTGTTTATTTAACAATTTATTGTGTATATACTTGTACAATTTAGGACAGAGTCCGTTCTCTTCTTGTTTCTCCTCTTCATTACTTAGGGTTACCCCCTGCTCTGTCCTTTATGATCTTTTCTCTGGCCATTTTCTCCTATATTTGTTTACTAAATAAGTAACAATGTCATTGCCAGTATTCTTCATTATGTCTCGGAAGTCATCTTGCCTATAAAGGAACCTAGAGCATAAGTTATTTAGATTGAGCCTTCTTCTCAGAGAGAACCTTTGGAGTGGTTTCTTCGCTAATTGACTCAGCATCTCACTAATATTCGGTGTGGCCATGGAGAGTTCATCAGACCGATCCAGGCTTAGCCACATGCGGGTAAAGATAATATGTGAGATGGCTAAATACAAAAGAACAGTGCAGCCCAAAAGCTCATCATATAATCAAGAGAGACAGAGAGGAGGAGGAGACGAGTTGGAAACAGGGGGAGGTCGTCGCAAGGAGCTAGTGGCACAGTCAGACAGCATGCATCGGCACCCGGGGTCAGCCAGACAGCACGCCAATCAACGCATGCTGTTGCCACCACCAGAATGCCGTTATTGCAGAGCTCAGCAGTGTGGCATTTTTTTGTGTGTCTGCCTCTGACAACAGCAATGCCATTTGCAACCTGTGCCAAAAGAAACTGAGTCGTGGGAAGTCCAACACCCACCTAAGTACAAGTGCTTTGCGAAGGCACATGATCGCACATCACAAACACCTATGGGATCAACACATGAGTACAAGCAGCACACAAACTCAAAGCCGCTATCCTCCTCCTGGTCCAGCATCTTCAGCCACGTCAACCACTGCTGTCCTCCTTGTCCCCTCTCAACCATCCGCCACTCCGTCTCTCGCCTTGAGCAGTTCCTGCTCATCTGCCCAAAGTCAGGTATCTGTCAAGGACATGTTTGAGCGTAAGAAGCCAATGTCACAAAGTCACCCCCTTGACCGGCATCTGACAGCTGGCTTGTCTGAACTCTTAGCCCGCCAGCTTTTACCATACAAGCTGGTGGAGTCTGAGGCTTCCAAAAATTTGTAGCTATTGGGACACCGCAGTGGAAGGTACCCGGCCGAAATTTCTTTGCACAAAAGGCAATCCCCAACCTGTACTCGATTGTGCAAAAGGAAGTAATGGCCTGTCTGGCACACAGTGTTGGGGCAAGGGTCCATCTGACCACTGATACCTGGTCTGCAAAGCATGGTCAGGGCAGGTATATCACCTACACTGCGCATTGGGTAAACCTGCTGACGGCTGCCAAGCATGGAATGCGTGGCTCTGCAGAGGAGTTGGTGACACCGCCACGACTTGCAGGCAGGCCTGCTGCCACCTCCTCTACTCCTCCTACTCCATCCTCTTCCATAACCTCCTCGGCTGAGTCCTCTTCTGCTGATGCGTCTTGCTCCACATCAACGGCACCCCCCCAGCTTCCCAGGTACTATTCCACATCCTGGATATGGCAGTGTCACGCCGTCTTGGGGTTGACTTGCCTGAAAGCAGAGAGTCACACCGGACCAGCACTCCTGTCCGCCCTTAATGCACAGGTGGATCAGTGGCTGACTCCGCACCAACTGGAGATCGGAAAAGTGGTTTGTGACAACGGAAGAAATTTGTTGGCGGCATTGAATTTGGGCAAGTTGACACATGTACCGTGCACATGTGTGCAATCTGATCGTACAACGCTTTGTGCATAAGTACCCAGGCTTACAGGATGTGCTGAAGCAGGCCAGGAAGATGTGTGGCCATTTCAGGCGTTCCTACACGGCCATGGCGCACTTTTCAGATATCCAGCGGCAAAACAACATGCCAGTGCTTGATTTGCGACAGCCCGACACGTTGGAATTCAACACTCCTAATGTTCGACCACCTGCTCCAACAAGAAAAAGCCGTTAACAACTATTTGTATGACCGGGGTGCTAGGACAGCCTCTGCGGAGCTGGGAATTTTTGCCACGTTACTGGACGCTCATGCGCAATGCCTGTAGGCTCATGCGTCCTTTTGAGGAGGTGACAAACCTAGTCAGTCGCACCGAAGGCACCATCAGCGACATCATACCATTTGTTTTCTTCCTCGAGCGTGCCCTGCGAAGAGTGCTGGATCAGGCCGTAGATGAGTGTGAAGAGGAAGAGTTGTGGTCACCATCACCACCAGAAACAGCCTTATCAGCATCGCTTGCTGGACCTGCGGCAGAGGATTGTGAGGAAGAGGAGTCAGAGGAGGAATGTGGCTTTGTGGAGGAGGAGGAAGACCAACCACAACAGGCACCACCTATCTGGTACCTGTGGTGTTGTACGTGGCTGGGGGGAAGAACATACCTTCAGTGAGATCACTGAGGATGAGGAGCGGGACATGAGTAGCTCGGCATCCAACCTTGTGCAAATGGGGTCTTTCATGCTGTCGTGCCTGTTGAGGGACCCTCGTATAAAAAGTCTGAAGGAGAACGACCTGTACTGGGTGTCCACGCTACTAGACCCCCGGTATAAGCAGAAAGTGCCTGAAATGTTACCGAATTACCGCAAGTCGGAAAGGATGCAGCAGTTCCAAAATAAATTAAAAAGTATGCTTTACACAGCGTATAAGGGTGATGTCACAGCACAACGGGAATCTAACAGGGGAAGAGGTGAAAGTAATCCTCCTCCACCCACGACCACGCCGGCAAGGACAGGACGCTTTACAGACGTGTTGTTGATGGAGGACATGCAGAGCTTTTTAAGTCCTACGCATCGCCACAGCCCTTCGGGGTCCACCCTCAGAGAATGACTCGACCGACAGGTAGCAGACTACCTCGCCTTAACTGCAGATATCGACACTCTGAGGAGCGATGAACCCTTTGACTACTGGGTGTGCAGGCTTGACCTGTGGCCTGAGCTATCCCAATTTGCGATAGAACTTCTGGCCTGCCCCGCTTCAAGTGTCCTGTCAGAAAGGACCTTCAGTGCAGCAGGAGGTATTGTCACTGAGAAGAGAAGTCGCCTAGGTCAAAAAAGTCTATATTACCTCACCTTTATTAAGATGAATGAGGGATGGATCCTGAAGGGACTGACAGTGGGCGATACATTCGACTAAAAAAGGCCTGATGAGGGGGTCGTAACAGGGATTAAACGGATACGAATAGTACTACTTAACACACCACTCCTATCTGGTGGCACATTAGATTACACGCGCATTGCCCCAAATTTGAAGTAGGAGGACCAACCAAGCATCTTTTTCCATCTCCCGGTTCCTAAAATCGATGCCATATACACGTCCCCTGATAGGGGACGTAACAGGGATTAAACTGATAAGAATAGTACTACTTAACACACCACTCCTATCTGGTGGCACATTAGATTGCACGCGCAGTGCCCCAAATTTGAAGTAGGAGGACCGACCAAGCATCTTTTTCCATCTCCCGGTTCCTAAACTCAATGCCATATACAAGTCCCCTGATAGGGGACGTAACAGGGATTAAACTGATAGGAATAGTACTACTTAACACACCTTATAATAATGCAGAGAGAGGTAACGCAATGAGAGGAGTCTGAAGAAAAGGAGTCAGAGGAGGAAGGTGGCTTTGAGGAGGTGGAAGACCAAACACAGCAGGCGTCCCAGGGGGCTTGTTGTCACCTTTCGGGGACCCTTGGTGTTGTACGTGGCTGGGGGGAGGAAGATACCTTCAATGACATCAGTGAGGACAAGGAACGGGACATGGCTAGCTTGGTATCCAACCTTGTGCAAATGGGGAGTTTGCGGTTGTGCAAATGGACAGTTTGCGGTTGTTTGCGGTGGATTAAATGGGGAGTTTGGTCTGTCACTGTGAAGCGGGCGTAACCCTTACACTAGCTGATCGATACAACATCATACCTGATGTTTTAAAGCACGTTATTCCAAACAATTTAGGAATGTTAGGTGATTTATGCCCTTTATGGATTAAAACCAGACTCTGCATCAACTATGTAATGTTCCATGGGAGTTTTGCCATGGATTCCCCTCCGGCATGCCACAGTCCAGGTGTTAATACCCTTGAAACAACTTCTCCATCACTATAGTGGCCAGAAAGAGTCCCTGTGGGTTTTAAAATTCGCCTGCCTATTGAAGTCTATGGCGGTTCGCCCGGTACGCCGTTTGCGAACATTTGCGGAAATTCGCGTTCGTCGTTTGCGAACGTAAAATTTTATGTTTGCGACATCTCTAGTCATTAATGTTATTCACTTCACCTGTCAGTGGTTTTAATGTTGTGTTTGATCAGTGTATACAGCACCTAAAAATACAATTGTATTCACATCAGGTTGTACTTTGAGGAATCTTCAAACATGTAACAGAATCTGTGATATATTTTAAATGTGAGCAAAATAGTACTTTTAAGTCCCACAAGGAGTCTGCTAATTTAATTTTATAATTTTAATCTTTGTGTTTATTATAGTAGTGATATTTTCATTTTCTGGAATGTGTTCATCACAATATTCCATGTTCCTTTAACAAAGGGGGTTAATTGAAATTTCAACCCCCCACCTCTTTGTGTAGGAAAACAGAAACAAAATCTCAGAAATTACAAATCTTGTGGTTCACTCGTATTTGCAGTTGCCTTGATTCTGCTTTCGAGAAGGATTTAGATGTTGATATATAAGCTCAGCAAATAAATCTATGATATTTAATTCTCATTAAGGAATGGTAAGCGTATCATTCTTCAAGTACAGAAATAAATATTCTAGTAACAGAGCGCTGCTCATTTTGCTCATACGCTAACCGATAAACTCATTAAGATCAATTTACCAGATCCCCCTGGTCTTTGTTTTAGCTATTTGCTAACTAGCATAACTTTGCTGTGACACCAATAAGTAAACAGAAAACCATACAGAACACAACATCATATGCTATTCACAAAATGGTTTTGCAGTTTCATAGTCTCAAAAATAGCAATTTTGCTGGTATAAATGCTACACCTAGTGAGATTAGGTACGAGGTCCCACTAGATGATTAATTCCAGGGCAATACACCCTTTCCATTCTGCAAGCTTATAGCCACATTATTTTAATCATGAACCCTTTACAGAGCTCAGGAGGTTCTCAGTCTCCTGCTCCCTTTCATAACTAATATAAGAGAAAAAAGGTCCAGGCACTCCAGGAAATTGATGAGGGAAAATTTAATGAAACCCAACAGTCGGCAATGTTTCAATCTAAATGGTCTTTTTAAAGACCTCTTTTTTTTTTTTTTCCAAGAACTTGAAAAATACCATTTAGGTCGAAACGTTGCTGACTGTTGGGTTTCATTAAGTTTTGCCTCATCAATGTCCAGGCCTCCCTTGACCTTTTTTTCTCTTTTACCCACTGTAATTGTGACCCGGTGCTTGTTCCTGGTTTGGTTGCACCCAGGGTTATATGTTTTATATTGAGTGCAGTCATACTATTTTATAACTTAAACCAAATGAGGGCCAAGGGAATTATCAGACTCAAGGGGCTTTTATTAATGTATTATGGGTCAAAGAAATGGCCAGGATTTTTGGCCCTCTTGTGTATATTTTATGAGCCCCATAAGAGCCCATGAAAAGCCCTAGTTTAGAGTTTCCAATCTCCTAGTCACCCCACAAAATATGCCACTACTTACCATTTTCCACTAATAATAACCAAGAGAAGCAAAAGTATCTAAACCAAATCCTGTAAAAATAATTCTAATACTTAATATTTTGAAGTCTTGAAGATCTTATTTCGTGGGTCTTCTTGGTTTGACCCAAAAATGGCCATAAAAAAAAACAAGAAAAAAACAAAAAACTTTATACCCCATTGAAACTGTAAAAAATAAAAGATCAGAGTTGTAAAAAAATAAAAGAATATACAATTGCAACATGCAAATAATCCACGTGAGCTCATCAAGAACTCTATGCAGACTGAGTATTCTGGGCAAAAAAGCTAGCCATCTCTTGGTCCCCGATGTTAGCTCTCATATAAAGATGATAATAAAAGAGACCAATGCATTTTATTTAATGTATTATGGTTATTTATTTGTTTGTTTATATTAGAAAGACATGATCAGTTCTCTCAGTGTGAAAGCGATGATTGTTACTCTCTAATGACATGCTAAGGTCTCACAGACGGACCTGCACGTCTTTTTTTAACAGTTTTCCCTCTGTATAGCTAGTTATAATTGACAGGCTTACACGGCTATTTCCCCGAGTGTTGCGTTTTCGTAGCACATACGGCAGGGAACAGATCCACTTTCTGATCATAGTTACACATTTAGAAGCTAGCCTGTCTAATCTACGATAGTAAATATAATCTTTAAACTGAATTCTGAGCATTACTTAATAAAACAGTCGCTATTTATGCCGCCTGATATATTGAGGATATTTTTATATATATGATCTTTATAAGATGGAATTTGAGAGGAGCACTTTGCCCAAATAGTTTAATACACCATGGAAATCTAAAGCTGGATATGGCATTGAAAAGCAGTTGGTTAATTAATTAAACCTGCTGGTGTTCTACTGATAGACTGGAATTGAGGGGTAAGCCATTTTTAATGCTAACGAATGCTTTCAAAGTAATCCATTATTTATCTGTATTCCTGGAGGAGAGAATGTTTTATAGAAGTGTTTTTTTTTATTTTATTATTATTCTCTGACGATTCTTCTTGAAATAAGTGTACAAGTGCAGCCGTAAGGACCAATTTTAATGTTAAAAGTTATCTTTGGAACTTTATTCACTAAATATCAGGTTGTCATTTCTTGAATACCCACTTGACTAATTAAGACAAACTTATGGAATTTAGAATGAAAACGACGAAAATAGTGAGAATTATTTACTAAATTGTTGGGAATTCAAAGTGAATTTAAATTTTAGGGAAAAAAAGCTGAACTGGAAACAATCTCCATGTTTGATAAGTTTCAATTTTTGTCTATTTATGTCTAAAATTTAAAACTCACTTTGAATCAACTATGCACTCCCAACATATTGCAAGTCAGTGAATAACTTTTATAGGAGTATGCCATGAATGAGTTCTTGTATTAAAGGAACATTCCAAGCACCACATCCTTTAAAACTCACAACTGTGGCTAAGGTGCCAGGGGTGCCTTGGCACCTTCCCATTGTAAGTAGTAAAACAGTTTTAGAACAGTTTCCACTACTTTGGACAGAAAGCCAGAACTTAGATCATTGGTTGAGAGCTGTCCCTGACCTTCTAGGCCAATTGGGAGCTGGAACTCAAGAGCAGTAAGACAGCACACTCTTACAAGAAACACCTCATGGTGGACCTGGTTGTGAGGACAGGTTCTTAGGAGGTCAATGGTGGCACAGGGGCCTAAATAAATAAACAATATTACCAAAAGTCCAAAAGAGATGTCCATATGGAGCAGACAAAAGCCAGATCACACAGTCTGAGGTCGGGACAGGTGGCAAATGTTCATGAACAATAAACGTAGTCCAAGTAGCCGGGAGATTCAATAACACACCCAGCAGAGACTCGAATCCTGAAAGTGTGGACAGTCACAGCATGACTTTGAGCAGATAAGGGGCTTCCTTTTGGAGTTTTTCTTTAAATAGCCTGAGGTGTGGTTTCTCCAGATCTTGGAAGTTTGGAAGCAACATGGACACCTGATGGGATCCAATTTAGTGTCAACCCATGCTAAAACAGCTTAACAAATTAGACTGGGGACTCCTAGGCTGTAGCGTTTGTGGTGCTTGGAGTGTTTAATTGTGTTTTAACACAATTTACAGTGTGTTATAAATTAGTGGATTGTAGACATACATGGACAGTGTTTCTCACTAAAAAATTAAAACAGTTGTTTATTTTCAAGTGAAATATGTACTTTGTCTGAACAAATGCTTTAATACGTTTTCTGCAATTACTTTTTTTTCATTAACCAGAGACATAGCAACACTAATGGAACTCTATCAGCTTCCCATCCACATCAATAACATCCAACCCCCCCACTCGTGAAAATATTTTTGGTTGGATGAGGTGTCCAGTGCACCTTTCTTGAAGACGTAGTGAGGGGAGAAGATCTTTATCCTCCAATGGAGACACAAATCTTTCCTGCTTTATCCCATGGCTCTAGAACATGGTTAACTATGGAGTATGAAATGACATTGGTCCACACAAGAGGGAGGAGAAACAGAGCAATTTCTACCTTTGTGCTCACAGGTGTCCTGTATCTCCACTAGATCAGTAGGTAGAGAGGGTGGAGTGGCACAGAGTTTCTAGCACTCCTGGGTACTGTTGACTCTGCTACAATGACTCTGCTAGGCTATTATTATTTTTTTGTCAATCTGTATTTTATTGTGCAAATAGTGAACAAAGCAAGTCTGTTACGCCGCTACAGCGGAACAAACCCAAGTAGTAACATACATAATATGACAATGTCATGTCATTTCTTTTTTTTTGTAAATGTAGATTATAACATGCTAGTCAGGTATGTCTCGGTTGAGTGCGCACATAACAGTTAACTATCTTGTAGGGAGATCTAGACAAATGAAATAATTAAGAGTGTTTGAGGGCACCAGGCTAGATATACAGGATGTTAATACCACTGACGCCCCCTATGACTCAGCACAGGACGGCACTTAATAAAGTAATGACATATCAAAAGAGAAAGTAAAATATAAACAATAAAAATGAGATCTGTTTTAAGTGTGAGCCCATCAGAGTGGTAATACATGAACTGTCACACTGGAGACACCCAAGCCGAAATGTCAAGTCCCTAATAAGCCGATGCCCAGCTCAGAGGCAGGAAGAGCTAGGTGTACGGCACTGTGAGGTAAGTGCCAAGAGGAGCACCCCCATCGCCCAAGGCCAGTATGAGGGCCTGCATCACTGATCCACAAACTTGGGGGCTCGTTAGTGAGTCCAAGTTCTTCGCGGGAAACGTCAGAAGTGCTGGATCTTCTGTGTGGGTGTTCGATGGAAGTGTGTCCCATCTGGCCTTCAGCCCAAGTAGGCCCAAGTTGGGAAACTCTAGTGCTTGCTAGGAAGTTGCACCTGGGGAGGCCCCCTCACCTCCCGCACCACTTCTCTATGCTCTTTTTCCTATGGTTGAGTCGGTGCTGTAATAAGTCTAGCCTCCAATTTTGCCCAAAAGCTTTCAAATATCACGTTCAGATGTGTCAGGATTTCGTCAGCTGCAGTCTGTTTGATGTTCAGAGGCTCATGCACATAAAGGGACTGCACATCCGCCATCTTGAGGTGGTCCACTGTGGTCTCGGCTTGTGCCAGTACAGGTGCTTGAAAGCAGCAGAGGTATTTGGAGCGAGTCAGTGGGGACCGGGATAACCATCACCGGTCCAGAGGGGGGTGGGGGAAGCTGTGTACGGGTGTCACTTTGAGGGCTGGAGAACTCAGAGAGCGGCCACCTCTCCTCAGCTCAAACTCGGGTAGGCCGCACCGTTCGATCAAAGTGATCCGGTGCTGGAAAAGCTTGTGTGTGAGGTATCCACTTGTGTACCGCCACATGCTTAACAGGGCAAGTATTATTTGTGGTCAGCTTGGTCAAGTGGCCCCCGGTTAGACCCAGTTTATCAGTACCCAACTCAGGAGCTCTCTTGGAGCATGTCTGGTCGGTACAGCAGTCTCCAACCCCTCTCTCCCCCCTCCCCTGCCCTCTGCTAGTCTATTATGCATCATAATGTCCCAAATGGTTTGAATAAAAACAAAGCAAAAAAACAGGGCTGGGGTCCAAAAACTCTTGTCAACATAATGCTGCCCTGAGCAATAGTGGTTATGGTGTTCAGAGTGTTCCGTGAGACTAGAAAACATGTAAAATTATGAAAGGTGGTTTGTAAAGCAGCACTCAGTCAATGCAATAAAATGCATGGTGAAATATCTCTTTAAGGCATATTGGTTGATAAACTGACTTTATTGACGTTGCAATTCTGTTGTTTTTTTTTTCAACTAATCGCAGTATATGATTTGCATTGTGTATAATGGGAATAGCTGACACACGCAGATATTGTTTTAGATGCTGCAACATATGAACTGAAAACAAAAGCCTTTTTTTCATTTTTACTGAATAAGAATTAGACTGATTCATAATTTCAAAAATAGAAAAAAAAAAGGGAAAAATGGAAATGAAATGTTCTGACAAAGTCAATCAAATATTTATATCCATTTCCTTCACTGCTGATGTTTGGATGCTCCACGTGCGGCTTAATTTATTTGTTCTTTTGAATACTAGAACAGTGCAAAGTTTAATGTCCCTGTTAAACCCTTTGATTTTGTCTCTAGCCACAGCAAGCTCTGCAGAGTAAGAGGAGATAGCACAGAGGTCTTCAAAATGAGAGAACATTTCTCCATGCTCTGCAGAGGCAGAAGAAAAAGACTGAGCTCTGCAGAGATAGCACCTTGTCTGCAGTGAAAGATAAAATAAGACTAAGCTCTGCAGAATAAGAGGGGATAGCACCATGCTCCACAGAGGGAGAAGAAAGAGGACCACAATGTGCAGATTGAGAGTGACAGTTCCATGCTCCATAGAAGGAGGCAGAGGGAATAGGATCAAGCTCTGCAGATTGAGAGTGACAGAACTATGCTCTACAGAGGGAGAAGAAATAGGACCAAGCTCTACAAATTGAGAGTGACAGGACTATGCTCTACAGAGGGAGAAAAAAATGGACTAAGCTCTACAAATTGAGAGTGGCAGGACTATGCTCTACAGAGGGAGAAGAAATAGGATCAAACTCCGCATATTGATAGTGACAGGACTATGCTCTACAGAGGGAGAAGAAATAGGACCAAGTTCTGCAGAGTAAGAGGTATAGCACCATGCTCTGCTGAAGGAAAAGCAATAGGACCAAGCTCTGCAGAGTAATAGCACCATGCTCCACATAGGGATAAAAAATAGGGTCATGCTCTGCATATTGAGAGTGACAGCACTGTGCTCTGCAGAGGGAGAAGAAATATCACATAGCTCTACCAAGGTAAGTAGATGGCATACTAAATTTGCAGGAGAAAGCCACAAACTCTGCAAGTATTGAGGGAATAACACCATACTTCTGGACTTGGCAAGAGAGCTTCCCTAATATGGCCCTCATTGCCACCATCATGGGTTATTGCTGCAGCCTGGGACCCAAGAAAATATCTCCCGTAAATGCAGCATAAGCCTAGTAATAATGAGCTTAAACTGTCCAAAAGTACTCTCGGTACATTTAGTCCATGGGCAGAGCACTTAAACAGCATTTCAGCCAAGCAGATGTCCTTTGTGAGGATCCAACTCTTTCAAGCAAACTCATTTTTTAGTGGAGAACTTGCCTCTTGGTACATTGCTGGCCCACCTCCATGTAACCCACCCATGCCCTCCCTCAACTTATATGTCCCAATGTGAGTAATGGCAAGCCCTGTAGAGGTAAAGGAGATAGTACTTCACTTATGTAGAGGCAGTGGTGTACACACAACCCATGGGGCCCCGGTGCGAAAACTGATCCGTGGCCCCCCCCCCCCCCCCCGCGCTTACTCTGCGCAGGCCGTGGCTGCAACACATGGTGGCGGGCACCTGTTCCAGGGGTCGCAGGGCTGCGACCCCTGCAACCGCGGTATCTACGCCACTGCATGCAGATACACATACACTTAAAGGACCACTACAGACACCCAGATCACATCAGCTCAATGAAGTGGGTACCTCTAGTTTTAACCCTGCAGCTGAAAACATAGCAATTTCAGAGAAACTGCTATGTTTCACTGAGGGGTAATCCAGCCTCTAGTGGCTGTCTTATTGACAGCCGCTAGATTAGCTTCCGCGATTCTCACTGTGAAAATCACAGTGAGAAGACGCTGAACGTCCATAGGAAAGCATTAAGTAATGCTTTCCTATGGGCGGTTTGAATGCGCGCGCGGCTCTTACCGCGCATGCGCAATCGGAGCTGAGAGGCAGATCGGGGCGGAGGGATCTCCAGCCCAAGGGAGTCCAGCACTGGAGAAAGGTAAGTGCTGAAGATACACACACTCTAACACTAACACGCACTTGCACTCTAACACTAACACATACACACTCTAACACTAACACACACACACTCTAACACTAACACACACACTCTAACACTAACAAACACACACACTCTAACACTAACCCACACTCTAACACTAACACACACACACACGCACACACACACTCTAACACTAACACACACACACGTTTTTAAAAAAAATAAAATAATCCCCCAGCCTCCCTACCTTTGGGAGTGCTGAGGGGATTCCTTGGGGTCCAGTGGTGTTGCTGGGCGGCCGGTCACCGGGCAGGCTGGCTGGTGGGCGCGCAAGGGAGAACTCCTCCCTGAGTGCTCCCTGTTCAGCTCCCTTCTGCACCGCGTACTGATGCTGGAGGCGGCAGAGAGCGCTCAGGGGAGAGTGCTCCCTCGCGCGCCCGCCAGCCAACCCACCCGGTGACACCAGGGCCAGCCTCGGGGGGCATACATACCGGGTTGCAGGGCTGCCGGGCCCCCTGGTGGGTCAGCCCGTTCACAGCCGCGACCCCGGTATGTATGCCACTGCGTAGAGGAGAGTAAACAGCTCAAAACTCTGCAGAGAAATATAATCTAGCACTATGTTATGCAGAGGGAGGTGAGATAGCACTGTGCTATGCAGTGGCAGAGGAGATAGTACCAAACTATGAAGGAAAGGAATGTATATTCGAACAGGCTTTGCATGGGTAAGGAAGCAATAAGAAACTATCTAAGAGATAACACCAAGCTCTGCAGGGAAGAGGAGATAGCACCAAGCTCTGCAGGAAAGAGGTGATGACATCAAGCAAACACTAAGTTCTGCAGAGAACAGCAGATAGCACCAAACTCTGCAGAGGGAGATATAATAGCACCAAGCACTCCACGATGGTATAGCACCAATATCTAAACAAAGGGATAAGATAACACCAAGCTCTGAGGGAGACGATGGTAAGTTGCCCTCTGTAGAGTTAAGGAGGTAACACAACCATCTTCTCAATAAAAATGGCTCACAAAGAGTCTATCAATGGCTACACTGCATGTCTGGCTGGGGCACCATGCTCAGTTTACGCAGCTTACATTGTAGCACACGATATGTCAGTAGTTATTTAATGCACAGTCTGAGAAGGTGTCACTCAGGGAGGTTAAGGACACCGTGTGTAAGAATTTTCAATGTCACTGTAAAGTCAATCACTAATCATCCTAATCAGCCCCGTAATGATAACAGCAATGGATAATGTTCGGTCATCACTTAAGCTCCATACAGCACATTGCATTGGCCTCTGTCACGATGCTGGAGATATGATTACAGACAGATAGCCTCACTAGGGATAATTGATGCTTAGAATGGATATTACAAGCACTTGCTGCCTGCAAACGGTTTGTCTTGGGCATCTCAATAGAGCCTAAATCATATCCTAAGCCACCCAGTTACAGTATCACTCATTAGTAACCACCGTATTAAACTCCAGGGAACAAAGACTGATACGTTTATTAAGTAGTAAACAGAAATGGAAAATTGATGCGTAAATTCACATTCTGAAATGTAGTATTAACTGCGCAGTGTGTGCCTGGGAAAAAAAAATAAGAAAAAAATATATTTCTTTCATTTATTCCTGGTTGTTCAGCCATTGGCTCCCCAACTAAAACAGGACTGTAACTCTTATAAGTCTCAGCCAACAATGTAGTGGTAGCATTTCCATACAACACCACAGTCTATGTGTGGTTAATGTGGGCTTATTCATAAGAATATAAGTCTGTAATATACTGTATACCCAGAAATAGTTTGTGAATAATTTAGAATTGTCATACGTTTTGCACCTACAGTGTTATTATATTTAAGGTCTTAGAAATAATGGTAAAAGTTAATGATAAATAAATGCCAATATACACAATGCTTTTTAGGCATTTATTTAGCAAATTACTACTCAAATTACAAAATCAATGCTTGAAGAAGTCTCTAGTAAAGCAGGAATAGTGAGGAATTGTTTCGTGGATTTCAAAATTTAACCCAAAATAGCGACATTGGAAAAAATGCTAAATTGTCAAATTTGTCCTAAATTGACCTAAAAACACAATGTTTCTCCATACAGGTAGCTTATTTTCCTACCAGCTGACTGTGAGTGAATTAGAAGCTTGGACTTTTGTAGTCTGCATTCTTGACAACCTGAAAAAACATTTATTTCCAGTATTTTCAAGTAAAATAGATATTAATAATATTTTCATTTTTTTTGAAAAATAAAATGTGTAATTAAGTAAATGCTCTTTTTCTCACGAAGGGAATATTTTTTGATTTATGTCAGATTAACGTCAGATTACATTGCCTACATCCCTCTCAGCACTAATACATGTATCGAGTAAAAATATACTTTGCTTTGCTATTTCCTAATTATTTTTCCAGTGCGTTTCGTGGTGCCTGTTCTCTATCCATAATGGAAAGAGACAACACATACACAGATAATAAGGAAACACAGCTAAAGAAATACAGACTATGCCATATCCCTGAAGACTGGAAGTTTGTTGGCAAATATGCTGAGGTGAGAGCTTATGCACAGCGCTGCATTAACCAGCATGAAAGAAACACAAAATCAATATTCATTTTCTCTGGCCGAATGAAATATGGTGGCTGGCAGCTTGTCAGGTCTGCAGAGACCACTCCCAGAGCAAAAGAGTAGAAAGTGAGCAAAAGAAAGAAACAGAGCAAGTCGGTGATTGAACGGAGGGCAAAAGTTGTCTGAGTTTTTTTTTTTTTTCTGGGAGGATTGTAGGACTCGCAATGTGTTACTAAACATTCTGAGGATGATTTGTAAACAGAACCATGGATAGTTCCAAGAAAAGAATGTTAATGGAAAATGAACGCATAGGGAAACGGGACACTAAAGTTTCGTGACAAACACACGCACACATGCTGCTTTTAATGTCACATCTAAATCATTTTTCTGTAAATATGTCTATTGAGAATCACTTTATGGACAAAGCAAATATTATGGACAGATATCCAGGATACCTGTAAGAATCAAATTTTTCAGAGACGCTTTCGAAAAATGTTTAGAAGCATTTCTGTGAGGACCTCGGTAGAATTTACCAGCTATCAGATTAGTCAGGTGCTGAGATTTTTTTTAATAATTAAATTATTAATGATATGTAAAAAATGTTGAATGACTGGGTTTCCCAGAAAAGTTTTCTTGTCCTGTAGAAGAAAACATATTTTTAATGTTGGCACTTGTGAGTTACCTCAATATGGAATCATAATAAGAGAATTAAAAATGGATGTTGTAAGACATTACAAATGTATACTTAAATCTACTCTTCATTGAGAAGAGACTTTTTTTTTAGCTCATTATGAAAAAGATGCACCATACGACTACACCAACACGTCATTGAGCAGAGACCTATAACTGTAGACACATGCACAATGCAAAGTCCCTTACATCTAGACCTGTGGTTCCCAAACCAGTCCCCACGGTATACCTACCAGTACAGGATTTAGGGATTCCCCACTTGTGTCTAAAGTGTTTTTAGAAAAAAAAAACACCTTAGACACAACTGGGTAATCCCCAAATTTTGCCTGGACTGATAGGTGTGCCTTGAGGACTGGTTTTAGAATCACTGATCTAGACCATCCACTCATAGTTGAGTAGCCCCATACGTTTAACCCAACCCCAAGTGTGAAGTTGCCTTATACATCTAAACAAATCATTAAGTGAACAGAAACATCATACATTTAGATTAATCTTTCATTGACAAGAATCTCCAAATGCTTAAATGGATGTTGTGGTGATCGCTTGGTGACCACAAAACCTTGATTAGTCTCTTCTGATTAACCAACACGTTTCCATTCAAATTGGAATGGAATAATCTCAGAATAAATATTTTCTTTGTGAGTAGCTGTCTGGGGTATGAAGTGTTACGTGTTTGTCCTTACCAGTAAAGATGCAAAGATACAGCAAAGGAACCCGATTTTAGGTCCTGACTCATGAGTTAAGAAATACTGCCTCGACCCAACCACTAAGTCCATACATTTCTCTGTGGTTCACAGGCCATGTGAAAACATTATCTAACAGGAGGTAATAGATATGACCGAAGTCTGAGCCAGAAGAAGAAAACATGTTTTGGTTGAACCCAATATAACATCATTTTTAGTTTAGAGTGCAGGTAGCAACCCCTCTCAGTACATCAATGGAATTAAATAGTTGCTCGGACGTACATACCTAAAATCTGCAACCATTCAAAACTTTTGAACATATTTGGGAATAATCAAATGGTCCATTTTAATCAAAATCAATCTCAATAAATCCGTTATACTCCCTGTTGCTCAAAGAAATTGGAAAAAGTGACAATATTCTGTAAATTGTAAAGCAAAAAATATTCGGAACACTGTGGATTAGCTCTTCTATAAAAATCACCTTGGACTTGTGAGAGATCTTAGAAGCTGTGACTTAACAGCCAGAGGGCTATAAGTAGCCCAGTTCTTCTTAGTTATTAGCTCCAGAAAATTCTGAAGTTTATCAGCCTTACAGCAATTTCCTTGAAACTTTCTTTTCACATTTCAGGATTAAAAGGAACCTAGTTTTGAATATAGAGCTTGAGATCTCCATGGTGTGGAGACCCGGTTCTCTCTTTTCTTCATTCTATTTTAATTGCATTATTACAGAACACTGATTCCATTCTTTCTATGTTACCCATGACTTACTAAACCGTGATCATAAGTCCTGCATACAAATAATCTAAGCTCCCTCCCTTCAATTGCAGAGATTCAAGAATAAGCCTGCTGGTGTACTTGAAATTCTGCTCATAGTATAAAGATGTTTATCTGCCCCATCCAAAACATCAAGCCGAAACTAATAGCAGGAAACCGTTCACAAATTATATTTAAATACAGTAAGGCTGTAAAATTCTAATCAGCGTGAAAAAAAAAACTGCTTAAGTTTAAAAACCCAGGCTGTGCCATTGCCGCTATAAACCACAGGACTTCGCAAATCTGTGGCCTTCAACAGAAACAAATGTACTTAAATTAATCGCAGTACATTGTGGGGCTTATCCAGTAAACAATGAGATGAATCAATGTACGCTAAAATAGTTGAGGTTGAAGCAATTTTTGACCAACTTGATTTTCGCTAACCATAACTCATTTAGGACTGTTTACTGAACACAAAGTTTGGATAAATAAGATAATTGTCAAAAGTCGTCAAAATAATCAATTTTGTAAAATACCCCCTAATTACACCCCCTTAACCATGCCTCCCCTTTTCACAGAACGTCTTCCTGACTTGAAGATACACAATGTAGATTATCCTTTAAGGGCAAATTTAAAATGTAAGTACACAGTAGCCAGGTGAACTGGAAAAAGATAGCCAGCTATGCTTCAAGTTTGGCTATTTGGCCTTAAATTTGAAATTTAATTTGAATTCACTTTGTATTCTCACTCCAGTGAATAACAATGTGTGATTAATTAATGATTTGACTCTGCCCAGCGCCCCACAGCCAGTCAGTGTTGTCTAATTATCGGTATAACAACTGAGAAAGGGAGCAGATAACACGAGGACAGTGATTGGCTGTGGGGCAGAGTCATATCATCCATTTAGCTCATACGTATCTTTCATTGGCTGCCCTGGGTATGTACTCAGTGTACTTCTAATAAGGAAGTTGCTTTGTGAAAAGTGGGGGTATGGCTAAGGGGAGGGCTTTGCTACAGAAAACTATAACACCTTGAATGTGGAGAAAAACACAGCTTGATTATTAGTTCAAAACATATCAAATGCACTTCAGTTCTGTTTCTCCCTATAAATATGTGGAGTATTCCTTTAATGGTTCAAATTAATATATGCTCTGAAATATGGGTATGCGGCAAATATAAAGTTTCCTTGCTCAAAATCATCTCATGACAGGGTATAAAAATGAGTAGGTAGTTAGTTATAATGTGTAGGTTGATATGTTGCCGTTTCACCGTCATCATGCAATTTCGTTGTGCATAAAATATGCACAATATGCAAGAGAATTATAAAAACGAATGCTTTATAATGCCTCACCCACAGGACGTTCTATACAGGAGACAAGACAATAAACTCAATACACCAGTTTTCTTCGTTTACATAATTGCTATAACTTTCCTAATTAGTGATGGGTGATATTTCATACTATATTAGGAGGCATCGATTAAAACGGTTACATTTTAAATCCAACTGGAATTCCATGTAAGACACATAAAATTCTACAGACTGTTTTATTTTGTTTATCTATTTAATTTTAAATTTAGCTAATCACATTCCTTCTTGCAGTAAATCCCAATAAACTAATCATTTTGATTTGAATTTTTCAAGTTGGCTGGGATCAGGTTTTGGTGTTTAAAGGGAAACTATAGTGCCAACAAAACTCGTAAAAAACCCTTCTGTCAATTACCTGGATCCAGTGCCGATGTCCCTCAGCTCTGGCTCGGATCTGCCTTTGCTCCTTGCATGTGCGCATGTGCAGCAATGTCCACGCTCGCATTAGGATGATGCATTATACAATGCTTTCCTATGGGATTTTGGGTGATGCTGGACATCCCCATTAATAGCGTGAGGACGTCCAGTGTCAGTTAGGCAACCTAAAGTCACTTAACAGTCGTAAAGTTCCTCTAGTGACTGTCTGGTAGACAGCCACTAGAGGTGGAGTTAACCCTGAAAACCTCTTAAAATCTGCAATAATTACTTTTGCAGGGTGAAGGGACCTTCAATGAGCTGACATGGTCTGCTTGCCTATAGTGTCCCTTTAAATACTATGATGTGTGAGAAGTAAGGCTGGCTGGCCAGGCAGAATTATAACGGGACTCTGGACACAGCAAGGATGAGGTAACACCTTTATAAGGTGCCCGTGCATATATATATATATTTTTTTATTTTTTTTTTAAAAATTTTAGTGAGTAATAAATACATTTTATTGTGTATTTTTTTTTTAAAGTCTTTATTTTATTGCGCATACAATGTTACAAAACATGTAAGACAGACGCCACATCAGCGTATCAAACAACAATTCAAGAGATACAGGCATCGTGGTCTGCGCCTTTTTTCTTAGTTTTTTCCATGTTCACATTTGTAACACAAAATAATGTAACAAAACAGAATTCTAGTGAATCCAGTTAACAGACATAATACAGAATCTGTCGGAAGGTATAGATTCAATTCTTATGGTTGTACAATTGGTGTTGCATAACAGGGAATAAGGGGTGGGGTAAGGGTCAGGTAGGTGGTGAGGGGGTCGCATAAGGATGGCACTTGAATCGCCCTAACGGCCTAGGTAGGTCAACCATGGCTGCCATGTTAGGGTGTATGTGGTATATTTATTTGAGTATGAGGCATCTAGTTCTTCCATGGTCCGTATG
The DNA here is from genome assembly GCF_036172605.1 of Pelobates fuscus. Taxonomy (NCBI): domain Eukaryota; kingdom Metazoa; phylum Chordata; class Amphibia; order Anura; family Pelobatidae; genus Pelobates; species Pelobates fuscus. Next base: position 16,292,553 of record NC_086327.1, read on the forward strand.
AATTCCACCTTCTGTATCCATTCGCGTACTGATGGGACCTTAGTGCTTTTCCATTTTAGTGGTATTAACATGTTAGCTGCTGTCAGCATATGGTTTACGAGCTTGCGCTGGTGACTTGGCATGTGGGTAGTGTGCATGAGGAATAAAAAGGTTTCGGGCGAGTGTGATACCGGTGGCCAGTGATGGACGCTATTAAGCTTCTCACTCTCTGCCAGTAAGTTTGAATAGGTGGGCATAGCCACCAGATGTGAGCTGTGGAGCCTTTAGGTTGCCCGCATCTCCAACATTTATCAGGTGCTGTCGGGAAGAGTGTGTGGATCTCAGTTGGCGAGTAATGCCATCTGGATATTATTTTGTGTATGCTTTCCCTTACTGCCGTGCTAATAGATGAGGCATGGATGTGTGTGAATATCCTATGCCATGTTTCCTGAGGGATTGTGACACCTAGCTCATCTTCCCATGCCGATGTGAACGTGGGTAGTGGGGTGTGGCTCGTAGTGCTAAGGAGTTTATAAAAGATAGACAAGTGTTTGGTCTGCGGGCTATGCGTGTTGCAATAGGTCTCAAAAGTGGTGTGAGCCCTCGGTCCCCGGAGTAGGTGTGGGTTCCCCTTCAGAAAATGGGCCATTTGAGCGTATTGGAAATGCTGTTTGGTAGTAGGTTGGTCTGTGGAGGCCATTATAGATAATGGAACTACTCCTGCCGATGTCACAACTGTACTCACCATCGGGTACCTTGTCTTTAGGATATGTGGGAATTGAGAGAAGAATTGCTGGCGCATGCCTGGTAAAAACTTTGGATTGTGTGCCAGAGGATAGAAAGGCGAGGCACGCGGTGAGATATCCTTCTGGGATCTAATGCGGTACCATTGGCGTAGCGTGGGTAAAATCGTTGGGTGCTGCGAGTGTTGTGGTGAGGAGTGTGTGTCCTTTGTCATGCCATAGAATTGTGTATAATGGGGATTGGAACATTGAGCTTTCTATGTGTACCCATTGCTTCAGTGGGGACTTTGCAGTCCACTCATATATTCTAGTCAATATAATCGCTTGATAGTAGCGTTCCATGTGGGGTAGGCCTAGACCCCCCCATCCCCTGTATCTAGTCATAACTGAGTAAGCTATTCTTGGACGCTTATTTGCCCAGATGAAATTCGTAAACAATTGTTTGAGCTTGGAGAAAAAATAGGGGGGGATTGTAAAGGGAAGTGTTTGTAGGAGGTATAACACTTTAGGCAATGTATTAATCTTAAATATATTGATCCTACAGAGCCAGCTAAAAACGGGTCTCTGCCAGCCTACGAGATCTTTTGATATCTCGGTTAGGAGTGGTAAAAAGTTTAGATCATAGGCATGCTTCAGGTGTCTGGTAAGATGGACCTCTTAGCCCATGTGAAGGAGTATGCGGCTTTGAGCGTACTTTGTGTATGTCTGTCCAGTTGGAGGGGTAAGATTTAACTTTTTGTGTAATTGACCTTAAAGTTGGATAGTCTGGCATATGTTGTCAATTCACCTAACAGCGGTGGTAGGGAGGTGAGCGGGTCGGTGATGGAAAATAATAAGTCATCCGCAAACGCAGAGACCTTGAACTCCTGTTGGTGAACTGTAAATCCATGAATGGTGTTGTGGTCTCCCTGTAGGAGGGGTTCAAGAGAGAGGATAAAGAGTAGAGGTGAGAGAGGGCACCCCTGTCTCATGCCATTCCTAATGTGTACTGGACCCGAAAGTTGGCCGTTTATTCTCAATTTTGCCATTGGATTAGAGTATATGGCTCCCATCCATTTCATCCAATTTGGGCCGAAACCCATGGCCTGGAGGGTGGTGGTCAACATTGTCCAGTCTACTCTATCAAATGCTTTTTAAGCATCTATAGATAATAGTAGGCTCTGCCTTCGCGTGGTTTGGGAGAGGTGGATGAGATTCAGTAGTTTTGTTGTGTTATGTTTGGCCTCACGTTTAGGGACAAAACCGGATTGATCTGGGTGTACTAAGGTGTGCAGTATAGGTTGTAGATGCATGGCTAAGATTTTCGTGCATATCTTCAAATCTACATTGATGAGCGAGATTGGGCGGTAACTGCCACACTCAGTTGGGTCTTTACCTGGTTTTGGTAGCAGTGTGATGTGAGCTCCTAGTGCTGACGACGGGAGTGGGGCCGAATGAGTGATAGCGTTAAATGCCCGTAGATATGGTTCTGCCAGAAGTGTGGCGAATCGTTTGTAGTATTTGGCCGTTAGGCCGTCAGGGCCAGGACTTTTGCCCAGTGGTGTTGATTTTATTGCACAGTTTAATTCTTCAATGGTAATGGGAATATCTATGGAGTGGGCAACGGCTTCGGGGATTGTGTATTTTAGCCTAGTAGAGAGAAACCTGGTTATTTCTGTTGTATCGGGGGGTAAGTCCCTGAGATTGTAGAGTTTAGTGTAGAAATGTTGAAAGGCTTCCATAATGTCTGGGAGGGTGTGGGATAAAGTGCCGGTCTGTGTCTTGATTTTGGAGATGTACGTGTTTTGCCTAGACTGTCGTAGGGTAGTGGCGAGTAATTTGCCACATTTGCCCCCCTTTGCATAGTATGAGTGTCTGGTATGTAAGAGCTTTTTCTTGGCCTGTTGTTGCGGCAATTGCGTCAGTTCTGTGCGTTTGGCTATGAGGGTGTTGTAGGTCATTAGAGAGCTGTCCCGGGTATGGGCGTGTTCAAGGGTTCTAATTTCTTGTGTGAGCGCGTCTATTTGTTGTGTTCTCCGTTTTTTGAGAGTGCCCGCGATTGCTAGAAATTCCCTCCATATGACGCATTTGTGTGCTTCCCAAGTGGTCATGGGGGAGATGGTTGGAAGCGTGTTCTCTTGGAAGTAATTGGTGAGTGCGGTTTCTACTCGTGTTATGACGGTGGGGTCATTAAGGAGAAAGTCATTGAGCTTCCAATGAAAGGACGTTAATGGGAGCGTATGGATTCGAATGGCAAGAGACAGGGGTGCATGATCCGACCAGGTGATTGGGCTGTAGGTGCAAGAGATGGCCAAATGTAAGTGATCTTGGGGAAGGAACATCATGTCTATCCTGGAGTATGAGCGTGAGGCCGAGGAGTAGAAAGAGTAGTCTCTACCTTGGGGATGTGTAGTCCTCCAACAGTCAAACAGTCTAGCCTGGTCAAGGAGGTGCGTTACCCGTTTCCTTGCCGCGGTCTGATATTGTGTGGATTGGGAGGTTGTGTCAAGGGTAGAGTCTAGGGACATATTTAGATCACCACCCATGATTAGCATGCCTTCCATAAAAGGTTCAATTATGTGGAGGTATTTCTTGAGGGCCTTACCTTGGTGTCGGTTGGGTAAATATAAGGTAACAAACGTAAGTGTAGTCTGACCTATCTGGCCCTTCACTAGGAGCAGCCTGCCTTCATCATCAGTTTTATGATCCTTGTACGTGAAGGGGGTGTGTGCTGAGAAGAGTATGGACACCCCCCGGCCTTGGCCTCACTATAGTTACTGAAGAATCCTGAGGGGTATACCCTGCTCTTAAGAGTGGGTGCTTTGTCCTTTTTAAAGTGGGTCTCTTGTAGAAAGACCACGTCAGCTCGTAGTTTGTGCATCTCTGTGAGGGCTATGGACTGCTTCTCAGGGGTATTAAGGCCCTTGACATTAAGGGTGACTATTCAGGTCTGAGTATGTTTATGGGCGTGCCAAGAAAATTTGTTCTTTTATAGTGAAGAATGTCCTTGGAGAGGAGAGGAGGGGGGGAGGGTTTGGTTACTGAGAAGAGGGAGCAAAAAACAACAATTAACTTATATACAAACAAGTATGCTATAAGTAAAACAAGTTAGTAACTATCCCCTGAGACTACGGGGAGGTGCAGGCTTAGCACCAGGCGTCGGCCAGTAGTCTAAGGGGAGAACCTCTGGTGTCGGACCCAGAGTGGAATGTCGCCACCTGGGGCTTTCGTGACACCGTGGTGTAGGTCGTATCGACCTAGTACAATAAAAGTCGTCAAATAATCATACGTTAATATGTAAATATTAGATAAGGAGCGGAGGTGGTCTCTGAAAACTAAGGTCAACCAGTGACTCCCGTGGGAGAGCACAAAGAGTATCAGTCATCAACAGTTGCCGCCAGAGCACACATGCGCATACATATTCCACAACACATCAAGTAGATAGACATAGTTGGAAGGGAAACTATAGAAACATAATAAACAACGTTATTCTATCTTTTTTTTTTTTCATTTTTTTTTTTTTTTTTGTTGACATGTTGATGGGTAGTCTAAACTTTTTGTAGTGGGCCAATAGGTAGGATCCCATTGATGCGCAACAACTATTTGCCACCAGCTAAGTCATCAGGTCGGCATAGGGGGGGGCGAAAAGGGTGCATTAACTCAGGGCCGTATACCAGCTAACTATGCCACTATTGGATATGGCCAGCGCTGTGAGAGGATAAGAGAGGTTGTTCGGTACAATGCCTTCCTCATAGAAATTAGTAAAATTAAGGCAGTTGGTCAGAAGATTAGCTTTTAGGGGATGGCTACTAGAACAGCGCTGCACTATATCAATCCCCCGTAGAAATCATTATAAAGAGGTATAAGCGTAGCAGGTTATGGACACAGTCACCTGGGACATATAGGTGTCTTGAGAGCCTGAAGGAAAGGTGGCCCCGAGAGGTGTTACCAAGTCTCTAGCAGCATATTAGAGGTGTTCGGATAAGCAGGTCCCCTGAGCCATCTGGGTTAAGCTTCGTTTAGCAGCTGGCATCACGGAAGTGTCAGTAGCGGGTGAAATGATAGGCCTTAGAGCCCTAGCTGGCAGCATTGCGTGTTGTGTGCGCAGATTTGGGATTCGTTTAGCGTTGCGCCGGGTCCTGGCTGTCTGTTCTCTTTTTCTTGGGTGTTTGTTGCCATTGGGATCTCTGCGGCAGCTGAGGTAGAAGTGGCGTTTGCAGTGGTCCATACCAGTCCTGGATATGAGGGTCCGTTAAGTTGAGAGCCTGTGTGAAGAGTGGTATGTCTGCATGAGAATGTATTGTGTGCTGAGTGCCTTTATACGTGACACTTAGTGCTAGCGGGAATCCCCACCGGTATTTTAGGTTTCTGGATCTCAGTTGATCTGTTATTGGTCGTAGGATCCTTCTCGCTTGGAGGGTCAGCCATGAGAGATCAGGGTAAATATTTATTGGAGCATCATGAAATAGTAGAGGTTGTGAGGTCTGTTTTAGCGTGTGTAGTATGTCTTCTCTGCAGGTATGATAGTGGAGTCTGCAGATGACGTCTCTGGGTTTGTCAGTCGCTACACCTCTGGGTTTCAGTGCTCTATCTAGTAAAATGTGGTTGTCTCTGGGCTTGCCCAATATTAAGTTGAAAAGTTTGTTTAATGTCAGGTAGACATCTTCTTGTTCATTTTATGGGAGACCCCGGATCCTCAAATTGTTGCGGCGCCCCCTGTTGTCCAGGTCGTCAATAGACCTATGGAGTGTGGATAGGTAAGTGTTCTGATGCTCCACAGCTGCCTGCAAGGAGCTTATTTGTGTGTGCATGGTATCTCTATCCTCTTCCAGGGTGATTACCCTGTCAGTTACTGGGTGAATTTCTGAGCTAAATGCATCCATTTTGGCCTGGACTGAGGCCTCTAGCTGGGTCAGCATACCTGCAATGTTCTGTTTGGAGGGCAAATTCCACAGGATGTCCCTTAGGTCTCTGTCCGTCGGAGGGCCCGAGATTTCTGAGTCTGCCGGGCTGGAGAGAGACATGCAGGGAGGGGATGAGTCCGCCGCCATATTGGGGCCTATCGCACCCGCATTGCTGTCTGCCCGGTCGCGGAAATATTTGGTGAAGGCGCTCGATTTACCCGCCGGGGTCTTACTGGAGGCTTGCTGCGAGGATGTTGCTCGTTTTGGGTGACCCATTGTGACTTAGTGGCCCGATCAGGTTAGATGTGTGTCTGGCGCGGTCGGAGCTGATTTAGAACGCGGCTATTCAGCAGCTCGGTCGGCTCCGCCCCTTCCATGCATATATATTTTTATTTTTTGCATCCACAATATTAACACAGTTTAAGTGTCGGGAATCCTTAAAGTTCCATTTGCTATAAACGTATTATGACATTTGTGACCTCTCTGAACCAGCTCAGTGTTTAATACCAGGACTGCAGAATAAATGCTGAGTATTTTATGCATCCTCTTCGGAATTTAATATATGTCCTTCAGGCCGGGACACATTTCATTCTCTTTTAATGAATTTGTACTTCCTACGGTTAATGAGGCCACAGAAGATAAGCTGGTGTGTTGGGGAGCAGTCTGGAAAATTTTATACATTATAATGAAAATGTGTCTCTTGCATTGCAAAATAATTTTGAATTAGGCCAGTTTGAGGGACAGAGCTGTAAAATATCTGAGAATATTGGAAATGAGATGACATGAATATCTAAAAATGCAGTGTGCAAACCTCGTTTCATGGCTGGACTTCGAGATGTTTAACTAGTGCAGTCTCATCTGACCTAATGACCCATTGATCTAAAAGAGACAGCGCAAATCAATTTTATATACTGTGCATTTTACCATGACAATGTGTTGTTCGACACCGAATGTGCATAATTAATACATAGGTCATTCGGTATTATACTATTCATTATACTTGTGCAACAGTCTGTTTTGCGCAGTTCATCCGAGTCAAATGTCTTTTTTAACCACACTTAGTAGAATCAATCATCCAGTAATTACGTGTTCATTGAATATGTCTCTACAGGTTAATAGGTAAATCCCAGACGAACCGTCCGAAACAAACTTTTGAAGAAGTCTACTATTTGTTTCTATGCAATACCTTCTAAAGCTTGCACCTGCTAAATTCAATCAGATCTAACTTCAGAGTTATTTACTAAAGTGAGAATAGCCTGCAGTAGTGGTTATGGTGTCAGGAGTGACTGCCATTGTAAGGAGCCAAACCCTTTTTGAAAGTTTTTGACTTCTTGTCTGGGGTCTGCTAGACCCCGCTTCCTGCCTCCATTACCAACTTCGAAAAACCAGAATATCCTGAGCAGGAACTTCTGTTAGTTCCCCAGAACTAAGTTGTAGTGGTTATGGTGCTTGGAGTGTTTCTTTAAACATTAACTCCAAGAGCTAATGCAAAAACCCAACCATAATTAAATGACCCTGACTCTTGTAGATGCAGTTCAAACCAAGAATACCAAATCGCTATCTGTGGGCCAGATATATTTGTGTCACTACTGGTCTGTGGTCAGTCGCCCCATTTGCCCTGTCCTTCACCAACCTCTGCGGATCAAGATCATTTTCTGCAAATCTTCCACAACTTATTTTTTTGTGTGTGTTTACAGATATCCTGACACTTTTACAGAAATTATCCTTTTAAATAAATAGCACGAATATTGTAGTCGCCGCATCCCGTCATGATTATTGCAGTCGAAGATTCATGGTTCGAGTTCCGCTCTTTTCTAAATATGCATCCTGTCACTTCCTTAGCTTTTACTTAGTTATCTTCTAAGCCTGATACAATGAAATAAAATAAGAAAGCCGTGTAATTTTGTGGATACACATTCATTCTTTCAGGAATCCTCATCTTTGGAGGTGTGCGAGAGATCCAATTGATGTAAAGTACACAGGCGAGGATGAAAACCTTACAGAAAATCCTTTGACCTAAGAAGAATCCAAATTACTTTGATACCCATCTCCATTAAGGAATAATTACAATGTAACTAAATCGTCAAACCATAGATGAAAGTCTGTATTGGTTTATCAACCTTGCGTTCAGAAGTAGAAAATATCAGTCTGATTGCACCATTTCTCAAGGTGACAAGATTAGTGCAGGAGAACGTACAGTATCTACAATAGATTTCTATTTGCAGAGGACATGAAACGAGGGACATTGTATCGAGGTTTAGCTTGTGATAAGCGTATTGGAAGATGCTTCAAGGGCTGCAGTATAGATTGTTCATATGTGTGCTGGGTAGTACAGTACAAACCCTCCATTGTTAGGACATGATTTGAAAGTGAATGTTGCATTGTCACAGACAAATTAAAACCTTATAAATCACACAGACAGCGGCCCCTTAAGGACAATTTTCAATCTGTCAGGATCCCGAGAGAGTGATATATATTTTGTACCATATTGCTGTACAAAGCTCATAGGTGTAATACGAAGGTATTGTCATGGCAACGTCTTATTAAGTTGGATATTTTGAAATGTAATTATTGGCAACATGTTTACATGAAGTAGAATACTGTACGAAAAAAGAAGTCATTTTTTTTTATTGCACATATGTAATTAGAGGGGGATGATTTTCTAAGTAAAGATAGTGGGTGGGTGGAAAAAACTCTGAAACATCACAAACAGGAAAACAATTAAATAAAAATAAACAATTAAGAGATTTCTTCATTAAACAGCGCGTTATCAACAGACTTGTAAAAGAAACCAAAAATAGTCAAGTTGGAAAAATGCAGGTTTTATTGACAAGCCCATTGTCAATTCGCCGTAGGTCCTGCGATTTCTTTAGGAAACAAAGTAATGGCGACTTAATAACGGATTTTAAATATGATGGCAAAATAGCAAAAGTGAGAAAAATCGTGAACGCAACTGGATTTTAATTTATATTCTGCTAGGCTACTTAGTTTATATATTGCTAATTGCTTCAATCCTTATCACAATGTGCAGTTTAACAAACAGACTCCCCATTTTAGTAAATAAACTGAATGTGATTTTCGCCAAATAATTATTATAATTTTTTTAAATTTTTAGCAAATTAATCTAATTTGTTTGTTGGGCCTTGGAAGATTATACAGCTCGGTCCAAGAAAGCAGAATACACATTTGTCACATATAGAATCTGTGTGTGAGCAAGGGGCTATGGGAGAGAGCCAAGTCAAGGAGTTAAAGGACCACTCTAGTGCCAGGAAAACATACTCGTTTTCCTGGCACTAGAGTGCCCTGAGGGTGCCCCCACCCTCAGGGACCCCCTCCCGCCCGGCTCTGGAAAGGGGAAAGTGTTTAAAACTTACCTTTTTCCAGCGGTGGGCGGAGAGCTCTCCTCCTCCGATCCTCCTCTTCTCCTCCCAGTCGGCTGAATGCGCACGCGCGGCATGAGCTGCGCGCGCATTCAGCCGGTCACATAGGAAAGCATTCATAATGCTTTCCTATGGACGCTTGCGTGCTCTCACTGTGATTTTCAGAGTGAGAATCACACAAGCGCCTCTAGCGGCTGTCAATGAGACAGCCACTAGAGGAAATAGGGGAAGGCTTAACCCATTCACAAACATAGCAGTTTCTCTGAAACTGCTATGTTTATGAAAACATGGGTTAACCCTAGAAGGACCTGGCACCCAGACCACTTCATTAAGCTGAAGTGGTCTGGGTGCCTAGAGTGGTCCTTTAAAGGTGATAATTTTTTTATGTAGCAGTTAATAAGACTTCGGAGGAGAAACTTTGGATACAACAAACAAAATGGAGGACAAAATGCAAAAAAGTTCATCTCCATTGAAGAGGAAGCAGTGGAGGGGATACAGGAGAATTTTAAGGTGAGTTGGGAAACAGTTGAGTGGTACACCAGCCAGTGATGTAGAGAAGCATGTTGTCAAGTGGCTCAGAGGATAAGTAAGGTGTACTAGAAGGTAGTCGATGAGAGTATAACCTGTTGAGAGCATATTATTTGACATCAGGTAAATTAAAAGGAATGCAGATGGAGTTAATTAGAACAAAATCTTCCTGTGTTATGAGAAAATTTGGGTGAGACATTTGGGGTGAGGTGGAGTAGGGAGATCTCATAATTCGATTCATGGCTGATAGATGTTCCTAGTAAAGAGGTTTGTTCCCATGGAATATATAATGGCCTGGAGGCTAGCAGAGGGTCTGGTAGAAGGACATGCAGCATTCTACACAATGGAACACTGATCACGAAACATTGTAGTGCATGCACATGTACATTCTAAAGAAACATGAATAGAAAGTTCCACTTAGAAGGCAAGAGTGGTATTGCCCAAATTAACACCACAAATTAAGATTGTATCCTGGAAAATTACCCATGCATTTGTTATTATTAAAATGAATACAAATAATTTTAAAAAAATTACTTCGGTACTTAAAGCGTAACATTCCTTTTTTCTTAAAGAAGACATTTTATGTTACATTAGATAGTTGCATTAAAATGTCTTCTTATGTGGTAACTGCATTATCTGCCAATTAAAACAATTAATGTCATCGTAAATCTGTATTGTCAATTTTTCATTGTAAAACATGTACAATTTCTTTAATACTAATTTCGAGAAAATGTGTGCAATTTCTTTTTCTAATATTATAAATATAATAAAAACATAATAAATAAATATACATAAGGCTGATTATTCACCTGTACAAAACTATATTAAATGCAAGGTAATAACAAATCACCCTTTGGCAGCTTAGGATGGCTTAAAGGCTCTAATTAATTGTTCGGCCGGCTTATGTTTTAAACAGTAGCCAATAAAATTATTTATGATATATCAAATGGTTCAGTGACCCTATCTCAGGCAGACATTAACTTACACCGGGTCCAGAGAAGGGGGGTAAAGCTTCAATGGCCAGTGAAGGACATCGGCATGGTGCAGAAAGAAAAAAAAGAACAAATCAGATAACGCTTACCTAGCTTTTAACTAAGGCGTGTATTAGGGATCCAACAAGTACTGCTGTTCGAAGTGGTTAGGACAAACATATTCCTCTGAACGCAGGATTTGACCTTGAAAAGTCTTGGTGTTGAAATCTGGTATTTGCAAATTATGTTGTGGTATCTGACAGTTGTATCAGTGACTGCAGCTACATCCTCTTGTTAGATTTTATTCAACACGTTCACATTCAGACATAGAAAAAAGAATGAAGCAGTAAATCTGACATTTGTAGGGTTTTCAAATAGAACAAACTCATGTTCAAAAAAGTGACTGGTAAAAATTAACTTTCACACATTTTTACATGTTTTGTGAATTTCCTAACACTATGCACCGTGTTCTAACTGCTAGACCATTGGTATACAACAGAGTAAAGTACAGCAGCATAAACTGATGGGGTCCTCCTATAACATCCGCAGAGCCACATCACCGGGGTAGGCATCATTAGGCGCTCCAGATGTTGTGGACTTCATCTCCCACCAGTGGCGAAACTACCCTTAGTCGCAGGGGTCGCATCTGCGAAAGGGCCAGTCACTGCAGGGGGCCCGGCTGCCTTGTTGACTGTGTGAAAGAGAGCCGGGACCTCCCTGTGTGAGCAAGGTCGGTGTGCCCGCTCACCTGGTGGGTGTGCAATTATTTGACTCCTGCCCCTGTCTGTCCGGTGACAGCCCTCCTGGAGGTGAGTGTGAGCACGGTCTAGGCTCCCTCCGAGTGTGCACCATTTACACAGGCTGTGACCTGTCCTTATCTTCCCCGAGCAGTGCTTCCGCCGGGGCGGGCTATGAGGCCGCCCATAATTGTAAAAACACAGGGGGTCAGGAGAGGGAGGCTAAGCTGGGTTGCCGGGCACGCAGGGAAATACACATTTCCCACTGAAGTTCAGGTGTTCTGACTGCTATTTGTGCTGCCGGAGGGTCACAGCCCTCAACCAGACAGCCGTTGCTCTAGTGTGTGCGTCAGCCAGGTACAAAGGGGCACCATAAGCACAGGCTGCAACCTGTCCCACAGGAACCTGCAGGATGACTTCAAGCTTGTCCAGAGGATTGGCAGTGGCACCTTATGGCGCTGTATAAGGTAAGTACCCAGTGAGGGGCAGGAGTGGAGGTAAACATCACTATGTGAAACTTGTGCCCAGGACAGTGCGTGACAGACAGCCACATGTCAGGGGCATCCATAGAGTCACACAGAGAAACACTCTGTCAAGGGCAAAGCAATGGGAGACCAGGTCAGAGGCTCACAAGAGGGCACAAGGGAGGCCTGCTGAGATCAATGGGTGCTAGGGACAGGGCACCTTGGACCTGGGTTGTGAAATGGTCTGACACAAAAAGAAAAATTGCGGCCTTTGACAGGAACAAGGGAGAGTCTCTGTGCATGTGACTGTGCAAATGTGTCAGCTTGTGTATGTATATGTGCATGTGTGTCAGTGTTTGTATCTGTGCATGTGTGTGTCAGATTATGTATCTGTACCGGTACATGTGGATCTATGCGTGAGATTCTTTGCATGTATGTCAGTATGTGTCAGTGTTACTGTGGATGTTTGTCAATCTGTGTGTGTATATCTCTCGTATTATATCTGTGTGGCAGTGTATGTCTGTTTCTGTGTAAGGCAATGGGTCCCTGTATGTGTGTGGCAATCATCAATATTACACACAAACACATGCCTGCATTCACATGACGACATTACAGACAACAGCACACCGCTGCATTCATACACTAACACTACATTACATTTAAACACAGACCCCTGATTTAAATGCCAACACTATATACAAACACATCCCCTGCATTCAAACATCAGCATTATTTACAAATAACCAAACATTCACACAAATGTACTTAATACAAAAACATGCCGAGATTCACAAATACTGCAAAGAGATAGAACCCTGCAGGGATGGGTATATAGTAGATCCACAGTTGTCAAAGCATCATGGTATTTCTATGGCAGCTGAGGATCTATCTGTTATCTAACTGTGCTCTATAGCAGGAGGCCCTTAACAGATTCATGCACCGGGGCCCTGAGGTTTCTAGTTACACCCCTGTCTCCCAAGATGCTTTGTCCCCTATATTTGGTGTGCTGAAGGTTGCCTAGTCCTGTCCCAGACCTAGGCTTGCACATAAAAAAATAAAACCTTGGGAGCCTTGAAATACGGAAGCTTACCAAACCCAGCCGAATGTTACAGTTAGTACATAGTGAATGCTATATTTGCAAAGTTTAGCCTACTTTGACTTTATTTTTTTAAAGAATGATCTTGTAGACAGAGATCAACATTAGCATGCTTAACACTGAATCTGGCTGGTGAATATTACACAACATTCTGGGTATTATGAGATGTACTCACAAGCTGTTGGCAAGTTTCTGTAAGTTAATACGTTTTATTTTAAAATTTCCAAGTTTGGTATAAACATAAAGGGACACTATAGGCACCCAGACCACTTAAGTTCATTGAAGTGGTCTGCGTGCATAGGCCCAGGTCCCTTAACCATGCAAATGTAATTATTGCAGTTTTTATTAGGTCTCCCCCACTAACACTAGGAGCGGAGGCGGCGCCTGAACCAGCACCGAGGGACATCGGCGCTGGACTAAGGTAAGTGGCAGAAGGGGCTTTTAACCCCTTCTGCACCACAGACAGGAGGGCGCGAGGGAGGGGGGCACTATAGGGAGCTATAGTGCCAGGAACACAACTTAGTTCTCCTGGTATTAAAGTTTACTGTTAAGATGGGATCTGCAGGCCCCACCTGTGTTTTTTGATTATGTAACATATAAGGATAAAAATGTACTGAGAAGTCTTCTCATGTTCCTTTGATAGAACATTTGTCCTAACGTGAAAAAACCCGAAAACATTATAAACATCTATAACACAGTATTAAAGGTAAATGGCTTTCCTTCTTGGAATATAAATAGTTAGCATGTTCCTGCGTTTTCTGCGTTCGGTCATTACGACAATGTCTATGAATCAAATAAAAATGAATTCCAGCCCTAGCTGTGTCCTATTCCCTTTGAACTGGCCACGGTCCTGTCTGGAATTTCAAGAAGTTGTTAGGTCGAGATACATTTTACACTTCTGAAACAAAATGAATTAAAGGAAACACGATAACATTTTGCCTTAAGGTTTCAACATATTGTCATTGTTGCAAAGTTATTATTACTAATATTGATAATTATTATTTAAGCACATAGCCTTAATTATTATTATGATTTATTTTTATATACGACTTATTTTTATGTTCTTCCCTATATTTCGTTCTTCAAGTTTGCTTAAACTAAAACTAAATCATAATAAAAAAAAATAAAAAAATAAAGCTTTAATTGCTGATTTTTGGTCTTGAATCAGTTAAATCACATTTGGTGCAGAATAGAAAATCTAGGGTGTGTTTTGCCGTGTTTGATTTCACTCCGTGGCTAAGGTGGTGGTGGTGGTGGCGGTAACGCCTGCATCTAATTTTTTTTACTACAAAACCCCCTTCACTTCCAAATAGATTGAATTACACCATCCTTTCCCCTCGTTCCTCGACCTCCAATATCCTTCCGTGTTGTAAAGATTTTTTAATGTGCGTGTGTTGTGTATGTTTTTGAAACCTTTCAAGTTAATAACTGCCAAGAATTGTTCGGAGATCTGGACTCTGATGATAACCCCTGCATCCAAATTCTCGGAACAGGCTTGTACCCCTATTATCTTTCTACCATTACTCATTTCAACCCTGCTTTTACATACAGACTTCAGATCACCCAGGCAGGCACAGCTGCAGCTGAATTTTAAATTAGGCTGAGAATGAAGATTAAAAAACATGAACTGGCTATAGCTGTCACTTCATCCCCCTGCACATTAAATGGCCCCAGCTACTTTGCTTTCAAATCTACATTCTCAATTTAAAAAGAGAGCTGGTCTGAGTTATTGAGTACCCTGGGGCAAGTCATAGATGGGCTTGCAGTTGGGATTTTTCTTTTTCTTTCAGATTACTGCTACCCTGATTGAGAGATGGATTAAAAATCAATAAAGCCGTAGGCAGGGTAACAATTAAGGCCTGCCACATTGAAACCTTCTGATATAAACCACAATCTCAATTTACCTGGCCATACAGGATCGATGCATGATTTGAGAAAATTTATAGAAAGCAAATTAAAATATACAAAGGCTGATTCCATAATCACATATTCACAGACTGCACCACACACAGTAATCCACTGATTCCACATGCTGACTGCCACTCACACACTAAGCCACTGATTCCACATACCGACTGCCACTCACACACTAATCCACTGATTCCACATACTGACTGCCACTCACACAGTAATCCACTGATTCCAAATGCTGACTGCCACTCACACACTAAGCCATGGATTCCACCTCCTGACTGCCACTCACACACTAATCCACGGATTCCACATGCTGACTGCCACTCACACACTAATCCACTGATTCCACATACTGACTGCCACTCATACACTAATCCACTGATTCCACATGCTGACTGCCACTCACACACTAAGCCACTGATTCCACATACTGACTGCCACTCATACACTATTCCACGGATTCCACATACTGACTGCTACTCACACACCAATCCACTGATTCCACATACTGACTGCCACTCAGACACTAATCCATGGCTTCCACATGCTGACTGCCACTCACACACTAAGCCACTGATTCCACATACTGACTGCCACTCATACACTAATTCACTGATTCCACATACTGACTGCCACTCAGACACTAATCCACCGATTCCACATACTGACTGCCACTCACACACTAATCCACTGATTCCACATACTGACTGCCGCTAACACACTATTCCACTGACACCATATCCTGGCTGTCCCTCAAACACTAATCCACTGATCCCACATGCTGACTGCCACTCACACACCAATCCACTGATTCCACATGCTGACTGCCACTCATACACTAAGCCACTGACTCCACATACTGACTGCCATTCACACACTGTCACGGAAGCTCCCGTGCAACAGCCGACTGCTGGAGAGGCATAGCAGCCAGCCTCTTGCCCACAGACAATGGGCCTGGTCACAGACTTTAAAATTATATAGGATATGGGGTTAATTATGTTAATGTTGAGTTATTATTTAAAATGTTAAACTGGATGAAAGCTATGGTGTTAATTGTATTATGTAAAAGCTATTGTGCTATATGTCTTGGTGTCCAGCAGGAAATTAAGTTATCTTGTCATGACCCAATTATATCCCAAACACCAAGACACCAGTAAGTGGTTTGCATTGTGCTGGCTGAAGAATCCCTGTTGTGTGTAGGGGGATAAATGCATGCGTTTTTCTCTGCTTTAGCTGAATCCACGACCAGCGGGGGATTAAAGAAGCGGTGACTAAGGGACACTAAGAGACCCTGCAACCCATGACACACACCAATCCACTGATTCCACATACTGACTGCCACTCAGACACTAATCCACAGATTCCACATACTGACTGCCACTCACACACTAATCCACTGATTCCACATACTGACTGCCACTCAGACACTAATCCACGGATTCCACATACTGATTCTACATGCTGATTGCCACTCAGACACTAATCCACGGATTCCACATACTGACTGCCACTCACACACCAATCCACTGATTCCACATACTGACTGCCACTCACACACTAAGCCACTGATTCCACATACTGACTGCCACTCATACACTATTCCACGGATTCCACATACTGACTGCCACTCACACACCAATCCACTGATTCCACATACTGACTGCCACTCAGACACTAATCCATGGCTTCCACATGCTGACTGCCAATCACACACTAAGCCACTGATTCCACATACTGACTGCCACTCATACACTAATCCACTGATTCCACATACTGACTGCCACTCAGACACTAATCCACCGATTCCACATACTGACTGCCACTCACACACTAATCCACTGATTCCACATACTGACTGCCGCTAACACACTATTCCACTGACACCATATCCTGGCTGTCCCTCAAACACTAATCCACTGATCCCACATGCTGACTGCCACTCACACACCAATCCACTGATTCCACATGCTGACTGCCACTCATACACTAAGCCACTGACTCCATATACTGACTGCCATTCACACACTGTCACGGAAGCTCCCGTGCAACAGCCGACTGCTGGAGAGGCATAGCAGCCAGCCTCTTGCCCACAGACAATGGGCCTGGTCACAGACTTTAAAATTATATAGGATATGGGGTTAATTATGTTAATGTTGAGTTATTATTTAAAATGTTAAACTGGATGAAAGCTATGGTGTTAATTGTATTATGTAAAAGCTATTGTGCTATATGTCTTGGTGTCCAGCAGGAAATTAAGTTATCTTGTCATGACCCAATTATATCCCAAACACCAAGACACCAGTAAGTGGTTTGCATTGTGCTGGCTGAAGAATCCCTGTTGTGTGTAGGGGGATAAATGCATGCGTTTTTCTCTGCTTTAGCTGAATCCACGACCAGCGGGGGATTAAAGAAGCGGTGACTAAGGGACACTAAGAGACCCTGCAACCCATGACACACACCAATCCACTGATTCCACATACTGACTGCCACTCAGACACTAATCCACAGATTCCACATACTGACTGCCACTCACACACTAATCCACTGATTCCACATACTGACTGCCACTCAGACACTAATCCACGGATTCCACATACTGATTTTACATGCTGATTGCCACTCAGACACTAATCCACGGATTCCACATACTGACTGCCACTCACACACCAATCCACTGATTCCACATACTGACTGCCACTCACACACCAATCCACTGATTCCACATACTGACTGCCACTCACACACTAATCCACTGATTCCTCATGCTGACTGCCACTCAGACACTAATCCATGGATTCCACATACTGACTGCCACTCTCACACTAACGTCAAGTTGGATACCCAGAAGGGAATCAACTAAGTGTGTGTCAGGGGCGACCAAAGCAGGGGATAACCCTCACATAAGTGTATAAGTAGAAAACCAGACCTGGTGGGTCAGAAAAATAGGGCGCCCCCCTAGTAGATTACCATATATATATACAAAAATAAAACATATCTTTTAATAATTACTGCAATAAATCTGAGGCTAAACAGGTATCCTCGCGCATCGGGGGTTCTTTTATAGCCCTATTCTCATGGTTAAAGCAGGGGGCGTGTACATCATATTTGCACCAAAAAGACCCGGTCACGGACATGCCACACCCCCAATGACGTATCGTCATAGGATAGGTTGAATCCTATTCACAAATCTCAGCACTCTTTAACTATATGAGTGCCAATACCTTGCGGCTAGTGGGCCAGTTGCAATGTAGTCGCGTAGATAGTCCAAGAGTGATAAAATACACAAAGTTACTAAAGTAAATGATAGATTTAGCCGATATTTACATCAATAAGACACCTTGATCTAGTATAGTCTGGAGAAAATTATTATTATTATTCCCATATCGAGAATATGTATATACTGGAATCTGGAATAGAGACCAACATGGACACAGTCAGGCATGCTGAAAATAAATGTGCTGGACTTAAGTTAATGTGTATGGTCCTTTTAAACTGGTATGCTGTGTCATTGCTGTAAGTATATCTCTACATGAACTTGGGGAGTAAATTGAATTAAATTATACTGAATAACCCCACTAGTCCAGGAGAAATGCACTTACTGAACCCCAGACCCAGGTACTTATGAAAGGGCTATCATTTGTTCCCGTTCCTTCCTTCAACAGATTTGAGTGGATAAAAGATATTCACTTATTCGGGAGAAGGTTAGCCCTTCACAAGTTCTTTCTCATTGAGAAGGAGAAAAGAGCTAGGGATCTGGGTTTCAGTATGAGGAATACCAATGCCTTAATGACCTAGTATCTCTACTAGAGGAGAATGATGATCTAGCCACGATGCCCTACACTGACCTACGGCACAAAAGCAAATTTACCCCTAACATCAAAGATTTCAAGAACATAGATATGTTTGTTGACTCAACCTGTAACATGATACAAAAGCTAAGGGTGGATTCCCTACAACCCAAACCACATAGTAATCTCTCTAAGAATGAATGGCGGGCCCTTTGTGACTTGCAGGACAACGATGATATTATCATTAAACCTGCGGACAAGGGGGGTAATATTGTGGTGTTAAATAGAATGCAGTATGTACAGTTGACTAAAAATATACTCAAAGATGACACCACTTACAAAATATTACCCACAGATCCTTCAGCTAAATTCTTGTCAGACCTAAAAAAACTCTTGGACATGGCATTCGATGATGGAGTCCTTGGGAAAGATGAATATGCATTTATCTATGTTAAAAGTCCAACTGTGTCTACATTCTATTGCTTACCCAAGGTGCACAAGCAATATGAGAACTTAACAGCTAGACCAATTGTGTCCGGTGTCTATATAGATAAGATACTTCGTCCCTTCGTAGAAAAGTTACCCTCACAGCTTAGGGATACAAAGGATACATTAAAATGGTTAGCCTCCACCAGTCTACCAAGAGATGCTATATTGTGTAGTCTGGATGTAGAGGCCTTATATTCATCCATCCCACATTCCCTTGGATTAAGACATACTAAACACTATTTGGAAACACGTGGTCTAGACACCAACGACACACTTCTTTTGTATTGGATTTGTTACAGTTCGTCTTGACCCACAATTTTTTTTTATTTGACGGTCAATACTACCACCAGGTGCAGGGTACAGCTATGGGTACATCTTGTGCCCCATCATATGCTAACCTGCACCTGGGTTGGTGGGATGAGTATGTGGTCTTCGCTGATACCAATATAGAATACACCAGATATGTCTTTATGTGGAAGAGGTATATAGATGGCATCCTTGTTGTCTGGACAGGCACAAGGGACTGTTTCATGGCTTTTGTGGAGAGTTTGAACTCCAATGACCTGAACTTGAAGTTCACGATGGAAATAGGGGGCTCTTCCCTAAATTTCCTTGACTGTACTTTTAGTACTACTTCAAATCAGAACATTGAGACAACACTCTTTAGGAAACCCACTTCAACAAATACTATGTTGAGGTGGGAAAGTCACCACCCGACTACTTTGAAAAGAGGTATTGGACAGTGCCTTAGGTTGAGGAGGAACTGCTCAACCATTGAGGAATTTACCATTCAGGCCAAGTTACTCAAAATTAGGTTCAAGGAGAGGGGATATCCCAACCGCTGTTTAAAGCAAGCATACCAGAGAGCACTACACAGCGATAGAATGGAACTCCTCAAAGATAAACCAATACCTAATGAACAAGCACCCATTCGATGCATTGTGAACTTTGATTCGGGGTGGGATCAGGCAAAAAAGATATTTGGCAGGTTCTGGCCTCTTATATCTCAAGATCCCCAACTTAAAGGGGCTGTGACCCCATATGTATTCCTTACAGCATGGAGAGGGAGAAATCTTAAGGAGGTTTTAGTACCTAGTCACTTCTCCTCCAAAAAGATTGGACAAAATTGGCTCTCTGTACAAGGCACGTATAAATGTGGTAAATGTGTGGCCTGTAGGTACATTAAGAAAGACTCCAAACATCTCACAGATTCATGTGACCAAAATGTTTGTAATGTGAAACAATTTTTTAATTGCAACACTAAGGGGGTAATTTATCTCCTGATTTGCACATATGTTCTCAGGTATGTGGGTAAAACCATCCGCCCTTTTAAAAGGAGAATCATGGAGCATGTACACTCTGTGAGAAACCTTAGGGACACCCCAGTGGCGAGACATATAAGGAATCAACATTTTGGAGACCCAGAAGGAGTCAGGTTCGCAGGAATTGAAAAGGTGACTGTAGGACGCAGAGGAGGTGATTTAGATCTCACCCTCCTCAAAAGAGAGTGTTACTGGATTTACAGGTTCAAAACTTTGGCCCCCAATGGGTTAAATTAGGGATTTACGTTCACTCCCTTTATCGAGAAATAAATTCACCAAGGATAGTATTTATGTAATTGTATTATACATATACATCGTTTATAAAAACTGTACATACTTTCGTTTCTTTAATTAATTATTTATTTTTTTCATCTGATTGCAGCATTGGTGGTTTACACTTCCTTAATAGTTGACTCTACATAAATACACTCTTTTATGATTAAGCAAGTATACAGTTTACACATTAACATGCACCTGTAAAATACATCTGGATATAAGACCAACTGAGAAGCTGGAGACTCTGTGGAGAGCTTAATAGGGCTAAAACCAGCTTCTTCCTGGACTAGTGGGGTTATTCAGTATAATTTAATTCAATTTACTCCCCAAGTTCATGTAGAGATATACTTACAGCAATGACACAGTGTACCAGTTTAAAAGGACCATACACATTAACTTAAGTCCAGCACATTTATTTTCACCATGCCTGACTGTGTCCATGTTGGTCTCTATTCCAGATTCCAGTATATACATATTCTCGATATGGGAATAATAATAATATATTTTTTCCAGACTATACTAGATCAAGGTGTCTTATTGATGTAAATATCGGCTGAATCTATCATTTACTTTAGTAACTTTGTGTATTTTATCACTCTTGGACTATCTACGCGACTACATTGCGACTGGCCCACTAGCCGCAAGGTATTGGCACTCATATAGTTAAAGAGTGCTGAGATTTGTGAATAGGATTCAACCTATCCTATGACGATATGTCATTGGGGGCATGGCATGTCCGTGACCGGGTCTTTTTGGCGCGAACATGATGTACACGCACCCTGCTTTAACCATGAGAATAGGGCTATAAAAGAACCCCCGATGCTCGAGGATACCTGTTTAGCCTCAGATTTATTGCAGTAATTATTAAAAGTTACGTTTTATTTTTGCATATATATATGATAATCTACTAGGGGGGCGCCATATTTTTTCTGACCCACCAGGTCTGCTTTTCCACTCACACACTAATCCACTGATTCTACATGCTGATTGCCACTCAGACACTAATCCACGGATTCCACATACTGACTGCCACTCACACACTAATCCACTGATTCTACATGCTGATTGTCACTCAGAAACTAATCCATGGATTCCACATACTGATTGCCACTCACACACTAATCCACTGATTCCACATACTGACTGCCACTCACACACTAAACCACTGATTCTCCATGCTGATTGCCACTCACACACTAAACCACAGATTCCACATACTGACTGCCACTCCCACACTAATCCACTGATTCCACATACTGACTGCCACTCACACACTAATCCACCGATTCCACATACTGACTGCCACTCACACACTAATCCACTGATTCCACATACTGACTGCCACTCACACACTAATCCACTGATTCCACATACTGACTGCCACTCACACACTAATCCACTGATTCCACATACTGACTGCCACTCACACACTAATCCACCAATTCCACATACTGACTGCCACTCACACACTAATCCACTGATTCCACATACTGACTGCCACTCACACACTAATCCACTGATTCCATATGCTGACTGCCACTCACACACCAATCCACTGATTCCACACACTGACTTCCACTCACACACTAATCCACCAATTCCACATACTGACTGCCACTCACACACTAATCCACTGATTCCACATACTGACTGCCACTCACACACTAATCCACTGATTCCATATGCTGACTGCCACTCACACACTAATCCACTGATTCCACATACTGACTGCCACTCACACACTAATCCACCAATTCCACATACTGACTGCCACTCACACACTAATCCACTGATTCCACATACTGACTGCCACTCACACACCAATCCACTGATTCCACACACTGACTTCCACTCACACACTAATCCACCGATTCCACATACTGACTGCCACTCACACACTAATCCACTGATTCCACATACTGACTGCCACTCACACACCAATCCACTGATTCCACACACTGACTTCCACTCACACACTAATCCACCGATTCCACATACTGACTGCCACTCACACACTAATCCACTGATTCCACATACTGACTGCCACTCACACACTAATCCACTGATTCCATATGCTGACTGCCACTCACACACCAATCCACTGATTCCACACACTGACTTCCACTCACACACTAATCCACGGATTCAATACACTGACTGCCCCTCAAACACTAATCAATTTATCTAATAAACAAATTCAGACAAATAAAAAAAGTGTGTAAAAATGAGTCACTTAGTGTACTGAAAATATTCATAATATAAATATACAGATCAGTTGAAAAAAGTAACCAATAAGGAAAAAGGCAGAGCAGTAAAAATCTACTTATATTATACTAATATTAATACAATATTAAATATGTAATATATAAATGCATTTTTTCCCTTTATTTATTACTTCTCCCTTGCTCTGTAATTAAAATCAACATTTAATGGCTGTCCTCTAAATATCAATCATCTTTTTCCCCATTAATTGACTCTTTTTTTAGTCGGCGGCTGAACTCTTATTACCAAATAAAATGAACATGTTCGGTTATCACGCTAGTCGTTTCCTCGGTTACATGTAGGTATGGAGCTTCAGAGATATGGAATTCATCTGAAAAATTGTTCAGTCTAGATTCAGATAAATTTCAATTCAAACAAAACTGAATGCACAGATCTAATATTTAACAGTAGCTCTTAGCTACATTCAAATATTAGTATACAAAATAATTAAATGTATACGTGAAGACGACATCTTGAAGTTGTGGGAGGGGTTTGTTTGGCCAAATAACAGGAACCCGTCCTCGAATCCCTTTGTCCCACCCGCCATTCCCTCATCTGAATATTTCACCATCCAAGTAGGCAAGCTCTCTTTTCTCTTAGGCTTACTATACGTTGATTTCGGCACACTTCAACTCAATTTCCCTAACTTTTGCGGCCCTGGCCTCTGTCCCTGAATATATATATATTGAATTATTATTTTTATTTTTTTTTGCTATATGCACATTTGTTATTAGCTTTTAATTATATTTTTTATATGGTATATTTTTGAGCCTTAGTGTGTTTTAATTAATACTGCAGTTCAGTTGCTGCGGCAACCTTATATTCACTAATCTGTTACCTGGGCAGATGTTATTAATAACAACACACCTGTTGTTTTTCCCATTAAATAAAAAAAAGTATCTTTATATTTACTGAAAATGTTATTGCTAGTTTGGCTTGTGACTAAACCACTGCCACATTTTGTGCAAGGAACAAAATTAATATTCCCTCTGAGTCTCGTCATTGTATTATTCTGTTTAGGGATTTCAATGAAATATCCCATTTAATGCACAAGGCTATGCATTATTTTATCTCCAGTTCTCTATTGCATTTACGGGAAATATTCCCATGCACCATTGGTTTCCATACATTAATTCACTAATCCTACCAAGTGACTGTCCCGTAAACTGAACAATTGAAGCTAAATCCTGACTGTTTCCATTGAATGATCCACCCATCTTATATACCAGCTATACCAATACACTAATCCTATAAACTGACTGTTTCTATAACTAATGACTAATCCTGTTCACCGGCTGTACCTATACACTAATCCTATTCACTGACTGTTTCTATACATTCACCCTATACACCGACTGTTCCTATACATTCACCCTATTCACCGGCTGTACCTATACACTAATCCTATTCACCAGCTGTACCTATGCACTAATCCTGTTTACTGACTGTACCTATACACTAATCCTATTCACTGACTGTACCTATACACTAATCCTATTCACTGACTGTACCTATACACTAATCCTAATCACCGACTGTACTTATACACTAATTCTATTCACTGACTATACCTATACACTAATCCTATTCACGACTGTACCTATACACTAATCCTATTCACCGACTGTACATATACACTAATCCTATTCACCGACTGTACCTATACACTAATCCTAATCACTGACTGTACCTATACACTAATCCTATTCACCGACTGTACCTATACACTAATCATATTCACTGACTGTACCTATACACTAATCCTATTCACAGACTGTTTCTAGATACTAATTTTATAAACTGACTGTTCCTATGCATTCACCCTATACACCAGCTGTACCTATACACTAATCCTATTCACTGACTGTACCTATACACTAATCCTACTCACCGACTGTACCTATACACTAATCCTATTCACCGACTGTACCTATACACTAATCCTAATAACTGACTGTACCTATACACTAATCCTATTCACTGACTGCACATATACACTAATCCTATTCACCAACTGTACCTATACACTAATCCTATTCACCGACTGCACCTATACACTAATCCTATTCACCGACTGTACCTATACACTAATCCTATTCACTGACTGTACCTATACACTAATCCTATTCACCGACTGTACCTATACACTAATCCTATTCACCGACTGCACCTATACACTAATCCTATTCACCGACTGTACCTATACACTAATCCTATTTACCGACTGTACCTATACACTAATCCTATTCACTGATTGTTTCTATACACTAATCCTATTCACTGACTGTACCTATACACTAATCCTATTCACCGACTGTACCTATACACTAATCCTATTCACCGACTGTACCTATACACTAATTCTATTCACTGACTGTACCTATACACTATTCCTATTCACAGACTGTTTCTAGATACTAATCCTATAAACTGACTGTTTCTATGCATTCACCCTATACACAGTCTGTACCTATACACTAATCCTATTCACTGACTGTACCTATACACTAATCCTATTCACCGACTGTACCTATACACTAATCCTATTCACCGACTGTACCTATACACTAATCCTATTCACTGACTGTACCTATACACTAATCCTATTCACCGACTGTACCTATACACTAATCCTATTCACCGACTGTACCTATACACTAATCCTATTCACCGACTGTACCTATACACTAATCCTAATAACTGACTGTACCTATACACTAATCCTATTCACTGACTGCACATATACACTAATCCTATTCACCAACTGTACCTATACACTAATCCTATTCACCGACTGCACCTATACACTAATCCTATTCACCGACTGTACCTATACACTAATCCTATTCACCGACTGTACCTATACACTAATCCTATTCACTGACTGTACCTATACACTAATCCTATTCACCGACTGTACCTATACACTAATCCTATTCACCGACTGCACCTATACACTAATCCTATTCACCGACTGTACCTATACACTAATCCTATTCACCAACTGTACCTATACACTAATCCTATTCACTGATTGTTTCTATACACTAATCCTATTCACTGACTGTACCTATACACTAATCCTATTCACCGACTGTACCTATACACTAATCCTATTCACTGACTGTACCTATACACTAATCCTATTCACTGACTGTACCTATACACTAATCCTATTCACAGACTGTTTCTAGATACTAATCCTATAAACTGACTGTTTCTATGCATTCACCCTATACACAGGCTGTACCTATACACTAATCCTATTCACTGAATGTACCTATACACTAATCCTATTCACCGACTGTACCTATACACTAATCCTATTCACTGACTGTACCTATACACTAATCCTATTCACTGACTGCACCTATACACTAATCCTATTCACCGACTGTACCTATACACTAATCCTATTCACCAACTGTACCTATACACTAATCCTATTCACTGATTGTTTCTATACACTAATCCTATTCACTGACTGTACCTATACACTAATCCTATTCACCGACTGTACCTATACACTAATCCTATTCACTGACTGTACCTATACACTAATCCTATTCACAGACTGTTTCTAGATACTAATCCTATAAACTGACTGTTTCTATGCATTCACCCTATACACAGGCTGTACCTATACACTAATCCTATTCACTGAATGTACCTATACACTAATCCTATTCACCGACTGTACCTATACACTAATCCTATTCACTGACTGTACCTATACACTAATCCTATTCACTGACTGCACCTATACACTAATCCTAATAACTGACTGTACCTATACACTAATCCTATTCACTGACTGCACATATACACTAATCCTATTCACCAACTGTACCTATACACTAATCCTATTCACCGACTGCACCTATACACTAATCCTATTCACCGACTGTACCTATACACTAATCCTATTCACCGACTGTACCTATACACTAATCCTATTCACTGACTGTACCTATACACTAATCCTATTCACCGACTGTACCTATACACTAATCCTATTCACCGACTGCACCTATACACTAATCCTATTCACCGACTGTACCTATACACTAATCCTATTCACCAACTGTACCTATACACTAATCCTATTCACTGATTGTTTCTATACACTAATCCTATTCACTGACTGTACCTATACACTAATCCTATTCACCGACTGTACCTATACACTAATCCTATTCACTGACTGTACCTATACACTAATCCTATTCACTGACTGTACCTATACACTAATCCTATTCACAGACTGTTTCTAGATACTAATCCTATAAACTGACTGTTTCTATGCATTCACCCTATACACAGGCTGTACCTATACACTAATCCTATTCACTGAATGTACCTATACACTAATCCTATTCACCGACTGTACCTATACACTAATCCTATTCACCGACTGTACCTATACACTAATCCTATTCACTGACTGTACCTATACACTAATCCTATTCACAGACTGTTTCTAGATACTAATCCTATAAACTGACTGTTTCTATGCGGTTACCCTATACACCGACTGTACCTATACACTAATCCTATTCACTGACTGTACCTATACACTAATCCTATTCACTGACTGCACCTATACACTAATCCTATTCACTGACTGTACCTATACACTAATCCTATTCACCGACTGTACCTATACACTAATCCTATTCACCAGCTGTACCTATACACTAATCCTATAAACTGACTGTTCCTATACATTCACCCTATTCACCGGCTGTACCTATACACTAATCCTATTCACCAGCTGTACCTATGCACTAATCCTGTTTACTGACTGTACCTATACACTAATCCTATTCACTGAATGTACCTATACACTAATCCTATTCATTGACTGTACCTATACACTAATCCTAATCACCGATTGTACTTATACACTAATTCTATTCACTGACTATACCTATACACTAATCCTATTCACCGACTGTACCTATACACTAATCCTATTCACCGACTGTACATATACACTAATCCTATTCACCGAATGTACCTATACACTAATCCTAATCACTGACTGTACCTATACACTAATCCTATTCACCTACTGTACCTATACACTAATCATATTCACTGACTGTACCTATACACTAATCCTATTCACAGACTGTTTCTAGATACTAATCTTATAAACTGACTGTTCCTATGCATTCACCCTATACACCGGCTGTACCTATACACTAATCCTATTCACGACTGTACCTATACACTAATCCTATTCACCGACTGTACCTATACACTAATCCTAATAACTGACTGTACCTATACACTAATCCTATTCACTGACTGCACCTATACACTAATCCTATTCACCAACTGTACCTATACACTAATCCTATTCACCGACTGCACCTATACACTAATCCTATTCACCGACTGTACCTATACACTAATCCTATTCACCGACTGTACCTATACACTAATCCTATTCACTGACTGTACCTATACACTAATCCTATTCACCGACTGTACCTATACACTAATCCTATTCACCGACTGCACCTATACACTAATCCTATTCACCGACTGTACCTATACACTAATCCTATTCACCGACTGTACCTATACACTAATCCTATTCACTGATTGTTTCTATACACTAATCCTATTCACTGACTGTACCTATACACTAATCCTATTCACCGACTGTACCTATACACTAATCCTATTCACCGACTGTACCTATACACTAATCCTATTCACTGACTGTACCTAATCCTATTCACAGACTGTTTCTAGATACTAATCCTATAAACTGACTGTTTCTATGCATTCACCCTATACACAGGCTGTACCTATACACTAATCCTATTCACTGACTGTACCTATACACTAATTCTATTCACCGACTGTACCTATACATTAATCCTATTCAACTACTGTACCTATACACTAATCCTATTCACTGACTGTACCTATACACTAATCCTATTCACAGACTGTTTCTAGATACTAATCCTATAAACTGACTGTTTCTATGCATTTACGCTATACACCGGCTGTACCTATACACTAATCCTATTCACTGACTGTACCTATACACTAATCCTATTCACCGACTGTACCTATACACTAATCCTATTCAACTACTGTACCTATACACTAATCCTATTCACTGACTGTACCTATACACTAATCCTATTCACAGACTGTTTCTAGATACTAATCCTATAAACTGACTGTTTCTATGCATTTACCCTATACACCGGCTGTACCTATACACTAATCCTATTCACTGACTGTACCTATACACTAATCCTATTCACTGACTGTACCTATACACTAATCCTATTCACTGACTGCACCTATACACTAATCCTATTCACTGACTGTACCTATACACTAATCCTATTCACCGACTGTACCTATACACTAATCCTATTCATCGACTGTACCTATACACTAATCCTATTAACTGACTGTACCTATACACTAATCCTATTCACTGACTGCACCTATACACTAATCCTATTCACCGACTGTACCTATACACTAATCCTATTCACCGACTGTACCTATACACTAATCCTATTCACTGACTGTACCTATACACTAATCCTATTAACTGACTGTACCTATACACTAATCATATTCACTGACTGTACCTATACACTAATCCTATTCACTGACTGTACCTATACACTAATCCTATAAACTGACTGTTCCTATGCATTCACCCTATACACCGGCTGTACCTATACACTAATCCTATTCACCGACTGTACGTATACACTAATCCTATTCACTGACTGTACCTATACCCTAATCCTATTCACTGACTGTACCTATACACTAATCCTATTCACAGACTGTTTCTAGATACTAATCCTATAAACTGACTGTTCCTATGCATTCACCCTATACACCGGCTGTACCTATACACTAATCCTATTCACTGACTGTACCTATACACTAATCCTATTCACCGACTGTACCTATACACTAATCCTATTCACCGACTGTACCTATACACTAATCCTATCCACTGATTGTTTCTATATACTAACCCTATTCACTGACTGTACCTATACACTAATCCTATTCACTGACTGTACCTATACACTAATCCTATTCACAGACTGTTTCTAGATACTAATCCTATAAACTGACTGTTTCTATGCATTCACCCTATACACAGGCTGTACCTATACACTAATCCTATTCACTGAATGTACCTATACACTAATCCTATTCACCGACTGTACCTATACACTAATCCTATTCACTGACTGTACCTATACACTAATCCTATTCACTGACTGCACCTATACACTAATCCTATTCACCGACTGTACCTATACACTAATCCTATTCACCAACTGTACCTATACACTAATCCTATTCACTGATTGTTTCTATACACTAATCCTATTCACTGACTGTACCTATACACTAATCCTATTCACCGACTGTACCTATACACTAATCCTATTCACTGACTGTACCTATACACTAATCCTATTCACAGACTGTTTCTAGATACTAATCCTATAAACTGACTGTTTCTATGCATTCACCCTATACACAGGCTGTACCTATACACTAATCCTATTCACTGAATGTACCTATACACTAATCCTATTCACCGACTGTACCTATACACTAATCCTATTCACTGACTGTACCTATACACTAATCCTATTCACTGACTGCACCTATACACTAATCCTAATAACTGACTGTACCTATACACTAATCCTATTCACTGACTGCACATATACACTAATCCTATTCACCAACTGTACCTATACACTAATCCTATTCACCGACTGCACCTATACACTAATCCTATTCACCGACTGTACCTATACACTAATCCTATTCACCGACTGTACCTATACACTAATCCTATTCACTGACTGTACCTATACACTAATCCTATTCACCGACTGTACCTATACACTAATCCTATTCACCGACTGCACCTATACACTAATCCTATTCACCGACTGTACCTATACACTAATCCTATTCACCAACTGTACCTATACACTAATCCTATTCACTGATTGTTTCTATACACTAATCCTATTCACTGACTGTACCTATACACTAATCCTATTCACCGACTGTACCTATACACTAATCCTATTCACTGACTGTACCTATACACTAATCCTATTCACTGACTGTACCTATACACTAATCCTATTCACAGACTGTTTCTAGATACTAATCCTATAAACTGACTGTTTCTATGCATTCACCCTATACACAGGCTGTACCTATACACTAATCCTATTCACTGAATGTACCTATACACTAATCCTATTCACCGACTGTACCTATACACTAATCCTATTCACCGACTGTACCTATACACTAATCCTATTCACTGACTGTACCTATACACTAATCCTATTCACAGACTGTTTCTAGATACTAATCCTATAAACTGACTGTTTCTATGCGGTTACCCTATACACCGACTGTACCTATACACTAATCCTATTCACTGACTGTACCTATACACTAATCCTATTCACTGACTGCACCTATACACTAATCCTATTCACTGACTGTACCTATACACTAATCCTATTCACCGACTGTACCTATACACTAATCCTATTCACCAGCTGTACCTATACACTAATCCTATAAACTGACTGTTCCTATACATTCACCCTATTCACCGGCTGTACCTATACACTAATCCTATTCACCAGCTGTACCTATGCACTAATCCTGTTTACTGACTGTACCTATACACTAATCCTATTCACTGAATGTACCTATACACTAATCCTATTCATTGACTGTACCTATACACTAATCCTAATCACCGATTGTACTTATACACTAATTCTATTCACTGACTATACCTATACACTAATCCTATTCACCGACTGTACCTATACACTAATCCTATTCACCGACTGTACATATACACTAATCCTATTCACCGAATGTACCTATACACTAATCCTAATCACTGACTGTACCTATACACTAATCCTATTCACCTACTGTACCTATACACTAATCATATTCACTGACTGTACCTATACACTAATCCTATTCACAGACTGTTTCTAGATACTAATCTTATAAACTGACTGTTCCTATGCATTCACCCTATACACCGGCTGTACCTATACACTAATCCTATTCACGACTGTACCTATACACTAATCCTATTCACCGACTGTACCTATACACTAATCCTAATAACTGACTGTACCTATACACTAATCCTATTCACTGACTGCACCTATACACTAATCCTATTCACCAACTGTACCTATACACTAATCCTATTCACCGACTGCACCTATACACTAATCCTATTCACCGACTGTACCTATACACTAATCCTATTCACCGACTGTACCTATACACTAATCCTATTCACTGACTGTACCTATACACTAATCCTATTCACCGACTGTACCTATACACTAATCCTATTCACCGACTGCACCTATACACTAATCCTATTCACCGACTGTACCTATACACTAATCCTATTCACCGACTGTACCTATACACTAATCCTATTCACTGATTGTTTCTATACACTAATCCTATTCACTGACTGTACCTATACACTAATCCTATTCACCGACTGTACCTATACACTAATCCTATTCACCGACTGTACCTATACACTAATCCTATTCACTGACTGTACCTAATCCTATTCACAGACTGTTTCTAGATACTAATCCTATAAACTGACTGTTTCTATGCATTCACCCTATACACAGGCTGTACCTATACACTAATCCTATTCACTGACTGTACCTATACACTAATTCTATTCACCGACTGTACCTATACATTAATCCTATTCAACTACTGTACCTATACACTAATCCTATTCACTGACTGTACCTATACACTAATCCTATTCACAGACTGTTTCTAGATACTAATCCTATAAACTGACTGTTTCTATGCATTTACGCTATACACCGGCTGTACCTATACACTAATCCTATTCACTGACTGTACCTATACACTAATCCTATTCACCGACTGTACCTATACACTAATCCTATTCAACTACTGTACCTATACACTAATCCTATTCACTGACTGTACCTATACACTAATCCTATTCACAGACTGTTTCTAGATACTAATCCTATAAACTGACTGTTTCTATGCATTTACCCTATACACCGGCTGTACCTATACACTAATCCTATTCACTGACTGTACCTATACACTAATCCTATTCACTGACTGTACCTATACACTAATCCTATTCACTGACTGCACCTATACACTAATCCTATTCACTGACTGTACCTATACACTAATCCTATTCACCGACTGTACCTATACACTAATCCTATTCATCGACTGTACCTATACACTAATCCTATTAACTGACTGTACCTATACACTAATCCTATTCACTGACTGCACCTATACACTAATCCTATTCACCGACTGTACCTATACACTAATCCTATTCACCGACTGTACCTATACACTAATCCTATTCACTGACTGTACCTATACACTAATCCTATTAACTGACTGTACCTATACACTAATCATATTCACTGACTGTACCTATACACTAATCCTATTCACTGACTGTACCTATACACTAATCCTATAAACTGACTGTTCCTATGCATTCACCCTATACACCGGCTGTACCTATACACTAATCCTATTCACCGACTGTACGTATACACTAATCCTATTCACTGACTGTACCTATACCCTAATCCTATTCACTGACTGTACCTATACACTAATCCTATTCACAGACTGTTTCTAGATACTAATCCTATAAACTGACTGTTCCTATGCATTCACCCTATACACCGGCTGTACCTATACACTAATCCTATTCACTGACTGTACCTATACACTAATCCTATTCACCGACTGTACCTATACACTAATCCTATTCACCGACTGTACCTATACACTAATCCTATCCACTGATTGTTTCTATATACTAACCCTATTCACTGACTGTACCTATACACTAATCCTATTCACCGACTGTACCTATACACTAATCCTATTCACAGACTGTTTCTAGATACTAATCCTATAAACTGACTGTCCCTATGCATTTACCCTATACACCGGCTGTACCTATACACCAATCCTATTCACCGACTGTACGTATACACTAATCCTATTCACTGATCCTATACACTAATCCTATTCACTGACTGTACCTATACACTAATCCTATTCACCGACTGTACCTATACACTAATCCTATTCACCGACTGCACCTATACACTAATCCTATTCACCGACTGTACCTATACACTAATCCTATTTACCGACTGTACCTATACACTAATCCTATTCACTGATTGTTTCTATACACTAATCCTATTCACTGACTGTACCTATACACTAATCCTATTCACCGACTGTACCTATACACTAATCCTATTCACCGACTGTACCTATACACTAATCCTATTCACTGACTGTACCTATACACTATTCCTATTCACAGACTGTTTCTAGATACTAATCCTATAAACTGACTGTTTCTATGCATTCACCCTATACACAGTCTGTACCTATACACTAATCCTATTCACTGACTGTACCTATACACTAATCCTATTCACCGACTGTACCTATACACTAATCCTATTCACCGACTGTACCTATACACTAATCCTATTCACTGACTGTACCTATACACTAATCCTATTCACCGACTGTACCTATACACTAATCCTATTCACCGACTGTACCTATACACTAATCCTATTCACCGACTGTACCTATACACTAATCCTAATAACTGACTGTACCTATACACTAATCCTATTCACTGACTGCACATATACACTAATCCTATTCACCAACTGTACCTATACACTAATCCTATTCACCGACTGCACCTATACACTAATCCTATTCACCGACTGTACCTATACACTAATCCTATTCACCGACTGTACCTATACACTAATCCTATTCACTGACTGTACCTATACACTAATCCTATTCACCGACTGTACCTATACACTAATCCTATTCACCGACTGCACCTATACACTAATCCTATTCACCGACTGTACCTATACACTAATCCTATTCACCAACTGTACCTATACACTAATCCTATTCACTGATTGTTTCTATACACTAATCCTATTCACTGACTGTACCTATACACTAATCCTATTCACCGACTGTACCTATACACTAATCCTATTCACTGACTGTACCTATACACTAATCCTATTCACTGACTGTACCTATACACTAATCCTATTCACAGACTGTTTCTAGATACTAATCCTATAAACTGACTGTTTCTATGCATTCACCCTATACACAGGCTGTACCTATACACTAATCCTATTCACTGAATGTACCTATACACTAATCCTATTCACCGACTGTACCTATACACTAATCCTATTCACTGACTGTACCTATACACTAATCCTATTCACTGACTGCACCTATACACTAATCCTATTCACCGACTGTACCTATACACTAATCCTATTCACCAACTGTACCTATACACTAATCCTATTCACTGATTGTTTCTATACACTAATCCTATTCACTGACTGTACCTATACACTAATCCTATTCACCGACTGTACCTATACACTAATCCTATTCACTGACTGTACCTATACACTAATCCTATTCACAGACTGTTTCTAGATACTAATCCTATAAACTGACTGTTTCTATGCATTCACCCTATACACAGGCTGTACCTATACACTAATCCTATTCACTGAATGTACCTATACACTAATCCTATTCACCGACTGTACCTATACACTAATCCTATTCACTGACTGTACCTATACACTAATCCTATTCACTGACTGCACCTATACACTAATCCTAATAACTGACTGTACCTATACACTAATCCTATTCACTGACTGCACATATACACTAATCCTATTCACCAACTGTACCTATACACTAATCCTATTCACCGACTGCACCTATACACTAATCCTATTCACCGACTGTACCTATACACTAATCCTATTCACCGACTGTACCTATACACTAATCCTATTCACTGACTGTACCTATACACTAATCCTATTCACCGACTGTACCTATACACTAATCCTATTCACCGACTGCACCTATACACTAATCCTATTCACCGACTGTACCTATACACTAATCCTATTCACCAACTGTACCTATACACTAATCCTATTCACTGATTGTTTCTATTCACTAATCCTATTCACTGACTGTACCTATACACTAATCCTATTCACCGACTGTACCTATACACTAATCCTATTCACTGACTGTACCTATACACTAATCCTATTCACTGACTGTACCTATACACTAATCCTATTCACAGACTGTTTCTAGATACTAATCCTATAAACTGACTGTTTCTATGCATTCACCCTATACACAGGCTGTACCTATACACTAATCCTATTCACTGAATGTACCTATACACTAATCCTATTCACCGACTGTACCTATACACTAATCCTATTCACCGACTGTACCTATACACTAATCCTATTCACTGACTGTACCTATACACTAATCCTATTCACAGACTGTTTCTAGATACTAATCCTATAAACTGACTGTTTCTATGCGTTTACCCTATACACCGACTGTACCTATACACTAATCCTATTCACTGACTGTACCTATACACTAATCCTATTCACTGACTGCACCTATACACTAATCCTATTCACTGACTGTACCTATACACTAATCCTATTCACCGACTGTACCTATACACTAATCCTATTCACCAGCTGTACCTATACACTAATCCTATAAACTGACTGTTCCTATACATTCACCCTATTCACCGGCTGTACCTATACACTAATCCTATTCACCAGCTGTACCTATGCACTAATCCTGTTTACTGACTGTACCTATACACTAATCCTATTCACTGACTGTACCTATACACTAATCCTATTCATTGACTGTACCTATACACTAATCCTAATCACCGATTGTACTTATACACTAATTCTATTCACTGACTATACCTATACACTAATCCTGTTCACCGACTGTACCTATACACTAATCCTATTCACCGACTGTACATATACACTAATCCTATTCACCGAATGTACCTATACACTAATCCTAATCACTGACTGTACCTATACACTAATCCTATTCACCTACTGTACCTATACACTAATCATATTCACTGACTGTACCTATACACTAATCCTATTCACAGACTGTTTCTAGATACTAATCTTATAAACTGACTGTTCCTATGCATTCACCCTATACACCGGCTGTACCTATACACTAATCCTATTCACGACTGTACCTATACACTAATCCTATTCACCGACTGTACCTATACACTAATCCTAATAACTGACTGTACCTATACACTAATCCTATTCACTGACTGCACCTATACACTAATCCTATTCACCAACTGTACCTATACACTAATCCTATTCACCGACTGCACCTATACACTAATCCTATTCACCGACTGTACCTATACACTAATCCTATTCACCGACTGTACCTATACACTAATCCTATTCACTGACTGTACCTATACACTAATCCTATTCACCGACTGTACCTATACACTAATCCTATTCACCGACTGCACCTATACACTAATCCTATTCACCGACTGTACCTATACACTAATCCTATTCACCGACTGTACCTATACACTAATCCTATTCACTGATTGTTTCTATACACTAATCCTATTCACTGACTGTACCTATACACTAATCCTATTCACCGACTGTACCTATACACTAATCCTATTCACCGACTGTACCTATACACTAATCCTATTCACTGACTGTACCTAATCCTATTCACAGACTGTTTCTAGATACTAATCCTATAAACTGACTGTTTCTATGCATTCACCCTATACACAGGCTGTACCTATACACTAATCCTATTCACTGACTGTACCTATACACTAATCCTATTCACCGACTGTACCTATACATTAATCCTATTCAACTACTGTACCTATACACTAATCCTATTCACTGACTGTACCTATACACTAATCCTATTCACAGACTGTTTCTAGATACTAATCCTATAAACTGACTGTTTCTATGCATTTACCCTATACACCGGCTGTACCTATACACTAATCCTATTCACTGACTGTACCTATACACTAATCCTATTCACCGACTGTACCTATACACTAATCCTATTCAACTACTGTACCTATACACTAATCCTATTCACTGACTGTACCTATACACTAATCCTATTCACAGACTGTTTCTAGATACTAATCCTATAAACTGACTGTTTCTATGCATTTACCCTATACACCGGCTGTACCTATACACTAATCCTATTCACTGACTGTACCTATACACTAATCCTATTCACTGACTGTACCTATACACTAATCCTATTCACTGACTGCACCTATACACTAATCCTATTCACTGACTGTACCTATACACTAATCCTATTCACCGACTGTACCTATACACTAATCCTATTCATCGACTGTACCTATACACTAATCCTATTAACTGACTGTACCTATACACTAATCCTATTCACTGACTGCACCTATACACTAATCCTATTCACCGACTGTACCTATACACTAATCCTATTCACCGACTGTACCTATACACTAATCCTATTCACTGACTGTACCTATACACTAATCCTATTCACTGACTGTACCTATACACTAATCCTATAAACTGACTGTTCCTATGCATTCACCCTATACACCGGCTGTACCTATACACTAATCCTATTCACCGACTGTACGTATACACTAATCCTATTCACTGACTGTACCTATACCCTAATCCTATTCACTGACTGTACCTATACACTAATCCTATTCACAGACTGTTTCTAGATACTAATCCTATAAACTGACTGTTCCTATGCATTCACCCTATACACCGGCTGTACCTATACACTAATCCTATTCACTGACTGTACCTATACACTAATCCTATTCACCGACTGTACCTATACACTAATCCTATTCACCGACTGTACCTATACACTAATCCTATCCACTGATTGTTTCTATATACTAACCCTATTCACTGACTGTACCTATACACTAATCCTATTCACCGACTGTACCTATACACTAATCCTATTCACAGACTGTTTCTAGATACTAATCCTATAAACTGACTGTCCCTATGCATTTACCCTATACACCGGCTGTACCTATACACCAATCCTATTCACCGACTGTACGTATACACTAATCCTATTCACTGATCCTATACACTAATCCTATTCACTGACTGTACCTATACACTAATCCTATTCACAGACTGTTTCTAGATACTAATCCTATAAACTGACTGCTCCTATGCATTCACCCTATACACCGGCTGTACCTATACACTAATCCTATTCACCGACTGTACGTATACACTAATCCTATTCACTGACTGTACCTATACACTAATCCTATTCACTGACTGTACCTATACACTAATCCTATTCACAGACTGTTTCTAGATACTAATCCTATAAACTGACTGTTCCTATGCATTTACCCTATACACCGGCTGTACCTATACACTAATCCTATTCACCGACTGTACCTATACACTAATCCTATTCACTGACTGTACCTATACACTAATCCTATTCACCGACTGTACCTATACACTAATCCTATTCACTGACTGTACCTATACACTAATCCTATTCACTGACTGTACCTATACACTAATCCTATTCACTGACTGTACCTATACACTAATCCTATTCACTGACTGTACCTATACACTAATCCTATTCACCGACTGCACCTATACACTAATCCTATTCACTGACTGTACCTATACACTAATCCTATTCACCGACTGTACCTATACACTAATCCTATTCACTGACTGTACCTATACACTAATCCTATTCACTGACTGTACCTATACACTAATCCTAATCACCGACTGTACTTATACACTAATTCTATTCACTGACTGTACCTATACACTAATCCTATTCACCGGCTGTACCTATACACTAATCCTATTCACTGACTGTACCTATACACTAATCCTATTCACTGACTGTACCTATACACTAATCCTAATCACCGACTGTACTTATACACTAATTCTATTCACTGACTGTACCTATACACTAATCCTATTCACCGGCTGTACCTATACACTAATCCTATTCACTGACTGTACCGATACACTAATCCTATTCACTGACTGTACCTATACACTAATCCTATTCACCGACTGTACCTATACACTAATCCTATTCACTGACTGTACCTATACACTAATCCTATTCACCGACTGTACCTATACACTAATCCTATTCACTGATTGTTTCTATATACTAATCCTATATACTGAAAAACCAGATGGAGTCAAAGCGCTTAAGAATATCTGCAGTGCTGCTGCACTACCCCCAAGTGACACAAATTAGCAATAGATACCAGAAAATTGGAGTGCGCTAGCAACTGCACTGGCTTGACGGTCTTCTCTGAGTACTCTGAAAAAATATACACCGTATATAGTGCAGACTATCTGTATATACAGGGTATGCAAGATTAAAAGTATATCTGGGGATCAACTCACATGGACCAGAGCCCTATCACCCCTGGCTCTGTGTTTGAATTGCTCCAATGGAGAGGGATACACCCACAGTATTTATTTAAAAACTCTTACTTGAAGTAGTGTGTTTGCCAGCAATAAACCCACAACTAGATAAGCAGGAATTTAAACACAAAAAAACGATACTTCGTCAGAATTGATGATCTCAGCCAATGCTTTCCCATTGAAATCTCAGCCAAAGAGGTGCGGCGGGGGGCAGAGCCAAATGCCCCACTAGCCAATCAGCCTCTCCTCGTAGAGATGCATTGAATTATTGCATCTCTATGAGGAATGTTCAGTGTCTCCATGCAGAGCTGAGTGATTGCCACTGGAGATGTCCCTAGGCAGCAATGTAAATACTGCCTTTTCTCTGAAAAAGCAGTGATTACATGAAAATGACTGCAGGGACATGTTATAGACTCAAGAACAACTACTTTAAGCTGTAGTTGTTCTGATGACTATAGAGTACTTCCCTGGACTGAAAGGAAGGGAAGACATGACTTGTGCCAAAAGAAAGGGATTTGGCTATAGGGGATACAATGTTGCTAAGTTACAGGGAAAAGAGGAGACACATGGGAGGGGACTCACCAGTCATCTAGAAGGAGTGCAGGTGACCCTAGCTCTTTCCCTCCTACCAACCCGAGGATGTGTTCAGTGTTTGTTCTGGTGCATTGTGTGTTTCTTGTTAGTGTTGTTTTCTGCTTGTTTTGTCACTGCTCTGATTGTGTTTCTGGCAAGTGCAGTTAAAAATGGAAGAAAAATGCCAAGTCGTTTGGGGAGTCGCAGCGTGCTGAGGGCTGATGCCGGTTGGCAGGCTGATAAGAACTCTGGACAGGGAAGTGGGATCCGTGAGTTTGGTGAAATCATCCAACAGCTGGCAGGTGGTGGACAAAATGCTGGTCTGTTTAAAAGTTAATAAAGCTGTGGCCGTTGCCCTTAACTACTATTCCAGACTCGTGTTTTTGTTGGTGGCAGCGGGAATAGGAAAATAGGTCAAAAGCCATGTCCTTTTAAATCTTCTTCTACCGCTCTTACTTAGAATCTAATAAATTAGATATTCATGACACCAGCAGGTCTATATAGAACCCATATAGACATAACTCCTTACTCCTTTTAAAATAAAACACATGCATTAGTGAAAGCCAAAGCTTCATATGTATTCAATAAATTATTTCTATACAAGCAGATCATAAACTGCTGTGTAAACATAAATATCAACATAAATCCAATAACCATTTTAAAACCCACATTCATATAAATCTAATTATTGCTGTAATTATTTCCCCATTTAAAAGTCAGTAACTGTATAACCAAAGGTTAGCTTCCATTTGAAGTTAACCCTTTCCACATCACTATCCGCAGCCAGGGCCGCCATCAGGGGGTGACAACCATGACGGTTGTCACGGGCCCGGCGGCCCTGGGGGGCCCGGACTGCTCTAGCAGTCCTGGGCCCCTCTTTCATTCTCTGCACACATAGATAGCGAATATCGCTATCTATGTGAGCAGCCGCGGGCCCCCCGGCTCCCTGTTACCGCAGAGGGGGCCCAGCACACAGCTTCTCCTCTTCTCGCTTCTATTAACTCTCGCGAGACCCGGTTGCCATGGCAACGCTCCGCAGGTCTCGCGAGAGTTATTGGAGGCAATGAGCTGAATGTGAAGAAGCTGTGTGCTGGGCCCCCTCTGCGGTAACTGGGGGCCGGGGGCCCCTTCATGCCACCGGACCACCAAGGATGGAATCTCCCCCCTCCCTGGACACAGGTAAGAAGCAGGGAGGGGGGAGAAACATTTACCGTATATACTCGAGTATAAGCCGAGTTTTTCAGCCCATTTTTTGGGCTGAAAAACCCCAACTCGGCTTATACTCGAGTCAAGGTCTGTATTATGGCAATTTACATTGCCATAATACAGACTGGGGCTGGCAGAGCTGTAACTTACCTGTTCTGCAGCTCCTGTCAGCTCTCTCCTCCTCTGCCGGTCCGTTCAGCACCTCGGTCAGCTCCCAGTGTAAGTCTCGCGAGAGCCGCGGCTCTCGCGAGATTTACACTGGGAGCTGACAGAAGAGCAGAACGGACGGCGCAGAGGAGGAGAGAGCTGACAGGAGCTGCAGAACAGGTAAGTACAGCTCTGCCAGCCCCCCTCTCCCCCCCACTGAACTGCCACTGGACCACCAGGGAAGGAGAGCCCCCCTCCCTGCCATATATCAAGCAGGGAGGGGGGACGAAAAAAAATAAAATAAGAAGAAATAATAAAAAAATAATAAGAATAAAAAAAAAAATAATAATAACAAAAAAAAAGGGGTATAAGGACCACTATGGGATGGGGGGGGGGGGGGTATAAGGACCACTATGGGAGGGTGGGGGTGGGTTAAGGACCACTATGGGAGGGTGGGGGTGGGTTAAGGACCACTATGGGAGGGAGGGGGGGGATAAGGACCACTATGAGAGGGAGGGGGTGGGATAAGGACCACTATGGGAGGGGAGGGGGAAGTAAGGACCACTAGGGGAGGGGAGGGTAAGGACCACTAGGGGAGGGGTGAGTCAGGACCACGGGGGGGGGGGGTGAAGGAACACGGGGGTGGGGAGGTAAGGACCACTGAGGGAGGAGGAGGGGAAGTCAGGACATATGGGGGGGGAGGGGGCGGCAAAAAATGTTTTGCCTACGGCGGCAAATATCCTTGCACCGGCCCTGCACACACTGCATTCACACACTGCATTCATGCACACACACACTGCATTCATGCACACACACACTGCACTCATACACACACTGCACTCATACACACACGCTGCACTCATACACACACACATACGCACACACTGCATTCATTATACACACACTGTAAATAAATATTCAATTAATATATTTTTTTTAGGATCTAATTTTATTTAGAAATTTACCAGTAGCTGCTGCATTTCCCACCCTAGTCTTATACTCGAGTCAATAAGTTTTCCCAGTTTTTTGGGATAAAATTAGGGGCCTCGGCTTATATTCGGGTCGGCTTATACTCGAGTATATACGGTAATTAATTTAATATACAATTATAAAATTAATGTAAAAATGCCACTTTCCCCACCCCTCCCCCTCCACAGATTGCACATTTACACACACACACTGCTTACACTACACTGACACACACTGCATCCACTACACTGACCCACACTGCATCCACTACACTGACCCACACTGCTTACACTACACTGACCCACACTGCTTACACTACACTGACCCACACTGCATCCACTACACTGGCCCACACTGCATCCACTACACTGACACACACTGCATCCACTACACTGACACACACTCTGCATCCACTACACTGACACACACTCTGCATCCACTACACTGACACACACTCTGCATCCACTACACTGACACACACTCTGCATCCACTAGACTGACACACACTGCATCCACTACACTGACACACACTGCATCCACTACACTGACACACACTGCATCCACTACACTGACACACACTGCATCCACTACACTGACACACACACTGCATCCACTACACTGACACAC
This sequence comes from Pelobates fuscus, assembly GCF_036172605.1. Lineage (NCBI taxonomy): Eukaryota > Metazoa > Chordata > Amphibia > Anura > Pelobatidae > Pelobates > Pelobates fuscus. Next base: position 16,336,495 of record NC_086327.1, read on the forward strand.
ACTGCATCCACTACACTGACACACACTGCATCCACTACACTGACACACACTGCATCCACTACACTGACACACACTGCATCCACTACACTGACACACACTGCATTCACTACACTGACACACACGGCATCCACTACACTGACACACTGCATCCACTACACTGACACACACTGCATACACTACACTGACACACACACTGCATTGACTACACACTAACACACTCTCTGCATTCACAAGTACAACACACACACACTCTGCATTCACTACACATTGGCACACACTCTACATTCACTGCACTAACACACACACACTCTGCATTCATTACACACTAACACACACTGAATTCACTACACTAACACATACTGCATTTATTACACACACTACATTCACTACACTGACACACACTCTGCATTAACTATACACACAGCACCCACTACACAAACATCCTGTATTCACAGTACACACACTACATCCACCACACATTGAAACACTCTGCATTCACTATACACAGACACTGCGTCTAATACACACCCTACATCCACTACAGACACTGCATCACCTAAACACAATGCATCTAGTACACACAAACACATCCACTACATCACTGTACACACACTACATCCACTACTCAAACACACTCTGCATTCCGTATACACACTGCATCCGCTACACAAACACACACTCTGCATTCACTGCACAAACAGTATCTAATACACACAAACACTACACCCATTACACACATTTCACTTCCACTATACACACCACATTCAGTCCCGCATCATTGTCAGCGGACTGGGTAGGGCGTGGGCGGGCCCGGGGGCCCCAGACCTTGTGCTTTGTCAGGGGCCCCAACATTTCTGATGGCGGCCCTGTCCCCAGCCATTGTGCTTCATCCAACTAATTAGTATCAATCAACAGGAAATGCCATTAACTCAAAATTGGAAAGATACAACTTACATACATCTACGGTTACTCTCACCAACTAATACTTACTCCAAGCAGTGGACTAACCCATTTATGAGAACATCCCTTAACCCTAGCTGTTCTCTCCCCCTACCGGAAGAAACTGCCTCCATTAATCCCAATGGGAAAAAAGTATCCTCAGGGCCGGCGCGTCCATAAGGCGGCACAGGCGGCCGCCTTAGGGCGCAACACGAGGGGGGGCGCAAAAATCCGAATCCTGGGCCCTTTGCCTGTGACTCGCATATTAAAAATATTTCCTGCTCCTGATTTGCTGCCCGGTTCCCAGTGCTGCTCTGATATGTCAGAGGAGACTGATGGGCGGGGCTTCCTCCTCCCTGCATTCCAACTCCCCGGCGGTCTCAGTTGAACTGAGCTCAGGACCAGTGTGCAGCTTCCCTGCATTGAGTCACTGCTGCACCTGGACAGGACACACACAGAGCTATTGATGGGCCCGGCAGCATCACCAGTGAGCAGGTAAGGAGAGCGGCATGTCAGATGTGTAAATTAACCCCCTCATTACCCCATCCCTCAAGCTGTGTGTCACTTTGTTCTTAGCCCTGTTTCAGTCTGTCCCAATAATCCCCTCACCCCTAGCCCTGTGTCACTGTACCCCTAATCTACTCCCCCTAGCCCTCACTGTACCCCGAATCCCCTTAGCACTGTGTCACAGCCCCACTAATCCCCTGCCCTGTGTCACTCTGCCCCCCCAGTCCTGTGTCACTCTGCCCCCCCCAGTCCTGTGTCACTATGCCCCTCTGCCCCCTAGGCACTGCCCCACTAATCCCCTGCCCCCTAGGCCTGTGTCACTGCCCCCCTAGGCCTGTGTCACTGCCCCCCTAGCCCTGATTTACTATGTCCCCCTGCCCCCCTAGGCACTGCCCCACTAATCCCCTGCCCCCTAGGCCTGTGTCACTGTCCCCCTAGGCCTGTGTCACTGTCCCCCTAGGCCTATGTCACTGTCCCCCTAGGCCTGTGTCACTGTCCCCCTAGCCCTGTATCACTCTGTCCCCCTAGCCCTGTGTCACTATGTCCCCCTGCCCCCTAGGCACTGCCCCACTAATCCCCTGCCCCCTGGGCCTGTGTCACTGTCCCCCTAGGCCTGTGTCACTTCCCACTAATCCCCTGCCCCCTAGGCCTGTGTCACTGTCCCTCCCCCTAGGCCTGTGTCACTGTCCCTCCCCCTAGCCCTGTATCACCCTGTGTCACTATGTCCCCTTACCCCCTAGGCCTGTGTCACTATGTCCCCTTACCCCCTAGGCCTGTGTCACTGGCCCACTAATCCCCTGCCCCCTAGGCCTGTGTCACTGGCCCACTAATCCCCTGCCACCTAGGCCTGTCACTCTGTCCCCCTTGCCCTGTATCACTCTGTCCCCCTAGCCCTGTGTCACTATGTCCCCCTGCCCCCTAGGCCTGTGTCACAGCCTCACTAATCCCCTGCCCTGTGTCACTCTGCCCCCCCATCCTGTGTCACTATGCCCCCTGCCCCCTACGCACTGCCCCACTAATCCCCTGCCCCCTAGGCCTGTGTCACTGCCCCCCTAGGCCTGTGTCACTTCCCACTAATCCCCTGCCCCCTAGGCCTGTGTCACTGTCCCTCCCCCTAGGCCTGTGTCACTGTCCCTCCCCCTATGCCTGTGTCACTCTGTCCCCCTAGCCCTGTGTCACTATGTCCCCTTACCCCCTAGGCCTGTGTCACTATGTCCCCTTACCCCCTAGGCCTGTGTCACTGGCCCACTAATCCCCTGCCCCCTAGGCCTGTGTCACTGGCCCACTAATCCCCTGCCACCTAGGCCTGTCACTCTGTCTCCCTAGCCCTGTGTCACTATGTCCCCCTGCCCCCTAGGCCTGTGTCACAGCCTCACTAATCCCCTGCCCTGTGTCACTCTGCCCCCCGGTCTTGTGTCACTATGCCCCCTAAGCCTGTGTCACTGTCCCCCTAGGCCTGTGTCACTGCCCTTTGTCACTGTCCCCCTAGGCCTGTGTCACTGCCCTGTGCCACTATGTCCCCCTGCCCCCTAGGCCTGTGTAACTATGTCCCCCCCCCTAGCCCTGTGTCACTATGTCCTCTTGCCCCCTAGGTCTGTGTAACTGCCCCACTAAACCTCTGCACTCTTGCCCTTTGTCACTATATCCCCCAGCCCCCTAGACCTGTATCACTGGCCCACTAATCCCCTAACCCTGTGTCACTCTGTCCCCCTGCCACCTAGCCCTGTGTCACTATGTCCCCCTAATCCCTGCCTCCAATTACTATGTCACTCTGCCCCCATAATCCCATGCCCTCCGTAGCCCTGTGTCACTCTGTAACCCTAGCCCTGTGTCATTGTAGCTCTAATTCCCTGCCCCCCTAGCCATGTGTCACTGTCTCCCTGCCCCCTAGCCATGCATCACTGTTCCCCTAATCCCCTAGCTCTGTGTCACTGTCCCCCTAATCCCCTGCCCACAGCCCTGTGTCACTCTGTTCCCCTAATCACTGCCCCCTATTACTATGTCACTTTGCCTCCCTAATCCCCTGCCGCCGTAGCTCTGTGTCACTGTCCCCCTGCTTCCTAGCCATGGGTCACTGTCCCCCTAGCCCTCTGTCACTCTTTCCCCTAATCTCCTGCCCAATAAACCCTGTGTCACTCTGTCCTCCTAATACACTGCTTCCCTAGACATGTATCACTTTGTCCCCCTGATCCCCTGCCCTCATAGCCCTGTGCTAATCTGTCCCCCTAATACCCTGCCCCCTAGTCCTGTGTCACTCTGTCTCCCTAATCCCTTGTCTGCCTAGCCCTGTCACTCTGTCCCCCTAATCCCCAACCCTGCTATCACTTGTCACTCTACACCCCTAGCCCTGTATCACTTTGCCCCATAATTCCCTGTTACTATCTGTCCCCCAACCCTTTGTTACTCTATCTCCCTTGTGTCATTGTAATGCCCCGTCTCTCTAGCATTTTGTTCCCTTTGTTTAAATTTTTTTTTTCAATATATTACAAGATCAACAATTTAATAAATAAAAATGTAATTCCTTGTGAGCCGTAGGTGGAGTGCATGGTGTGCACCTGTACCTGGTGCAGACTATTATAATTACTGTCTCGTGGTTTTGGTGCCCAGTTATAGAGTCAATGCACTCACACTGGGATTCCTAGCCTGAACTTTGACTCATAACAAGCACCAGACTAGAAGGAGGGGTCTGCAGTGCACCAGTCATAAGTACAGGACATGTGTTTTACCACCTGGCCACCAGGGAATTTAGCTCCCTCCATACAAAAAAAAATGTAAACAGGAGTAGAGGTAAAACATATTTTTTATTATTATATGCATTGAGCACCCACTACACACAGCCAACACATGCACATGAAACATATCACACACAGACCAAACACAGCACATCACATTATTATGAGGTTTATTATAGTGGAGCTCTGTGATAGTGTTATACACAATGCACATACATTTTGTAGGTGTGGAGCTCTGTAATAATCTACTATGCACATTAACGATTTGTGATACACTCAAAAAATAAATGTGTGTTTTTTTTTGCTGTGGATCTCTGGAATTAACTCATCCACAACACATAATACTGTGAATTTTAATGCCCAGGATCAAGGTAAATGAGGAAAACCCAGTCCAAAGCAATAATCTTTGTGTTTGTAAGTGGCACCTCTGTATACATCAAGGGAGTGATGGGGCGGCAAAATGCATCTCCGCCTGTGTACCTAAAAATTCTTGCACCGGCCCTGAGTATCCTCTATCACTAAACTGCCAAATAACCTACCCCTTCCACTATGTAACTCCAACTGCCCATTGTTATTTATTATGTTTTTGTAAATATGTCCAAATATTTTGTAAATATGTCCAAACCCTAACACATGGCCTCAACCAACTTACAATTGAAAACCCATAGATTGCACACCACATGTACAGCAAGTTATGAATGATACCTTGACTGCAGCTTCCCTTAGGTCAGCCCGTCCAGAATTTTGTACTGCTAAAGCCCAACCAGAAGCCAACTCCTCCACTGAAGTTTCAATCCAACCTGACCATTCAGAACACTGTATGAGAAAAACGTGGCTGTAGGGTAGATATCCAAATTAGGACACCACCAAAACTAGACCTACACAATATAGTGATACTAAATGCAAAATTAATCACAGCACACTCATTCCTCCAAATAGTATGATCAACAGTATGAAAGTGCTGTTTGGAAGAAAAAAAATGAGTTTCTCATCACTATACCACAAAAAAAGCCACACAATCCACCTCTGACCAGAGAAAAGAACATATTCTATCAGACATCTTCTAGTCAAAGAAACCCCTGAAAACTCCATGAACCTACCAGACCAGACAAGCAAATCTGATGACCCTTGTTGACCCATCCTAAAACAAAATAAAGCAGAAAAACGCCACTCATAAAAGAAAATATATATCTATGTAAACAACATTTCACCACCTACACTAGGACATAACTATAAAACAAACTTACCAAACTTAACAAACCTCAAAACACAAAGTCTTTTAGTCTAAAAAAAGATCCTCCACAGATGCAGTAATATTTGACATTGTGTCACAAACTTACCTGCACGAGGCGCCTGCATGCTCTCCTTGTCGGGCCACACAAGCCATATGCTTCACGCAGCTACACTGCTCCCCTTCTCAGGTCATGTGGCCCATTGTGTACGTGGCTGCGTGACCTGAACAGGGAATATAGTATACTTACCATTTGGCCCCTTGAACAGCTCCCTCTGCCGGTTTGCACAGGTCAAAATTGACGCTTGCTGTTTCTTCCCTGTAATAGTATCGGCAACGCCATACTCTATCAACTTGGAATCGCAAAGATAGCATGGACCAATCATAAAGTGTGCTAGCCTATACAAAGTTAATTTGGGCCATTGTACATTGACCTATCATGGTTTCTGTTTTAAAACACGTTAGTGCTCATAGTAAGTCTCACTTGTTATATTGTGATATTGACCTCGGATTGTATTTGACCTTGTGTAATACAGGTATTCTGACCCAGCTTGTTTCTGACCTTGATTATCTCTGCTTTCCTGACCGTCTTTTTATTCTGTTTATCCATATTTCAATATCCATGACCTTGGCTATTCCTGACTCTGCCTTTAACTTTATTACCATAATGTCCAGCCACTCTAAGGCCAGGCAATATGTCTATCTTGAGCCTCTGTTTGTGGTATTCACCATTCCTGTAAGTTGGGGCATGACCTTGTGACACATTGTTACCTGTGCTGAAACCCTAAATATCAGAATATCCATGGCCCCCTGACCTCACAGACCATGTCTTCTTAGCAGCACCTCGGAAAATTCAACAACAACAGAAACGCAAAGACCATTACCCAAAGAATTCACTACCACCTCATTAACTTTATCAACTCTCCTGTGCCTCACACCACCAAGCCCAAGCAGATTTGTCAGTTCTCTGAAATACATAGGGTCTTAAAGTGCCTTACAGTGATTTTGACACCAAATGTCACACAATACTTACACAATGCAAAATGCAGACATCAACTTTACATAATGATGGGAACTAATTCCAAACTTCATGCAATGCTAAGTGATGTCTCCTGACTTTTCCAAATAATCAGTATTGGCATGTGGTTTTACACCATGATGACTGTCTATGGCAAACGTTACACAATGCTAAATATTAGTAGTATATGCAAAAAGATCCCACACTCTCACATTCAATCCAGGTGCTCCAGACCCAGGGTTGGCAAACCCCAATTAAGTAGAAATGAAGAAAGCAGATTTATTGGAACAAAAGACCAACGCTTGACAAAGTCCTCTGGACAGGCCGAAACATTGCTCTTTTGTTCCAATAAATCTGCTTTTTGTAATACCCTGAGTGCCTGGACCTGACTTTCTTCATATTTACAATGCTAAGTACCGACATCAAATTTCACAAAACGATGTGTAGATTCCTAGCTTCATACAAAATGGAAGTTGAATATTAGCTTCATGAAGACTTGGGTTTTGATAAAAAACCATTGATTGATTAATACAAAACGCCAAACATTTGGATACGGTCTCCAAGCTTCACACAGCTCTGGATCTTGATATCAAACATCACACAATGCTGAGTGTTGCCATTAAACATCCTTTAACATGAGCGTTGACAGCAATCTTTACTAACAGCTTCACACAACACTCCCTGTAAGCACCAAACACCTAGTACTTCCCCCATTGATATCATTACACGTGGATGTTTGTGAAATAGACGGTTATGGACTCCCCTTATCCCCTGTCTGTTTAGTTTGCAGTGAAGCATATGTTCGTTCTGCTTGTTCATTTTGTTTGTCAGTATGGTTTTAAAGTTTCAACGGCTCCCTATAAAATGAGCCGCAGTCATTTGCTATTTATAATTTTCTGTTGTTGTGCTACAAATAATGTATTGCTCAGTGGAGACACCTATGGGATTTATTTACTAAACCAGGAACTGCAGAGTATTTTGAAAGGGAATTATAAAGTTTAGGATAAAGTCGAATAATTAGAAAAACAGGCGAACAATTATATTTCTAGTTTGTCTATTTTTTTGCCCTACATTTATTTTTTCCTTCGATTTACCTAATCCAGAGCTGAATAAACCCTCAGAGTATGTAATGCAGTAAAGCACTGTCTGTTTTCCTATATTCTACAAAGGCATTTATAGTAAGTGTGCACTAATCTGTTAAAGCCTGGAATTAATAGCATTCTGTAAGCTCTGAAGTTGCTGTTTAATGAATGAATGAGTGTGCTAGATCTTGCATGTTGTATGAATTGGCCCCAGTGGAACATTTATAACGTATACATGTCTGGGTGAGTGCAGCCGTCTTGGTTTCATTTATATATTTGGGAGTCCAGGCCAACTTCTTGGTTTTGCACCTATTTAAGGGTCCTCTGTTACTTTGACCTGCAGAGAGTCCTAGGAGGAAGTATTTCCCAAGTAAGTGGATTAATCTCATATTAGTCGGCATTAGGTTGCTAGAGTAGAACCTGCTAAGAATGGGGTACATTGACTTTGTGGCAGGCTAATGCAATGTATAATCATATACTGTAACTAAGTATGTACTGTAGCCCCCACTATTCCTGCCTAGGTGAGGTGTTTTTAAATGAAACTATTACACTCTGTGAGCCTTCAAATTGCTGTTTTGAATACATATCTCTCATCTAATTGTGCTTTTTAATTTTTTAATTTTTTTGAATTCTTTATTTTGTAATGACAGAAAACATAAAGATAAATAATAACATGGCTTATGCAAAAGCCTTCATAAGGATGCGTAGTTACAGCGTGTGTAGTCATGTAATTTATATTCAGACTGAAGAGAAGTTAGTGAGTTTGTCGTACCCGTTACAGTTGTGGAGGGTACTTTCGTTCCGTTGCTTTCCGTCATGTGTTTCCATTGTCAGGGTAAAGGGTGTGGGGGGAGGGACGGATAGTGGGTTGGGGATGTGGTGAGTTTACGGAATGTGTCAGGGTTGTGTTGGTGGGTCGGGGTTGTCAGTGTGGTTTTCGTGGTTGGCGTGTTCGGCGTACAGGTCTTGGAGGTGGTGTTCTTGTCTGGTTATTGGTGGTTTTCTCTGTGTGGGTCGTGAGGGGGAATCGGGGGGTGGGGAATCGGGTGGTGGGGAGGGGGGGAGGGGAAGATAGAATGGGGGAAGGGAGGGAGAGGAAAAGAGAAGGGGGAAGGGGAACTTTTTTATTGTTTTAAATTATGAAATTACTTTATAGCTCAATCGATGTTCCACACTGACTTTCTAGAACTAATCAAGTTTTGGTCTGAATAAAAAAAGAAAAAAAAAAGGTGGGAAATTCTGGGATTTTAAAAAAAATAGTTTTGTGAGGTAATACCAGATCATCTGACTCTTAAATACACAGGAAATAATATTTTTCCTGCCTTCAATGGTGGCGGTAATTACCTTGAGAAGTAAAGTATTCTAGCCCACGTATTCCAAGATGATCACACAGCCTGAGAAATATTGACAGGTTAATTCAGTGTGAAGTGTTAGAAATTCGAAATGAATTTGAAGCAATTTATTCACGTAACAGTGAATTGAAAATCAAATTGTAAAATGTAGGGAATGCAGATTTGGGGAGAGGGGGGTGAATCTATAACTCTATAGCTCTGCACACATTTTAGCTGTTTTACATTATATAATGGGGGCTTTGGTTTTACATTCACTACAATTCCATGATTGAAGACTTTCACATTTTAGGTAAATTAGATAAACTGATACAAAGCTTCCTTGGGGAATTTTGATAATTTGCCTGTGTTGCCATGAATGAAAAATCCAATTTATACCATTCATTCACATAACTTTGCTTGTGTGTTTTTACATGCTATTGTGGGTTATTCTTATTGATTTATGTAACAATTCTTCCATAGTACCATTTCCAGTTTAGTGCACGTCTGTTCCTCAGGTTGATAGGTATGTAAGCTATTACTAGCCCAATCGGTTGTTTTCAACGGTAAGATACAAAACTGATCACTTCCATCATGCATTTACAACAGTGAAAAGACCTTGAACAGAATTACCTGGATTTTGCAGTTGAACGTTAGAGAACCCTCCATGTCTTTGACAGTGTCAAGCTCATTGATAAAGGCATACCCCAGACCCATAAAACACTTCAGCTTGCTAAAATGCTTTATGTTGTCTCTTTTTTTTATTGTGGATTTTTTTTTTATAAATTATGTTGTTACACCCCCTGGCTGTCAATCAGACAACTAGTCATGTTACTTCCTGGTTTGATTAGCTCAGTGGAGCTAAACTCAAGAGGCAGTAATTGCCCAGAGCACCGACCTTGCAAAGACTTCTCATTGAGCTGCATTGGGAAGTCTGTGATTGGACAGCCACAGAAAGTCTAGGCAGGTTTAGAAGAGGAGGCAAGAGCACTGAAGCTTTTGTTAGAGGTTTTTAGATATACCACTAAAAAAAATACATTATCAAATGCATGCATGTTTTCATTAGGGGTAAATCTACTAAAGGTGATTCGTTTTTAACATTTTAATTATTTAATTATTTTTGGGGGCAGTGGATTGCCCCTTTAAGTTTAAAGGAATCTGTGGGCAGGCTCCATTTTTGCTTTCATGCACCTAGGAAGTTTAAGTACAAGCCAATATGTCAATGAGAGATAATCTAGCATCAACAATTTTTTTGTTTCTGTGTCAATGAGAGATGGGCGTTCATTGTTCTTACCAGTGTCAGGAAAGCATTCTGGAGCTGTAATCTAGCATGATAGCCATGGCAGGCCGAAGGACTCATGCTTTGAAATGGTGTTAATTTTATTATCATATATTTTTTGTTATTGAGTTGATTAGGTTTATGGCCATCCAGTCTTTGATGTTTTCGAGATACAGACCAACGCTTGTGGTTTGTTAATTGTGGTGTTAAAACATATCTGTGAAGATTAAAACTCCAATGCAGAATGAAATAGCAATTAGTTCTAAAGTTCCACACAGCTCCTAGGAAACCCCCACCACTGGTGTACAAGTAATATGCACATTTATGCCATTCTGGGAAAACTGATGTATGCTTATCCCCCCATATGCCACAATGACATCCCCCAGTAGGGTTATTATATATCAACATGTAAAAAAAAAAATCAGAAAACGATCAGCTAGCTGTTAAAATGATGCACCTCTTGTGACAGAAAAATCTCCGCTCCCCTCCCTTGCATTTGACATATTGTTACCGGAGAATTGGAGCCAATTTCACATCCAGCAGATTGTTTGATATCAATAAAGGACGAATAGATCCCACTAGTTGCAGAATTTTATGGATATTTTTATGATCGGTGCATTACAATTTCTATTTCAGGCTGTCACCCAGCAAAAACATATCAACATTAACCGGGGCAAAGTGAGCAAAACCTGCTTCTGCTAACATCAGCTATCTGCCGCAATGAGATTAACCCTGGGACTGCTGGAGAGGGAAGCTTAAACGGCAATTTCCGAGGTAGCTCGAAACAGTGTTTTGTTTTGTTGTTTTGCAAATCATCTCTGCAACTTAGATATTCCATTAACGAGACTGTATCCTAACACCAACTGCGAGCTCTTTATTCTGTGAGATTCATTATATATTTTAAGATGGAAGAAAATAGTTTATAAAAGTAATAATAGAAATCTATGTATATATATCCTGGTGAAAGTTTGGGTTGCAAACTGAAATGTCGATCTCTTAACTGTGAAATGTAGAAAATAATCCAGGCACTCCAGCGAATTCCAAAAAATAGGCAATTTATTAGACCCTTAGGGGCTGAAACGTCGCTGTGTAGCTGCTGCTTCTAATAAATTGCCTATTTTTTGGAATAGAGTGCCTGGATTATTTTCTACATTTTACAAGTTTATATTTGGTCCATTCTGGTACTGGGACTTGTCCAGTGAAAAAGCACCCTGGATTCCTGGACGAAGGGTTGAGTGCACTTCCACAATTTCTCTATATCAATCTCTTAACTGTGGACATTAAAAGTTAAGTTTTACTTTAAATATTTTGAATCCTGAGAGTGCTATCTTTACGCTACCTGTACATTTTTGCTGATAAGCACTGGGCAATGACACCAGTAAGTTGGAGTGCAAATCTATTTTTATATATATATATATATATATATATTTTTTTTATTATTATAATTTTTTAATGAAACTGTGTTTTTCTGTAAACTCAAACATTTGTATCAGAGATAGTAAATCTGAGGCATGGCATTTCGATTGGTCGAGGCTTGAACTTTCCAGTTGCCCGAGGTATATAGAAACATAGAATGTGACGGCAGATAAGAACCATTCGGCCCAGCTAGTCTGCCCATGGTCATCCTATTGAAAGAAGCATTGATGTTTTTATGTTCAGTTGTGTATACCACTCCAACCAAATAAAGTTTATTGCATTGACTTGCAGTACTTCCCCAGATTGGACAACAGAAGTATCAAAGTATTGTAAAAAAATAAAAATATCAATCTGATATTTCCTTATCAAGAAATTGCTATTTTAATAGTGTTCAGTATGGAATGCCTTGTATCACTGCATGTTTGTTACCATCTTGTATTTACACTGTTTGTAAAAATAAAATGTATAAAAATCGCTATTAAAAAAATCACTTTATCATTGAGACATAAAAACATTTTTTTTTTAAATGATATAGTTTTATTTGTAAGGTTTAGTATTAATAATTAATTAATAATTATTAATAATTATTAATAATATAAACGTATTAATTAGAAGGTCTATTTTAATATGTATTGTTTTATCTGCTATATTAAATGTAGGATGAATATGCTTTATGTTTATTGAGGCAGATGTGTAACTTATATTCATCAGCTACTAGACTCGCACGGCCAAAAAATTAGTTTAGTCCGAATCGATTCTCCTGAGAAAAAGAAAAGACAATAGTTTGGGTGGTCCTAGGTTTGTTTGCATGGTTTTTCAGTTCAGGCAAATTTTATCCATGAAAATGATTTGGGAAAAAACAACTCAAATGTGTGAAAATTGGCCAATCCGGATACTTGAAAATCGAAATATTTGGATAGCAGATCAAGTCAGAAGAAGGGACAAAGAGGAGGAGGAGGAGGAGTAAAAAAAAGTCCATATTTCTTAATATAGAATAACTATAGAGATATTTCTTTCACTGCTCCTCCTTTTTTTTTTTTTTTTTTTTTGGTGCCATGGATGGAACATTATTTTTTTTTTGGGCGCCATGGATGGAACATTAGTTTTGTTTTGGTTTTTTTTTTGGTGCCATGGATGGAACATTATATTTTTTTTTTTTTGGTGCCATGGATGGAACATTTGAATAACGAAAAAAAATGAAACGGCTCGTGCATTGTCCATTTTGTTTGGTTTATGTTACGTCCATATGACTGTTCGGAGTTTGGAATTTTGAGCACATTGCTAACTGCCCAAATTTCAAACAAATCTTGATTTAGGAGAAACCAAATACACACGTCTAGTGGCTAAATAACCAGAAAATGTGATATGTAAATTAGAGACCACCTTATCTTTAAATATACTGATTATAGGGATAGGAGCACAGCTGTGCTAGGTGTGTTCATGCCATTTGGAATACTCAATAACCATTTCCCTTTTGTTAAAATCCCTGGGTGTCCTCCTTAATGAAATGGGATGTACATACATATAGATATGATTGGTTCTGTGGATAAATGTTCTAACACTTAGGGGAAAACTGTATAATACACCAAGGTTAAATTCCATGTCTTATAAATGTGACCTCGAGCAAGTTCCGGTGTCTCCCTGGATCTGATACAACAAACCCTTTGGTTCGCTAGAGAGTAAAAAAAAAAAATTAAAAAAAATGAATTAAATTGAGATAATGTCACTTGCCTCAAAGGAGATGTGAAATAGTATTGAAAATGCTCCATTTGTGACCTGTAGGCTCACGGGAGATGAAGATACAGTGGAAACCACCTGTAATTTTATAAAATGTGCACTTTGTGATATTTCATTTCCAAATATGGGAAAATTACATTTTCTGGCATTAAGACTGCATAGGAAACAGGAAGACGAGTAATGCTGAAAGTGAAGGAATTATAGTTAGTGCAAATCTAGACCTTGGTCTGATTATCCTTGGTTCTCTAGGACTGGTTGGCTTAGCCCAGAACTTCTAAAACCTCTAATTCCTCAAACCACTCGCATTAGTTTGCTCATTATAGAACAAGTATGACCAGTTTACTTGCACCTTGTCATGGTTTGTCAGTTTCACTACATGGGAGCCACTGCAGTTTGACACCTGTCAGTTGGTTTTTCTGTTTAGCCTGCATCTCTGGGCGCTGGACTCCTTCTGACTTACCTACAGCTATTTGCTTCATCTGTGGCTTGTTAACTGGCTTTATAGCCCTGCATCTTATCAGCTTCAGGGTCAGTTCGTTGTTTCAGTTACTGGGAGCATTTGCATCTCTATTTTGGACTATTATTTATACCTACCAGCTGCCAGCCCTGACCCCTGGATATATTGTATACTCTGATTTTGGATTTTCCCTTGCCTGTAGTGCACTTACGGATTTACCCTTCTGCACATCCCCCGTGCACACGTTTGCACTCCAGGTTACCTATTTATCTAGTGGACTGTGATATCATGCAAGGATAGCCATTATCTTTGCAGCCTGGATTCCAACCCCAGATATGCCCTGACATTCTTGAAACTCTAGATCTGTTTTTCCGGGCACCTCAATGGCTGGTCTGTTCATACCTGCACTTCAAAAACGGAGAGGCTTATTCTTGTACCTCTAGAACTACTCTGCTCATCCATGAATGAACTGAGTTTATCAGAGTCTCAACCTGATAAAATATCAATTCAACACAAAACCTTTGCAACAAATTGAGGCTGTCCCCCTGTTGGGAGGTCCCACAGCCAAAGCCATACATTTTCCTGATCTTGCATTCATAAATCATTGTTAAACGCTACAATGTTTTCTACCACTAGGGCTACATTGCTTATCAGTTCTAGGACTACCCTTATGTGCTGGTACCTAAAACTGGATTTCCAGTTTCTACGTCTATGTCTCATATTTTGAGGATACCTTCAACAACCAACAACAATAAAAATGAAATAATATTTTTATTAAATGTTAATTGTACTATTGAACTCTACACATCTACTGCACAAAAAACCTTCAGTTCTAGACTTTCCAGACCCACGGTGGCATTGTGCAATGAACGTAAAACTTGAGGTACTTGGTGTCCATGATTCTGAGTTTAGAGATGACGGAGTTATTACTCTGGACAGGTTTCCACTTCCTATCTCAATTTCTTCATGTCCGTGCTTTCCTTTCATTCCCAACTATGATTTATGATTAATTACTTATGTTTGAACAATAAAAAAAAACCTCACTGTGTGGCCTGTTGAAATGCTGGATGGACTTGCGAAAACCTAAAATGTGATGTCGGTCACCAATGTCAAAAGTCTGGTATGATTAGGACTAAATAACGTGAGAATAAATGTCAAATTATCTCTAGATCAGGAGTTCCATGGAAAGGGTGTTGAGTGCCGGTGAGCTGAATGATTAGATTTTGCAATACCACTTCTCCACTGTGTATTCCACCCAAGCCGAGATCGCAGCAGGGACCCTGAGGGTATAATAAGCCATCGAATCCCATCAAAAAAATCTCTTAATACAATTAATTCTTCAATTAACAGTAAAATAAAGTGAATTTCCCTGTTTAATGGCAATCTCTCAGTGCAATAAATCTAAAGCTGACAGTGAGACCTGCTCCTGAGAAAAATGAAGGAGACTCGCGGAGATGGATTGAGTGTGTTTAGGGGAGGGAGGGGGACACGAAAAGAGAAACCAAGGCAGGCAGAGAGTCATGAAAGATATTCTCCAAGATGGCAAAGGGTAAGAGAACCTTATCTCCAGTGGTTGTAAAGCCCCCCCCCCCCCCCTTTTAATATCTCATCCTACAGAACTAAAGAACGCTGATAGTAAATATTGCGGCAGATTACTAGAATGGCTAATTTATTTAATCTTTTTAACAAATACAAATGTATTCTTATAGATGGGATAGAGTCACCACCCAAAAATATATTAGGCTGCTATTAGGCCTTTCCTTACCCTTTAATAATCCCAAGGCTAGCCTAACCCTACCAAAAGTCAAGAATAATCAAACAATCTAAAGTCAAAAGCCAAATAAGTAAAAAACAAAAACAAAAAAAAAGAATGTTTACCGGTACCATGATAGGGCAAGGAACCAGTGTCCACCAAGAAGTTATATGCCCTGCAGTGAGAAGCTCTTGGTCAAACTCATACCTGCAATGCCAGAACATGCATGGCAAATGAATCCCTGGCATTGATAAATAACCCAAGCCATGGGGTGAGTGGCCCATGTCATAACTGATGCATGAATAATTTGCAGGAATGGTGAGAGCCGGTATCTATATGCTTATCGGCTCCCATGGGAATTGTAGGGGCTTAGGTTAGAGTCAGGTAGGTTACTGTTAATTATCTGTGTAGCATGTGCTGTTAGTGTAGGGCTGATTGGCTGTAGCTCGGTGTGAGTGCTAGTGTGTCAGTTATTTGTTAAAAAAAAATGTAAAATGCGTCAGTTATTTAAAGTGCGTGAGTCAAAGTTTCAGTCAGCCAGCGGACCAGCTGAGGAAGCCCCCCACCCTCCCTCCCTTTATTTATTTGTTTGCCAGATGTCATGATCTTTTAAGGGGTTGATACAAGTCACCCTACATGGCAATAAGACATAGGGGGTGGATATTGGTGGTAATTAAGTCAAAGTTCAGGCTTTCGGGGCAGAACTGAATGATAGGAAATGTGGTATATGCAAAGAATTATGAGTTATGCAAAGGAGTCATGACGTGTTTGTGGTTGATATATGGTTATGTTATTAAATGTTAACCCCTTCCCCTGTTTAATAAAGATCGCGGCATTTCTCCAACATATTTCTTGGTGTTTGTTTGCACCATACAATTCCCATGAAGTACAGCGTCAATTTGGGTGCAGTAATGACACGCAGTGTTAATATGGGTGCAGTAATGACGTGCAGCGTCAATATGAATGCAGGAATGATGTCAACATGCAAGGCTGGATGACACCAAGATGTCTCAGGTACAGTTACAAATACTCAAATACTCACTAAAACAAATGTATCATTCAGAAACCATAGACCTTGCCAAGTAGAGCTTACGGAATAAAGGTAGCAAGATATACATGCGGTAAAAGGTAAATGTACAGTGTGTCATGAAGGTAAGCTAGATGGCTATGTATTGTACAGTATTAGCAAATAGTTGACATTTGGCAGTTGTGGTGCTTGAGGACAAAAATAGCGTTCCTTGTGTAGGTGGGAGGACGGAGGACATATAAAGGTTACTGGTATATTGAAGGGTCTGAAATGAGTTCTATTTGCTAATTAGTTCATATGTTGCTGTGCCAAGGAGATCAGGGGTAAAAACGGTAAAAAGAAGAAACAGGTGGTCCACGTTGTTAGTTGCGAGTTTTGAATTTAGCAGTGATTAAGTATTTGATCACTATGGTTACAGCAGTCTCTGTAGAGTGCCAAGTCTTGAAACCATAATGAAAAGGGTAAAATAGAGATTTTGCGTTGAGAATGTTTGTCAGCTGGTTTTATAAAATATGTCCGATAGGCTTGATGCAAGAAAGAATAAAGAGATAGAAGAATACTCATAAAAATATGGTTAAAAAAACTGGGAGCAAAAGCACATGTTTTAACAGAGGCGTAACTAGAAAACACAGGGCCCAAGTGCGAAAATTGCCCAGGGCCCCACCCCTATAAATCTACCCACCATACATCCCCGCCCCCCCACACAAATGCAGACAAACAGAAATGCACATAGACACACACACAGAGACACATACATACAGACACACATATACACAGACACATACATACAAACACATACACACAGAGACACATACATGCAGACACACATACACGCACAGACATACATACATACATACACGCACACATACATACTGACACCTATATACACAGACACATACATGCAGAGACACATACATACATACACACACACACACACACACATACATATTGACACACATGCTGACACATACATACTGACAGGCATGCAGATAAAAAAAACATACACAAACACACACACATACATAAACACACACACATATAGAGACACATACATAAAATGTTTTAGTCACCCTTCTGTTTCCTACCTTTTAGGTGCAGGCGGGTGACTTTCCCTGGGGTCCAGTGGCTCAGGCTGATCCGAGTCAGAGTTCCCACTCTGACTCCCTCCTCTCCTTCTCCTTTTCCATGATGGTTGCTGGGAGAAAGTGACCGCTGTTAAAGTGCTGCATCACTGACCAGGCCCCCTGGAAATGTATTGCCATCGAATGGCCCCCTGAATGCGTGGCCCCAGCGGTTATACCTCACGGGCCGGGCCACGTTACATAGCCGGCGGGCACCTCAGTCACAGGCCGACCGCAGTAGTTCCGCCACTGCGTTTTAGGAATTCAGGAAGGATTCAGAAGATAAAACGATAGTCGAGGGTATAACATCTGTACAAACTTCCTTTTCAGTGGACTGTAGGTACAAGATTAGGGGAGAGGAAGAATAAGTGAAGAAAAGTTTAAGAGATTATATGTCTTATTTTATGAATATGTTCATGAAATTATGAACTTTCCATGTAAATGAGCACCTCAGAGTAACCATTAAAAATAAATTATTGCTTGTGATGATTAATTTTGGACTAACATGCATTTTATGAGTTGTAGGAGTATAAGCCATATTTATATGATTTGGGTTAAAGTGACAGCGACAGAGAGAGACTCAATTTAAATGAATTTAATTAAAAAGAAATGGAGAGAAATAATGAAACACTGGAAAATTGAGATACTGGGAATCTCGACCTTTTGGTCACATTGCTTAAGACTGATGTTTTTAATTACGAACGTGCATTATCTAGTACTCCTTCAGCTTCAACTGTCGAGTTCAGCTACAAGTTTCGCATCTTTTAAGGAATTAGCGAATACTGTATATGTGATCCTTCTTGCTGGGTCTGTTGTTGGGTTATGTTAGAATGTTGAGAATCATGCTCTTTAACGAATCGACAAATCAAAGTCAATAATGTTTACTTATGCAAAAGGTAAGATTTACATCAGTCTTTCTTCAGATAGTGGTGTGGTTTATCTAATCATTCAGATTCCATTTATATGTTGATATTAGCCTAAGCTTGCTTTGGTAACAGTCCATTAGTGTGTCTGTTCTTACATACATGGTAAACAAGCTTGTCATCAAATGAGTATATCACTAGACTGGCAACCATAAGGAACAATGAGTTACATGTGCAAAGTTCCTATGAGAGTTCTGTGAGATATTTTAAAAGAAATTGTAAAAGTTATTTTCAATGTTTCTATGGAGGAGCGAGGTTACGCATGCTTTAGTTTATGCTAAAAAGAGAAACTGCAATAAGACAGCTTTTTATGATGTCGCTGTTAGCAGTCATACAGTGGCGGAACTAACAAGATCGCAGGGGTCGCAACTGCGACTGAGCCCATCCCTCCAGGGGACCCTGTGGACCCCTGCGACCAAGGTGTCTCCCGGCTATGTTATGTGGCCCCAGCCCACGCGGTATTATTACCGTCGGGGACGCGCGTTCAGGTGGCCCATGCTGTTAGGGCCACCTGGTGGCAATGCATTTACAGGGGGCCCTGTCAGCAATGCGGCGCTTTAACAGCGCAACCAAGCCCAAGAAAAAGGGTGCAACATCGCGGTGTGGGTCCCTGGGAAATTGATTCCGCGGCGGCAATGTATTGAATGCGAGATGTTGGGGGCAGTCAAACAAAGGCCTGAGAAAGGTCTGGAAATAACAGGAACCGCGGTAAAACCCCTGCAGAAACACAAAAGATTAAGGACAAATGGCAATAGGAAGGAAATGACACAAACCTGAATAAAGGTTAAATTGAAAACAATGGGCACAAAAACACAGTGTAAGAAGTGCAACAACAAAAAAACCACGAAGAAACTAAGGTACATAAAATAATTTGTATAAATATAAAAGGTTTACCAAGCTGAACAAATCATTAAATGAAACCATTAAAGTCAATGTAATTAGAACAGACTCACCTGGGAGGAAAGCAGCAAAGGTAGAGGGATTGGGAGGAGTCTGATGGCAATGGATATTACTGTTACGCACTCTGATTGGTTGAATTTTTTTACACAAATGTTAACTGTTTCTTTGCTGCTGGGAGTTTTAGTAAAGAACGATAAGCAAATATGAAGCCTCCTGTTTTGCCATAAAATTACTGCTTATTTACCATTTCTTGCATATCACAACTGCATAGAACGCCCTACTTTTGTACATATTCCACAATACTGAATTAAGGGACAGGGTACAAATGTGACAATAAAGGCTGAATAAGAACAAGTGAGCCATAAGGCATACATAAGGCATACAGTATCTCACAAAAGTGAGTACACCCTTCACATTTTTGTAAATATTGTATTATATCTTTTCATGTGACAACTCTGAAGAAATGACACTCTGCTACAATGTAAAGTAGTAAGTGTACAGTCTGTATAACAGTGTAAATTTGCTGTCCCCTCAAAATGCCTCAACACACAGCCATTAATGTCTTAATTGTTAGCAGCAAAAGTGAGTACACCCCTAAGGGAAATGTCCAATTGGGCCCAAAGTGTCAATATTTTGTGTGACCACCATTATTTTCCTGCACTGCCTCATGGGCATGGAGTTCAACAGGGCTCCACCGGGGTCCTCTTCCACTCCTCCATGACGACATCACGGGCTGGTGGATGTTAGAGACCTTGCGCTCCCCCACCTTCTGTTTGAGGATGCCCCACAGATGCTCAATAAAGTTTAAATCTGGATACATGCTTGGCCAGTCCATCACTTTTACCTTCAGCTTCTTTAGCAAGGCAGTAGTTGTCTTGGAGGTGTATTTGGGGCTGTTATCATGTTGGAATACTGCCCTGCGGCCCAGTCTCCGAAGGGAGGGGATCATACTCTGCTTCAGTATGTCACAGTACATGTTGGCATTCATGGTTCCCTCTATGAACTGTAGCTCCCCAGTGCTGGCAGCACTCATGCAGGCCCAGACCATGACACTCCCACCACCATGTTTCACTGTAGGCAAGACACACTTGTCTTTGTACTCCTCACCTGGTTGCCACCACACACGCTTAACACCATCTGAACCAAATAAGTTTATCTTGGTCTCATCGGACTACAGGACATGGTTCCAGTAATCCATGTCCCTTAGTCTGCTGGTCTTCAGCAAACTGTTTGCAGACTTTCTTGTGAATCATATTTAGAAGAGTCTTCCTTCTAGGACAACAGTCATGCAGACTAATTTAATGCAGTGGCGGCATATGGTCTGAACATTGACAGGCTGACCCTCCTCCCCCACCCCTTCAACCTCTGCAGCAATGCTGGCACCACTCATACATATATTTCCCAAAGACAGCATCTGGATATGACGCTGAGCACGTGCACTTAACTTCTTTGGTCAACCATGGCTGGGCCTGTTCTGAGTCGAACCTGTCCTGTGATACTGCTGTATGGTCTTGCCCACCGTGCTGCAGCTCAGTTTCAGGGTCTTGGCAACAATTATTTTTTTCAGATCCTCAGATAGTTCTTTGCCATGATGTGCCATGTTGAACTTCCAGTGGCCAGTATGAGAGAGTGTGAGAGCGAAAACACCAAATTTAACACACCTGCTCCCCATTCACACCTGAAACTTTGTAACACTAATGAGTCACATGACACCGGGGAGAGAAATGGCTTAATGGGCCCAATTTGGACATTTCCACTTAGGGGTGTTGTTGCCAATGGTTTAGACATTATTGGCTGTGTGTTGAATTATTTTCAGGGGACAGCAAATTTACACTGTTATACATGCTGTACACTTACTACTATACATTGTAGCAGAATGTCATTTCTTCAGTGTTGTCACATGAAAATTTATATTAAACTATTTACAAAAATGTGAGGGGTGTACTCAGCTTTGTGAGATATACATATACAAGGAAATCATTATAGATATGCTCTTCAGTCTAACTAAACCACAAAACCTCTAGTGTGTATCTCTAGTGCTTCTTGTCTCTGTCTTCCCCTCTCTGTGTCACATTGTAACCTGCGGGAGTAACAGGCTGCTACCATCAGTCCGTTACCATGTCATCTGTCTAATTAATATTTAAATGATATATTCCACAATCACTATAATCTCAATATCTAATCGCTTTAATTAGTCCCCAATTAGGGAGACTGACACTCACAGCGCAGTGTACTCACCACTGAGCTGACGGAGAGCTGGGTAATGGCGTGGGTGTGCGATTAAGAAATAGCTCTAAGTGTTAGGAGAGATAGCCATGTACATATCACAAAAGGGATGATAGCTGTGTATCTCAGCAGTAGCCAAACAATACAAGCTGCCCACGCTTGCATTATGTACTGGGAGGGCTTCCATGCTATTCCACATCTCCTGGGTATATCCGGTAATGATAGTGTCACAATCACACATCACACGGAAAATTGGCATTTGCTCATGTAGCTCATATGCCCAAAGCAGCTTATCTGCCATATTCGGTATAGAATAAACATAAGAGACTCCAGGTGCCAACTTTAACATTCATGGATCTGGCTTAATACAGAAGTTGGCAGCAGCAGAAAGAATAACTGGCATTGTAGATCCCGAAGGCATGCCCCAGTCCTGTTATTTCAGAAAGGAGGGGGTAACTGTGTATGTTAGGGATTGGTGAGATAGCTGTGATTGTTATAGAATGGGCAAGCCATTGTACAGATAACATTGCTTTGCATTCTAGGTGGGAAAGAGATAGCTGTGTGTGTACGAATGAGATCATTGCAGATTGCCATGCATGGAATAGGATAGGCGTATATAATACTAACTGCATGTGCAATGGGTATAAATAGCATTATTTTATATTTACTTAGCCAGTTACACTACAGTTGAGTTGGCAATAGACATACATGTTTATATGATCAATGGACGTGTCTGCTGGTGATGTACTTGGATCCCTATCAAAATATTATATATGTTTGGGTTAGGAATAGCTGTGTATGTTATTATGCAGAACATGAGTGGAAATTAAAAAAAAAGAGACAACAGTGGAAAATGGATGAGAATTGGCAGAGATTCAAAAGAGATACCCATTTGTTTTAAGGTATCAATGGCTGTATGTGCTCTGGTTGTAGATTGGAGATAGTCTCTAATGACATGCCAGTAAGCTTCCACCTGCTTGTCCAAGCAACGTTTTAAAAGAGCATTAAAGCTATAGGATAACAAACCTGTATTCCTCATGCCTTATTGTACCTTTCTTAGTGTTCCTTGTATGTCCCAGGTGGCATGGGCCCATCAGGCATGCTTCTGATATGCATGCCTGGTGTTTGCCACACTCATGTCCATGCTTCCCAAAAGGAAAGCATTGAATCAATACTTTCCTATGGAGTCCTCCATGTCACAGGTACCTCCTTTTAATTGAGGAATGCAGTGGAAATGCCTCTAGTGGTTGTCAGATACACACTGGTACATAGATACACACTAACACACTAACACATACACACTGGTACATAGATACACACTAACATATACACTCAGATACACACTGGTACATAGATACACACTAACACACTAACACATACACTCGGATACACACAGGTACATAGATACACACTAACACATACACTCAGATACACACTGGTACATAGATACACACTAACACACTAACACATACACTCAGATACACACTGGTACATAGATACACACTAACACACTAACACATACGCTCGGATACACACTGGTACATAGATACACACTAACACATACACTCAGATACACACTGGTACATAGATACACACTAACACACTAGCACATACACTCAGATACACACTGGTACATAGATACACACTAACACATACACTCAGATACACACTGTACATAGATACACACTAACACACTAACACACTAACACATACACTCAGATACACACTGGTACATAGATACACACTAACACATACACTAATATACACACTGGCACATAGATACACACTAACACACTAACACATACACTCAGATACACACTGGTACATAGATACACACTAACACACTAACACATACACTCAGATACACACTGGTACATAGATACACACTAACACACTAACACATACGCTCGGATACACACTGGTACATAGATACACACTAACACATACACTCAGATACACACTGGTACATAGATACACACTAACACACTAGCACATACACTCAGATACACACTGGTACATAGATACACACTAACACACTAACACATACACTCAGATACACACTGGTACATAGATACACACTAACACATACACTCAGATACACACTGTACATAGATACACACTAACACACTAACACACTAACACATACACTCAGATACACACTGGTACATAGATACACACTAACACATACACTAATATACACACTGGCACATAGATACACACTAACACACTAACACATACACTCAGATACACACTGGTACATCGATACACACTAACACACTAACACATACACTCAGATACACACTGGTACATGGAAACACACTAACACACTAACACACTAACACATACACTCAGATACACACTGGCACATAGATACACACTAACACACTACCACATACACTCAGATACACACTGGTTCATAGATACACACTAACACATACACTCATATACACACTGGTACATAGATACACGCTAACAAACTACCACATACACTCAGATACACACTGGTACATAGATACACACTAACATATACACTCAGATACACACTGGTACATAGATAAACACTAACACATACACTCAGATACACACTGGTACATAGATACACACTAACACATACACTAATATACACACTGGCACATAGATACACACTAACACACTAACACATACACTCAGATACACACTGGTACATCGATACACACTAACACACTAACACATACACTCAGATACACACTGGTACATGGAAACACACTAACACACTAACACATACACTCAGATACACACTGGCACATAGATACACACTAACACACTACCACATACACTCAGATACACACTGGTTCATAGATACACACTAACACATACACTCATATACACACTGGTACATAGATACACGCTAACAAACTACCACATACACTCAGATACACACTGGTACATAGATACACACTAACATATACACTCAGATACACACTGGTACATAGATAAACACTAACACATACACTCAGATACACACTGGTACATAGATAAACACTAACACACTAAAACATACACTCGGATACACACTGGTACATAGATACACACTAACACACTAACACATACACTCAGATACACACTGGTACATAGATACACACTAACACACTAACACATACACTCAGATACACACACTGGCACGTACACCTCTTCTCCTCTTCTGCCTCCTGCCTCCTTGCTGCTGCCAACCCCCCCCCTAGTCCACCCGGGTGGGCAGCCCTCTGTGAAGCAGGGAGGAAGTAGCTGTCATTTCCTCCCTGCCGCTGATATCACAGGGGCTCCGTTGGCTCTTAAAGGGCCGGCACCCGACCGGGCCCCTGTTTAATGAGTACTATGAGGGTGTTAGGGGGCACAAATCAAACACAATATAATGGAAATCACACACACATCAGTGTATGACACATTGTGTATGACTTGTGGGTGTCAGGGAGCAGCATTCACCAAGCTGGAGTCTCCCGGAACTAATGGGAGACTTGGGATGCCTGTATAGCTGTTTGGCACAGGTAGTTGAGAGGTTTAGCTCTCCTGTGCATACATTTGATGGTAGGGTAAGCTAGGTGAAAAGGAGATAAGCCCAGGTTGACTTTGAGGGAATACAATGGGTTAATGAAGGCAGGAAGAATCTGTATCTGAGGAGCAGAAGTTTTCACAGAATCATGAGGCCCAGGAGAATCAGGTAGTTGAGAACATTATGAGAAAGTCTGGCTTGTAAAACATACAATTTAACAAGCTGTCTGCTAATACAGTATTGCACAGCATTACTGTGAATTCAAGATAACGCCACTAGTTGAAGTTAACCCTTTAGCTTCCGCATAAAAGTTGGGTTGCACAGGAATTTTAACTCCTTAAGGACCAAACTTCTGGAATAAAAGGGAATCATGACATGTCACACATGTCGTGTGTCCTTAAGGGGTTAAAAGCAAAGCATCAATAGGAAATGAACATAAAAAGCTTCTCTGGAATTCTTTACCGAGGTACAAATAAACACAATGGGGTTTATTCACTAAGATCCGAATTAGCCTCCAAATTGTAAAACTGGCTAAAATCCCAGAATGTCCTTCTCAGAGGCGAGTAAGACTCATTTGGAGAATTTCACTAAATATTCCAATTCAAGTAAAGGCAATTTTTGGTCTGCAAAATAAATCACCTCTAAAAAGGATTAATTGTGTACACACGTGGCTCCTTACTAAACTCAGTAGTTTAGCACATTAAAATCTGAATGACAAAACGGAGGCTTAAATAGCTAACAGAAAAAAATCTCAATGCGAAAGTCAATGCTTGGCTATGTTAGCTCAATCTTGCCAATCCTATTTTATTTGATATCGTACAGCGTTTATGCCAGGGAATAACCCTAAAAAATATGGGATTCTGATATTTGAATGGACTTGGCAGGATGCCACACGGGAGTATAAGAGACAGGATGGTGATTTGGCACGGTGGAGGTGAGCTTCCTGCATTGTGACATGGCTGTAGATTGAAAGGGGCATGATCTAACAGTGACTTCTTATACAAGTTCTGAGTATGTCACGCTAACAAAAATATCTAGATATGGGGTATTTATTTCAAAAACATTAAATGATGGTTTGAGTTCATAGTTTGGTTGTATGGGGTTTATTGACTAAACTGAAGTGAATTTGTGTTGAAATGCCAGGGAAAAGCCAGCTGGTCAAATCTGAGAATGTTTTCAGATTGGCTTTTTTAGCCTAAATTTTGCATTTTTCTTGTCAATTCACCACAATTAAGTGTTCAAAGAGTAAGCCCTTGGGTTTTAAATTTACACCTGCATCGCACACATGACAGTCCCTCTATTAGAGTGTTTGATTGACATAAACATACACAAAAATAACTTCAAGTCTTAGCTTATCTAATAATCGTGATCTGAAGGTAAAGGTAGCTGACAGTAAATTAGCACCTACGAAATGTACGTGTTTGTGCACAAATGTATGTAGGAGAAATAAAATCTTGAATTATTGGGGCATGCAAGAAAAGAACGATTTAAAAAAAGATGTATTCACTAGATTAAAATAAAAACACAATTTAATTTATGCTAAATAGACACTTTGTGGTTTATTGTCACAGGTTGGAGAATATTTTGAAATCAGCACTTTTCACCTGCATTTGTGGTTCAATTCATTAATAAAGTCGAATTTTAGCAAACTGACTGCCCCATTTCAGGATACAGTAACCAAGCTGTGACTGTAGCTGAGCTGAAGAACTTTTTCAAATCTGCATATTTTACTTACGTTCGGCCATTCTGATTTCAATTTGCTGCAATTCAGAGTTTAGTGAATAGAATAACCTTTAAGTTTATCAGATTGAAACAAAGTAGTTAGAAAGGTCGAGGTGCTGTTTCTATTAGAGTTGTGCATGCTGAAAAATGTTGGTTCTTCCAGATTGACACAGTTCTGATTTCAAAATTATTCGGCTCTTAAGAACTTTGGTGGCAGATGTAATGCTTGGATTAAAAATGTTGGTTCAATTTTAAAAAACTCAAATTGATGAGAAAATTGCCAAAGAAGCCCTAAACTAAAGAAAACAAGGAACTTTAACTAAAAAAAAAAACCCCAAAACTCTGAAACTGTAAATTTGTGATTTCAAGCTGGGTAAGTGGCTGTGGGAAATTGTGGAATATTGACAATATCTTTGTCTAATTTGACTATTCTGGCCCCAATATGCATTTTAAAATCAAGTAACCGATATTGTCAAATATGGAAGTAATAAAAATGATTTATGCTTAGATTGCCTTAGATGGCCTTGTCTTCTTTTTGACTACTCCATTATATCTGATTTTTTTTTAATTTTTTTAATGAAAAACACTGTTTTAATCTTTCTTGGTGTTATATAGTGGATCTCTCCTTGTAGCAGGATTTTATAGTTTCTCTATTACAGTCTAAATATATATTATTCTCTAGTGAATTGTGTAAAATCTTCCATTTAGTGAATGACCAAACCTTGGTTAAAATTGTTGAAATGGAAATGTTCAGTATTGGCTTGTAGATCCAATGAGAAATGTGGATGTTATATTGGACAAGGACATTTCTTGTCTTCTCTTGGATCATGATATAAAGACATGTATGCAGCAGAGACCCCACTCAGCTACAAGAACATGCTATTCATATATATTTCTGTAAGTCTGAAAATGCTACCATACCAAGATCCATACCATACCCTCATAGTATGGTATTCACCAGAAAGATTCCAACATAAATGAACTTAAAGTATTAATTCATGATTTTATCTAATAAAGCTGGTAGCTGTTCATCCAAGCCACCTTAAAGGAACACTATAGCGTAGGAATACAAACTTTATCCCTAGTGCCCCTGTCACTATTCAGGTTAGCCTCCGTCCTCACAGTGTAAGAGCAATGAGTAAAATAAAGGATTTTCTTACCTTTTCTTTAGCGCTAAGACAATCTCGATGCTGCTTCTTCTTCGCCTCCCAACACTTCATCATGGAAGCATCACTTTCCAGTCATTCATACAATCCAATGCTCCCCTGGATGAATGTCGTACTTGCATCCAATCAAATGCTTCATAGAAAAGCATTGAACTCAATGCTTTCTTACAAGCTGCATTTGGTACCAACATCTGGGACTGATCAAAATCCAAAAGCCAAGCTGGTCAACTCTGTAGAAGAGATAAAGCGTCTTCAGATGCTTGTTTTGACCTCCTGTAGTCCTCTTCAATGAGATATCATGTGACGGAACCATCCGTCTGTCTAGTACTCTTGTGGATTCGGCTATTTTAGGCCATCCGTCTAAAGGACTGATTTGGGATGTTATAAAGTATGTTTTACCGTTCCAGCCTGTTTTCCAGCCGTTCGCCTCGTTTCGCACGAACTCCCTGTCTAACATATGGGTGGCCGCCATTTTGGGACTGTTGCACGTGTTCGCGGCCATCTTGTGTACGAACAGCGGTGTTTGCCTGTGAACGCGTGGAACTAAAAACGGATACCCAAACAGGCGAACACCGCTGAGACCTCCATACACCCAGAAGTTCGTGTTGGAACAACCGAACGACGAGCCATTCGGTAGTTACTTATAATCAGCTATGGGGAATCCAGCGAACTCGGAGACAGTTGTGGATGATAAGGATTTCGTGTGATTTTAACCGGCGAACGGAGACCGACTGCAGGGCCGAAACTTGTGGAACTCTTTTCGGCTAGAAGATCCGTGCAGTCGGTCAAAACTTCAATCGTCCATAACTCCCGAACCCCTTAACCGAATGGGCTAAGATTTGGACAGAGTGTTCCCCTAACCAAGACCTTTCAAGCGGTGCTGGACTCAAGGGTGTACCCCCTGGTTTTGGGGTACATCCATAACTGGGGTGAATTATTGTACAGTTTAATTGTGTTATGTGATTATCTGAGGGGAGGAGAGGTGGGGGTGTTACCCTGTGTATAATTGGTTATTTTCATCCTCCCCCTGGGAGTGCCCTGTGTGTGCCTTTTCCTAATAAAAAGCAGGCTGGATGTTCCAGTCCTCAGATCTTGTTTTGACCCTCAACACGGAGCTTCAGTCTCGTTATTGGGGGGATTCTTATTTACGCTCAAGGACTATTATTGGGAACTTATGCCGTTTGGTGGATATCGTTACTCGAGAGATTACTACTTCCCCTGGTTATGGTTCGTGGATTATACAGAATACGAACAAGGACTTGATACGGTGAGAGGGGAAGGTAGACTAAACAGTGACTTACTTATTAAGACAAAAGGTGTCTTAACAATTGGTGGCAAGCGACGGGATGAATCCCACAACACAGAAGGAAAGAAATGCAGTATGAACAGTTAAGACGTGCTACTCTTAAGGACATAATAGAACGCCGAGGTCGATCAGCAAGCAATTTAAAGAAACGAGAAATTATTGCTTTGCTAAGGGAAATGGATGCAACACAGGGAACGGAGAACGCTAATGTGCCCAGCAGTTTGGATTTAACACCCGAGGAGATACAATTTAACCGGGCAGTGCAAATAAGGCTGGCACACTTTGGCCCCAACCCCTCAGCAGACATTGTGGAACGTGTGCAAGCTGCAGTAGCAGCACACCAAGCGCTCCAAGGAAGGGGAGCTGCAGCAGCAGAGGTACCCAATAACGATTCCGGAAGGAAAAAGGTACCATTTGCTGCATTCAAAAACTTTATTGAAAATGAAGGAGAGATCGATGGGTTTCTGGCCGATTTTGAGAGGCAGTGTGCCCTCCATCAGGTACCCACAGACCAATGGGTCACCATCCTCTCTGGGAAATTATCCGGCCGGGCTAGTGATGCATTTCGGGCCATCCCAGAGGAGGAGATCACCAGCTACCGGGCAGTGAAGGATGCGCTTCTAGCCAGGTATGCGGTGACCCCAGAAGTTTACAGACGGCGCTTCAGGGAAACCAACAAACAAAGTGGCGATTCGTATGTGGAATGGGCCTGCAGAGTTCACCGTACTGCAACCCACTGGATGGCAGGATGCCAAGCAGTATCGGGGGAAGAGGTACTACAGGTATTCTTACTGGAACACTGTTTCGAGAAATTGCCTACCGGGGTTCGGGAGTGGGTCAGAGATAGAAAACCCTCTACCCTACCCGAGGCGGCCCGGTTGGCAGACGAATATACTGATGCTCGCAAACTGGACAGTACCGTGGTTAAAGTTCCGACCAGAGTGGAATACCGACCAGCAGCCCCTCCGATTTCAACAACCTACCAACCCCCAGTGCATCGCAGCCCAGTAGTACCACCGTCCAATAATTATGTACAGCCATCCAAATTTAATGCCCGGGATTATTCCCAACCCATCCGGTGCTTTCTGTGCAAACAGTTGGGACACAAGCGCCCGGAGTGTCCGCTGAACCAAGCTAACCAAGCTCAGTCCTGGAGGAGAGCAGCCAACCCGAATCAGCGACCACCACAGCCTGCTGCTCACTGTGTAGAACAGGAGGAATTCTAGGGTATCTTGCACGAAGCCGACCCGGTGCAAGCCGCCCATCAGGACAATCGCCAGCAACACCGGCAGACTGTGAAACTAAATGGCCGAGTGGTAAATGGACTTAGAGACACAGGAGCCACCATGACACTGCTCCAAAAGAACTTGGTCTCAGAACACCAGCACACCGGAGACACAGTAGCCGTGAGGGTAGCAGGGGGAGCCGTATTCTGGTTACCTGTTGCCCGTGCTCACCTGGACTGGGGAGTGGGCTCTAGACACGTGGATGTTGGGGTTATGAAAGACTTGCCCGCTGATGTGCTTCTTGGTAATGATTTGGCCCCTTTGGTTTCGGCCTATGCTCCAATGGGTCCCTTGGACGTTAACCCAGTGACTACTCGCTCTCAGACCCGTGCCTCTGGAACCAGCCCACCTGCCGAGGAGGCCCAGGTAAGACCCTTTTCCCCAACTGACACCTTAGCTCAGACCCCCTTACGTTGGGATTCCCCAGAGGAGTTTGGGAGGGAAACCCGGGCAGATCCTACCTTACAAAAGTACAGGGACAGAGCAGACGCTGGAGAAGAAGGGATAGACGGAGAGCGGTATAAGTGGGTGGGGGACAGGCTATACAGAATCCCGAAACCTTCCCAGAAAAAGATAGCCCCTCCGCAGAACCACCAGCTGGTGGTACCCGCGAAATACCGGCAGGAGCTTCTGCGGATAGGGCACGATGTCCCTTTAGCAGGACATCTAGGGTCACGTCGCACAGCCTATAGGATCTCCCAGAATTTCTTTTGGCCCAACTTCAACCAGGCTGTACGGATATATTGCAGTACTTGTGACACATGTCAACGGGTAGGAAAACGGGGGGACCACCCTAAGGCTAAACTATCAGCGATGCCTATTATAGGGGAGCCCTTTTCCCGCATAGCTGTTGACATTGTGGGTCCACTGGCCAGGGCTAGTCCATCAGGCAAGAAGTATATTCTTACTGTAGTGGACTATGCCACTCGCTATCCAGAGGCAGTAGCGCTGTCGAACATAGAGGCAGAGACAGTTGCTGATGCCCTGGTGAGGATTTTTACCCGGGTTGGGTTCCCTAAAGAGATCCTCTCCGACCAGGGAACCCAATTTACTGCGGTGCTCACCCAGCAGCTGTGGAAAGTATGTGGCATTAAACCCTTGCTTAGCTCGCCTTACCATCCACAGACTAACGGTCTCTGCGAGCGTTTTAACGGTACCCTCAAGCAGATGCTGAGGACCTTTACGGACACTTGCAGGGACTGGGAGAGATTCTTGCCGCACCTTCTGTTTTCATACCGGGAGGTGCCCCAGGAATCTACTGGGTTCTCCCCTTTTGAGTTACTGTATGGGAGACGGGTCCGCGGACCCCTAGATCTCATCCGGGGACACTGGGAAGGGGAGACCGAGCAAGAAGGGACCCCCATAGTACCATATGTTCTGGAACTTCGAGACCGCATGGAGAAACTGTCCCTGATGGTAAGGGAGAATCTCCAGGTGGCCCAGGGGAAACAGAAGAGGTGGTACGATCAGGGTGCCCGACAGCAAGCCTTCCAGGTGGGGCAAAAAGTATTAGTGCTCAAACCTGTGAAGGCCAACAAGATGCAAGCCTCTTGGCAAGGCCCGTACAGGATAGTGGCGCAGATCTGCGATACTACCTATTTGATAGCCAGCTGTTCCGACGAAAGGGTCCAGAGATCCTTTCATGTGAACATGCTGAAAGAGTATCAAGAACGACCTGAGAACATTGCAGCTGTATGTGCCCCAGCTGCAGATGACCCGGAGAATTTGTCTCTCCCTGATCTATTAGAAAGGGACCCCCAGACTGACCTCACCTCCCTCGTACAGTTAGGAGACAGGTTAAACCCCACAGAAAAGATCCAAGCGAAACAGTTGTTATGGGAGAAGCAAGCAACTTTTTCCCAGGAGCCAGGTTACACCCACCTCGCTATACACAAGGTAGAGACCCCCGGACAGACCCCCTTACGACAGCCGCCCTACCGTATCCCTGAAGCAGTCCGAGATGGAATGCGGAAGGCGATACAGGAAATGACCCAGCTTGGGGTCATCGAACCCTCTGACAGCCCTTGGGCTTCGCCTGTAGTCCTAGTACCGAAGAAAGATGGGACCACCCGGTTCTGTGTGGACTACAGGCGACTCAACGAGCGGACTACCACTGACGCCTACCCGATGCCCCGGGTAGACGAATTATTGGATCGTATTGCCAGGGGACGTTATCTGACAACCATAGACCTATGTAAGGGCTACTGGCAGATTCCCCTGGCCGAGGATGCTATCCCCAAGTCGGCCTTCGTCACCCCATTCGGCCTGTACCAATTTAGGGTCATGCCTTTTGGGATGAAGAATGCCCCGGCTACTTTCCAACGGATGGTGGATAGACTCCTGGATGGCTTCCAAGAATTTGCCTGTGCATACTTGGATGACATAGCGATCTATAGTGGGTCCTGGGAGGAACACCTGGTACACATAGGGGTAGTGCTGGATAAGATCCGGGCCGCTGGCCTGACATTGAAGCCAGAAAAGTGCCATGTAGGTATGGCAGAGGTACAGTACCTGGGTCACCGAGTGGGATGTGGGAACCAGAGACCAGAGCCCGCCAAAGTAGAAGCGGTGGCTAACTGGCCCACACCCACTACTAAGACCCAGGTATTGGCCTTCTTAGGGACAGCGGGGTACTACCGACGTTTCGTTCCTGACTACAGCTCTATTGCTAAGCCCCTGACAGATCTGACGAAAAAGAATTTGCCTAAGCAGGTCCTGTGGTCCCCGGCTTGTGAAGCTGCGTTCCAGGCACTGAAGCAAGCTCTCGTGAATGCCCCTATCTTGGCTGCCCCAGTCCCTAACAAACGCTTTCTCGTTCACACAGATGCTTCCATGTATGGACTGGGGGCTGTGTTAAGCCAAGTTGGGGAAGATGGAGGAGAGCATCCTGTCGCATACCTCAGCCAAAAATTACTACCCCGAGAAGTGAGTTATGCAGCAGTTGAAAAAGAATGTTTAGCCCTAGTCTGGGCATTGAAAAAGTTAAGTCCCTACTTGTATGGGCAAGAATTTTCCCTTGTAACAGACCATAACCCCCTCGTTTGGCTTAACCGGGTCTCAGGCGACAATGGGAGACTGCTGAGATGGAGCTTGGCATTACAACTGTACAATTTTACTATTAGCTACAGACCCGGTAAGCTGAACGGAAATGCGGATGGCTTATCACGACAGACCGACATATCCACCACCTCGTAAGTCCGGACATCCCCAAGTTGACCCGCCACAGGGTCAAGCCGGGTCTGCCGGAGTGTTCCACAAGGGGGGAGCCGTGTGACGGAACCATCCGTCTGTCTAGTACTCTTGTGGATTCGGCTATTTTAGGCCATCCGTCTAAAGGACTGATTTGGGATGTTATAAAGTATGTTTTACCGTTCCAGCCTGTTTTCCAGCCGTTCGCCTCGTTTCGCACGAACTCCCTGTCTAACATATGGGTGGCCGCCATTTTGGGACTGTTGCACGTGTTCGCGGCCATCTTGTGTACGAACAGCGGTGTTTGCCTGTGAACGCGTGGAACTAAAAACGGATACCCAAACAGGCGAACACCGCTGAGACCTCCATACACCCAGAAGTTCGTGTTGGAACAACCGAACGACGAGCCATTCGGTAGTTACTTATAATCAGCTATGGGGAATCCAGCGAACTCGGAGACAGTTGTGGATGATAAGGATTTCGTGTGATTTTAACCGGCGAACGGAGACCGACTGCAGGGCCGAAACTTGTGGAACTCTTTTCGGCTAGAAGATCCGTGCAGTCGGTCAAAACTTCAATCGTCCATAACTCCCGAACCCCTTAACCGAATGGGCTAAGATTTGGACAGAGTGTTCCCCTAACCAAGACCTTTCAAGCGGTGCTGGACTCAAGGGTGTACCCCCTGGTTTTGGGGTACATCCATAACTGGGGTGAATTATTGTACAGTTTAATTGTGTTATGTGATTATCTGAGGGGAGGAGAGGTGGGGGTGTTACCCTGTGTATAATTGGTTATTTTCATCCTCCCCCTGGGAGTGCCCTGTGTGTGCCTTTTCCTAATAAAAAGCAGGCTGGATGTTCCAGTCCTCAGATCTTGTTTTGACCCTCAACACGGAGCTTCAGTCTCGTTATTGGGGGGATTCTTATTTACGCTCAAGGACTATTATTGGGAACTTATGCCGTTTGGTGGATATCGTTACTCGAGAGATTACTACTTCCCCTGGTTATGGTTCGTGGATTATACAGAATACGAACAAGGACTTGATACGGTGAGAGGGGAAGGTAGACTAAACAGTGACTTACTTATTAAGACAAAAGGTGTCTTAACATATCATATAGGAAGTCTCTCTAAACATATGAAGATATTGGTCCAATAACTCCTCTCCACATACTGAGAAAGGGATTCTATGCCACTTTAGTTTTATGTTCTTGGGGTCAATAATGAGATTACTTATTTGAGGTTTCTCAGTTGGGTAATACATGTAGAATACTATCTTAGCCATTAAAATTAAGCCTTAAAAAGACATCTTCTAAAAGGAACATTATAATATTATTAATAGAAACATGTTATCCTAACGCTATTTTGCTATTCTACCTTTTTATGTCTCTGGCCCTCTCTTTAGGGGTTTAAAAGGTAAGATTTACTTGCTTTATTTCCTGTGACATGCTGGTCTCTTTCTGACCGCCCGACCTCCTCAGCTGAGATCACGAATCTTGATGATCTCAGCCAATCCAAGAAAGCAGTTGGAGGCTAGTGTACAAAATGCAGAGCTGCGCAAATCAAATGATCTCTTAATTAAATAATCCAGTCTAATTCAGTTATTGCAGTGGCTGTGCCTCTAGTAGATGTCATGATAACAGCACACAGACCATTGAATTTAGATAAAGTAATCTGGGTACCTTTAGTGTCCATTAAACATTTGTAATAAGAACAGATTCTTACTGTAGGAGCAGAGGAAATTTCCAACTGAAAAGAGAAATACATTAAATTAATAAAGTTAACTTACCTTATTTTCAATTAGCCAGCATTACTTTTGAAAGGTGCACTATCTACTATGACAGTAAACATTTTTCATCAGTTCCTGGTTAAAAAAAGGACATCTGTTAGCCCTAGTGTAAATGATCAAGAATACCAGAAAGAGCAGGGTTGATGAAAAGCACAAGCCATGTCTAAAGAGTCCCGAAGAACCCATTAGATCTACAGAGAAATTGACTCTCTTTCTCTGCTCCCTGCATGGTTTCAAAGTCACAATGACTTTGACATGGGGACTATGGAGTCACTTTATGGTGCCCAAATAGATAGACAAGGAATTAAAAATGGAGACTGTTTAAAAGTATCAAGGGACTTTTAAAATCTTCAAAGTAGAGCAATCCTTACATCATGATTATGCTTTAATTTGTTGCAAATTTACGGGAACTTATTACTGAATACTGCATACCTGATGGGATGTGAACCCGTCACCCTCTGACTTCAAGTCTGAAAATAAAAAATACAAAATGTAGGATTTTGGAAGGGAATTTGACATGAAAAAAAAGCTTACTTAAAAAAAAGGCTTACTTAAATAACATTCTATTAACCCGTCACTGTACCTTCAAGTAGATAGGTAAGTAATCATGAGGAGTCCAAGTGTAAAGAGATATATTTGTATCTTGAGAGCAATGGAACCAAAGACAGTCATGCAAGATAAGGACACATTGAAATATACTCACATTTAGGTGACAGTTAGTATTGCTCATTAACAACCATTCATGTGAATAACTGTTAATATGTATTAATGGCTATTACCCCTCAGTGATGTCCCTTGAGTGAGAGATACCTGCATGTGTCAGTCGGAGAGAAAAGAGCAAAATGAGATATATCTAAGCAATTCACATTAAGAGGCGCCGAGAACAGAAAAGATGAGGATAGATAAGCCAACAAATTCCCATTTATATATAGTGTTGACCTTTTAAAAACTGATATTTGTTGTGCTTTTGAAATCGTCTTAGTGAGGACCATAATATGATCAAACTGCTCTTCCTTAGCAATCTTGATTCAATTTGTCATACAATATTGTCATTTAGATATGGGGTAGGCAACCATAATCTGTCTCCTGCTGCTCATGAAATATGAATCCAGCAGTTGGTGAGTGGTCATGGGAATTGTAGTTTGATACCAGATCTGAAAAGAAATACTTTAACGCCTACCATTATTAATGACTTATCATAGAGTATGGAAACAAATTATTCCAAGCTCTGTTCTATGCTGTTAAAATTACCATCTGTCTCAATGCTTCCCTTCAAAAGAGGGTAATGGATTACTCGGCCTTAAACAGGAGTGAAAGGGTTAAAAACGGGCTCTGCGGAGTTTACTGAAAAGTTGTATGTTTCTCCTCACTATGTGAGTGAGTTTTGCATCTGTGCAAGATCTATGTTAGGTGCGAGAATGGCAAAACCAAAGTGCTATATCAGTGAGCATGTTGCCTTGGACCAGTCTACATATTTACATGTATCAACATCTTAGCATACCTGGCAAAAAGTAGATTTAGGTTTGGAGAAGACGGAACGGAGAATATATTAATACCATATAAATCCTTGTGGACCACAATCTAGCACCGTAGTCAACAGGCCAGTTTATTTTATATGGGACACCACTCCTGATCAACTTCTGAGCAGGAGGTGCTACTTATGAACTGTTTGGAGGTATTCAGGACCATTTCAGATTGATTCAGGCGGGTTCTAATTCAGAATTCATTCACTCAATTTATAGGGATATATACATTACAGAGGAAAGTGTTTTTTAGTTTATTTTTGCAGAATGATAAAAACAAAAGAAAAATACATCAGAGATTAATGATCCCATTAATGTATGCACGAGGAAGGGGTGGGGATGGGTTGGGGGGTTGACACTAGAACTGGGTACTGCAGGCTGCTGGTCAAAACCAGTTTCCTACCAGTTGAATTAAAAAAAGGTAATTATTTCCCCGGTCCTCACAAAGAGAGTGGGTAAATACAATGAGAAATATTGGGAAATATTATTCAAACTGCTGGACATATTTCAAAGGTGCAGTTAAATCTATATTGCAAGGGGAGCACCAAAGACTATTATCATTCATAAACAAATAATGAAAATTAATTTAGTTTTGAATAGTCAGTGTTTTCATTTCACGTAGATGGAAATCTGTATTTTATTGGGGCAGACAGGTTACTCAAGTGCTTCCACTGGAGAAATTCATTTTCAGTTTATTTGAATGCTATTATAAAAATCTTAATTATGCATTTTATTTGACGAGTTTGCTATAAATCTGCATTTGTAAGCAGGACATTGGCATTTTGAGCCTTCTCAGTCTCTGTACGAGTGTTTTTTAGAAAGCAGAGCACTCCAGAGTTAATATTGGAAAGCCATGTGTGGGTGATCGAAGCAGTGCCCTTCAGTGCTGTTTATAACACAGCAGTGTACTCACTCCTGAAAGGCATAATCTACTCTAAGCACAAAAAGCTCTACCTATGAATGCAGTGGTTTCATTACACAGATCAAGCTTATTTTCTTTTACAGTGTAAAACAGTGCCGTTTTCTGTTGGACAGACATCTGTCAGAGGCATTTCCCCTGTATCAAAGTCTGCTGTAGAGGTTATGATGACAGTAGTATCCTGGCCCAGTTTCCTGGTAATGGAGCAAACCATTGCCCTCCTACCTGGGACCCTGCTGGGCCTTTTTCGATTTTAGGAGATCTTCAAGTTTGGCCTAATGCGTTTGATGCTTCTCATAGGCATTCGCAGTAGGTCCACAACACTTCTCTTAAGGGAAGCATCCGATTGAACCAGAGATCATCAATCCTTAAGCCTCCTGACCCTAATTTCCCCTTAACAGAAACCCTAGTGGTGAAGTAGAGCTGCTATGGTAACAGATGATCCGTTGCAGCATTGATCAAATAAAGGCTACGCATTTTATGCACACTGTTTGACATAATTATTTTAAATGCATAGCACTAGGAGTATATTCTCTAAACAGGGAAAGGTAGAGAAAAAAAAAATCAGCATTAAAATATTCTCAAATATTCCTACATAGCTAACTTATTTTTAATTTACTGCTTAGCTAATAAAGAATTCTAGGCAATATATGCAGTTAAATACCTTGTCAAATGTTCACTTCTCTGGGAGCATTTATTCTGAGCTAATTTGAATAACTTTATTTACACCATGGTACTGACAGAAGCTGATAGTCCCAGACAACTTTAAATGAAGGAATTGGGAAATTGGATGTTTGTTCAGGATATACAATTGAATAATTAGACAGGATTTGCATGTAAAAGCACAAAACATTAAAGCTCAAAAATGTTATACTATTTGAAAACTAAAGCTTGTTTATTTTGTCTGTTTTGCTGGTCGTTCCAGAGCAGTGATAGACAATTCTTGAACAATAGAGTCAGAGAGTAATGTACGTTTTACACAATAAACTTAATAAGAAAAAAGTCTCCAAGGTGACAAATACGCATTGATAGCAAATATACTTTAAAAAGAAGCTATGTGACATGTCTGTTATAGTGTTCCTGAGGTAATCTGCTCTCTCAAACAAATAAACCGACCTAAGTACCATATACAATAAGATTATACACACTGAGGAAAACAGAAAACTTGGGCATAATAAAATATAAAGTGATAACAAATGGGGCACAATGACTTGATTTATAGGCAATCTGGATATAAACTGGTTTGGTAACATATTAACACAAATTGTATTTGTATTTATATTTCCCCTACGACTAATGATGCTTTCAAACTTTTCTTCATAAATGGCTTCATGTGGATGATTTGATAGGTAAATTTAATTGGTACAGTTCATAGAAGAATGGATAATTCTGTAAAAATATTATTTTTTTGTTGCAATGATGAGGAGATATGTCTCTGGAACTTTAAAACAAGCCATTGATTGTCTGGTGGTGTCCAAATATTTCCTTGAACATTATTAAGTGGAGGAGATATCCACTCTGTGTTTTTTTTTTGGTGGGGGTCTTTCTCCTTGATATTTACGTCGTAGGTTGGTATCTTCTTGAATATCAGAGGAGATATCATCTCTTGTTGTGGGGATAAATCATTTTGATACTTTTATGTGTTGAGTTACCTGACTGGGAGATATAAGCTAGAAGATCATTTGATTTAGGAAGATGTTTTTCTATTGCTGATTTAAATCATTCATGATTTTGTCTATAGGTGCTTTATTGGGGGTAATGGAATGGAAGGCGTTTTATAGGAAGCATAAATGTCTACCAGCCTCAAATTCCATGGATTATTCAGTGAAGGTGATAATAAAAATGTCCAGGCATTGGCAACACATCAGGTCCGACAACACATGCCACATCCTTTCATCTTCCTGCAACATCCACAGCAGAAACGACAAAGGCCAAGCACAGACCTCCTAATACGGGGCAACTGAAAAGTTGAAGAGAGAATGATAAGAGAGGTTTATCGATATGAAACATGGCAAAAAAAGAGCAACATCTATGTTTTTGACTCGAGTTCACGATTCCTAAATTCCTCTCTTAAAATGAACTCCTTGTCGTTCCTCCTTCTAAAGACATATCTGTGTCCCCTTAAGGTCAACGGTGTGATCATGATGTCTACTCTGCAGATGCGTTGTTTTGGTGTGCTCTTTAACACTGACCTTTCCTTCACCCCTTACATGAAATCTATCACCAAATCTTGTCAATTTTACCTTAACATTTTTTTTTTGCATTTGTCCCTTTCTCACTCAGGACACAGCCAAAATGATTGTCCATGATCTCATTGTCTCCTACCTTAATTATATTGACCCTTGTTGGACTGAAAAGTTCCCGAATTGCCCCTCTACAGTCTACAGCTATTACCTTAGACCCAAGGGTTCTCATATCACACCGCTCTTGATTAAAAGTCATTTTGTCACTTACCTGAACCCTTTTGTCACTTACTCCGCCTTCGCTCCTCCTCCCCGACATTGTGGGACCTGATGAGCATGTGCGGAGATCGCATTAAGACAACCCCATAGTTAAGCATTGTCTGGTAGATAGCCACTAGAGGTGGAGTTAACCCTACAAGGAAATTATTGCAGTATCTCAATAACTACAATAATCACCATTGAAGGTTTAAAGTGACAGGGACACTACACCAAGACCACATCAATTTGCCTCTCATGTGCCTTTCGCTTCTCATCCCCTACAACCTTCCTCTGCCACCTCCCATCTACCGGACTCCCTCCTTAAAAATTCCTCTCACCTATTCAGGTACATACTGATTCCTTCACTTTCCTTTGTGTATTTGTCCCTCATCCATTTAGATTGTAAGCTAACGTGGGCAGGGCCCTCTTCACCTGTTTCCACATGTCATCTGTGTTTTATTAGAATTAAATGTTTGTCTTGTTTACCTATTGTACAGCGCTTCAGAATATGTTGGCGCTATGTAAATAATTGTAGTGCTATAGGCGTTCAAGTAAAATACTGATTCTTTGTCTCTGTGTAGTATTGTTATACCATTGTGTAGTGGCACAGTGTGTGTAACACTAGTGTGTAGTTGTGCTGTGTTTGTTACAGCAGCGTGTAGTTCAGCTGCATGGTTGTGTTGTGTGCGTTACAGTAGTCTGTACTTATAGCAGTGTTTGATTGTTCTGTGTGTGTTACAGTTTTGCGCAATATAGCTGTGTGTTACAATGTGGTACAGCAGTGTGTGATAGTGTAGTATGTTACACAAGGTGTGACAGTGTAATGTGTTACAGCAGTATGTAACAGTGTAGTGTGTTACACTGTTTGTGATAGTGCAGTGTGGAATGGTGCAGTATGACACAGTTTGTTATAGTTAAGTGTGTTACAGCATAATGAGTGATAGTGTAGTGTGTTACAGCAGTTTGTAATTGTGCAGTGTGTGATAGTTTAGTGTGCTACACGGTCTGTGATAGTGCAGTGTGTTACAGCAGTGTATAATGGTGCAGTGTGGGATAGTGTAGTGCATTACACAGTTTGTGTTACAGTGCAGTGTGTTACAGCAGTGTGCAGTCGTGCAGTGTGCGATAGTTTAGTGTGCTTCACAGTGTGTGATAGTGCAGTGTGTTAAAGCAGCGTGTAGTCGTGCAGTGTGTGATAGTTTAGTGTGCTACACAGTTTGTGATAGTGCAGTTTGTTACAGCAGTGTATAATGGTGCAGGGTGGGATAGTGTAGTGCATTACACAGTTTGTGTTACAGTGAAGTGTGTTACAGCAGTGTGTGATAGTTTAGTGTGCTTCACAGTGTGTGATAGTGCAGTGTATTAAAGCAGTGTGCAGTCGTGCAGTGTGTGATAGTTTAGTGTGCTACACAGTTTGTGATAGTGCAGTGTGTTACAGCAGTGTGTAATGGTGCAGTGTGTGATAGTGTTGTGTATTACGCAGTTTGTGTTACAGTGCAGTGTGTTACAGCAGTGTGTAATGGTGCAGTGTGTGATAATGTGGTGTATTACACAGTTTGTGTTACAGTGCAGTGTGTTACAGCAGTGTGTAATGGTGCAGTGTGTGATAATGTGGTGTATTACGCAGTTTGTGTTACAGTGCAGTGTGTTACAGCAGTGTGTAATGATGCAGTGTGTGATAATGTGGTGTATGTGTTACAGTGCAGTGTGTTACAGTAGTGTGAAATGGTGCAGTGTGTGATAGTGTTGTGTATTATGCAGTTTGTGTTACAGTGCAGTGTGTTACAGCAGTGTGTAATGGTGCAGTGTGTGATAGTGTGGTGTATTACGCAGTTTGTGTTACAGTGCAGTGTGTTACAGCAGTGTGTAATGGTGCAGTGTGTGATAGTGTGGTGTATTACGCAATTTGTGTTACAGTGCAGTGTGTTAAAGCAGTGTGTAATGGTGCAGTGTGTGATAGTGTTGTGTATTATGCAGTTTGTGTTACAGTGCAGTGTGTTACAGCAGTGTGTAATGGTGCAGTGTGTGATAGTGTAATTTGTTACGCAGTTTGTGTTACAGTGCAGTGTGTTACAGCAGTGTATAATGGTGCAGTGTGTGATAGTGTAATTTGTTACGCAGTTTGTGTTACAGTGCAGTGTGTTATAGCAGTGCATAATGGAGCAGTGTGTGATAGTGTTGTGTATTACGCAGTTTGTGTTACAGTGCAGTGTGTTACAGCAGTGTGTAATGGTGCAGTGTGGGATAGTGTGGTGTATTACTCAGTTTGTGTTACAGTGCAGTGTGTTACAGCAGTGTGTGATAGTGTGGTGTATTACGCAGTTTGTGTTACAGTGCAGTGTGTTACAGCAGTGTATAATGGAGCACTTTGTGATAGTGTGGTGTATTACGCAGTTTGTGTTACAGTGCAGTGTGTTACAGCAGTGTATAATGGAGCAGTTTGTGATAGTGTGGTGTATTATGCAGTTTGTGTTACAGTGCAGTGTGTTACAGCAGTGTGTAATGGTGCAGTGTGTGATAGTGTGGTGTATTACGCAGTTTGTGTTACAGTGCAGTGTGTAATGGTGCAGTGTGTGATAGTGTGGTGTATTACGCAGTTTGTGTTACAGTGCAGTGTGTTACAGCAGTGTATAATGGAGCAGTTTGTGATAGTGTGGTGTATTATGCAGTTTGTGTTACAGTGCAGTATGTTACAGCAGTGTGTAATGGTGCAGTGTGTGATAGTGTGGTGTATTACGCAGTTTGTGTTACAGTGCAGTGTGTAATGGTGCAGTGTGTGATAGTGTTGTGTATTACACAGTTTGTGTTACAGTGCAATGTGTTACAGCAGTGTGTAATGGTGCAGTGTGTGATAGTGTGGTGTATTACGCAGTTTGTGTTACAGTGCAGTGTGTAATGATGCAGTGTGTGATAGTGTGGTGTATTACACAGTTTGTGTTACAGTGCAGTGTGTTACAGCAGTGTGTAATGGTGCAGTGTGTGATAGTGTGGTGCATTACGCAGTTTGTGTTACAGTGCAGTGTGTAATGGTGCAGTGTGTGATAGTGTGGTGTATTACACAGTTTGTGTTACAGTGCAGTGTGTTACAGCAGTGTAATGGTGCAGTGTGTGATAGTGTGGTGTATTACGCAGTTTGTGTTACAGTGCAGTGTGTTACAGCAGTGTGTAATGGTGCAGTGTGTGATAGTGTGGTGTAATACGCAGTTTGTGTTACAGT
Organism: Pelobates fuscus; assembly: GCF_036172605.1. Classification (NCBI taxonomy): domain Eukaryota; kingdom Metazoa; phylum Chordata; class Amphibia; order Anura; family Pelobatidae; genus Pelobates; species Pelobates fuscus. The sequence continues at coordinate 16,380,255 of NC_086327.1, forward strand.
GCAGTGTGTTACAGCAGTGTGCAATGGTGCAGTGTGTGATAGTGTGGTGTATTGCGCAGTTTGTGTTACAGTGCAGTGTGTTACAGCAGTGGGTAATGGTGCAGTGTGTGATAGTGTGGTGTATTGTGCAGTTTGTGTTACAGTGCAGTGTGTTACAGCAGTGTGTAATGGTGCAGTGTGTGATAGTGTGGTGTATTACGCAGTTTGTGTTACAGTGCAGTGTGTTACAGCAGTGTGTAATGGTGCAGTGTGTGATAGCGTGGTGTATTGCGCAGTTTGTGTTACAGTGCAGGGTGTTACAGCAGTGTGTAATGGTGCAGTTTGTGATAGTGTTGTGTATTACGCAGTTTGTGTTACAGTGCAGTGTGTTACAGCAGTGTGTAATGGTGCAGTGTGTGATAGTGTGGTGTATTGCGCAGTTTGTGTTACAGTGCAGTGTGTTACAGCAGTGGGTAATGGTGCAGTGTGTGATAGTGTGGTGTATTGCGCAGTTTGTGTTACAGTGCAGTGTGTTACAGCAGTGTGTAATGGTGCAGTGTGTGATAGTGTTGTGTATTACGCAGTTTGTGTTACAGTGCAGTGTGTTACAGCAGTGTGTAATGGTGCAGTGTGTGATAGTGTGGTGTATTGCGCAGTTTGTGTTACAGTGCAGTGTGTTACAGCAGTGGGTAATGGTGCAGTGTGTGATAGTGTGGTGTATTGTGCAGCTTGTGTTACAGTGCAGTGTGTTACAGCAGTGTGTAATGGTGCAGTGTGTGATAGTGTGGTGTATTACGCAGTTTGTGTTACAGTGCAGTGTGTTACAGCAGTGTGTAATGGTGCAGTGTGTGATAGCGTGGTGTATTGCGCAGTTTGTGTTACAGTGCAGTGTGTCACAGCAGTGTGTAATGGTGCAGTGTGTGATAGTGTGGTGTATTACGCAGTTTGTGTTACAGTGCAGTGTGTTACAGCAGTGTGTAATGGTGCAGTGTGTGATAGTGTGGTGTATTACGCAGTTTGTGTTACAGTGCAGTGTGTTACAGCAGTGTGTAATGGTGCAGTGTGTGATAGTGTGGTGTATTACGCAGTTTGTGTTACAGTGCAGTGTGTTACAGCAGTGTGTAATGGTGCAGTGTGTGATAGCGTGGTGTATTACACAGTTTGTGTTACAGTGCAGTGTGTTACAGCAGTGTGTAATGGTGCAGTGTGTGATAGTGTTGTGTATTACGCAGTTTGTGTTACAGTGCAGTGTGTCACAGCAGTGTGTAATGGTGCAGTGTGTGATAGCGTGGTGTATTGCGCAGTTTGTGTTACAGTGCAGTGTGTTACAGCAGTGTGTAATGGTGCAGTGTGTGATAGTGTGGTGTATTGTGCAGTTTGTGTTACAGTGCAGTGTGTTACAGCAGTGTGTAATGGTGCAGTGTGTGATAGTGTGGTGTATTACACAGTTTGTGTTACAGTGCAGTGTGTCACAGCAGTGTGTAATGGTGCAGTGTGTGATAGTGTGGTGTATTACGCAGTTTGTGTTACAGTGCAGTGTGTTACAGCAGTGTGTAATGGTGCAGTGTGTGATAGTGTGGTGTATTACGCAGTTTGTGTTACAGTGCAGTGTGTTACAGCAGTGTGTAATGGTGCAGTGTGTGATAGTGTGGTGTATTACGCAGTTTGTGTTACAGTGCAGTGTGTTACAGCAGTGTGTAATGGTGCAGTGTGTGATAGTGTGGTGTATTACGCAGTTTGTGTTACAGTGCAGTGTGTTACAGCAGTGTGTAATGGTGCAGTGTGTGATAGTGTGGTGTATTACGCAGTTTGTGTTACAGTGCAGTGTGTCACAGCAGTGTGTAATGGTGCAGTGTGTGATAGTGTGGTGTATTACACAGTTTGTGTTACAGTGCAGTGTGTTACAGCAGTGTGTAATGGTGCAGTGTGTGATAGTGTGGTGTATTACGCAGTTTGTGTTACAGTGCAGTGTGTTACAGCAGTGTGTAATGGTGCAGTGTGTGATAGTGTGGTGTATTACGCAGTTTGTGTTACAGTGCAGTGTGTTACAGCAGTGTGTAATGGTGCAGTGTGTGATAGTGTGGTGTATTACGCAGTTTGTGTTACAGTGCAGTGTGTTACAGCAGTGTGTAATGGTGCAGTGTGTGATAGTGTGGTGTATTACACAGTTTGTGTTACAGTGCAGTGTGTCACAGCAGTGTGTAATGGTGCAGTGTGTGATAGTGTGGTGTATTACACAGTTTGTGTTACAGTGCAGTGTGTTACAGCAGTGTGTAATGGTGCAGTGTGTGATAGTGTGGTGTATTACGCAGTTTGTGTTACAGTGCAGTGTGTTACAGCAGTGTGTAATGGTGCAGTGTGTGATAGTGTGGTGTATTGCGCAGTTTGTGTTACAGTGCAGTGTGTTACAGCAGTGGGTAATGGTGCAGTGTGTGATAGTGCGGTGTATTGCGCAGTTTGTGTTACAGTGCAGTGTGTTACAGCAGTGTGTAATGGTGCAGTGTGTGATAGTGTTGTGTATTACGCAGTTTGTGTTACAGTGCAGTGTGTTACAGCAGTGTGTAATGGTGCAGTGTGTGATAGTGTGGTGTATTGCGCAGTTTGTGGTACAGTGCAGTGTGTTACAGCAGTGGGTAATGGTGCAGTGTGTGATAGTGTGGTGTATTGTGCAGTTTGTGTTACAGTGCAGTGTGTTACAGCAGTGTGTAATGGTGCAGTGTGTGATAGTGTGGTGTATTACGCAGTTTGTGTTACAGTGCAGTGTGTTACAGCAGTGTGTAATGGTGCAGTGTGTGATAGCGTGGTGTATTGCGCAGTTTGTGTTACAGTGCAGTGTGTCACAGCAGTGTGTAATGGTGCAGTGTGTGATAGTGTGGTGTATTACGCAGTTTGTGTTACAGTGCAGTGTGTTACAGCAGTGTGTAATGGTGCAGTGTGTGATAGTGTGGTGTATTACGCAGTTTGTGTTACAGTGCAGTGTGTTACAGCAGTGTGTAATGGTGCAGTGTGTGATAGTGTGGTGTATTACGCAGTTTGTGTTACAGTGCAGTGTGTTACAGCAGTGTGTAATGGTGCAGTGTGTGATAGCGTGGTGTATTACACAGTTTGTGTTACAGTGCAGTGTGTTACAGCAGTGTGTAATGGTGCAGTGTGTGATAGTGTTGTGTATTACGCAGTTTGTGTTACAGTGCAGTGTGTCACAGCAGTGTGTAATGGTGCAGTGTGTGATAGCGTGGTGTATTGCGCAGTTTGTGTTACAGTGCAGTGTGTTACAGCAGTGTGTAATGGTGCAGTGTGTGATAGTGTGGTGTATTGTGCAGTTTGTGTTACAGTGCAGTGTGTTACAGCAGTGTGTAATGGTGCAGTGTGTGATAGTGTGGTGTATTACACAGTTTGTGTTACAGTGCAGTGTGTCACAGCAGTGTGTAATGGTGCAGTGTGTGATAGTGTGGTGTATTACGCAGTTTGTGTTACAGTGCAGTGTGTTACAGCAGTGTGTAATGGTGCAGTGTGTGATAGTGTGGTGTATTACGCAGTTTGTGTTACAGTGCAGTGTGTTACAGCAGTGTGTAAAGGTGCAGTGTGTGATAGTGTGGTGTATTACGCAGTTTGTGTTACAGTGCAGTGTGTTACAGCAGTGTGTAATGGTGCAGTGTGTGATAGTGTGGTGTATTACGCAGTTTGTGTTACAGTGCAGTGTGTTACAGCAGTGTGTAATGGTGCAGTGTGTGATAGTGTGGTGTATTACGCAGTTTGTGTTACAGTGCAGTGTGTCACAGCAGTGTGTAATGGTGCAGTGTGTGATAGTGTGGTGTATTACACAGTTTGTGTTACAGTGCAGTGTGTTACAGCAGTGTGTAATGGTGCAGTGTGTGATAGTGTGGTGTATTACGCAGTTTGTGTTACAGTGCAGTGTGTTACAGCAGTGTGTAATGGTGCAGTGTGTGATAGTGTGGTGTATTACGCAGTTTGTGTTACAGTGCAGTGTGTTACAGCAGTGTGTAATGGTGCAGTGTGTGATAGTGTGGTGTATTACGCAGTTTGTGTTACAGTGCAGTGTGTTACAGCAGTGTGTAATGGTGCAGTGTGTGATAGTGTGGTGTATTACACAGTTTGTGTTACAGTGCAGTGTGTCACAGCAGTGTGTAATGGTGCAGTGTGTGATAGTGTGGTGTATTACACAGTTTGTGTTACAGTGCAGTGTGTTACAGCAGTGTGTAATGGTGCAGTGTGTGATAGTGTGGTGTATTACGCAGTTTGTGTTACAGTGCAGTGTGTTACAGCAGTGTGTAATGGTGCAGTGTGTGATAGTGTGGTGTATTGCGCAGTTTGTGTTACAGTGCAGTGTGTTACAGCAGTGGGTAATGGTGCAGTGTGTGATAGTGTGGTGTATTGCGCAGTTTGTGTTACAGTGCAGTGTGTTACAGCAGTGTGTAATGGTGCAGTGTGTGATAGTGTTGTGTATTACGCAGTTTGTGTTACAGTGCAGTGTGTTACAGCAGTGTGTAATGGTGCAGTGTGTGATAGTGTGGTGTATTGCGCAGTTTGTGTTACAGTGCAGTGTGTTACAGCAGTGGGTAATGGTGCAGTGTGTGATAGTGTGGTGTATTGTGCAGTTTGTGTTACAGTGCAGTGTGTTACAGCAGTGTGTAATGGTGCAGTGTGTGATAGTGTGGTGTATTACGCAGTTTGTGTTACAGTGCAGTGTGTTACAGCAGTGTGTAATGGTGCAGTGTGTGATAGCGTGGTGTATTGCGCAGTTTGTGTTACAGTGCAGTGTGTCACAGCAGTGTGTAATGGTGCAGTGTGTGATAGTGTGGTGTATTACGCAGTTTGTGTTACAGTGCAGTGTGTTACAGCAGTGTGTAATGGTGCAGTGTGTGATAGTGTGGTGTATTACGCAGTTTGTGTTACAGTGCAGTGTGTTACAGCAGTGTGTAATGGTGCAGTGTGTGATAGTGTGGTGTATTACGCAGTTTGTGTTACAGTGCAGTGTGTTACAGCAGTGTGTAATGGTGCAGTGTGTGATAGCGTGGTGTATTACACAGTTTGTGTTACAGTGCAGTGTGTTACAGCAGTGTGTAATGGTGCAGTGTGTGATAGTGTTGTGTATTACGCAGTTTGTGTTACAGTGCAGTGTGTCACAGCAGTGTGTAATGGTGCAGTGTGTGATAGCGTGGTGTATTGCGCAGTTTGTGTTACAGTGCAGTGTGTTACAGCAGTGTGTAATGGTGCAGTGTGTGATAGTGTGGTGTATTGTGCAGTTTGTGTTACAGTGCAGTGTGTTACAGCAGTGTGTAATGGTGCAGTGTGTGATAGTGTGGTGTATTACACAGTTTGTGTTACAGTGCAGTGTGTCACAGCAGTGTGTAATGGTGCAGTGTGTGATAGTGTGGTGTATTACGCAGTTTGTGTTACAGTGCAGTGTGTTACAGCAGTGTGTAATGGTGCAGTGTGTGATAGTGTGGTGTATTACGCAGTTTGTGTTACAGTGCAGTGTGTTACAGCAGTGTGTAATGGTGCAGTGTGTGATAGTGTGGTGTATTACGCAGTTTGTGTTACAGTGCAGTGTGTCACAGCAGTGTGTAATGGTGCAGTGTGTGATAGTGTGGTGTATTACACAGTTTGTGTTACAGTGCAGTGTGTTACAGCAGTGTGTAATGGTGCAGTGTGTGATAGTGTGGTGTATTACGCAGTTTGTGTTACAGTGCAGTGTGTTACAGCAGTGTGTAATGGTGCAGTGTGTGATAGTGTGGTGTATTACGCAGTTTGTGTTACAGTGCAGTGTGTTACAGCAGTGTGTAATGGTGCAGTGTGTGATAGTGTGGTGTATTACGCAGTTTGTGTTACAGTGCAGTGTGTTACAGCAGTGTGTAATGGTGCAGTGTGTGATAGTGTGGTGTATTACGCAGTTTGTGTTACAGTGCAGTGTGTTACAGCAGTGTGTAATGGTGCAGTGTGTGATAGCGTGGTGTATTACACAGTTTGTGTTACAGTGCAGTGTGTTACAGCAGTGTGTAATGGTGCAGTGTGTGATAGTGTTGTGTATTACGCAGTTTGTGTTACAGTGCAGTGTGTCACAGCAGTGTGTAATGGTGCAGTGTGTGATAGCGTGGTGTATTGCGCAGTTTGTGTTACAGTGCAGTGTGTTACAGCAGTGTGTAATGGTGCAGTGTGTGATAGTGTGGTGTATTGTGCAGTTTGTGTTACAGTGCAGTGTGTTACAGCAGTGTGTAATGGTGCAGTGTGTGATAGTGTGGTGTATTACACAGTTTGTGTTACAGTGCAGTGTGTCACAGCAGTGTGTAATGGTGCAGTGTGTGATAGTGTGGTGTATTACGCAGTTTGTGTTACAGTGCAGTGTGTTACAGCAGTGTGTAATGGTGCAGTGTGTGATAGTGTGGTGTATTACGCAGTTTGTGTTACAGTGCAGTGTGTTACAGCAGTGTGTAATGGTGCAGTGTGTGATAGTGTGGTGTATTACGCAGTTTGTGTTACAGTGCAGTGTGTCACAGCAGTGTGTAATGGTGCAGTGTGTGATAGTGTGGTGTATTACACAGTTTGTGTTACAGTGCAGTGTGTTACAGCAGTGTGTAATGGTGCAGTGTGTGATAGTGTGGTGTATTACGCAGTTTGTGTTACAGTGCAGTGTGTTACAGCAGTGTGTAATGGTGCAGTGTGTGATAGTGTGGTGTATTACGCAGTTTGTGTTACAGTGCAGTGTGTTACAGCAGTGTGTAATGGTGCAGTGTGTGATAGTGTGGTGTATTACGCAGTTTGTGTTACAGTGCAGAGTGTTACAGCAGTGTGTAATGGTGCAGTGTGTGATAGTGTGGTGTATTACGCAGTTTGTGTTACAGTGCAGTGTGTCACAGCAGTGTGTAATGGTGCAGTGTGTGATAGCGTGGTGTATTACGCAGTTTGTGTTACAGTGCAGTGTGTCACAGCAGTGTGTAATGGTGCAGTGTGTGATAGTGTGGTGTATTACGCAGTTTGTGTTACAGTGCAGTGTGTTACAGCAGTGTAATGGTGCAGTGTGTGATAGTGTTGTGTATTACGCAGTTTGTGTTACAGTGCAGTGTGTCACAGCAGTGTGTAATGGTGCAGTGTGTGATAGTGTGGTGTATTACGCAGTTTGTGTTACAGTGCAGTGTGTCACAGCAGTGTGTAATGGTGCAGTGTGTGATAGTGTGGTGTATTACGCAGTTTGTGTTACAGTGCAGTGTGTTACAGCAGTGTAATGGTGCAGTGTGTGATAGTGTTGTGTATTACGCAGTTTGTGTTACAGTGCAGTGTGTTACAGCAGTGTGTAATGGTGCAGTGTGTGATAGTGTGGTGTATTACGCAGTTTGTGTTACAGTGCAGTGTGTTACAGCAGTGTGTAATGGTGCAGTGTGTGATAGTGTGGTGTATTACGCAGTTTGTGTTACAGTGCAGTGTGTCACAGCAGTGTGTAATGGTGCAGTGTGTGATAGCGTGGTGTATTACGCAGTTTGTGTTACAGTGCAGTGTGTCACAGCAGTGTGTAATGGTGCAGTGTGTGATAGTGTGGTGTATTACGCAGTTTGTGTTACAGTGCAGTGTGTTACAGCAGTGTGTAATGGTGCAGTGTGTGATAGTGTGGTGTATTACGCAGTTTGTGTTACAGTGCAGTGTGTCACAGCAGTGTGTAATGGTGCAGTGTGTGATAGCGTGGTGTATTACGCAGTTTGTGTTACAGTGCAGTGTGTCACAGCAGTGTGTAATGGTGCAGTGTGTGATAGTGTGGTGTATTACGCAGTTTGTGTTACAGTGCAGTGTGTTACAGCAGTGTGTAATGGTGCAGTGTGTGATAGTGTGGTGTATTACGCAGTTTGTGTTACAGTGCAGTGTGTTACAGCAGTGTGTAATGGTGCAGTGTGTGATAGTGTGGTGTATTACGCAGTTTGTGTTACAGTGCAGTGTGTCACAGCAGTGTGTAATGGTGCAGTGTGTGATAGTGTGGTGTATTACACAGTTTGTGTTACAGTGCAGTGTGTTACAGCAGTGTGTAATGGTGCAGTGTGTGATAGTGTGGTGTATTACGCAGTTTGTGTTACAGTGCAGTGTGTTACAGCAGTGTGTAATGGTGCAGTGTGTGATAGTGTGGTGTATTACGCAGTTTGTGTTACAGTGCAGTGTGTTACAGCAGTGTGTAATGGTGCAGTGTGTGATAGTGTGGTGTATTACGCAGTTTGTGTTACAGTGCAGTGTGTTACAGCAGTGTGTAATGGTGCAGTGTGTGATAGTGTGGTGTATTACGCAGTTTGTGTTACAGTGCAGTGTGTCACAGCAGTGTGTAATGGTGCAGTGTGTGATAGCGTGGTGTATTACGCAGTTTGTGTTACAGTGCAGTGTGTCACAGCAGTGTGTAATGGTGCAGTGTGTGATAGTGTGGTGTATTACGCAGTTTGTGTTACAGTGCAGTGTGTTACAGCAGTGTGTAATGGTGCAGTGTGTGATAGTGTGGTGTATTACGCAGTTTGTGTTACAGTGCAGTGTGTCACAGCAGTGTGTAATGGTGCAGTGTGTGATAGCGTGGTGTATTACGCAGTTTGTGTTACAGTGCAGTGTGTCACAGCAGTGTGTAATGGTGCAGTGTGTGATAGTGTGGTGTATTACGCAGTTTGTGTTACAGTGCAGTGTGTTACAGCAGTGTGTAATGGTGCAGTGTGTGATAGTGTGGTGTATTACGCAGTTTGTGTTACAGTGCAGTGTGTCACAGCAGTGTGTAATGGTGCAGTGTGTGATAGCGTGGTGTATTACGCAGTTTGTGTTACAGTGCAGTGTGTCACAGCAGTGTGTAATGGTGCAGTGTGTGATAGTGTGGTGTATTACGCAGTTTGTGTTACAGTGCAGTGTGTTACAGCAGTGTGTAATGGTGCAGTGTGTGATAGTGTGGTGTATTACGCAGTTTGTGTTACAGTGCAGTGTGTCACAGCAGTGTGTAATGGTGCAGTGTGTGATAGTGTGGTGTATTACACAGTTTGTGTTACAGTGCAGTGTGTTACAGCAGTGTGTAATGGTGCAGTGTGTGATAGTGTGGTGTATTACGCAGTTTGTGTTACAGTGCAGTGTGTTACAGCAGTGTGTAATGGTGCAGTGTGTGATAGTGTGGTGTATTACGCAGTTTGTGTTACAGTGCAGTGTGTTACAGCAGTGTGTAATGGTGCAGTGTGTGATAGTGTGGTGTATTACGCAGTTTGTGTTACAGTGCAGTGTGTTACAGCAGTGTGTAATGGTGCAGTGTGTGATAGTGTGGTGTATTACGCAGTTTGTGTTACAGTGCAGTGTGTCACAGCAGTGTGTAATGGTGCAGTGTGTGATAGCGTGGTGTATTACGCAGTTTGTGTTACAGTGCAGTGTGTCACAGCAGTGTGTAATGGTGCAGTGTGTGATAGTGTGGTGTATTACGCAGTTTGTGTTACAGTGCAGTGTGTTACAGCAGTGTAATGGTGCAGTGTGTGATAGTGTTGTGTATTACGCAGTTTGTGTTACAGTGCAGTGTGTCACAGCAGTGTGTAATGGTGCAGTGTGTGATAGTGTGGTGTATTACGCAGTTTGTGTTACAGTGCAGTGTGTCACAGCAGTGTGTAATGGTGCAGTGTGTGATAGTGTGGTGTATTACGCAGTTTGTGTTACAGTGCAGTGTGTCACAGCAGTGTGTAATGGTGCAGTGTGTGATAGTGTGGTGTATTACGCAGTTTGTGTTACAGTGCAGTGTGTTACAGCAGTGTAATGGTGCAGTGTGTGATAGTGTTGTGTATTACGCAGTTTGTGTTACAGTGCAGTGTGTTACAGCAGTGTGTAATGGTGCAGTGTGTGATAGTGTGGTGTATTACGCAGTTTGTGTTACAGTGCAGTGTGTTACAGCAGTGTGTAATGGTGCAGTGTGTGATAGTGTGGTGTATTACGCAGTTTGTGTTACAGTGCAGTGTGTCACAGCAGTGTGTAATGGTGCAGTGTGTGATAGTGTGGTGTATTACGCAGTTTGTGTTACAGTGCAGTGTGTTACAGCAGTGTGTAATGGTGCAGTGTGTGATAGTGTGGTGTATTACGCAGTTTGTGTTACAGTGCAGTGTGTCACAGCAGTGTGTAATGGTGCAGTGTGTGATAGTGTGGTGTATTACGCAGTTTGTGTTACAGTGCAGTGTGTTACAGCAGTGTGTAATGGTGCAGTGTGTGATAGTGTGGTGTATTACACAGTTTGTGTTACAGTGCAGTGTGTTACAGCAGTGTAATGGTGCAGTGTGTGATAGTGTTGTGTATTACGCAGTTTGTGTTACAGTGTTACGGTACAGCAGAGCAGTGGTTCTGTCTCTATGCATTACTCTCATGCAGTAATATGTATCAGAGTTCCTCTGGGTCCCTCTGTCTTGCTATGTACCGGTATGATATACACTGGCTGCTTTTCAATGGACCAGATGGTGCTGGGATGAGTTTCTTGATTACATTTCCCACGACAGAGAAAGCATAATATGTGAATCTTGAAACAATGGGTAGTCTATTGGTCGGAGTATCTCCCTGTTCTAATTCCTGCCCTTATTTTAGGTATATAAGACATCAAAAGTGAAAATATACAATTTTTCAGATTGCTTCTTGAGACGATGTCTGGTCAATCTCCAGGGTCCCTGTTCACTGAGAACAAACCTTCTCATTCTTTACTATTCTTTCCTCAGGAAAAAAGCTTTATCGATGACTAAAATACTTTGGGGAATATGGCATTTTTTTATAACAAGGAAAAAGTTGAACAATTGTAAGTCACAGAATACAGTTACTATCCACTAACAGACGAACATGTGGAATTACTTTGCAGAACAGATGCCCTAAAGCAAAACATTGATTGTCTGCTGTTCTCGAACTTACTCCCATCAATCTCAACCGGAGTTCTATGAACAGGACATGTTTAGGGGCTGATATGGGCTTAAGAAAAAAAAAAAAAAAAAACCTCTGTAGTCATTGTCATCAGAATTCATTAGGTTCCCAGAATCTGTCAATAGATTTCTGCACGCTGAGAAATATTAGTTCTGCTGAATCCATTTTTTTCAAATGTAGAAAAAAATTTGAGAAACACAAAATTCGGTCAAATGTTGGTTCGACTCTACCGAATGTTTATCCAGGAACCGAACCAAGAGAGCAAAGCAAAACGATTATGCGAAACTTAAAACCAAATTGCAACATTTAAACCAAAGCAGTCAAACTACAGAACTATGCGGCTCAGTTATGTTTCCAATCGAATCTTGCAATCAGTTTACTTTTTAATTAATAACTCCTTAAGTATTTTCAAATTTCGGTCAAGGGTGCGAATCTTACAAACAGCCTCGCGGGATCTCACCCTAATGGTAGACGTTTGTGTTAATTATTATTATTATTACACTTAATATCTGCCTACAGCTCAGTGAGCGAGACATGTTAGTTATGAGTGTGTGAACATTGATTATGTAGATAGAATGTTTTGTGTAGTCCTATAATCAATTTAGGACAAACCCCAGTCTGTTCAGACACTTGGCAGTACTGTGTTATTCATTTCATTACGCCTTCAAAACTTGCCGCTATTAACCTTTAAATGCCATCTAAATGACAGTAACAGTGGACGAGCAGTCTGTAAAAGATCTTTGCAAAGATTGCTAAAGCCATAAGAGGAGGTTATTATACTGAACTCGTGTTAGCAGTTGGTATGTGTTTCATATATAAATATCAATGGCTTCCGTTGTTCTTCTTATGTAGATACGTTACCGAGGTCAGTATTCAAGTAGATCAACCCATATGGAGCCCCAATTCAAACTTTTGTATAACGCACCCATGTCATGATTAATATTCCAAGAATGGTAACATATTTCATAATGCTGTGCAATGTTAACACAGAATAAAGCATGTATGTAACTCGAGGCAAACACAATTAGGCGAATAGGGACAAGGTATAATGAAGAACCTTTTAAAGTGAATTTACAATCTAGAGGAACACTCGCAAACACATAATTAACAAAAAAGAAATGGTGTACGGTGGGGAAAGAAAAACAAAGATGTAAATGAAAAAAATATAAAAATTAAAAACAAGAATTTAAAATAAATAAACATCAGCTAATGAATAAATCAAGGACATATAAACCTTGTGTGTATTATAAAATAACTATGCAAATTATTAATCGCCTTGTGTGGATATTATACAAAGAGTAATGAAGTGAATGTTTAATTATTCGTAGGCCTGGTGTGCAATTTTCATTATATATATATATATATATATTATTTTTTTTGACTGTCTAACTGGAATTCTTGCAAGAGACTGCCTCTTCTTCTTAGCAAGTCAAGACCAGCTCTGAAATGCAAAATGTAAGTATTGTTTAATGGGACACTCTGGGCACCAGTACAACATTATTGCATTTGAAAGATGCTCTCCTCATTAATATGCTGATTTACATTTTTTTGCATGCTAAAATCCACACCCCCTCATGCCAGAAAGACTTCCTTATCAAATGTATGCACATGGCTCAGCCATAGCAGCACTGAGTGAGTGGCTTTTAATTTACAACCTGGCTGCAGACAGTCAGAGAAACTACAAACAGGTAGTGATATCCTTACTATATGTCTCTGTGGGTGCCCTCTCCTTATAATACAAGTTGTTTTGTAGTTCACATCACTCAGTACTGTCGGTGGCTGAGCTGTGTACATACTGATAAGGAAGCAATTTTTCCTGAAGTGAGGGGCGTGGCTAAAGAGGCAGGCTTATGGTGCAACTTTCTGCTAACATTTTTATTTATTTTTTTTATGCAAAATTTATAAATATTGAGCATACCAAAAATATTGCATATTTATGAGGCTACGTACATTAAATTTGTATTGGATCTCAGAGTGCCATTTTATGAAATCAGAGCAATGAAAGTAAGTTTGAACTCGGGCTAGGTAAAGAGTGGATCCCCTGATGTTGTAGGACTGCAACATCCACGATGCTTTGCCGTTCTATAGACTGGCAAAGCATCTTGACAGTTAAAGTTCTACAACACCTGGGAGTCTAGAGTTTGCTCAGCCCTGGTTTAGACAGTCCAGTTTAGTAACCTGTTGTATCCACATCACATGGATACACAGACAGCATATTCATAGCTTAACCCCTTGAGCACACGTTCCACAATTTTGAGAAATAAACATTCTGCTCTTTAACTAATTGAGTCTGATAAACATGCTCAGCAAGATATTTTCCATTTTTCATTCGATAAATATTTGTGTATACTGACATGAAAAACAAATATATATATTACTTTCCATAAACCAAGAATATTGTGCCCGATTGTCATTTTGTGACCCCCCCCCCCCCTAACAAACATGTACTGGAGGGGCTTACAAAACTACCGTATATTGATAGTTATTCAATAAACTGGGAATCGTGTAACACAGATAACAGATTTTAACATTTCAGGCCATTATAGTTAAATAAATTCACTGTAATTCAGTGTTAGGTATAAATTAACCACTGTGTACCTCAAACTTTAAACACTTTAAGGCTCTTCATGCCTTGAGACTATTTACTAAAATTATGCTTGGCTTTTTAGCACAGAAAAGGTGACAATACACCGTACAGATGGGATATTTCCCACAGGAAAAGATTTGCTTGATTAAATGGATTAGAGGCAAAGGGATCCACAGGGACAATTAATCTTTTCTAATGTTGAGCTGCAATTGTTTATATATATATATGTGTGTGTGTGTGTGTGTGTGTGTCTGCATTTTGTGCCTTGTTAATTTATTTTAACATTCATTCTATTTATAATGCACCCACACATACTGAAGTGTTGTACAGTGGCGACTGGATTGATGCACACCTTATGGGATGTTTGGAAATGCCAACAAACTTTATTAGCACACAGTGTCACACATTTGTTCTTCCAGGGTATGAATCCGTGGCCCATTCAATCTCTGCTCCCTTGTGGCTATTCTCTGCTGAAATTATAACCATTTAATGCTGTTTCACCTCTTCGCTGCCGGAGGGCCTGTAATTCTACTATGACAGTATTTTTCACATAACATATAAAGCTGCTATTTGCTTCACTGCCTTCCCTCTGGATAGAGATGCAGTTATAATATCTCTTTCATTTAATGAATGGCTCCTGGCTGTTCTGGTAGTGAAATTGTTAAACCATATATTTAACTCTTTCCATACTGTTTGCAGTAACCATTTAATTGATATGCAGTTTGAGCCTCTTTATGGCACCCAGTTTAAATCCTAACATTGTATTTTATGTGGTATGATTGCACAACAGATAGGTAGATAGATAGGCAGGTAGGTTGATAGAGCTAATCAGAATAAAGATTTAAAGCGCACTGTCATCATCTGGGGACTTTGTCGAATTTGCAAAGTTCCCCCACAGTGACATCACCGCTGGTGGTCCTTAGATATCTGGGGGTTATCAAAGGATTTCCTCTTATGGATTCTACATCAGGGATAATGATCCTGGCCTCAGGGTAGGTATCCCAAATATGACTTTATTTTCCAATCCAACATGAATTAAAAACATACAAATAAAAAAAAAAAATAGCTCCTATATGTTTTATCCAATATAGGACTTCCTCAGAGTATTCTTATTAAAGTAATACGTAAAAGAGAAGCTGTGTTGTGCACACTCTAAAACTGCCCCTGAAGTCTTACTGCTCAATTCTCTGACATTTAGGAGTTAAATCACTTTTGTTTCTGTTTATACAGCCCTAACACCTTTCCTGGCTGTGACTGACACAGCCTACATGAAAACAAAATGGTTCCATTTTCAATCAGATGTAACTTTATGAGTTTTTATATCCTGCTGTGTGAATTAAACTTTAATTACGTACAGGAGGCTGCTGCAGGGTCTAGCAAAGTTTTAACAGAGCAGGAGATAAGACATTCTAAATTAAACAGAATTTGCAATAAAGGAAATGTAAACATTAGATGACTATTTACAGGAAGTGTTTAGGAAGGCTGTGCAAGTCACATGCAGGGATGAGTGATAGCTGCTATTCTATTTTTATATTCCTCTGAGAAATGTGTGCACTACAGGAATATGACATCAACTACAGTGCATGTCCCGTAGTCACTTTGAAAGAGGGCAGGAGAACCACCTCTTTGAGGGTTCTCCTAGAAATCTCTGTTACTCATTTTCACCTTACAGGTCTATGCCAGTGTCTTACTTCTCAAGGCTGAGAATTGATTGATAGCAGAGAAAAGGGATTACATTTTCAAATAGGTTTTGCTTCTAATTCATACATTTTATAACTATTCTTAATTTTTATGCACTTTCCTTTCACTTACAATTGTGTACCATGACAGTTATACCGTCCCTTTAAAAAATCTTCATGACCAGAACTAATCATAATGGCACATCTAACATATCAAAAACCTAGTTAATACATTTCTGTACATGATATACTTTTAAAACAAAGCTAATTTAGATACCTTATGACTCAGGATTGTATAAGTGATACTTAGCTTGATACATCGTTTCAATGCCGATTATAATTTGGTTCTACAAATTTCTCCTATCTACAAGATAGTCTATTTATATTTGCCGGGGAGAAGTACATATACTCTGGAAAATACTGTAAATATATGTTTGTGTGCATGTAAATAAGTTACCAGATGCAATAGACTTTTCTTGCATCTCATATAAAACCATATGTCAGATTTTTTTTTTTCAATCTGCTTCAAATACATAAATATTTTAGATATAGAAATGCAAATACCTCGCATTTAGTAGCAGTAATATTCTGTTTGCGTGAAGTTGCAGGAGTCTATATTCATACCTCATCTTCCTGCACCCAAACTTTAATACCGGTCTGTTACCGAATGGAAAATATTTGCATTTCTGTGTGTGAAATATTCATGTGTTTTAAAGAGATTGAATAAAATTGATGTATGGTTTTATACAGTGGGATATGCGGGGCAGTGCGCCGGATTGGGGTCGTTATTCACATGCCGCTGGAAAATGCCACCATGAAACAGCTCTTGTGGTGAGAAATTAGCATGTTTACGACCTCGCAATATCAGCATCTAGCTTGTGGGATTTAACGGATTTCAGAGGCGCTCGTGTGAAGACATATTACTACAGTAAGTGAAATAAAATGGTGTCTGAGATCGAACAGAATCCTAAGGTTGCAGTTATTGAAACAGGAAAGCAGGTATGAACTATGACAGTTTATATTGTTAATGACGGCCTATTGATGCAATATGTATAGTTATAAACACACATTTCTATGTATATTTATACACGCACACACACATTTTTATCTGTCTGTCTATAGCTCATTGTTACATTGTCCCATTCTCCTTTCTAAATCCGAAATTTGCTAGCTTTTCTGGATGCCCTCCTGTTTGCACTATAACAACTTCCTACTCGTTGGTTCACATTAATACCATGATTATCAACTGCAATAACAATTACTTCTATGGCGCCAACATATTCTGGAGCGCTGTACAATAGGAAACAAGACAAGCATTTAATTGTTACAAAACGTGTAGGAGCATCTGGAGAAAAGGGTCCTGCACAAACAAGCTCACAGTATGTCTGCCTAAGGCCCTTCTGAACTCCACCAATTATATTTTCTTTCCCATAAAACAACACTTACTTCTACAGTTCTAAAATCTCGAAAAATGTCTACCTGTAAAAGGGCTAGCCTGTGTTTAAACCTGGATAGTCGGCATTTACCAATCGAAACCCTGTTATCTGACTAGAACAGATGTTTACCATTACTTTGAATTATTTTTAATATTATGTTTACTAATCCTTTATATTGAAAAAAAATATGTATACGATGCCATTACTTGAATCTTTCAAATTTAATTAAAAAAAGAGCATCACATAAATAAATAAATAACACAAGTTCTATGTGATTTTTATATAATGCTGCAATTTCTCAAGGAGTAACAATTCCTCTTTAAAAATCTATCTTCCTGTTAGTGTTATTTAAATATACATATGCTGCGCTACTATATTCCCCTCTGCTGTAATATAGCCCGTAGAGTGTGATGTAACCTGTAAAGTGATAAGTACACCTGTTTTCACTATATAATTCAAATATATATTTTACTGTTTAACTACTGTACCTCCCTTACATTAAAGGAACACTATAGGGTCTGGAACACAAATTTTTATTCCTGACACTATAGTGTTAAAAGAACCATTTAGCCCCCTAGCCCTCCTTGCCCCCCCCTAAATATAGTAAAATCATACTTTTATTCCAGTCTGTTGCTGCTGGCTCTGCCCCTGATCTGACTGCTTGGCTGACATTCTCAGATGTGTTGATCAAAAGCCAATCACAATGCTTTCACATAGAAAAGCTTGTCAAGGAGGCAGATCAGTGGCAAAACCAGCACAAGTCAAACACAGCCCTGGCCAATCATCATCTCCTCATAGAGATGAATTGAATCAATGCATCTCTATGAGGAAAGTTCAGTGTCTGCATGCAGAGGGAGGAAATACTGAATGGCAGTACTGCACAATGTGCAGCCCTGGCCCAGGAAGCACCTCGAGTAGCCATCTGAGGAGTGAACAGTGGAGGTATTCCTAGGCTGTAATGTAAAAACTGCATTTTCTCAGAAAAAAACAGTGTTTACTGCAAAAAGCTTAACGTGAATGATTCTACTCACCAGAATAAACACAATAAGCTGTAGTGGTTCTGGTGACTATAGTGTCCCTTTAACCCCCTAAGGACACATGACATGTGTGACACGTCATGATTCCCTTTTATTCCAGAAGTTTGGTCCTTAAGGGGTTAATGTAACCTTTAATGTGCTGAGTACACCTGTTAGTGCTATATAAAGAAAACATACATACACTGTGTACCTACTGTACCTCCCTCCACTGTAATGTAACCTGTTAAACACTGAGTACACCTGTTAGTGCTATAAAAATAGAATATACATACACTGTATAACTACAGAAACCGCTGAGCCACTTTCCATTATAACATGTAAAGTGCTAGGTACACCTGTTAGTGTTATATTGGGTAGACAGGAGTGGGCGAATGCTGTGTTTCTCTATATGTAATTATAACTTTGCCGTTCTTGATTAGATTACAGTGTTCCCACAGGGCTGAAGCAGTTAATCCCTTGCTGGCATACCGGTGCCTCATGAATTAAGGCTGAAAACAAAATTGAAAGGCCTGGCAGGGCAGTGTGCGTATGGGAGGGTGGCTCAAAGTGTCACTGCCCACACTTCATCTGTTGTGTTTGGTGTGCAGAGCTTGGCAGGACAGCGACTGTCAGAGAGAGGCTTGCTCAGTCATTTCCCAGAACTCACTGCTGCCGGTATAAATAGAGTGGATACGAATCAGCTCACTTTGTTGCTGAACAGATGCTTAAAGGAGTATTTAAACATGTGTGGGTCAGTAAAGACCAGTCAGTAAAGTGTGCGTATAAGTGTTCCGAGGAATATTAAGTGAGGTTTTTGTTTTTGTTAATAAATTGTTTTTAGTGAATTACTTTTTTATATAATTTACAGAGCAGTATGAACCATAATGCCACTTATGGCCCAGTGGTTAGTCAGGGGCCCTGGAAACATGAATTTGCATGAACCAATTAACTATCCCTATATAAAGAATGAAGGGGGCCCCAGACTAGTAATGTGCCCAGGATCCAGTGCAGATTAAGGTTTCCTCAGTCCCTGGGCTCTGTTACAATGAGTATTGTGTGTAGTGGCTGAGTGGTGTCTGTGTGTGTGTAGGAGTGTGTTTGTGTATTTAGCATTATATATCTATACAGGTGATACTCGAAAAATTTGAATATTGTGCAAAAGTTCATTTATTTCAGTAATGCAACGTAAAAGGGGAAAACTAATAAATGAGATAGACGCATTACATGCAAAGCATGTATCACCTGTATATGTGCCTGAGAGCGTGTGTACATATTTGACTGAGTGCATCTATGTT
The DNA here is from genome assembly GCF_036172605.1 of Pelobates fuscus. Lineage (NCBI taxonomy): Eukaryota > Metazoa > Chordata > Amphibia > Anura > Pelobatidae > Pelobates > Pelobates fuscus. The sequence continues at coordinate 16,399,140 of NC_086327.1, forward strand.
TTTAACATTGTGTACCTGTGTATGAGCCAGATCATTATTGTATGTGAATGTGCCATTGTGTTTGTGGTCATGTGTGTGAGGTGAGTGTGTATGACAATGACTATTTTCAGGGAGTGACAGGGTGAGGGGTGTGAGTGTAGCAAGGGTAGCTGGGTGAATGTGACAGCATAAAGGGGTAGGTTTAACAGGGTGTGTGGCAGGATGAGTGGAGGCGAGTATGGCAGGGTGAGGGGACGAGGCTCTCTACACTAATGCCTTTTTAAAAAAATACAACATTTCCCCCTCCTTCTTACCACCAGGGCAGGAAATGGGGCACAGATACGAGCTCTGGTAGAACAGTGGGGTTCCTGAAGCTCTGTGAAAACATCAGGGCTCCAGACTCTCAGGTCTCTGTAACCCATTTGTGTGTATAACCATTACGGAGCTGTTTGACAAAAACTGGGTCTCTCCCTGAGACCTTCAGACTACAACCCCTCATCCACACTGATAAAGCAGAATTTATACTTTATGCTTCCACACGTTCAATGTCAATTAACCCAAACTGGATGGCAGTGATTTGCTGAAATATCTGCTGTAACCCAATCCTGACCAATCAGCCCATCACTGTCATCAAGGTTGGCTGAAACCTAGATTTATAATACGGAAGAAGAGTAAATGATTTGAGTCCCCACAGGATGAGCCTAGAGATTTCAGCAACATGACCACCACATTGAACAGAAGTGGTTATGGTGCTTAAAGTGCCGCTTGCGTGTCAAGTGTTTAAAGGTCTTCCATGACAGACAGAATACATATATTTACCTCCACAGTGTTATTACTTGATGAAAAATAGAACTCATTTGCTTTTCTGGAGAAGACTTGTGGTATCTGAGTCACTTAATAAACAAAAATAAGCCATTTTAGAGAATGGACACATAGTTATTGTCATATTTTTTGTAGACAATGAGCTGTTTAGAAAAAAAAAAAAACACTTAATGTATGGTCTCTCACAAGGGTTGACCTAAGACATTTTGCAGCCTGCGTCTCAGAAATAAATGGAGCCCCCGCCCCGAGCCCACTAAACCGCACCATCTGACGTTATGCCCACATAACTAATCAGATACATGTATATACGCACATATAACATTATCCGTTAATTAGCCAATTAAACACATATTCAGCCACTCATATTAAATGTAAGTAACAAGCCCCACAGACCCTTAGCTAATTGCCAGCAAACTTGTACTATACATACACATATATCTAATTAGCATGTCATCAGTTAAGTAAGAAATATTTGATTATGAATTAGATACTAATAGTCAGAGTGTATCACAGAGCTCCACATGCAATAAAACTCACAGTAATACACTGTTTCTGATTGTATCACAGAGCTCCACATGCAATAAAACTCACAGTAATAAACTGTTTCTGATCACATCACGCAGCAATACCCCAGAAATACCTATAATATGTGGTGTTGTAGAGTTGCACAGTAAGAACTTACAGGAATGGAAGGTGTATATGAGTGAATCCCAGAGATCCACAGCAACAAAACTCGCTATAATGTTTAGTGTGTAAGAGTACTTCAGAACTCCCGGGCAATAAAACTCACTGTCATGTACCGTGTGTATAAGTGTGTCACAGAGCATATCACAGAGCTCCACAGCAATAAACCTCAGATGTTGATATCTCCCATGCTGACTGCCGAGCACAAATAACAGAACTTAAAATAATGATTGATAGCGAGCTGGCGAGACTAAGTTTCAAGATAGAAGTATATATTTCGGTACCAATTCAATTGTAATTCTCAAACCTTACAAACGCTTATTTGTTAAATATAGGGAAAAAGTTCACATACTGCTAAAAATTCCAGGCAGTTAAAGTTTCCATTTAAAGGGACACTGTAGGCAGTTTGACAAGTTTATATTAATGCAATTGTCAGAGTGCCTCCAGTCCTGTTTCCCTCACCTGCCCACCAAAGCCCTTAGTTAAATAATTATTAAGTAATTAGAGGGCTTAGAAGCCCGGCATCAAGGCACACCTCCAACCCTCTGGGTATGAGAAACGGGAATCGTATTTCCTGGTTGTCATTCCGTAACATACCGTCATGGTCTGCCATAGAGAATCATTGTAAGAGGAGCATTAGATGAGCCTTCCTCCGGGATGACGTCACTGAAGGTGGAGGTCATGGAATCTCGCCGAGGGGTACTCAGGACTGGAGAAGGGTGAGTAATTTGTTTGAAAATTAATTATTTTGTTTTTATTTTAAGATTACAAGGGGGGGGGGGGGGGCTAATTGTACAGGGCCACCAACGCTGTAGTGTTAGGAATACAGATATGTTTTCCTAACTCTACAGTGTTTCTTTAATGTTGTAATATTTTTACTAGGTCTAGTGGTACCCACATCTCTCTTTGACAAGTCTATTCACCTATCTACGTTTTTCTTTTTTTCCCTAGCACTTTGTATGTGTTGATCTAACTAAGCAGTTATTTATTTGTGAATATAAGGGCAACTGAGTCATTCTCCTTTTTAAATACTCACTGCTTTAATGATTTATGCATCTAACAATACACAAAACTCCGAGTTATTAAAAATACGATAAATGCTGAATTTTTAATACAATAAATATTATTGAAAAAAAAAAGCTTCACGTGATCAGGAAACATTATGCCAGCTACGCTTTGCTGTCTGCATGTGAATTCTTGACATGACTAAAAGAAACACTTTGAGTTTGTGATTGTTATACAATAAAAGAGTAAAACGTTTGTTAAGCATGCATCATACGTTTTTATTTTATTTTTTCCATTATTATTATTATTATTATTATTTTATTTTAGGGTTCTGCCTTGTAATTCATCCAATTCATGGAATTCGCATTATGCTACGACCATGAAGTTTGCACATATACAGCAACACAAGAGGGATACCCAAGTGTATGTGAGCGTAATGGGAGGAGCTTTCTGAGCAATTATGTCAAATCCCATGAATGTTGACCACTAGCTCTCATACAAGTGTTCGTTCACGAAAATCTGAATTGTTAAACAACTTTTGAACTGGTCGATTCTGGCTGCATGGGGACTGTCTGATAACTACAGCATATAGCACATATTGTTGCATTTACAAGCCGCTCTGAGCAGAGACACTCAGCGCAAGGTACTCTCTGCACCGCAACCCTTCGCAAATGATACAAATGTGTTAATGCACTTAAAAAGACTCTTTTATCAAAAATTGTGAAATGAGTCTTATTTCTACAACTCCAAAAATGAGGCGGTGAGGAGGTATGAGGCTTTTTTCCAAATAAAATATGCGGACTGTTATCTTCACTAAGGAGGACTGGAAGCACTGCAGGCTCCCTTGGTTTCGCTACCTTGTTCCAGTCTGTATAGTTTTACCTTCGGATCTGACTTGCTAAGTACATTCACACTGTGCGTACCTGCTCCCAGCATCCATTCTGCCAGCAGGACTTGGCTACAAGTCACTGCTCAACAGATGCTAATGCAGAATTGTAGGTTTCATCGACATTTAGTTAATACCAAATTTAAATGCATTTTGCTTTCCCCATTGCAAATATATCTGTGTGGCCATGTAAATGTATAAATAAGAATCAGATGCACAATGCCAGGAACTCAAAGCTTCATTTGCATATCACATGGAAGCCAAAAGCATCCCTTCTGTATCTATCTCTCAGTAAACAGATAATACAAGCAAGTCGATCTTTAATGACAATGGGCCCTCGGCAAATCTATTCTCCTACCCCCTTTCTATCAAATAACAAATTACAAGCATTTTAGGATACAGCAATTGCAAGATCTTCGAATACAATGTGCAGAGAAAAAGAGATTGCAAGCTCTCTAGAATACATTGTGGGGTGTAATTCAGTTTAATATCATGTATGTATGATAAACACAAGCTCTTTACAAAGCACTGTGGGGTATAGCTCAAAAGGCAATTTTTTTTAAAATAGATATCTAATATAAAAAGAGATGTCTAGTTTTTTTTAGAATACATTGAAGAATGTAATACAGTTGAATGACATTTCTGTGCAACACAAGCTCTCTAGAACACAAATTGAAATGTAATACTCTAAGGCAGGGGTAGACAACTTTCGTCACTCCAAGTATTGTGGACTGCATCTCCCACAATGCTTTTAAAGCTTTATTGCTGGCATAGCATCAGGGGAGATGTAGTCCATCACATGTGGAGTGCCGAAGGTTGTCTACTCCTGCTATAAGGTATAGATCAAACGGCAAGTTCTCTAGAATATGTCAGGTATACAATAGATTGCAAGCTCTGTAGACAATATTGTGGGATGCACCGATTTTAAAGGATCACTATAGGGTAAGGAACACAAACATGTATTCCTGACCCTATAGTGTTAAAACCACCATCTAGCCCCCCTGGGCCTCTCATGCCTCCATAAATATAGTAAAAATTTAACTGTATTTAAGCCTGAAGCTGTAGATCTGCATGCTGTTTGACTCAGAAAAACAAGCAGTGTGCTGACATCATCAGAAGTGGTAACCTGATCCAATCACAATGCTTCCCTATAGGATTGGCTGAGACTGACAAGGAGGCAGATCAGGGGCAGAGCCAGCATGATTCAAACAAAGCCCTGGCCAATCAGCATCTCCTCATAGAGATGAATTGAATCAATAAATCTCTTTGAGGAAAGTTCAGTGTCTGCATGCAGAGGGAGCAGATACTGAATGTTTGGATGCATTTTAGGCAGCCATGACCCATGAAGGATCTCTAACAGCCATCTAAGGAGTGGCCAGTGAAGCTATCACTAGGCTGTAATGTAAACACTGCATTTTCTCTGAAAAGACAGTGTTTACAGCAAAAAGCCTGAAGGTAATGATTCTACTCACTAGAACAAATTCAATAAGCTGTTGTTCTGGTGAATATTGGGTCCCTTTAACCCCTTAAGGACCAAACTTCTGGAATAAAAGGGAATCATGACATGTCACACATGTCATGTGTCCTTAAGGGGTTAAAGGTTGAACTTGATGATCTTGGGTCTTTTTTCAACCAAAGCTGTTATGTAATAAATGAAAAGCTCTTTTAGATGCATATTTTTTTACATATGGCGAGCTGTTTGGATACACTGTTCTGTTTTGCAGAACAATTTGCAAGGTATTTTTCCAGGACTATTATACGCAGTGCCGTAGCAGACAGCTACAACCAGAGATTTCAAACTCAAGCCCCACTGATGTATATCCTTAATGTCACATAGAAGTTGGAAAATCGATGAAAACAACTACAAAGCACATGTACAAAAAGCTTTTAAATTAAAGTTGTTTAGTTTTAGCTGTCTTACTATTGATGGACTATATTTCCTATAATTCTAAACCGGATGACTTACCGAGAATCTTGTGATCTGCAGTTCAAAAGTGGCTGCAGTGGCTGGTTTTGATACCAGACGGTTTCTGTGTAAAGGGTAATGATTGGGCAGAGTTCTAAATGTTTATCAATAAATAGAAACATTCTATTGGTTTCCATGGTGATCACTCCAGTTTAATGATTTCATCGCACAATTTCCTATACTTGCCTATCTGGAGCATTTTGTGGACAGCCGGTCTGTCTTGTTGGCTTGCCGCACTTATAAGAAACAGAGCACGTGGACTGACTCTTTTAAAAAGATCACGTCCCATAACAGGCTCCTGGAATATTTTTGGATACTATCATAACTACATTTTTGCATTGTTATAAGTCATCTTTAAATAATAAATGATGCATTCGTTTCTCCATCTTGCTTTTTCCTAATACAAACCTAGCCTTAGAAATACTTACATATACAGCACGATAATACAGCAGCTTGCTAACAGTGTGTGTGTTATTGTAGTGTTTAACATGCTAATAAAACATTATCGTTTCCCGCATGCCCCATGCTTACCTCCGAGACGCCACTTTGAGGATACACAGCGTTATCAAATTCTATTTTATTTTCGGCATCCTATACAGAATTAAAATAAATAAGGAAACATTAAGGTGGAAGTGCCCCTTGTGGCTTACCCAACTCCTGCATTATATATGAAAAGCTATTCTGGCTGCCAAACTGCACATGGCAAGTTTTTTTTTTTTTTTTTACCCATGTGACCTCAGTAATCATTAGCCGTTCGCTAGTTTTGGGTAAGTGTAGGTCTTGGGTCAGACCAGAGCGCTTACGTATGGGGTAAAGTAGTTCGTAGAAGCCAGAATGAATACAAAATTGCCGTGTTGCGCAGCCTAAATATGTGTTTTCATAGCTTGTTGTGCATTTTAAAAAAAATTCTCTTTCTCTTGCAAAAAATTCTCTTCTTCTTGCTCCCCCAAAAAATCTACTTACTCATGTTAGATTATTTACTAAAGTGTGATTTGTCCCCCTTTCTCTAATTACAGTTAAAAAATATATTTTTTCATAAAACAGTGAGTTGTGAGTTGGAACGTGACTTACGAAATTTAGGCCAAAGTCGCAAGTATTGAACTTTACCTAAACCAGCTGTGAACTAACTGTGACTCGTGGTTTGTGGATAAAAAGGAACCAGAGCTGAATTTCGAAATACTCCTCTCATTTTGACACAATTCACTACTCAGGGAATAAGTCCTTCCATAGTGGTCCTTCTATAGTGATGACATTTGACTCCTGTCTCTCGACTCTTACAAGGTTATTTACTAATATGAATTATGGGGAATTCAAAGTGAATTTAAAATTCTATGCCAAAATAATGGTAAATGTAAACATGACTGACTCAGCGAGATTTTCTAAATTTAGCTAATATTATTTAGATGTTGACGTTCACTTTGAATTCCTAACAATTCACAAATGATTGAATAACTCTCTACATGTGAGTTGTTAAATGTCAGGTATGGCATAAAACAACATATAGGGTTTATTCACTAAACATTGAATTGTGGTGAAATTAAAAGTGAATTGAAAAAACTTAACTATTATTAGAGTTGGGGATTTTTTTTTTTCCAAATCAGAGGTTTTGTTAACATTTTGCAATTCTGTTTTCAATTTAGTAAAATGTTGTGCCTGGAGATAAACCCTCATAGAATTGGTTGATACATTTACGCTCTCTGATACATTAACATCCTTGCCCCATTCACTTTTAATTAGAGTTCCTAAACAGCTGCGTATTCGCCTTCTCAAACTATGCACCGCAGTTACATGGCATGTTCTCAAATACTGGACCCGATTGTTTTTTTTTTTTTTTTTTTTTTTTGCGCCTATTTCTATAACAGTTTTTACAACAAGAATAAGAAGATATCATTTAAAATGTTTACCCTCTAAACCAGGGGTCCCCAAAAGGCAGATCCCCAGATGTTTTAACCCCTTAAGGACCAAACTTCTGGAATAAAAGGGAATCATGACATGTCACACATGTCATGTGTCCTTAAGGGGTTAAAACTACAGCTTGCATGATGCGTTGTCATTCTAAAGGCATGCAAAGCATCATGGGAGTTGTAGTTCTACAACATCTGGGGATCTACTGATTGGGCACCCCTGCTCCAAACCATCGATTCCAACCAACTATTCCAATCTGACACACAACGTGTTAAACTCTACCTTATTTAGCACTACACAGGTATTTTATATTACAGCGTACACAGCATGCAATCCAATTTAAACTGCCAGAGTGTAAAATTGCATTAGTCCTCTATTATCTCAATTAATAATAATGATCTCCTAGCTCTGGATGTATCCCTGCTCTAATAAGTCCTCACCTCTGGTTCCATAGCCACCAGGCTAATCAGGGCAACCAAGAGAATAGCGACAAACAGCTTCTGAGTCATTATTCAAAGTCAGCGTACGGCTATTTCTGTATAGTGTGGGACCCCGCTGCCTTGCCTTTTATATCACTCTCTCTGGTAACCATTTGGACTTCCCATTACCTGGTCACTGGGGTGGACACAGCTTCAGGGAAATTCCCATTGAGGGAAATTCCAATACCGACCCACACAGTAGACACATGGCCCTTCTCCAGTGTAAACTTTACCGCAATGATAGGATCAGTGGGACTTCCTGGAGTGCTTGCAAGTTATTTCTTAAAATGTATCTGAAATCTTCACCAGTGTTACTGTCTGTGTTGAGCAATCATTGACTGGAAATGCAAATATATCTAAAAAAAAATGAAGCAATAAAAATAAACAGATATTCTTAACTAACCAAAAAAAAATGATGTTCTCTGTCATTTTACATTTGATTATGTTTCCAATCCCTTTCTGCGTCTCATTTGTGTGATTTTGACCTTTAAGGTCATTTATACCTTGGGCAGGCTGGGTAGGAAATGGTTGTCCCAGCTCTGCCCAGAGATATGAGTGCCCTGTGATGCATTAAATGTATATTTTCATCTATGATGGCATGGAAACTATAATTTTTCAGTTCTCCACTTTGTACCCTTCCATAAAACAAGCTATTAAGCTTCGTCCATTGTCAGTTGAGTGTCTCTTATGCTTTGATTTGCTCGGTTTAATAACGTGACCTTGGAAACTCCCAGGGTCAGCAGTATGTCAGTATGCATGTGCTTAACAATGAATGGACTATGATGCCTATGATCCTTGGCTAACTACAGGCTTACCTAAATCACATAATGAAAAACTGACTTTGCATTAGATAATAAATAGGCTTATTAGTTTAACAATGCCTAGGGGTCAATCTAGGGGTCCGGCTTAATATTAATGGAACTTTTCATCATCTGTAAAATCATTGCATGACATTTTGATTCATCCCTATAGTTCTTCCAAACTTGAAAACAAACAAACCGGCAGTGTTATTTAAGAAACCAAAATACACCAATATGAAAATAAAGCTTAAACTCAGCTATGATTAGTGCTGTAGTTTTTCCTTAAAGGGACCCAGACCACCTATTCTCATTGAAATGGCCAGAGCGCAGTGTCCCTGCATGTTTATATTACAGTGCCAACACTGCCCCTAATGGCTGTCTAACACACTGCCACTAGAGTCGCTTCATGCTTTTTCACGGAGTTAGACTCCATAAAGCAACGCTGGATGTTGTGCATTAGAATATCCAGCATCTTCAAATCCCCCATAGGAAAGCATTGATTCAATGTTTCATAGAAACTTCAATGTTTACATTGCAGCGTTAAGCCCACCTCTTCCTGACAGCCACTAGAGGCGCTTTCTGCTCCCTAACAGATTTGTACTCTGTAATATGACGTTGGACATCCTCATGCATTGCATGGGTACGTCTAACATCTTCAAATCCCCTATAGGAAAGCATTGATTCAGTGTTTCATAGAAACTTCAATGTTTACATTGCAGGGTTAAGTCCACCTCTTCCTGACAGCCACTAGAGGCGCTTTCTGCTCCCTAACAAAGTTTTACTCTGTAAAATGATGTTGGACATCCTCATACGTTGCATGGGTACGTCTAACATCTTCAAATTCCACATAGGGAAGCATTGATTCAGTATTTTCCTATGAGGGAGCCTTACTGCGAAGGGCATTATTATATTGGGCAGACTAGATGGGCCGAATGGTTCTTATCTGCCGTCACATTCTATGTTTCTATGTGAATTACGTCAAGCCAGCTCCGTGACATTGCGGGGAGAAACCTAGAATAATGCTGAGCAAAAAAGGGTTTTTAACCCTTTACATGCAGAACAGTAGGGGGACCTAATAAGTTAGGGAAAGGGACACTATATGTAGTGTTAGGAATACAGGTATACCATAGTGTTCCTTTAGGTTTTTGCACGAAAACACAAAAAATACAGATATGCCGTTGGATATCCAATGTTTTGTGTTTGTATTATTACTTTCACTAATAAAATTATATTTGAAACTACTTCATTATCAATTCCCCTCTCTCTGTGCCCCCATTTTGTTTTCCTATCACAGAGTTTTTCTTTTAGATGGGGACTTTTTAATTCCTATATGAAACTACTTTGGAAGGAAAAAACTATATTTTTTACTACTGACTTTATGCTCCGTTTGTATTGTATTTTTACTTAGTTTTTTTTTTTATGTATATATGTTGCAGATTTCCGTGTTTTATGCCCTTTCCAGCTTTTTTATCCTACTTGCTGACTACATTTTGGCCACATTTGGTTTATATACATACGGTACATCACAAATCCATTTCTCCGGTCCTTGTGCCCATTAAGCATCCAGTCTATGCACAGTCATCCCAGCGAACATCATGTTGTTGAAGATTGCTGTTGCTCTTCACTTTAAATCTAATGCAAGTTGATTGGCTATATTAAACACAAATGAAAGACTGGATAACACTTCTGAATAAGAATCAACAAATATTCCATGCAGTATTCCACTAGGAGTTAAAATCTTCCTCTTCCATTCTACGTCTTTTATTGGGGCAAGTGAGATGTTTGGTTCAAGCAGGGCCCTTTATCAATGTAGAATCACTTGTCTGAAGATGGCCCTCAGGTGGTTTGAGATGTAAGGTTTGAGTTCCGTGTTGCCCTTAATGAAAGGTTTACTGAATAAGCACATTTTGGCTCTTTGTGGAATTCTTCAATGCAAGATCATTCATTTATATTCAGGTAAACTACTGAGATTTATACATAATGTGCATTTTACAGTTTGTCCTTATTAACATTTTTGGGGTCAGGCAAGGAAACAGATGCGGGTTGCTATTTCCTGATCAGTTCTTCAAAATAATGTTATATAGAGATAGAGACAGGAGATACAGAAAATGATGATAAGGTGTATTGATTGGTACTGCTTTGAAAACATTGTGTATACTTTCACGGCGCTGCAAAGAAGGAAAAAGACATCTGCAAACAAAATAGAAAAACAATGGATAAAATTGAGTGTGGAGCGAAACATTGTTGCAAAGGAAAGGCTCTGTGTTTTGTTATGGTAGTAAGTCGGTTATTAATCTAGAGGGGTAGCAACTAGACCTCGCTGACGAGGCTCAAACAAGGCTGAAACAATTGTCCGGGCTTGCTGTATCTCTCGTGCCCTTATGGGTGGGATCAGTTTGATAGGTCTTGGAATATGTTCTCTTTGTAATGGCACAAGTGAGCAAAAACGATCTTGTGACCTGACTGGGAATGTACCTAAGGTCAGCTACTGAGTTTCTCTAAACTTTTGTCTCAGAGTTCTTATATTCTTTGTTTTTGTTGCAATGCATTAACGTGGCTCTCCCCAAGTTAAAATGGTAATCCAGATGTGGACCCTGTGCTCAATGTTCCTAGAGGATTATCAGCTACACTTTGCTGATGAGGCAAAATAAGGCCAAATTGTTAGTCTTTGGCTGCTGTATCTCTGCAGAGATAACTTTCCAGGCTTTTGGTTCTGGACTGCCCTTACGGGTGGGATCAGTCTGATATACCTTTGAATATCTTCTTTCTGTAATGGCACAAGTGAGCAAAAACTTTCATATGTTCTACTTGATCTGCTAGATTTCCAGGGAATCTGAAACAAATAGTGGCTTTAATTTGTTCTATAATGTGTTTAAACATTAAAACATAATAAAATAAGAAATAACTTTGTGTAGGGCCCTAGGTAGGATGCCAGATAAGGGCCTTAACCTTGAGCCCTGAGCTCTTTTCTGTTGGTGTTGTATGTGGTGGTTAAGTTTTGTACAGTGGCGTACATATAGGGGTCACTGGGGTCCGCAGGGCTGTGACCCCTGGGTACCAGACGCCATGTTTTGCGGCTCAGGCCTGCACGTCTGTCTGTCTGTATGTACGTAGGCCTGTCTGTTTTTATGTGTCTTTGTATGTATGTGTGTCGTGGTGTGTGTGTGTGTTTGTGTCTGTCTGTCTGTCTGTATGTGTCTGTGTGTGTGTCTGTCTGTATGTATGTGTGTATGTGTCTTTTGTGTATGTCTGTCTGTTTGCATGTATGTGTCTTTGTATGTATGTGCGTCTGTCTGTCTGTCTGTCTTTGTATGTGTGTCTGTCTGTGTACATGCCTGTCTGTATGTGTCTGTGTGTGTGTGTTTGTATGTTTGTGTCTTGTGTATTTGTCTGTCTGTGTGTATGTATGTGTCTGTATGTATATGTCTTTGTATGTATGTGTATGTATGTGTGTATGTATCTGTCTGTCTGTATGTGTCTATGTGTGTGTGTCTCTATGTATGTATGTATGTGTCTGTGTGTATGTGTGTGTGTCTGTGTGTATGTGTGTGTGTCTGTATGTATGTATGTGTCTTTGTATGTATTTATGTCTTGTGTGTGTCTGTATGTATGTGTATGTGTCTATGTGTCTGTGTGTATGTGTGTCTGTATGTATGTGTCTTTGTATTTATGTGTGTCTTGTGTGTGTGTCTTTGTGTGTGTGTGTGTGTGTGTATGTATGTGTGTATGTGTCTGTATGTATCTTTCTGTCTGCGTCTCTATGTATGTATGTGACTGTGTGTATGTGTGTGTGTATGTAAATATGTGTGCCTGTATGTATGTGTGTGTGTGTGTGTGTCTGTCTGTTGGGGGGGAAGAGAGAAGGGGGAGAGGGAGGGGTGGGGTAGGGTTCAGTTTTGCACCTGGGCCCAATGGATTGTGTGTACGCCACTGGTGTTGTACATATATGTATATGTGGGGGAGGGGGACTGAGTGTTGTGTGTGTGTGCATGTAAGAGGCTAATAGTTGTATGGGGGGGAGACTGTGTGTTATGTGTGCAGTGCAGTCTGTGTTGTGTCACGAGGGAGAGACTAGGGGGCATGTTTTACATTTGCTCCTCTCTGTGGCAGGAGTGGGTGTTATCCCTTGTAGTCCAGAGGAGATACTCCCTCACAATTCTGGCACTCATTTAATGATTCATAGTGTGTGCTGTGGTCTGTCCAGCGATTAAATGTGTGGAAGCAGGGAGATCTCTTGATCCCCCTGCCGCCTCACAGATGGTCCCTTTAGATATTTAGCCGGAGCCCCAGGCCAAGAGAGGGGGCCACTGGGTCTGAGCACGGACCCAAGGCAAACCGCCTATGTTGTCTACTGAGTAATTTGTCTAGATAAGATGTGACCTATGCAAATTTATATAAAGCGGTGCTGCTACACCACCTATCAGATTGAGGATATCACTGTGCTGAGTTTGTATAAGTGCTACTTTAAAAAAGTGATAGCTGACACAACTTGCTCAGAGACAGTCACAGTCACAGCACAGTTTCATGGAGGAAATCACAAGGCATTGATCATAGAGTAGTAAAGTCTCACTTAGAGAAAAAACTTTAAAAAAAAGTGCAGAGATGCGTGGGATAGTGTCTCCATCTCAGATTCCTCTCAGCAGCACAGGCACACACTAGATTTAGTTAAATGTATTTGCCTTCATTACAGCCACTACAAAGGGATCAGATAACTTGTCAAACTATATTGTTGTTTATCAAGTAAGGGTTGATACATTCCATGGCTTAAAAGCTTCACTATAGCTTTAGGAATGCAGAGCTGTATTCCCAACACTATGGTGTTCCTCTTCCCCACCCCCTCCCCCATGACAATGCAAGGGTTAAAAAAAAGATTCTTTGGTGCTGGCTCCATCTCCACCTTCTCCGATTTCATTTTGAGGGGAATCCATAATGTGCATGCACAGCAAACGCCATGCACATTAGGAAAGCACTGAATCAATCCCTTGTCTTTTCTTGTGGCCAGCCTAGGGCACACCTGTGCAAAAATCATGCTGTCTAATCCGAATCTTGATATGCCACACCTGTGAGGTGGATGGATTACCTCGGCAAAGGAGAAGTGCTCACTAACACAGGTTTAGACAGATTTGTGAATAATATTTGATAGAAATAGGCTTTTTCTGTACATAGGAAAAGTCTTAGATCTTTGAGTTCAGTTAAAAAAAAAATGGGGGCAAAAACAAAGTATTGTTTATAATTTTGTTCAGTATATATACATTTTCAGATTGTATTTTTGTGTTATTTAGGATTGATAAAAACAAACTATTGATGACTTACAATTGAACTGTTTCTGGGTCATGAGGGTCGTAGAGTGGAATGTGCAAAAATGCTTTATGAGCAATATGCAAAGCAGAATTAGCCAATATATAGTAGATATTTAATTAACATCATGATTTAGTGTTTTTCTCCCCGGTAAGAAAATCTTAATATAGCTTTCTTAGTAATAAAATGCAATTGTATTCCAGCCGGGGAGAGGGTGGAGAATGAGGTTTGGGGTACATCTAGTAGCTTCGAGACAAATGCCTCGTCTTTCTTTCCTTGTTTCTCTTCTCTGGTAGAGTTGCAGAGGATGACATCATAACAAACAGCTCCAGGTCCGTAAAATCACATGTTAGAGATGGAAAAGGAAAACAAAATGTGTGCCAGGAGGGTCAAAAGACCTTTGTCTGCATGCCATACCAACATGTAACAAAGAGAGCCAAAAACTGTCTGGAAATTAGTATCAATCGAGCTCTGAAGCTCCTAAGAGTGTCGATGCAGAATTGTGTTTGCCATTTTTTTCTTGTTTTTCTTATATATGTGCTGATGATATTGATATTTGACTCTGTGTTATATATTGATGTGATGATGTCTTCTGATAAACAAGTGCATCTAGTTTTCTGTCCTTTTTTCATTGGCTGCACATTACATAGTATCTCAGACAATGTGGAATGCTGGGCAACGTGACAGTTGTTCAATAAAGCATTCCTTGGGAATGCTTTTTCCAGCGCTGGCAAGCATGAGCCTCCCCCAAGGGTAACTACCTTGCTACTGTAATTAGGCACTGCTAGAGAGGTCTGGCTTTGAATTCCTAATTCAGAATGCTCTGTGTGATTCAACCTGTATAAGTCATTTGCTCTATCCTTCTTCCGAAAAGGGCTTGCAGCCATCTCGTTTCATAGTGCTTGACATATAGGACAGCTGTTCTCTGAAGCCTGTCTAGTGATTTCCCATTAAACACTGTGCAATATGTGCATGGGACTCTTAATAAGTATGGCTCCCTGACACTTCCTAAACTTATTACCTTATTACAGCTTATGCTAAACTATCCGTCCACAGCGTAATGCAAGCCAACTTAAAAGAGGCGATCTCTCTTTGTGTCAACGGCACACACTGTCCATTTGTCTTCACTCTTCTCTTCTTCTGCCTTGGATTCCCAGTTAGGATATGGTTACTAGTGCATCTACCCTTCCATCTAGTGGATGAAGCATGCAAGTATGCCTGCCCAATGCATATTTCTCTTCCCTATGACTGTTACTATAAATTATTTTTATGAACAATCTTCATTCTCCAGCTTTCAAGGGTTTACCTTATGTCTAGCTATAGAGTGAAATGGCTGATTCTGTTGCAGGGATCCAAACTATCCTGATATCGGGGGACAGTCTCAATTTCGAGGTCCTGTTCTGCTACCCTTATTTAGTTCCCTGGTGTCTTCAGATTTGTGCAGCACAATTTGAGCACATCATTAGATGTTCTCACACTGTGCTTGGGCAGTAGGGCCATGGGCGCATCAGCAGTGCTCTCTGCATGGTCCTGTAGGTTGACAGTCAACCAGGAGTCTTTCTGTCAGCCTGGCATGCCTGATTACATACCTCCTGATGCTGGTCGCTATGCAATTAGGGTTATTCATTAATGTGTGAATTATTTTAAAACTGAATTTTGGATTTTGTGCAAAAAACTGGCTAAATGGAGAAAGTTCCCCAAGGCAGATGTGTTTATAGTTCAACATCAGCTACCTTGGCCTAAGATTCAAGATTCACTTTGAATGGACAACCATTCACACTTTAGTGAATAACCTTGTCTAACACAAGATATGGGCATGCAAAGATGAACAAATGATCAATTTACCAGCATTGGTGTACACCACTGCAATTCTATCACAAGACCGTTGCAATTCCATCAGTTAAGATGCCTTAGACAACGTCACACATATACGTTAAGTTGCTAATATACGGTAATTTACAGTGCTTTCAGATTGATCAGTGCAAACATAATAGTGAACACTGTTGCTCTTATTGGCTTGGCTGCCCAATATCTCAGTGTTACCTTTCTGCTGTTAATGAAAATCTCCACAATGGTAGATACAAAATGCTGTGTCCATTTAACTGTGGATGAGGTCAGCCAAGACAGCTTCCTGGTCTCAGTGCGAAATCACTAAAATCAAGTCAAGAATTCTTATCATGAATAGAAAAATGTTGGCAGTTATGGCAAAACCAGCTTTGTATTTTTTTGTATTTTTTTTTTGTTTTGCTAACATCATATTATTCTTTAGTCAAGTCTAATTTTCCCTCTCCTATCTTGATTGAAACCTCATGTAACAAAAAATATATTTAGAAAGAAAATTATGTTGACACCATTTTTATCATCTTTCTATAAAAGGGACTCATAAAAAGATAATTGCATCTCGTTCTCTGAGTCTTTCCTTTCTGAAGACCGGTTAGTCTTAGACTGTGACGTCTCTTCTCCCCTAATAATGACAAAGGACTTAGGAATGTGTCCTTCTCGCCAGACAGAATTATTGTCATAGAAATAAAAAAAGTGACCTGTAACCAGTTCTGTTCGTTCCCTCCACCACAGATTGATTTAGCGGCGGTAGCAAGGAGTCAAGGAAGAGGCCTTTGCTTTGCTTATCCCATTTCCCTTAGTGCACAATGACACAGTTATTTAGAGACTTCAAATGCCCATCACTCAACAAGTTTGTCTCATAGCAACACAGTGACAGAGGGACAGACATTCCGTAACCATTGATAAAACAGATTAATCTAGTTTATTGATTTTAAGCATGTGACTCTAGAATCAACTGAACTGTGAAGGCCCCACAGGAAACATATATTGAACGTTTACACTGTTTAGCAAAAAAATAAACGCAATAAAAAACAAACAAAACATGGTAAGAAAATGAAACATAGAAATAAAATGTAAGAGGAAGACTCATCAGCATTTGAAATGTATTTTAGGGCAAGAATTAAATGCAGAAATGTAAAGGTGAAAGCAAGAAAGGGGAAATTAATTCTCTCAGCTCTTTCCTTGCTAAAAACAATCTATTGGGGCCTAGTGAGGCTTGGCGCCTGCCACGAGTTGCCTTGGTAACTTAGTCAGCCAATCCTAGTCTATGTATCTCATACAGGGATTAAATTAAGACACAATTGGTTGTAACTGGCGATGATACTTTCTACAAACCAAGGTTAACATTTTTTGTAGATGCAGCAAAGAGTTTTCACATATAAATTTCCCTTTATCTTCACGTAATACCTCAAAACAAGCAAACAAACAAAAAATAAAGCATATGGACTTCTGAAAACAAATCTGATGGGACCGTCAAAGCTTTGCATTCAATAGAAACCTGCTAAGGACCTATTTACATAATATGTTACAGGCAGTGAATTGGTAAAAAAAAATAAACAAATCAAAGATTATTGTGATGAATGCGACTTAAAGGTAAACCGTCACTTTTCTAAAATTTACATCATTGAATAAAAGATGGAAAATCACCTATAATGTGTACCTTAATAGTGTTAACCCTTTTTCATGAAACATTTTCTTTTAAATTGATATTAAAGATTTTGGAACTTAAATACTAATCCAGTTCAGACAAGGCAAAAAAGTATTTAAAAATCAAGAGGGGTCATAGAAACATTGTTTTATTGTTATATCTATTTCTGTCTCTGCATATCGAGGACAGAATGTATAACCTTGATTGACAGAGAGCTATGATTCAGGTGCCCAGTTGCAGGATAAAGAGGTGCAGATTTCTGGATTTAATTAGATTTTTCACACTTCACAGATACATTGTTGTTAAATTAAAGGATAATTAAACATTTCTTTAAAAAAAAAAAAAAAACTCAGGAAGCCACAGTTTGCCTTTAAAGCATAACATTCACTTGAACAACTTCATGGGATACAATTTTTAAGTTCGAGCATCTCCATAACAGTAGTGCCTAATCATGCATATTTTTTTAATTTTAAATGCTCAATTTAGGTTTGTCTCTGTTTGTCTCTGTGTTGTATCTAATGTGTTTGGCTTTGGAACCTAAGAAAGTGACATGGAAAGGATGAAGGTGCATGTAGCCATATACTGAGGGTATTTATACCCTAAAGCTTCCCCTGCAGATTGCTTGTATCTCATTGCGACACAACCCACTTCATGCCCCGGGTCACTTTGTGAAATGTCATTTTGACAGAAGGCAGAACACCCTAGTCTACCAAGGTCAAAAGTGTGTTATATATGTGTGTGTGTGTGCATTTATCTTTGTGTAAAAGTGTATACATCCCCGCATTCAAATGCCACCACTACAAACAAATACACTCCTGTATTCAAATACAAACAGTACACGCCAACACACCCCTGCATTCAAACACCAATGCTACACACGAATGGGCAAATATGGTCATCAGCTGGCAAAGCTTCTTGGGGTTTGTAGGACAGTAAACGATCTACCTTTTGGCATGCCCCTGCCATCTCACTTCTTAATTATCTGCCATTTAGGAGTTAAATCACTTTTGTTTTGTTTATGCAGCCCTAGCCACATCTTTCCTGGCTGTGACTGATACAGCCTGCCTTGAAAAATAAATGGTTTCATTTTCAGATTTAACAGCACAACCTATTTACTTTTGTATTATTTTTCCTGTTCTATTAACTGAACTTCATTCACACTCAGGAGGGTTCTACACGTAATTAACAGAGCAGGAGAAAAGATATTTGAAAATAAACAGAATTTGCAATAAAGGAAGTTTAAACATTAGATCTCTCTTTACAGGAAGTGTTTAGGTCGACTGTTTAGATTATATGCAGAGGAGGCAAGTAGGGCTGCATAAACTAAATGGCAGATAATTAAACAATGAGACTGCAGGGGCATGACCTTGACACCAAAACCACTTAATTAAGTTGTTTTGGTACTTATATTGTTCCGTTAAATCTTCATAAATTTCTCTCTGTTTTTTTTTTTTATTTTAAGGAAAGCTGATCTGGGCATTTTATTCAGCGATGCCTTAAGGTGCACGAATGCACATTCCTCAGAAACTTGCCCGGTAGGCCAGGCTCTTAGGCAGCTAACAACAGTTAACAATAGAATGTAACAATGTACTGATACTTCCTCTTCTTGCATTATATCTTTTATAATTCAAATTATTGACATTACATATTCACTTTTTATGTAAAATTATGATTTCAATTATATCTAAACATGATCACACGATGAAGGCATGCTTTTATACGTAATATTTGACAAGTGGATTAAAATTTTGTTAATTTATTTTAAGTATTTTGTCTGTCACCAAAAAAAATAACACAAAGTCAATTATTTATATATTTATTGTACAGTTCGTATTTCAAACTATTATTTTAACTCCAGCCTGTAATGTCTGGATTCCTTACGAACACCAAACTTCAAATAAAACTCAAGAAAACTTTGCAAGCATCTAGATTATGGGAATATTTTTTAAAATAGCTTTCAAATCATAAATAAGCCCCAACCGCCTATGACTTTTCTCTCTCACCGGCGCAGCCCTCCATAGATCATAGTGACAAATAAAATAAAGGCAGTTCTTGATCATTGAGTGAGTGCCATCTGTTATAAGGTGACAGAGTGACAAAGGATTTCTTACACAACCTTTTTTTCCCTGTTCTAGAAAGTGCGCATTCCTCAGATTACAAAACAGTAGCCATTAGTGGCTTACAGTAAATCAGAAAACTCATTTAGAGGGGAAGTCACATAGGCTAAATGTTCTTCTTTTTTTGCTTGTGTAATAAATGTAGTTAATTTAACAATGCTTGAAAGTATTGGATCTTATTGATATATTAGTCAGGGAATATACTAAGCGGATTCCAATGGAAAAATAAAAATGAACTGTATATTAAAAAAAAAAAAAAGCACCTTGAACTTACTTTGAATTTCTGACAATGTATACGTTAGTGGGTAATATTGTCATCACTGTACTGGTTGCAAAGTTGAAAACTCCTTAAAACTGCGTTAGAATTAAAGGGACACTCTAAGCACCAAAACCCCTACATCTTAATTTTATGGTTAAGTGCATAGATGATGCCACTTTTTTCTGGCAATGTTAAACATTTCAGAGAAGCAGATAGCTGGAGCCATTTTTTTTTCCCATAATCTATTTTGATTTGTTCGATATCATCACATCATTATGATGCTCCTCCTAGAAGCATTTGATTGGTGGATCTCTGCGATTGGCGTGCACGCACAATGTGTCCTCACTGCTTCTCTACGAGAAGCTTATAATTTGACAGTGCTGTATTATAGGTAAGTTTAAATGCTTTATAATTTATTTATTTATTTTTAAAGAAAGCTAAGTAATATAAAGCTACTAAGGAACACATCTGTTTTTAAAAACAAGAAGTTTTGTTCTTGACGATGGAAGGTTCTGTTAAAACAACCCAGGGTAGGCTCAGAGCATTATTTTTTTTGGGTGCCCAAGTTCCAGTATGTTTTAAGTGATAGAAAGTTAGTCTTGTCTTGCAAGAAATAGCTTTCTATTCGCAGCATCCATTGAGATGATTATCAATGAGCCTTTATATGCTTTACATTAAAATGTTTAAAAATGTTATACTACATCTAACAGATACATTTAAAATAATTGTTTTTATATGGCAAATCATTTGGAGTTTTAGGCAACATATTTGACTGGCTGGACCCTTGTATGGCCACTTGTTAAAACCATCATCAAGAAAGCACCTAGTTTCTCACCCAGAAATTCCTTTAGAATATTCATCAATTAACTCCCTTAACAAGAAGTAATCCGTCTGTCATTCATAATATTTTCCTGATGAGAAATGCAGAGGTATTTTATGTTCTGTCACATTGTTTCGGACTTGTATCCAAAGCCAAGTTACACATAGGGTGGTTCAGGATGCCGCCAAGGTACTGGGCTCAGACAAAGAGCTATTGCTCTGTGTTCCCTAAACTGGCAGGGAGATCAAAAGATCTCCTTGGTCAGCCGTGTGCCTCCTCACTTTGACAGTGCAGTGCAATGGTCTGCACTTTTGTTGGTTCCATATCACCTTAAAAGCTCCCTTGTGGTCCCCTGTGGTTCTTATTGACTGAGCTCCAGAGCACAAACGATATCCATTGTGGTCCATTATTGGTGTAGACCACAGTGCTCTCTTACTGGACCACCAGGGAATGCTATCCACCTGATTCCCTCTTACCAAAAGGTGCATAGGATGGGAAAGGTGGCAAATAACCTCCCCCAACCACCACATAGCACAACCTCCCACACACATAAACCTCAGAATACTCCACACAACTCCTACACAACATTCAATCAACACACATAGGCACTCTCAGCCTCACCCTACACATAGCTCTCCTCCACAAACAAAATACTCCGACCCTACACACTCACACACAGCCCTCAATCTCCCTCACAAGTATATGGCATTCAACCACCACACACAACACTCACAGAGCAATGCCCAGGCTCTAGAAGTGGGTTCCAATCTCGAAAACTGCCTATTGTACCTGGGACATCTTAATCCAGCTCTGCTTTCACCTCTCCAATGGCTCTGATTTAAAATCAACGTATTGTTACTGAGATGGAGTGGGACTAATATTGTATTAAACAATCTGCTGGAGGATGTAAAAGTGCACACAAATTGGTTTGTGCCAGTTTGTCCAAATCATAATCCTTTTACACCACACCCAAACTAATCACTTAGTCTAATAGTCTAATCTTCTTAGGTAGGTCATAAACTAACACCTTGCTTCCTTCAGCTTCAGATTAAAAAATCTCTAATGAGACAGAGAGGGGTATTTTTCTAAACCTCTACATACATATTAACCCTTAATTTATTATTAGTAACTTATTAAGCATGTTAAAATGCTTAATACGGGCACATGTGGGTGGCAGCATTGTAACATGGCTGTGTGATACAAAAGTAAATACAAATATACAAAGATAAGTCCTGTACTCCAACTCCCACTACTCCTGGGTGGCAGCAATGACCATAGCACACATCAATACACACAATAAAAACCAAAGAAAATAGTTACTTGTGCACTATCCCTAAACCCCTAAGCATATTTAAATAACTCCAGTTTTTAATGTATGTATTGGGGATGAATTGTACTATGGTTATTGCTGTTGCCCAAGAGTAGTGGGAGTCTGAGTGCATGACTTATCTGTGTATATTAATCTTATTAATTGAATATGACTCCACAGGTAAATCCCAAATGAATCGATTCATCCAGGTATAGATTGCAATGGCTTGATTTGTGTAAATTGGCTGAAATTTGTTTGGCACAAGTCTATCAGCAATTCCCCACTACTGCAGCTTAATCAGTCTAATAATATACCCTTACTACCCCCTGTTTCATACATTAATGGGTAGACAGGTATTAGGGATCTCCATGGGTAATCATTGGTGGTCCAGTGGGGGGGAGCAGGTAAATATTCCTTGTTCTTCATGGGAAATTCCTGCTCTGTATGTGATAGAGGGCCAAGGGACATAATATTATACAGTGATACATAGTAGGCTGTAATACAGCACAAAGGTGCGCAAGCAGTGTGGAGATATCTGTTCTACCTTAAGAACAAAACACAAGAACAGGAACAACAGCTGCAGATAGAGTCATAGGGAGTGCAGCTCTCCCGCGCCTTGGGTTTCAAGACACCCGTTTATTTCAACATATTGTTATGCCAATGTGCAACATTGTTACATGGTAATTATAAATCAACTCCACAAAACCCCAGTAAGTAACAGTGGTCTTCCATTGTCCTGCCCTAATATAGTGACTTCCCCTTTAACTGGATGACTCCCTACTTTAGGTGGTGAAATACACATGCAACAGAATAATCTGCTCAGCGAGTGCTTGAGTCACCCTGCAGGTCTATTGCAAGAAACAGTTAATGAAGTGATGCTCTATAGATCTATAGCAGTTAAGCGGTAAATGAAGCGACATGCTGCAGTCTCTAGCAATGAAAAATTAATTAAGCAATGCTCTGTTGGGCTGTATCGTCCTTTGAATGGGCCATAAGAAAATAATGCCCGGCAGGAATGCAGAGCTAAGAGGGATGGCATTAAACAAGGCTCTGCAGGTACTAAGCAGAGGGTATTTATAACCCTGTGTGGGGAAAAGGGAAAGCCAGCAGGTTGCCCGCAGCGACATTGTGCTGAGCACTTCAACACTGACGTCCTCTGGGATCAAGTGAGTTAAATGTGACTTACCAGTTATAAGGTTTGCATAATAACGCAGAGTGTAGCACAGTCACTGGTGCTTGATTAAGTGCAGTCAGGGTTCTAAAATAATAAGCTAATCTGTAGGTTTTAATAAAATGTAGAAGAATGGAAAGGACATTCAGTAACCCTTTAGTTGGGATCCAAAGCTGAAAAAAATAGCTAGAGAAGGCTAAGTGGTTAGCCCCTTGACCTCTTCCCCATGTAGTGGTAGGTGAAGGTAAACTATAGCGGCACATCTCTTGACGATGTTAAAGATATTATCATGTAAGCTTTATAGAGGTGAGACATGACAGTCAACCAATCACAATGCAGTGGACAGCTGCCTCAATATGTCAGGGTTATATAAATACAGGCTGGGGAGCTCTCCGTTTGATACCGTCTAGCCAGTTGGATTATCAGGGTCATTTCTAGTCTAGAATGTTCTCTTGGATATTTCTATTATTTTGTATTAGTTTACGATAATTATATTTATGTTTAAGTTTTTTTTTTGTTTTTTTTTTTATGTTTTGGAATTAGGGTTAAGGTTATGTATTTAGATGTATTAGGGACAGAGGATCTTCTTCTGGTCCTTGTGTTATTAGAATCAAGAGATCGGATACGTTTCGGTTCTTCGGGTAAAATATTACTGCCCAAGCGATATAAAATACTGGATAAAGTGGAAATTACCAGACTTGTGCATTCGGCTTCAAACTAAATTCATAATTCTGAAACTCTGTATAGACGAAACTGTTTTGTTTGATTTGTGGTTTAGAATCTGTACGTTGCACCAGATCAATGAATGGTGGACAAAAAGATGATTGATGGTTACGAGACAGACACTAAATGTTGACTTAATTCACAGATCAAATGAGAAGAAACCAATTGAGAAAAAAAGAAGGATCAGTAATAAATAAAAATCTATATATTTATAGTATATAATTATTAAATATTTAATATATTACTATGTATGTTTACTGTCCCTCCTCTTTTTTGCCTCTATTAGTTCATTCTTGTCACTTGATCTGTAAACCAAGTGGTGGGGAAGACACCTATCAGTGTTCTGCAAGATATATGTAGTATTTATATTTTACAGTTCACCAACTGGACAATTGTCACTCCATTTTGGTTTGTCCAAATAATTTTCCATGAAATGATTGCATGAACAAAATTTGACCAAATTGAAACTGAAATTTTTTTTAAATTAATCGTCTTGAACAAACCAACTTTTTAAACTGTGTACAAGTCTAGAGTTCACCAGCAACCCATGGGGTTCAAGCACAATAATACAGTTAAAAAATAAAAATAAATTATATATACATACATATATATATATATATATATATATATATATATATATATATATATATGGCATTATGCCTGGAGTTATGGAAATAATTTGTTGTCAGCCTATGTCTACCTGCCTCCTCCCAGCTTTCTCCTGACCTTCTGCCTAAGATTTTGAATCCTACCCACCTCTCCCTTATTATACTCTTTCAGTAAATGGGCCCTTTTTTTCTTCTGTTTTGGCACATCATAACCGACTTGCTACTACTGGTATAACTCAAACCTTATTGTATGCATCGGCCTTTGACCCCAACCACAATATATATATATATAAATCCAAGCTATTGCACTGCAACTCCAAAATATACAAAAGTTACCCGGTGCTCAGCAACACGTCAAATGCTTTTCATCAGGACAATACAATATTGTCCTGACAAACAGTTCCTACTCGGAACTGAAACGTTGACTATACTGGAGTCAAAGGGAGTGCTGATATTTTTCCTGGATGGTATATATATATATATATAAATATATATATATATATATATGTGTGTGTGTGGGGGCCAGTAATATAAAATGTGTATTTTTTTTAAATTGGAAGGTATTGATTTGTTTTTATATTATTTTTACAAATCTCTTAAATTTATCTTCATTCCACCACTGGGAGAGTCTCCATACCACAGCTCCTGTCTGCCTCCTGTGAAATCTTATTTTCTGATTAGATCCAATCAGATGCTTTTTGTTGATAAGCCTTAGGACTAGTGATGTCCCGAACAGCTCGCCGGGAACCGTTCGAACAACACGCGCGATGTTTGGTCCGACCCCTATTCGTCATCATTGAGTAAACTTTGACCCTGTACCTCACAGTCAGCAGACACATTCCAGACAATCAGCAGCAGACCCTCCCTCCCAGACCCTCCCACCTCCATGACGAAAAGGGGCGGACCGAACATTGCGCGTGTTCGCGACCGCGAACACGCTATGTTCGCCAGCGAACAGTTTCCGGCAAACTGTTCGGGACATCACTACTTAGGACACATGAAATATGTGTGGCAAATGCTATAATCTTTCAACAGTGATTCTCACAGAGAAACATTAAAATCGACAGTCAGGTGGTGTTTTTAAGAGAATTTATAAAAATGCTAATTTTCTTGTAATCGGCGCTTCTATAAAATAACCCACAGGTGACATGCAGTTATAGAGACACTATAGGCAATGGAGTCCTGTGACACTGTTCCTTCAGTGGTAAACCATTTTCAAGGTTTAAATAAAGGTCCATGGACACCTACAGTCCAGCCTCCAGTGGAGGTGTGGCTTAGGCAGAGATTACACACTTCCTTCTAGGCATTCCAATTCATACCAGCAATGGGCACCGTGATAGGCTGAAAGCGGTAAGATGACACTCTCAGCCAATCACTGTTGCTCAC
Organism: Pelobates fuscus; assembly: GCF_036172605.1. Classification (NCBI taxonomy): domain Eukaryota; kingdom Metazoa; phylum Chordata; class Amphibia; order Anura; family Pelobatidae; genus Pelobates; species Pelobates fuscus. The sequence continues at coordinate 16,424,847 of NC_086327.1, forward strand.
TGTTGCTCAAGCTAATGCTTAGCATTAACATTTTTAATGTTTAGCATTAAAACATTTAAAACTGGTTTAACACTGAATGAACCACTTCAATGAGATAAAGCCGTTACAGTGTCTACAGTGTTCCTTTAACTGGAGGACTGGAATGTCCTTTTAAGGATGAGAAGGATGTCCCTTGTGCCACACCTGTGTATTCCTGGGATCTGTAGATCCCTAAATTAAGTTTAAAGCCCCCATCTGCTACATTGAACGAGAGTAGATGATAGAGTCTTGTTGACCCCATACAAGTTTCACATTTATTTATTATTGGGGGAGGAGTTAAAACGGCAGACAGTCAAAGCACTTTACTATTGACGGCTGCAATGTTCTAGTCCTGCAATATTCTGCCTCGCATCATGCTAAGCCAGCATTTTCTCCAGAACAACACATATACGCTAGAAGCGGGTGGAAACTGCTGGCGATCACTATGACACAACCTAATGACTTGACTTGGATCTTGGAGTTGACTTCTGACCAGAGAAGAATTAACCATAATGTGAACTTGGGCACAAGAGCTATATATGGACCCCAGAACCATAAATTTGATAGGTCTCATTCCCCATCACCATGTGAAGAATGATGAGGGTACCCCTAGCCAGTAACCTGTATGATCTGTTTCTGATCATAACTTACTCATAAACATGCTCTACCTTGTATGATAACTAATAAATCAAGGCCAATTGCTAATTTATAATTTTTTTAATCTAATATAATTCTGCAACACATCCATAGCAAGAGAGAGAGAAATCTGTATTTTTTGTATTACATATATATGTATATATAAACAATACTCTCTGCTATGAGTAAGATTGAGTTTTATGAAAATTCTTTTAACTTTTAGAATTTTCCACTGCTAAGCCAGATTTGTCTATCAGTAAAGGGCCCTAGACACATGCATCCATTATCTAGTTGAAAATGACAATTCCCATCATCCCTAAACAGATTTTGATTGACACAGTAACCTGGGAGTTGCGTTCTGACAATAGTTGCAGTGCTACAGGTTATGTTTTCCTGAATCTCCGAGAATGAACCCAGCAAAGAGGTCAATAAGATGTACGTTGCAGGTCTTAAAAGAAAACGCCTTTCTCCAATGTCATTCGTTCACTTTGTTATGGCGAAGAGCAGGGAGGGGTGGGTAAATGTGGAGGGGTGGAAGGGGGATCCTAATATAAACCAATTAAAATAACAAAGCCATAATGAGAAGGTGACTTTGTCTGAGATCAACTGGAGAGAAATCTCTTTGCATGAAAGGCTGGCAGGTTTCAAAGACTCGGAGATGCAGAGAGAATGGGGCAGGGGAAACTGCATAGGATGCCAGATCTTGTTGTATGGGGAACCTGCATTGTCTGCAGCATTTGTTTTAAGAGGGGGAGCAGCCTATGTTGCAGGGAATAGTGATTTAATAACACTTAATGCTACAGAAAAGACTTCTGCATTCCTGATTAGCTATCAAGTTATTAAGAGATTATTGGAGTCGAAGTTAAAGACTGCATTGGATACAGTTTCTTGAAAGCAGACTTGTCAATAATCTCTAGAAGTGCCAGTTCATCATTTCCTTACCCCAGTAAAACATATTGAAATGTTAACTGGAGTGAGGAGTACTGTGGAAGTAAGTTAAAAAACAAGCTTACCTCTGCAGTTCTTCCATATCTAGGGTGATGTCAGCAGCCCACGATACTCCATGCACTCGGACGTCTTCTGAGAAACACTGTATGTGCAGGTGTATGCCTGTGATTCTTATGGCTCTATGGGAGTTAATGGAATTTGCATGGTGTGCCCCGAGTGTGCCAAGGCAGCAAGTCTTACAATGTCAATTAAAAAAAAATGAAAACTGTGCAGCATTTAAAAAACAAAATTTAGCTAGCTATCCAGTTGTTCGACTCAGATTTAAATGAGGATGCTTAGGTTAAAAAAATAAATTGCTACAGTGATCTATTGATCTTTATATAATGCTATAGTATATACTTTTCACCTGTAATGCTTATAGAACATACTGAGAAACACATTAGTGAAAAAAAAAGTTTAAAACATTGCTACTCTTTTTGCATTTAGCACTAGTACCAACTTATTAAAGAGATATTGAATCGTTAGCAAATGTCATAACAGTGCACATGTATACAAAAATTAGAAACCACGCACAGAGTGACCTCACATTAACACATATGGTAGAGTGTGCTTTTTCTTCATTATTTAAAATGTATTCAATATATATTCAATTATATGTCCTATATTGATTTTTATTGGTTAAAGTGCAAACAAGAAAGATTAGCTAGAACGTTCGTTATTGTTAAATTTTTTTTCATGTTCTGTTCATTTTTATGATGATTTTGTCAGTTACAGTTGACTAATACATGACCGCTCATGCCGACACTTAGAACATATCATTTTATTCGTACATTGTAACAAATTGCTAGCATGCTATAGTTATAAAATGTGTATTGATCAAAGTTAAAGCTAACACGTTAGTAATAAAAGCTCGATGTACATTGTCTTTGTCCATTAGAAAAAACATTATTTATAAATGTGCAATATCAAACAGGGCTGGTTTTATCACACCCACCAAGCGGCAACCCAGTGTTTGGTAAGCTAGGCAATCCACCTAATGTGATTATTATTGGGGGTCCAGAGGAGTTTAGGAGAATGGCTCGATGTGATTGAGGCTATGTATGTTAAGGGAGATTGTGGCAATTGGGGTGAGGTGGTTGTAGGGTTTGGGTGAGCTAGTTATGGGGCTGTAGGTGATGATGGTATTGTACCTACTTCATTTTCTGGCACCATGGTGGTCCTATTCATTCCATTAACGTCACCTTTGACACTAGCAAATGTAATTATTTTTAGGACTATTAAAGACCATCGCTCACTGTTTTCTCCTTGCCATGTTGTGACTTTAGATACCAAAGAGTGTGCTGGTTTTATAATTGGTTTCTCTGATTCTGACTTGGCTCTATTTCGTTTTTATTCTGCATTTCCTGACTTTGGCTTACTTACTGACTTTGTGCTTTCTTGTGGCCCTTGATTTTTGCCTGGCTCTGATTTTTCTCCTAGTCTGTTCTCAGACTGATTCTTTTCTTTATAACATTAAGCCCGGCCATTCTAAGAACTGGTAACCTGTTCTTTTACTGTTTGTCCTGTGTTTCCCTATTGGAGACCTCAGGGATGTATTTACCACAAGGCAAACAAGGCATTTGCCTACGGTGGCACTTTCAGGGGGGGGCAAAAAATGCCACCCCAAGCTCCCAGACAAATGCCTTGTATGCCTCGTGTTCTGGGGCTCTCCACCTTACTGTGAGTGAGTGAGTGTAGCTGTCAGTGTGTGTCTGTGAGTGAATGAAAGTGTGTGTGTGTGTGTGTGTGTGTGTTTGTGTCTTTAAGTGAGAATGGGTGGGTCAGTGTGTGTATGTCATTTTATGTGTATCTGAGAGTGTGTGCCTGTCAGTGAGTGGGTGTGTCAGTGTGTGTCTGTCAGTAAAAGTGTGTGTTGGTTAAACAGTGTGTGCCAATGACTGTATGTGTGTGCCAATGACTGTGTATCTGTCAGTGAGTGTATATCAGTGCATGTATCAACGAGGGCAAAAAATTGGGGGGCAAATTTAGATTTTGGGAGTGCCCGAATTTAGTCATGCCTAGGGCAGCACAAATCCACCACTGATTGGAGTACACTTACTTTGATAGAGTGATTCTGTGTGACTGTATCCACATCTCAAGCTAGACTTACGCATTGGTTTCTCCTAAATTGCAGATCGTCAGATTTTCGGGCGTCCACCAACTTGTTTGAAATTCTGAACTTATGAAGCAAACTGCCAACGAATGAGCCATTTTCATTGTTTATTTTTTGTGATCCGGAGTTACGTTTGTAGCATAAATAATAAATACAAAAAGATATTTGTTTGAAAAAAAAAAGATAGTTGATAGTTATGAACCAGCAGCTAAATATTGATGCTATTCACATATCAAATGAGAAGTGACCAATAGAGGTAAAAAAATATTTCTCCTCTTTATCCATCTATTGGATACTTCTTCAAACTTGATCTGTGGACCCAAGAAATGCTCATATTAGTTTAATGCAAAATATATATATGTAATATTCATATTTTGCAGCACACTGATTGGGCCATTTGTAGTTTATTTTCATGAAATGCCATGTGAACGAATTTCGAGCCACCCAAACAAAAACATTTTTTTCCCCTAACAAATCGATTTGGATGAACCGAGTACACACGTCTACCTCAAGCAAAAAGTAAAATATAGGTCAGTAAAATATTTAATCTATACATTTGCTATCAATTTCTGTAACATGATGTGGTTAGGATATTTCTATACTCACCTGAAGTAGACCTATTTGTGTATGACGGATCCACTTGAAATGGGGCACGCGGTCAGTCACCCTATCTTAGCACACTGATGAGGTTATCGGGATCCGTACAATGGATCTGACAAGCATTGCTAAGCCATGTGTGAGACATGAATAAATATATTGGGAAATAATATGCCCATGCAGCGTGGAATTGAAAAGCTGTGCCTGTGAATCATATGAGAATTGTTTAATTCGAGATTCATTTAAATGCAGCACTGTCTGAGAATTAACACAAGTCCGTCATCTATATGGCATTTGGATTTGAATATATTCAACATAAAAGGAGTTACATACAACTAGTTCAGCTTTTTTAATGTATAGATCAATTCAGGGAAAATTACTTTGAATGCATCTACAATGTACCCGTTGCAACTTCGCTGCACGGTTTGATGAGGCAAATCATTTTCTGATTGGGGAATGATGTGTTTGCAGAGAGAATCCTAATTGTCACCAAGAAGTGACTCCGATGACTAGTTAACCCACCCAGTCAGGACTATGACAACCAAGTACTTTTGTACTTTCCACGAGTCTATCAGCCACATTCTGTAAATACAACTGTAAATCCTATCTAACCTTTATAATGATTCCAAAAAAACATGGTTTAAGATGATCTGCTCAATAGATGTCCTATCTTGGATGTGGTCCTGGTATTGATGTTTTAAGAGATATAAACCATTTAACTCAGAAGAATATGTCTTGAAACATTTTGTAAGTTATATTACCAATACTGCAAACCCAGAAAATCTCAGGCTAATGTGGTCTGTATTCATTCCCACCAAGTGGAAGAAGAACCATTGAAGGTGTGGTTATGCAAAGGAGTACCTACAGCTGTAGCTACTGCCCTACAGCTTTCTGTCAATATTTCTTAGATCCATACGAGAAGTCTTCCCCCAAAATCCTTCAGCCACATTCACTTCTACGTTCTCCTTATCACATTTCACTCTTCATCTCCCAACAACATTAACTCCTTCATATCCCCACACTTACTTAGCCATCCATTCTTCGACCCAACCATATTCACCTCTTAATTTCTCCTGACCCACCACAATTTATTCCAGCAATTTCCCACCCAGCAACATTTACTTGTTAAATATCTTTGCTCAATTATTCCTTTCTTCACTTAATATTTCACCCAGACAAATTTACTCTGTCCCCGGTCATATTTCATAATTTAGCCCCTACCACCACTGTGAATGTGCATGAATGACTGTCTTTATGAGCCTCCAAATGCCTTTTAATAAAGTAGGAATACTGTATTTGCCACAATAACAGTGGTATATCTTCGGAAAGGGTTAACTTAATATAGTTCACAAATAATCAGGTGAACAAAATTAAATTCATATATAGCTTCACAATTCGGTTAACCATATTGCTTTTATAAAGGTAGTCTATATCACTGGCACATACAACACAAGAACACAAGAAAAGGGAATTTTAACAAGGTTACAAGGACTCCTGGCATTCTGAGAGCTTAATCTTCTACGTAATAAATAGATCTGAGACTCCTGCCACAATGTTCAACGTTGGCATTATCGCACTGGGTACAAAAATCTTAAATCACAATATTATTTGCTGGTTTTTTTTTTTATCTCCCCATCCCCCATCATGTGTTGTTGTTTTTTTTTTAAATGTATTTATTTGAATAATAACAGGACAAATTGGGGGATTGGATGTTCTGAGTACTTCCCCCCTCGAGGGGTATGGAATGAGCTGGCATGGAGCTAATTGTAATCAGGGCTGTGTTGGTTACAAGACACATTACAAATACAGAGAAATTATAATAAAAGACCCAGCACTGGTTCGTTTACATTCAAATAACGCACTATTCCCAGTCTTTTTATGGCCTGGTACATAACACATACACTAATCTTTAAGACCACTAGAAACATTATGTTTAGAAATTAACAAATACATTTGCACACACATTGGCTCTAATTTACATACAGATTAGTTATTCATTGGTAATAAAAGGGAATTGGGTTAAAAGCCTTAAGGAGGTTTAAGAAGGCTTCTGTTTCAAGGCGTTTCGCTCATAAAGAAGCCTTAACAATACGTGCTTTGTGGTTTAAAGGTAATAATAACAATTTCAATATTATACTTGATAGGGTGAATAACCTATACCTCTCCTGACGCTCACAACTACCTTCCCATCATCCACAGCAAAGAAAGATATAAATTATAGTTCAATCTTGGTAGACTGCTTTCCCTTCATCTATGTTAATTGTAGAGCGTACCGTGTAATCTAATAGGGCTACAACACAATATGTTGATACGTTTTAAACAATAAGGGTTGCGTATAGTAGAGATGGGAGGGGGTGTCTGAGTGGAGCATCAGCCCGTTAATTATTAAACGCCTTCATCACTTGAGGGATAAAAGTGCTCAGATTGTCCTAATGCTCCCATACATTATTCATCGGGTTAACCCCTCAGGCACAGGAAAATTTTATGATGCTTAGGACATCTAAAAAAGAAAAAAGCAACAGCAACAAAAAGTTTAACTGTGCTTAAAAATAAAATGGTCTTGCTCCTCCCTATCGTTTGAAGGATGAGTCTATCTTCAAGATTTTTCACAGTCTGTGAGTTTTGTTCCAGCTTTTTCTCCGAGTAGCCTTGGGACATTACTTTCCTGGCCACTTTTGGCATTTCGCAATCAACAAAAGAATCACAACCTTGCCAAAGATTGTAAGAGAAATTATACCCTTCAGGTACATTGTATCAGAGAGTCTAATCAGTGACTGCTTGTACTGGGTTGAAAAAATCAGTGTTAATGTTCTTTTACGGACAAGAGAACATTCGCTTGCATAAAAACTCTCCCAGGTGCCTTATTTTTCATTTATGTAACTTGTTTCTTTCTTTTAAAGTGGAACGTCAACTACTGTGTGGGCAACCTAAACTCCCATCACCAGCAGATTACGCATTATTCTGGATAAATGTACAAATATTACCAATTACATAATTTATACCATTTAAAATGTAAGTTCTGTTTTTTTTATTTACATTTTCCTCTATATTGTTTTTAAGGCAGTCTGGACACTTAATTGTGAGCAGAACCAAGCAATCACATGTAGGGGCAAGTAAATTACATACATAGATGGGTTCTCAAAGTTGGCCCTTCAGGTGCATGCTGATCCACCATAACCTCCATCACCCGTTGCCCAATAAACACACGAGACATGAATTAAGTTGGGTAAGGGCAATGCCCACAGCTTTATTTATTAATAACATAACCATGCCAGCAAAATTCCTTTGTCGGCTGTTGGGGTGTTTCTCCAACAGACAGCTCTAATCTGGTATTCAAGAGTCCACAGGAAGCCTGCCTACCGCCATCAACTCCTGGCAGACTGCGACTCCCCAAGCCGCTTGTATCTGCGCTGGCCAGGAAGAACCACAAGCTGTGACAACACAAGAACACAGGAGACACACCACCACCAGAAAAATGCCACATCTATTTACCTACGGGAGGGAGGGCGGGAGAGTCAGGATCCCTCAACTTGTCTTAGCTGTCTGGTAAGTCCCCTCCTTCCTTACCACTTTTTATCCAGTCCCCATATTGCAACCTGGTAGCCCTCTAAGGCCAAACTCCTTTCCCTGGGCAGCAGTCATAATCTCCCTTCCTTATATTCCAGAGAAGAACTTTCAGATACAACCCCCACGAGAATGATTCATCAGTTCCACAATTCAAAAATCTTCACCATTAAAGAGACACTCCACTGCCCAAATATAATAAATAAATAAAATCATTGTTCAGAAGATATACCCCCGATTAATAGATGCATGGGATTAAGTATGATTTTTTTTCATTGGGTGGATATCTAAAAACATATTGTAAAAGCTGTAGATTTCCTAACTGCAGACTTTGCAAGCACTTCCATTCCAAAATCCCACCCAGACTTTCTGTTACTGTCCAATCACAGACTTCCCAATGCAGCTCAATGAGAAGTCTTTTCAAGGCAGGTGCTCGGAGCAATTACCTGCCTCTTGAGTTTAGCTCCACTGAGCTAACCAAACCAGGAAGTAACAGGGTCAGTTGTCTTATTGACAGCCAGCGGGGTGTAACAAGGCTAATTAATAAAATTGCCAATATTTTTTTTTAAATCTGCACTTTTTGTAAAATGAAAAAAAGAGGGCACACTCAATGTAAGCTCTTCAACAAGTTGAAATGCTATAGGGATCTCGAGTGTCGATTTAAAGATATTGGAGGATCTTGAAAACCTTCTACACAGTGGTTTGTAAATGGCCAGATTCTTGGTCCAATTATATCTGGGCCTGCCCATTCAGTGGGACAAGCTGGGCTCTGACTTCACTCTACGGGGGCTCTTCAGGCTTATATTTGGTGGAAGTTAAAGACGTTAAAGAGGATTTAGTCAGATCACGGTGTTATATTTTCTTTTTGTATATTCTAGCAGTTTTGGGGCATTCGTCAGACACTGTACTCAAAGTCTGAGATACTCAGTTTGTCTCTGTACATCACATTTTGTTTCCTCACGTGATTTACGCAATGTGTCCAGTGATATTTACTTTCTTTGTGCTTCATCTATAAAGGATATTACTAAATGATATCGCAGATAACCATGTTCAGTTCCTTTATTTTAAATTGTTTGAATTATGTTTTCATGATAGATTAGAGCCCCTTTAAAAAAAAAAAAAATTACATCATTCTGTTACAGTGACCCATTACGTGGAGCCGTCTCATTCCCTGTAATGTTAGAAAGAATAGAATAGAAAGTGCGATACGACCAAGTATTTTTTTTTCTTGGTCATGATAAAGATTATAGAATGTTATGAGATTGTGCCACTGGGAGACTTTCTCTTCCCTTGGGATCGATCTCTTCAGTTCTTTCAGCAGAAAGGGTGTTTGCAAGCTTTTCCATCTGTAAACCAAAGCCCTGTGGGATCTCAGCCTTGTGTGGGATCTTATTTATTGCATTTATGTCTGTTTTTTCAGTATTCTCTGTTTTTAGTTTATTGATAGTGTCAGCACTTTTTCCGCTATCTCAAATTTACTTTATCTCTTTGAATTGAATCTGTCTACAGACAGTCAAATGACTGTTTTGGGAAAAAAAGGTAATTCAATATTTTTTTTTTTTTTTGAAATTTGCATTGTATACAAATCTCTCAGATCAATTCTTGAGATTTCCAGACCCACTCTTCCAAAGGATGAAGAGGAAAAAGAAAAGTGCGGGGCTCTTGTCCAGATGGGCAGAAATTAAAGGGGAAATGTCACGTCTATAGGATTGACATCACTCAATAAAACAATACATTTAACCCGCGTTAACCTTTTTTTTATAAGATGCTTTTTTTTTTTTATATTGTATATTAAAAGGTTAGTCCAGGCAACATGACCACTTCTGTGATTTGAATTGGTCATGGTTCCTGGAGTCTGTATGTGCAGGTTTTTGCTTTGAAATGCTGCAAATACAGAGATTAACCACAAGTAACCACATGAACCACACTTAATTTCGAAATGAACACTGGGTAATTAACTGAAGGACAACCAGCAAATCCTCAGAGGAATCACAGTATAAAGAATAATCTTCAGGCACTCACAGTGTGCAAACAGCAAGCAGCTTTATTGAAGAGTAATAGTGACAGAGCAACATTTTGACCTTTCGCAAGGTCTTCGTCATGCTGAGAAAAAGCAGGAAGAGGTTCCAGGTTGGCTAATGTCAATTCTGTGCAAAATTGGAGTCTTGTGACAAGAGACACGACATGCTGGCACTAACAGCTAAACGCTAAACAGACCCCCACTCTGGGCCAACTATGTCCACTCCTGGGTTTGTCCTCCCTGACATCTCTCCACATCATGTATGGCATCAACATTGCAAAAGAGGTAAATATAAGATTTTTATTTATTTTTTGGTGTTGAGGAATGGTGGATCACTGGTTTTTGGTTGGGGTAACTATTTAAAGAATTAGTAAATGACACCACAATTCTGTTCAGACAAGACAAAACCATAGAAATATTGCAAATGAACACGGGAAATAGAAAGGTTGTTTCATTCTCGTCTTCTCGGTATGTTTTCTCTATGCTGACTGCTAGGGGCAAAGGACGGACCTTGTAACAATGATTGACATGGAGCTAAGATGGAGGGATCCGGTTGCAGAATAAAGAGGGGCGAATTTCTACATTTAATATTATTTTTCATAAATGCAAGTTTGTTAAATAAAGACAAAAGTAAACTAAGTATTAAATATCATGGAAAAGGACAGTCTCCCTTTAAGTAGAAAGATCAAGGGGTTTAAATGTGTCTCATGTTTATTGAAAAACGATCACTGCTGCGGTAGGGATCTCGGCAGTAAAACACGCAGAATATTTGGGTAAAAATGCCTGAATGTGGCAAAACAATCTCAAACAACAGGGTTAAAATATTCCAGGGGTTTTCTACAGCCGGTTGGCACTGACGTCACTAAGTAATTTGTTTTCATCAAATGCAGAAAAGCAAAATTGGTGGCAGGAAGTTTGTAACAAAAACGGCCTCTTATGTGGTGTAATTGAAAGTAAAATACTCACTGCAGATTATGTTATGGTAATTGAATTATACATCACACTTCACCCAAAGTTTTTGCCACAAAGAACTCTAAAACTGCTAAACGCTCAAATTTGCCATGAAAACAAAGTGAATTTGAAGTGAATTTTTATATTTTGGTCCAGAAAAACCAAGCTGGAAACAAATCACTAAGACAGATATATTTTCACTTCTGCTGTTCTGGAGTAATATTTGAGATTCACTTTGGTTCTCTTTAAATTCCCCAAAAAATAAACACTTTAGCGCATAATCACTACAGGTTTTTAGATCATTACACGTTATGTAGGCAGACAACTAAGCTACGCATTACTTCCAAGTTAAAAAAGAATTATCTGATGGGTAGACTGAGCGATTTCGTCAATATACAGTAGAGGGTTTATTCACTAAACCGTGAATTCTGGTGAACATAAAAATGTAATTGCAAGACGCAGGCTTAAATAAACCAAACCGACTTTATTGAGTTTTAAAATTTTTTGCAAAACAACTACTTTACGCTACGTTTTGTTACTCAGACTCCAGTTCACTGTTTAGACAATAAACCCCAATTTTTAGCAAATAATCCCCAGTGGGTTAAAATTCTGCAAATCAGACCCAAAGCATTACAGCTCGCTACTTAAAATCCTAAAAATACCTAAAATCAAGATTTCAGTTAAAAAACGAGTGCATTTTAGGAGTATTTTTTTGATACATTCATCTCTTTTTGCCTCCTGTAAATTTGTATGTAATAATTAGAGACGCTTCAATATATATATCGTTTTCTTTCTTTCTTTGATGTAGACAGAGGTTTTTAGCGGACACTTCCCCGGTTTGAATGCAGATGAATGTTGAAGGAAAGCTACCCATTTCTATTTATTATGGTTATGTCTTTTAATAAACCTCCAAGGGGGTTCTACATTGATGAAATTATAATGTAAAACACATTGAGAGCCTCAAAGCCCTTATTTCAGTATATAGCAAGCTTTGAAAGCCTCACAGGGGTTTCCTCTGTTTGAGAATAGAGCTTTCAAACGCTCGCATGTCTTCTCTTTATGTACATTAGATAAAAATACAAACAGATCAAAATGCGCATCTAATGTGATCGACAGGCTGACACATCATGCCGAGCATACACCAGATTCTAACAGGAAATGAAGACAGGGCTCGGAACATATTTTATCGTTACTTAGAATAGACAAGGGTTGCCTTATCCACTAAGTTTTTTGAGACAAATATATAATTTCTTTATATTAATGGCATCATGTGCTTCTCTGAGTCATGTAAAATAGATACGCAGCAGAATTCCTTATTGACTATATATATATATATATATATAATTCCATACAGCAGCTACTGAATGCTACATACCACATGGCAACACTTTCATGAGCTGCCCAGCCATCAATATGTACACGTGATATGCCACCGGGAAGCATTGTGAGTATGGTAAACCCAGAACGGCATAGCTACCATTATTTGAAAAAATGTCAGGGACACTTTGTGGTGAGTAGTTACACCAATGTACACACACAGATACACTCCATGGGATCAACACACAATGTCTCACAGACACACGTACTACAGTGCGATACACACACATAGATAAATATAGTGACAGTGACACACACAGAAATAAAAGAAACACATATTTCTGTCCATTTTCTTGTGGGTCCTTGGGTGGTTCCACTGGCAGTTCCACCACTGGAATGTGGACGAGGTCAAAGGACTCATTTTTGCTGGGTCAGGACCCCAAAACATAGACCGGCAAAATCAGGAGAGTTGACAACTATGGAATGGAGGTGAATAAAAAAAAGGAATCTGCAAACAGTCGCAGCCAAATCCAATAAACTAGTCAAGATCTGGGTATCAGAGAGCAACAAAATCGATATTCACTCCTGGAACACTAGATCTACTACAATCTCGCAATGAGTTGAGAATCGATAGAAATGCATTTAGGTAAATGAATCTATGTGAGACATTTTGATCTGAAAATACGCTTTTCTAAAGAGTGCTATGATCAAATTGTAAATTTTTAATGTGCCCATTTCCATGCCAATATTTTTATAGTAAATTATATATATTTTTAAACTTTCCAAATGGGTTTCTCTAGGACTCACTGACAAATATTGGTAAAATGGATGAGCTAGGTCTACTTTTTGGGAATCACGACATAAGTGCCTTCAGAATATCAAATATCCTTCCTCCATAAAAAAAACACAATGGCAGTGACACCTCTGCAAGCACCGATTCTCTCGGGATCAGTCAAATTTTGTCTAAAAGAACAGAGCAGTCTATAGACTGTTAAACAGACATGCTTAGTCGGAGGTTGATAGAACTCTCCAGCATCAGTAGAATACTGAGCAAAGACAATAAAGTTTCTAGAGATTTTATAACACAGCTACTGGCACATAGTCTGCAAATGCCCCCGTAATGATAACATAAAAATGATGCCAATTAATGCTTATGCCTTGTCAGCCAAGCCCTGATTGCTGTGCATGTAGGGGTATTTGACAGTCGTGCCCTGCTCATTTGTTCAACTTCACATCAGGATGGTCAAAAGGGATGATTTGAGATTGTTGGGGGAACCTTCTGACATTAGACAAAGAAAGGGCAATTTTCTCTTGTGTCTTCGGGTTGCGCGAAATGCCAGTTGTATTGGGAGTGTACTCTGGGACAAAATGTTAAATGATGAAGCCTGGAGTCCAATTATATAAAATGTGTCAAAGTGTTTCATGACTGTAACCTTTAATGAACTGGTTATTGGAGAGCAATGTCTCACATGCCAAATACTGTCTTGTTAACCTCTTACTTTTCTAATGTGTCACTTGTTTTCAGGATTTCAAGTAATTAGGAAGCAAATCCGAAACAAAAGCTTTCTTCCTGGTATCCACAAGAAGTCACGTAAAAGAAGATATCACTTCAGCGGCTTTTCATTTATGCCTAGTGACTTGAAAACCACATTTTCTGAAGTTCAACATAAAAGGTCGATGTAAGCAAATTCCCTAAATTGGGTCTATTCCAGTCTTGTCTAAATATTTCCGAATGTTACAAATTCAGTTTGTGGTTACCCGCATTTCACTATTTCACTCCAGCATAGAAGTAGAAAATGCATTAAAATACACAAGAAAACTTGTCTGTCTGTACACCTATTGACTGGTCCTTTATCTATCTGCCTGTCGGTATTCAGTCAGTCAGCATGTCTGTCTGTCTATCTATCTGTTTATCTATCTCCATCTATCCATCTATAGTTATCTTTTTAAATGTATCTGCCTATCTGTCCGTCCATCCATCCATCTGTCTGTCGGTCTGTCTGTCTATCTCTCTCTGTCTGTCTTTCTTTCTACTTCCATTTATCCATCTATAGTTATCTTTTTAAATGTATCTGTCTATCTATCTATCTTTCTATCCATCTATCAATCTATCCATCTATCCATCTATCCATCTATCATCCATCTATCTATCTATCTATCTATCCATCTATCATCTATCTATCTATCTATCTATCTATCTATCTATTTATCTATCTCCATCTATAGTTATCTTTTCAAATGTATCTGCCTGTCTGTCTGCCCATCTATCTAGCTAAATATCTCTATCTTACCAAACAACCCTTAATTTCCTCGTATCTCTTTGGTAGAAATAAAGAAGTGACAAGGCAAGTCAGCCAATCAGTGCATTTCCATTCAAATCTGAGACATCTTTGATGTCACAATTGCATGCCATGTTGTAGAGTATGTTGAAGCCTCGGATGTGGATTTTATGCACAAATTACCCGATAATTCCAATTGCCTTCAGCAGGCCATTCCATTCCATGTTGGAAACAGCACCCGAGGGGTGGAATACATTTTGAAATTTTATTAGCTTTTCTTTTTGTCTTTTTAAAGAAATACCTGATTGCAATCAGGGTAAGCTGTTTTCTAGAACTTCACTATACATTCAAGTTGTGCAGTTACTTGCAGTGTCCCTTTTAATGAATAAACACCCCTATAATTTGGTACAACCGTCATACAGACGCACACACGCATGCACTCTAACACAGCACCTGACACCACACTTTGCCAATGTGATGTGATAATTGAGAATAGATTGTTCTTTCTGTCTAATTGCTACAAAACAATGATTTAAACAACCACTGGGTAGTGGTCAGGTGCTAAGCTAATTATAGTGGGCAAGGCTCATGGTACAAAGTAAACAATGCAACAGTTTCAGCAGCTCTCAAGCCTTCTTTCTCCTGACTTGATGCATACAAAATAGTCACAGAGGGAACGATCAAGCAACCAAAAAATCTCACCTTAATTACAGCAAACCTTTAAAATAGTAACCTTTTTTTTCTCTCTCTCATATGTGTACAATAAACACATTTTAGCGAAAGTTACTGTTTTGTTTTTTTACTGCTAGCATAAAATTTAAAATAAATTACATGCCAACACACAGCTCCTGTGATATTTCACAACATGAAAATGGCATTGGTTCCCAGCCCATTGAATGGGTCTAAGTGGACGCGCCTGAAGGAATGCTGATGGTGGGAGTGGGAGAGCGCATGCGAAGCACGACAATTTGTAGCAAGGTCTCGTAGGTAGGCACACGCTTGTTGCACAAATATATTCATGAAACAGATCTCATGCAGCTGATATCACATTAAAATTGCACAGTAATATATTCTTTTGACACATGGTTTTGAGCTAGGGAGATTTTACTGTGCACATTTTTTTCTACGCTATTTTTCATAGCAACACAATAAATTTTATGATATTGATATTTTGGTGGTTCAAGTGCAAATAAGATATTTTAAATGGCTAGATGGATCAATTGTTATTTTGAAGGGTTTATTTTTTTCACGTGCAGGTTATTTGTAAATATTTTTGTTGTTTAATATGGGCCACCCACCTTGTTAAACTGACACCAAACTAATAAACAACCATTAAACAAATAAACAAAGACATAAAAAGTCTAGTTGTGTTTACCTTATTTACTATTAAAAAAATACTGCAAAACATTCGCCAAGAAGTGACACTGAGCTTAAAACCCATATCTGCATGGGAAACTATGAATTTGGTGCTTTAAACAGATGCCACAATGTCACTGGTGATGTCATCACTATTCCAGGGTAGACGCATTGCCCTTCCACAATATGGCCATTACGCACATGGACGATCATGGCATGACGGTACAGTTAAGCTCCACATGTGCAATACTCATGGACGGTGAATAAGGGAACCCTAAATAAGCAGGGAGGAAGCAGTGAAACAAAAAAATGCATCTTCAAAACATGCATAAAAACCTGAAGAGATGCTGGACCACCACATTTAAAATGGCCATGAAATCCAACTAGGATCAACTATGTAGAAAGCAACTAATGCAAAATTAAAGGGGCAGGATCAACCAGGTAAACCAAAGGAACATTATCCAGTGCATCTGATATCAAAAGCAGGTATAACAGAGGGGATATAAGAAAGTGCTAGGGTCAGAGCAAGGCATCCCTTTGACACTAAAGGTTCACTGGACCTTCTCTTAGCACAGGGCTTTATCCTGAAGCTTCCCAAGGAAGAGAGGCGGAACTCCTTGGGCCAGTGGATATCAACCCCCAAATAAGCCAAAAATATAAACATTTTAAAAGACTGAAAAATTCTGCTCTATCAACGATAGGATAGGAACTGAAAGACTGAGTGGAGGGGCTATGGGAGGTACTTACACATTTCTGTTAATTAGGTTCCTTATTAAGGATATGTAGGAGTTACCCATCATTGCCAACAATATGAGGACACGTTGCTATGGAAGTCCAACATGTAGACAACTAAATGTGAAGTTAGAAGTGTTTAGTGTAATCTATACCCACAACATCAAAAATAAACTAAATACAACCGTATCCCATATAGCGCGTAGATATTGAGGGAGGAACTCACTGGGTTCATAAACAAATTACTGGCAATCAGGCAGTCCAGAAAAGGAAAAAGCAGAACGAGTTACTAAGGAAGAACTCTAGGGGACTAGGAGAGACAACGAGGCCTGCCAGAGCACCTTTGACCACTAACTTTGGTAACACAAAGGGGCAAGTTACTAAGGTGCTTCGGTCCCTTTGCTCTGGCCAAACTATCTTCCATGGGTAAGGTGAGAAAAACCAAATGATCTCCAGAAATATAATAAAATAGCTAAAACAGCTTTTTATTTATATAATGTGACAATAGTCCTGTGTTCTGTGTTAGTGGGTAGTGTGTCAACAATAAATTATGAAATTAATAGAAATCGCATTGCGGAGAGAGTCCAAGGATTTCCCAAGTAAGTAGGTTCATCCCATAAGAGCAAGCATTAGGTTGGAGGGGGAGAGGGGTGCTAGTGCTATAGGTCACTATAGTGCTAGAAAAACAACTTTGTTTTCCAAGCACTTAAGTTTCCCTTTAAAAATCTATTACATTTTTTGAGCATTGAAGCTGGTGTTTATTGAGTGAGTGAGTATGCTGGATCTTGTATGTTGTATGAATTGGCCCCTGCATCACCCTTATACTGTATACATGTTCAGATGAGTACAGCCCTCTTGGCTTCATATATAAATATATTTGTGAGTCCAGGCCAACTCACATAGCTTTATACCCCTCCATGCCACAAGTACCTAATTCAAGGGCCCTATTTCACATTGCACTGCAGAGTGCCCCAGGAGTAAGGACTTCCCTAGTAAGGGATTCATCTCATAAGATCAGGCATAAGATTGTTAGAATAGGATCTACCAAACATGGCATGTATATAAATATATAATATATGTAATAATTGGGGTATATATACCATTGTGACAGCATTGTAGTCCTGTGTTCTGTGTTAGTGGATAGTGTATCATAAATAGGTGATAACATTAATAATAACTACACAGAATAAAACTCTACATATATATATATATATATATATATATATATATATATATACCCAGAGTTCTAGATATATATTTAATAATGCAGAATATGGGTTATTTACGATGAAAAATGTCCCATGCAAGTTATGGAAGCCTTACGGGAGACATTTGAATAAAGCAAATGTCTGGGTTCATATCATCTTATAAGTTATGTTTCAGACCCGCGCTCTAGAAGAATGATCGGTTTGGGAAAAAACTGCTATATTTCTGTTTCCTTTCCTCTCTCAATTCATGAGATGCTTATTTATTTACCAACAAACTTATGTTAGCGTTAATAATTTCATATTTTCAAAGAAAATCAAATTTTAAACACTGTCTAATTGTACAGAATTTATGTATATACATATGGATATAAAAATATGTGATCTATTTACTAAGTGACGCATAAATATATGACTTCCAACTGAACCAACCAGTGCTCTACACTTGCATAACCCTCATAAATGCTTTTCCAAATTGAACGCTTAGCATGCGTTTTTTTTTTTTTTTTTTAAGAACGACTTTCAATTTTCTAACGTTTAATCCATCACCAGTCTAACCCATTCAGGTCCAGGCTATCTCTAGAGCTATTAGGAGCCATGTCTGTTTTTACTCCCGGAACTCAGATACCGAGCATCTCCTGCACACTTATTGAAGTCATTTTTATAATTATGCATTTTCTGGGTCCTTTTGGCACTAGCATATTTTTCTTATAGAGCCCAGGAGACCAGGCATTTCCGGGGCCCTATTTAATTAGTATTCCCCACTGCCCATCTTCCCCCTGTAGCTTTATCTGTCTGATTTGAAAGTCTACATTCTTGTTTACATCTATACGACTATGTTCCGTTTTAGCCAGCTGTCATTAGCATTTTCTTATTTTTTTAAATATATGTAGTTCACTTTCTATTGTAACCTTCACTTATCTGCTAAATAAACAATACGCTACACAAACTATTTTTTCAGTTAACTCCCTGTTTAGTGGAAGATCTCCAATTGAGAATAATCTCTTTCCTATAAAATTATATAATAGCATACAATAGCCTTACTGACACTTGATGTGGCCATGCTCTATAGGTTTATTTTATATTACAACCGGTCACAGTATAATTTTACTGGAGGCTATAATGTATGGTTGCAAATGCAATAATAAAAAAAATCCTGGAGAATGTTTCTTGTCAAATTCTCAAAAGCATTGGCATAAAAAATTTAAGAGTGCCAACTACATGCACAGTCTATAAAAAATACAAATGATATTATCTCTGCTCTCACAAACTATTTCACTGATTCTGTTTGTACTAATTCAGATGAATGTAGTAACCCGAATCAAAAGCCCTAGTAGCAGGAGACAATGGCCATATAGTAATAGCAATCATGACGCAAGTATGACTTCAATATGCGCTTCTTTTGAAACATCGATCAAGCCTTTTTGTAATTTTTTTATACCATGATTTATTGAACCATACACATGTTTGATCTAGTGAAATAACATATATGAACAAGTGCATTACATATTGCATGAGGTTTTTTGATGCATATAGAGTGAAAATTATTTTGCGGTATCAATGTATGAAATGGGTCTAAGTAACCCTTCCTGGTCGGAAACCTCAGCATTTTGCAAATCACAGGTATGTCCAAGGGAATTAATATAATGTCAACATTAATAAATGTAGCCTTCATACTATATTTTTTATGACTCGTTTTGAATATTTGGAGGCCTGAAGGGACACAGATCGCATTTTCTATCTAACCACCTGTTTCTAATTTTGTCCAAAGACTTCCTCTTCAACCAGGATTGGCTGTGATGTCTCAGCCAATCCTTGTTTCTATGGGAGAATTATAGACTTTTGCTGTACAAGAATTTATTGGAAACATACGACATGCCTGTTTTACATTAAGTGAGACCAGGGCAGTCTTTAATATTGATTGGACCCTGGGCAAACATTTGCTTGGGCCCCCTGAACCACGTCGTCCCCCCGCAACCTCCCCCCACTCACTGGCATGCAATCAAGCCCCCCACCCCAACACAGAGGCGGACGTAAAGTAGAGAGGGCTCTGGTGTATACATTTTTTTGGGCAAGGGGGGGGGGGGGGGGGAAGGTAGATCCCCATCTGTTGTGCAGCTCCAACATTACTTTGACAGCCGGGGCTGTAACATTTTCCCATACATGCAGTGTTTGTGTGTTTGAATGTAAGCATTTTTTGTATGGAGTATGTTTGTGTGAATGTAGGGGAGTGTTTGTATGTGGAGATGGCCTTTGAATGCAAGCATGCATTTATGTGTAGAGTTGGTTTTTGAATGCACAGGTGTGTTTATATATAATTTTGGTGTTTAACAAAGAGGTGTGTTTGTATGTAGTGTTGAAGTTTGAATTCAGGTGTTTATTTGTATATAGTGTTGGCGTTTGGATGCTGAGATGTATGCAAATATACACATGCACTGACACACACACACACACACAAACACACACGCACTCTAATACACAAACACACAGGTACACACAAACACACACACACACACTGAAACACAGATATACACAATGACACAGATGCAGCTATACAGACACATATACACACACTGACACACACACATATGCCCACACTGACACACATGTGTATACACTGACAACACAGATACACACACTGACAGCATACAGATACACACACTGACAACATACCATACAGACACATATACACATAACCTGAAAAATGCAGATACAAACACTGACACACATGCACATACACAGACACACGCTGACACACATGCAGATACACACATTGACTACATATAGATACACAGATATACACACTGACACACTGATACATACACAGGTATACACACTAGCACAAACACGCAAATACACACATACTGACAACATAGAGATACACACACTGACACACACACATACTGGCACACACACAAACAGATATACTGACACACACAGACACACTGTGACAGACATACTGACACACACACAGACATACTGATACACACACAGGCATACATACTGACACGCATACAAAAAGACATACTGGCACATAGGTATACACACTGACACGCAGATACTTGCAGAGGTAAACACACTGACACACACAGATACACACATACTGACAACATACAAATACACACACTGACACACACAGACATACTGACACACTGTGACAGACATACTGAGACACACACAGACATACATACTTACATACACACAGACATACTGACACACACAGACATATTGACACACACATACATACATACATACATACTGACACACACACATACAGACAGACGTACTGGCACAGAGACATGCAAACTGACACACACACACAGACATGCAAACTGACACACAGACATACATGCAAACATACTGACACACACACACACAAAGACATACATACTGACAAACACACAGACATGCTGAATCACAGAGACAGATATACTGACACACACAGGCATACTGACAAACACACACACACACACACACACACACAGACTGTGATACACAAACACACAGGTACACACACACACACACACACACACACACTGAAACACTTGCAGATACACAGATAAACACAATGAAACCTATGCAGCTATACTGATACATAAACACACACTGACACACACACATACAGACACACAGATGCACACACTGACACACATGCATGTACACTGACACACACATATACACAATTATATAGATGCAGCTATACAGACACATATTCACACACTGACACACACACACAGACATACTGACACACTGTGACATACTGGCAGAAATGCAAACTGACATACAGACAGACATACATACTGACACACACACAGACATACTGACACACATAGAAACAGACATACTGACACATACACAAACAGACATATTGGCACACACACACAGACAGATATACTGGCACACACAGGCATACTGACACACACACAAACTTTACACTTTTAAAGACACTCTTCAGTGTCCTACCTTTGCAAGAGGCTACCTTCCCTGGGTGCAGTGTGCTGGCTGGGGTGGTTGGGAGTTGGGGTCTGGCTCTCCTTGCTCAGTCCCCCTCCTCACTGCATCCTGGCTCAGTCTCCCGCACAACTTATCGTCTTTGTGGTGGGAGGAAGTGACTCGCGGTCATCACTTCCTCACATGCAGCCATTAGCATGTTGCCCGGTTGCGCTGTTAAAGGGCCACAGAGCCCGACCAGGCCCCTGCTGAAACATGCTCACCGTGTGGCCCTAAGTGTATAGGTCACCCGGTAGGCCCCCTTAGTGTGCGAGCCCTGGTGTAGTCACAATACCTGCACCGCGGGCCTATTAGGGAAATAATTTTTTTTATGCGGCGGCGGGGCCACGGGGCCGCTGCTTTGGGCCCCTGAGGAGTAACTGGGCCCAGGGTAGCTGCCCCATTTGCCCCGCGTTAAAGACGGCCCTGAGTGAAACTTAACATTCTTTTGATTGTGAAAACATTGCAAAATAATTTGTTATAGAATGTTACCTGTTATCTGTCTCAGTACTAGCACCAGTGTGGATCTATCGTGCATATGTATTTTTTGTTAAAACCATGCATATCTCATCATTTATTGAATGACATAAAACACACACATTGTTGCAAGTTCTGTATCTGGAGTGACTCTTTAGCAAATCTGTAAATAAATTAGTAAACAAAATAAATGCTGTTGAGGAAGCAAAAGCTATGTATTTGGGGTAAAAAGGCCACACATATTTTAAAGGGGATTGAAGTAGATAAGACAGTTTTAGATTCCTCGGATGTTGAGCTACACATGTTGGTCGAATTATGCTTATTTTGATCACTCACAAGACTTGCTGGAAGCACTAGAAAATTGCGGACTCCTGGTGTAAATGTTTATGAACGCATTTCGATAAGCTAAAAAGCTTCTCGTATAAATATCTATGTATCTGGTTTCTGTGGGTCTCTGTCTACTAGAACCGGTCTGAGTGCCTGTCTCTGTTTTGATTTAAAATGGCCTTTATGCTCCCACTTAGAGATATATGTTTGGGTTTGGCCTCTCTCCATGCCCCAGGCCTCTCTCTCCAGAGAATGGGTTCTGGGCAGAGGTGAGTCACGCAGACAAGGGGCTGTGCAGCTGCCGATAAGTCAGAGCAAAGTGATGTATGAGCTGAGCATTGATCGCAGTTCTTTGTGGCGTGTGCTGAAAGCATTATTTTAGGCTGGTGTGTTTATTTATGGACAGAGGAGAAGCATTAAAAGCTCAGAGGTTAAAGGGGATCTATAGCCTTCCCTAAAGTTATTAACTCCCTCATTTCCACATAAAAGGTTCCCGTTCACATTTGCAAACTGATTTTTAGCTGGCTCTAGAAATGTAAGGTCTTTGTTTGGTGCCACAGTTCTTTACAGGATTTACAGAGTTAATACCATTACTAACCCATCTAGACGGCTATTAAATCATAAAAACAGCAGATGACAGTTCATTAGTATATATGGAGAAATGTTTTCAGTCTGAACTATAATTCAAAATGGCTTCTCTACCCTGATCGAACTCTCTCCAGCTTACTAGGTCTATTCTGTCCACTCAAATTTGGTCTGTTCAAAAAAATGTTCATCGGTAGTATCTGTCAGGTGCAGATTTAGGTTTAAGATAAACCGCAGGATAAAGTTAAAGCAGACATTTTGTCACCAAACTGTAGGATTTTATTTCACACAAGCTAAATAAACAACACAGCAGACATACTGATATTCTTATCTATATTATAGTGGTATTAAAACCAACAAGGAATATTTAATAGTAAAATTAATTGCCTGTCGCTCACTTCTGCAGAGAGTACTAAAGAAAGAGAGAAGGAATAAGTATGATGGAGAAGGAACCTCGGTCTAATTTAGAATCAAAGGAAGCTGTTTATAAGCACCACCACTAAAATATGGGTGGTAACGGATGCAAGAAAATTGATAACGCAAGAACTTAAGGACTTTTAACGGCTCCATTTTTTTTTCATAACTCTAAGCCATTTTGGAAAATATGATGTGATATGTCTTATTAGATACAATTGGGGATTTGGTGAAAATAAAGTTGAGTATCCTTTAATCAATCGTGGTTTTCATTTTGGTGCATGGTACAGACACAATGTTGCAGACATCGCTCAGATTCCCTGGTATTTGAATTTAGAGCAGAGGACCAGCAAAACAAAGAAATGCCTAGATGACCAGTGAAGTGTCAAGCATTTACATGCTAATTAATGAGCAGACAATCATCTGGAAATCCCAAGAACCGGGAATAAAATCCATAGAATCGCTCGATAATTACTGGCTGGGAAACGAGGACTGATCATATAAAAGTGTCATGAATGTAACAAAGCAGTGTGAAAATCCACTTATTGATGCGGTAAAAGGGAATGGTGTACGCAGGCAGCTGGAAGAGGAATATGATATTATTTTTCTTAATGTGATTACTCTGGATTTCAACCGTTGTTTAAATAGACGTTCTACTAAAACATTGTTGGCCATTGTGTACAGATCACATGGAAGCCTAGATTATGAAAATATTTGGCCTAACCACCAACATCTGTAGAGCTAGATACTCTGGATAACTCTCAACCACCAATGATCTAGATACTTTGATGTACTACCATCAGCTGTAGAGCTGTAACATTTGGTGGGCTACCAGCAATTGGTAGAATTGAGTACTCTGATGAACTATCAATATTCGCATAACTTTATCAATGGTGGGCAGCCAACAGGTGGATTCACTGTCAGCCCATGGATTTGAAATAATCCATGACAACTTGATAGCTTTATCTTGGCAATGCCTTGTTTAACATATTCATTGGTACATACTGACAATATTTACATTTTGCCATCACTACTAATCCCTGGCATTGCCAACTTTTTAGACGATAAAATGCCCATTTATTTCCAAAGATACTTGTTATTTCTGATTTCTCTAGAAATCCAGACTTTTATAAAGTAAAGAGCATACACTCTGCAAACCCCTAAATCACTCCAGCAAGATGATCTGTTCTTAGGATTTGGAATGTCCCTCTAAAGCCCTATCTACTAAGCTAGGTAGATCATTATCAAGCTGATAATGTTAAAGGACCACTATAGGCACCCAGACCACTTCAGATTAAAGAAGTGGTCTGGGTGCCAGGTCCACCTAGGATTAACCCTTTCTGCTGTAAAAATAGCAGTTTCAGAGAAACTGCTATGTTTACGTTAGGGTTAATCCAGCTTCTAGTCTCATCAGCCTCTAGTCTCATTGACAGTCGCTAGAGGTGCTTCTGTGCTTCTCACTGTGATTCTCACAGTGAGACGACACCAGCGTCCATAGGAAAGCATTGAGAAAGCTTTCCTATGAGACTGGCTGAATGCGCACGGCTCTTGCCGTGCGTGCTCATTCAGCTGATGACGGGGAAAGGAGGAGGAGAGTCTCCAGCACCGAGGGAGCCCGGCGCTGGAGAATGGTAAGTGTTTAACCCCTTCCTCTCCATCCAGCCCGGCGGGAGTGGGACCCCGAGGGTGGGGGCACCCTCAGGGCACTATAGTGCCAGGAAAACGAGTATGTTTTCCTGGCACTATAGTGGTCCTTTAAGACATACTGTAGACATCAAGACAACTTTAGCTTAAAGGGACACTATAGTCACCAGAACAACTACAGCTTCATGTATTTGTTCTGTTGAGTATAATCATTGCCTTCAGCCATTTGCATGCAAACAATGCCTTTTCAGAGAAAGGGCAGTGTTTACATTGCCTCTAGGGACACCTCCAATTGGCCACTCCTCAGATGACTACTGGAGGGGCTTCCTCGAGCAGTGCTGCACAGTAGGCAGCACTGCCACTCAGCGTCTCCATTCAGCATCTCCACGCATGGGGATGCTGAGTTTTCCTCCTAGAGATGCATTGATTCAATGCATCTCTATGAGGAGGTGCTGATTGTCCAAAACTGAGTTTGGCCCCACCCTGTCTACTTGCTGATTTTAGCCAACCCAATGCTTTCCCCATGGAAAAGCATTGGATTGGCTAATCCAAAGCTCATTTGTCTGCCATTTAGGAGTTATATTTTGCCTCTGTCAATGCAGCCCCAGCCACACCTTCCCTGCATAATTTTTTTTTTTTTCATTTTCATTTTAATCTGATCTTTAAAAAGAAATAAAAAAATATTCTTTGTTTTGTGTGGGCAATGTAAGAATGCCGATAATATTACAAGCTGCATATACATGAGAATAGCAATGAAAATAGTGTGCTGTTGAGAGATTGTGCCCAATTTTATATTTATAAAGGAACAATAGATATTGGCCTTATGGGGTGTAGGATGTAAAGGCTATCATATGCCTTGGGTGAATATGGTCAGTGGAGTCTGTGAAAGCAATCGGAATTAAAACCTATAACGAGGAGAGTCGCTTCTCAAAAAGATAAGGTGACAAAAAAGGGGTAGTGTTCGGTAAATAAAAACATAGCCCTGAAGGCTTGAGGCAGCAGACCTATAGTAAATCCATGGGGGGAGGTAAAAGGGGGATAGGACTCGGGTCAACACGATTTGCTATCGCTTACATTCCGCTCAATAACCCCTGAGCTTTGGGGGGGAGGGGACAATATAAATACATGCCATGGTAGTGGAGCTAATCACGGAAATAAAAAAATAATGACATTTTAACATTTTAGAATTAAAGCATTAAACTTTGAACATAAAGTAAAAAAAAAAAAAAGAGAACAGAGTTATTGGATGCACAGTCCATCACAGCAGGAGCCACCGAGACTCCATCCCCTCTTCAGCTGGTGTCTACAGCGGAGCGAGGAGTAAAGGGAACAAAAGGGTCCTCCTGACATTTCTATCAAGGGGTAAGGTAAGGCCCAATTCCCAAAGTAAGGCTGTGGAGTTCTCTGCGGAAGAAAGTTGGTATGTGCGGTCTTCTCTGAGAGCCGTGAGGGTGCGAGACGGTCTCCATTTATAAGAGATGTTCGCAGTTCATAGGGTAGTTGTGATTTGTTGAAGGGATTGTCTCCAGTCTAAGATGGATCGGCATAGATCTTGCAGAAACTGGAGCTTCATTGTTTCACTTTGAAATAGTGTTCTGTTTTTCACAGCTTCTTGGATTGATAGTTTGTCCCTAAGTACAGGGAAGCATACCAGGACGTCACAAGGAGAGCCAGCCGGAGCCCTACTAGACTTAGCGAGACGAAACCAGCCATCGACTTGAATACCCTTTGCAAAGCATTGGGGCAGCAGAGTAGCCAGGAGTTGCCTGAGGAAATGTGGCAGTTCTTGCTCATCAATTTTTTCAGCTATACCTCTAATTTTTAGGTTCTTGTGCCTCTGTGCATCATCTAAGGTGTCACTTCTTACCTGCATGGCTTTGTCTGATGCCTGGAGTTATTGTATCAGATCCTTAGTGCCTGTCTGCTGTTGTGTTATGGAAGTGATGTTGTCCTCTTTAACCTGCTCTCTGGCAGTGACCACCGTTATGTCTTCCCGTATTATGTCTAAATCAGCATTGAAAAAGGCACGCATGTTGTTCATCAGTGCCTTGATGTCTCCTTTGGTAGCTGGGGCTGTTAGATCTTTCTCCTGTTGTGGGGAGATTAGGCCCTCTGTCTGGGGTATGTCATTGGCGCATCCAAGGCTTCTTCCTCACAGGAGGTATAGTAGGGACCTGGCTGCACTGCCATTTTGGGACTAGGTTGCAGGAGGACACTGATGTTGCGGGAGTCATTCCCTGCAAGGGTCGAAGTGTTTTTGCCTTCTTCTCCATGTTGCTCTCAAGTGTCACAATCGGGCTATATATGCTGCGAGTAGCCGGAACTCAACCGACATGCGTCCGCTCTGTTCAGTGCCCAAGCCACTACCCCATTTAATCTAATCGTAACTTACTTTAAAAGTGCTTATCTCCTGCTCTGTAAATTGAACTTTAATCACAGGAGGCTCCTCCAGGCTCTATCAGGCTATTAACACAGCAGCAGATACAAAAAAGATCTACATTTAACAGATGTCTCTTTACAGGAAGTGCTTAGAAAGCCTTTGCAAGTCACATGCAGGGAGGTGTGGCTTGGGTCTTTAAAGTGATTTGACTCCTAAATAACAGGGGATTGAGCAGGGGACTGAAGGGGCATTATCTACACACCAAAACTACTTCATTAAGCTGTTTTGGTGCCTATAGTGTCCCTTAAAGTAAGTAGGTCATAAAACAATGTGTGTGTATATAATATATGCTATAATGAAACAGTGTAACTAATATGCCTTCCATGACAAGTACCAGCAATGTTTGGAAGTTACAAAGTCTAAATACCTTGATCTGACTGTATCAAGAAAGTCTATTAGAATCACATATATCAGTTGGGTCACATCCACATGGTGACATTAATTAAAATCTGATAAATGATAATAATAAGCATACAATGAATAAAAAAAAACAATATTGTCCTGGTGAATAATGGAAGAGAAAAGTACAGCAGAACTTCCACATTTTCCCACAAGTTGTTTACGTAAATGCATAACACATATACACTTGTGTTCACGAGTATTATAAGAGGCTTTAGACACGTGTGCAAAATCTTTTTGGAATCAGCCATCTGAAAACTTTTTAAATGTAAGGGTTTAAGTAAATTTTATATTATCATTTTATGACAGAGTGTGGTGCTATTGTACCACTACCTTATAAAAAAGGTAAGGTACATATAAAAGGTACATATTAAAAAAAAAAAAAAAAAAAAAAAAATGTTGTTGCTTTAATCCTGTGTTTTGGTTCTTTTTGAAAACTGAAAAAACCCCAGCAACGTTTCAAGCTCTGTAACGTAAACGCAAATCAATAAAAATGAAATACATTGTGATTTCCCCTTTAAGAAAGACGTAGATCCTTAAAATACACAATGGAAAACTAAAAAAAAAAAAAATGAAGTGATTGACTCTGACTTGCAAGGCAAAATGGGGAATTGTACAGCACATGTTTAAACTTCAGCATACAAGACTCCGGGGAAATTTGAGGAAAAACTATTTGTGGATCGATATTCAAGTTGATGCATTGAACAGCGTCTCAGTAGACTACTGGAGGTCAATACATTAAAATATGTAAAAAAAAAAAATGTCTGGGATAGGTACAAGGTTACCTGAACAGCATGGATTATAAAGTTAGGAATTAAATAAATGGAATTCGAAAGGCAACCAGTAATCTCTAGGAGTGAAGCCAGTAAAATGTCAATCATACTTTTTTTCCCATTTAATCTTTAGTAACATTCTTTTGTGGTATTGTGTTCAGATATAAATACTATTAGCATTTTGTTTATTTACTGTCTACAACCCTTGTCTTTTTACAACACATGTTTCCCTGCCCAACATTGAGCATTTAAATTAGCAGTTAAGGCTCAGAATACAAAAAATGACATATTAAAAGCAGAGTTAGAGCATAATGCAGTTCTAATTGATATTAGGAATACGCAGAACCATGAATGTCTGTGAAGTATCTGACTCTTCTCTGGCACGTGTGATCTCTAGGGATAAACTTTGTTCATAAGTGGGTTTATTTTCTTAGAAAATGCTTAAATAGGTATTCTAAACACCATAGTCACTACCGCTCAATGCATAGAGCCTATAAATGCTGCCCCACAATTTTTTGTCATATCTTT
Organism: Pelobates fuscus; assembly: GCF_036172605.1. Lineage (NCBI taxonomy): Eukaryota > Metazoa > Chordata > Amphibia > Anura > Pelobatidae > Pelobates > Pelobates fuscus. The sequence continues at coordinate 16,454,199 of NC_086327.1, forward strand.
TGGGAGAAGTTTGACAAAACAGAGGCTCTCAGTGAACTCAGAATCGGCCCCATTTCTTACCCTGTTGGCAATGCAGAATGTATCCTTTGCTTCACTTATATAAGGATACCCAACAGTTTGATATTGGAAGGACAGTCCCGATGCTCCACCACCAGGACACCAGGAAACTGTCATCAGACAGCACAGCGTGAGTGCATCATTAGCCTCGCTTACACTGTGAAAGGGCACTAGCACCAGAGTGTGCCATGGTCCTCTATGCTGGACGCTGACCAGCCAGACAGGCTTCATTCCATGCTGACATGGCCCTTTAGGGGACAGGACAGGGGAAGTCACAATATATTTAATTTTTATTTATATGCCTTCAAATTACACAGCTTGAAATATTGCTGTTGTTTTTTTTGCTGTTTTCAAGAAGAAAACTGAAAAAAATATACTCCCATTATGGACATCACCAGGGATGTGGGTCATGTTGTTGGTGATGTCCCCTCAGTGCTCACCGACCCATCTTGACACCATACCTCCCAATGTTGGAAGGTTTGTAATATCGATTCCATCCAACCTGTGTAGCAGTGAAAGGCTGGGAACACTGTTGGTGTGCTTGAGAATTTATGTGTGTCTCTATGTGTTTATTTTTATGGTTTTGTATGTGACAGTATATCTGCGTGTTTATTTGGGTGTATGTTTGTCCGTGTACATCTAGCTGCACGTATGTGTTAGTGAGTGACTAATGTTAGTGATGTCTGTCAGTGTGTCTGTGTGTGTTGACGTGTGTCTGTGTGTGAAAGCATGCATCTGGAAGAGTGTCTGTATCTTGCAGTGTTTGTTTGTGTGTATTTTTAAGTGTGCATTTGTGTGTGTTTGAGTCTTACAGTTGGTATGGGTGAGTGTTTGTGTGAAAGTCCAGGTATGTATATATACGTTTTAAGAGAATATATCTTTGTGAGAGCCTATGAGCACTTTGCTCAGGCAGTGCAGTTGTGCAATGAAATCTGATCACGGCTATATTAACAACTATTGCCCCAAATTATGCAAATCCAGGTCTTGATTCAGCGATTCGTCATGAATTGAAATCTGGATGTGCCATGCTTGGTGAATAAAACCTGTTGTCTTTTAATTTAACTTTGTAGCAACTGTTGTCCATTTTTTTATTAATACATTTTGTGACATATGTTTCCTAACCCTTAACAAATATTCACTAAACAGTAAACTGCAACCAAAATTGGAGAATCTGGCTAAAATAGTCAACTTATAGCTCATTTGAGATTTTCTTTTTTTTTCCAAATCAGCTCTTTTGACCTAAAGCTACTACATTTAAAATGCTCTTAAATCAGATTTTCTTTTAAATATCAAATATAAAATGTGAAACATGCTGAGATACCGTACTGGTGGGCCATTGGGCCCAAAAATTGCCTGCTTTTCCCTTCGTAGCTGAATGTAGCGTTCGTGGGCAATGCATTAAAAAGCACTCAGAGATCAGATGAGATGACATGAGTCCATTCAATATAACCCTGTCCTCTTTACTACATAGCACTGGAAAGGGTCTGCTTTGAACCTTTAAAGGAGACAGCTGACTGTTTAGTGAAGTGTCAAAGGAAAGCGAATGATATTGGTGCAGAAAGGTATGAGTTATTTTTCTAAAAGGGTGGCAAATGGAGGGACCCTCTATTAAAGCATTAGCAAGAAGAATATATAAGAACTTAAAAAAAATGGAATGAATTGTAAGTTATTTTTAGTATAGTACTTTCTCCCCGTGGTAAATCAATACGTTTTAATGCATGCTCTTAACCAGTTAGCAATTAATACACATCACTACTGCTCAGTTCAGTGATATTTATTGTATCATCCTTGGGAGAATGAAAGGTTGAGCTAATCCCGTTAAGAAGAGTTTTTCAAACTCTGACGGTTGACCATATTTTACAGTTGGCATGTTAACCAGCTGTGTTATCTTTCTAGCAAAGTGCATTACAAGAAAATCCTAAACAATATATAATTACGATATTTTTAGATTGACATCATAGATTAGATGAGGCTGTCTTTTTCATCTGCAGCTTAGTTCCCTGAATTATTGTTTTTATACAGAAGCCCATGGATAGTCCAAAACCGAGCGCCTTAAGGGTTTTACTGCTAGACCCTTAATCTACTAAAGTTCACTTCACAATTTAAATCAACTAAATTTGTCATGGATCAATGGACCAGCAAATCTGCTGTGTACAGCACACATGACTGGTCTTCCCTGTACAGATCAGAATATGCAAATTAAAATGGACAAGATACTTGAGGCTAAAGGTAATCGTAGTTACAGAATAGTGCATTGAGAGACAATATACAGGTGGTGTACCCTAAGAACATTGGTCTAGACAAGTACGACATTCTAGAACAGTGTCATTTCCTGGTTCTCTGGTTCATTAGAATATATGCAATGCTTTTTGGTTTGATTTTGACTAGTCCTGGCTGTATTTTAGCAAAACATTATTTGCACCTAGTGCAAAGAAACCCTTGTGGCTATAAGAAGGGGAAAATAAAATAAATATAAATTACCCCGTATAAATAGGAAGTGTGAAGACTCCTCAATGTCTTCTAAACCATAATTATAGAACAATAAAAAAATGCACAACCTAAAAATATAAAAACAAAAGGAGACCACAATAGTGTAGATAAAAAACTAAAAATAAAATAAAAAAGACTAAAATGCACTCAGGAACGTAAGGATAACAAGGCAGGGTATACAAAATCTCTTCAAGTGCTTTTTTTCTTCTCCTATTCCAGAATGGAAGAAAATAAAAGTAGTAAAAAGGCTCATCAGATCACTTGACGTCTTCCCAGTCAGGAAAAAGAATAACCATCAGGGTTTGAAGACAAAGTAGATAATAGAGTCCACAATAAAATAGTCAGCAACTGTAGAAATCCTGCCACCCTACGCGTTTCGTCTTAATGACTTCGTCAGGGGCTTATATGTATTATTGCCATAAGCCCCTGATGAAGTCATTAAAACAAAACGTGTAGGGTGGCAGGATTTCTACAGTTGCTGACTATTTTATTGTGGACTCTATTATCTACTTTGTCTTCAAACGAAAAGACCAACCAAGATGACAGAGCAGGGAGAAAAGGTCAAAACCAGAACAGAGAAAGAGAAAAGTACAACAGCCTACAACAAACCACAACAGGGCATTTGGCTGAATGAAAAGGAGGTGTAAATAGTAAAATGTAAGCAACTATTGGACTGTGTCTTTCCTGTGTGCCCAGAAGTTTCAGAAATGGTTGTGCATGTATGCTGTATCCAAATGAAAGCAATTATGATGCACAATGAATTTAGTATAAAAGAAGCATCAAGAGGAGTATGCAGCATACCAGATGATGCCAGAATGGTGTTTGGCTTCATTATGCAAGTTACTTAGAGAAATAGCTCTGGCTTGCATCGCACTGTATGTATAGACAGGTCTTTTCCATACTCCCTTCCAGGGCTGGACTGGGAAAGAAATTTGGCTTGGGCATTTTTGAGTCACAGCGGTCCACTGAGAAGGGGACGGAGCCAAAGAGGGGGTGTTTTGCCATCACCAATGACAAGCATGCCCCCTCTCAAAGTGTTGGTTCAATGATCTTGAAGGGTTCAATGTATGTGTGTGTATGTGTGTGTGAGGAGTGCAATGTGTGTGAGGGTTGAAGTGTGTGTGTGTATGTGTGTGTGGGGTGCACTGTGTGTGTGAGATGGGTGCAGTGTGTGTATGAAAGGCGCAGTGTGTATGAACAGTGCAGTGTGTATAAGAAAGGTGCAGTGTGTGTGTGTGTATGTCTGTGTGAAGGGTGTAGCTAGTTTGTGTGTGTGTGTGTGTGTGTTTGGTGTGCAGTGTGGGGAAGATAAGTGTAGTGTGTGTGTGAGGAGTGCAGTGTGTAAAGGCTGCAGTGTAAGTGTGTGAGGGGTGCAGTGTTTGTGTGTGAAAGGTGCAGTGTGTGTATGTGTGTGTGTGTGTGTGTGATTGATGTGCCGGGTGGGATGAGTGCTGTGTGTGTGTGAGGCGTGCAGTGTGAGGGTGTGTGAGAGAATTGCGTGCGTGTGTGTGTCACGGGTGGCGGTCCGAAGACCGGGACCCCTGTGTGCCTGATGAGGATGATGGGAGATGGCCGTAGGCTTACATGGAGTTTGTGGACTGGACTCTGCAGCTTTCCTGACCTGCTCTGTTTGTATCCTGTCCTGCTTGGGGATCCTTCACACAAGAGATCCTGTATCTGGATTTGTCTGCTGTAGATGACTTCCTCATTTCTGTTCAGTTTGTCTGATACCTGTCCTGGAGGATGTTTATCTGCTAAGTGTTCTCTTGTGATGCTTAGTGCCTGGTACCGATTCCAGATTCTGTTTTGTGGCAGTGCTCCTGTTGTGAGTGGACCTTCTTTCCTGGCTGTTGGTTCTTTTGCTGGAGACCTCTCCGAACGATTTGGAGTTGTTCAAGAAGGCATTGTGAGCAGTGAACTCTACTCCAGGTTATCAAAGCTAAAGATGGGGATTCATTGCCTATGGTAAGTCATGAGGACTTAGTTGCTGGATCCTCACTCTTTTCCTGGTTTCTGCTTGAAAGCTGCTAGTCGCACCCGGAGGTCGCTCCTTAAGAGGCGAGTTATGTCACGTCCTGTTCCATTCTGTTGATATTTCTGGCCTTGGCTTCTGATATCTGATTTTTTCTGGTTTTCCTTATGCTGGATTTTCTGGGTTTATTTTCCTGTAATTCCCAGTCTCCTGGATTCCTTTAAATGTTTGTTTTTGTTGCCACACCCATTCCTTTGCCATTAATCCTTTTTTGATTAATGGCAAATACACTGCCCCCTTACACACACAGCCACCCTTACACGCACTGCACAACACACAAACACACTGCCCCCTTACACACACTGCACCACACACAAACACACTGCCCCCTTACACACACTGCACCACACACAAACACACTGCCCCCCTTACACACACAGCCTCCTTACACACACTACCCCCATGCACACACTGCCCCCCTTACATAAATAGCCCTGATACACACACTGCCCCCATACACACAGTCCCAATACATACAATACACACACAAACACTGCCCCCATACCCACATTACACCCCTCACACAAAAACACATTGCCCCCTTATACACACACTGCACCACTAACACGCAAACACACTGCTCCCAATACACACTCTACACCCTTTACACATGAACACAATGCTCCCAATATACACATTGCTACCCCATACATACACTGCACCCTCTCACACACGCACTGCCCCCCATGCACACACACTGCCCCTCCATACACATACTGCGACCCTCACACATATCGCACCCCTCACACTCATACACACTACTGCCCCTATCCCGGCAGACCCTGGGTAAGTTATCAATCTGTTTTTTAAACGGTTTGACTTCTTATTCTGGGAGGGCACCATGGCACTCCTGGTTATTGTGCCTGGATAGTTTCTTTAAATGATCTGCCAGTGCCCCTCCCGAGATTAGGTTCTGGCTCCGTCACAGTTGTGGACGTTGTCAAGGGACTGAACATTTTAGGTCAAAATAATTCAATAAGAGAACATTTCTAGGTCTGCAATATTTCCATTTCAGCTTTTAGATCTGAATTATTTTATGAAATTGTCACCACTCCATAATTTTTGATTTTGTGTATAACCCAGTGGATAAAAAGTAACAATGGTTGTGAATTCTAAAATATATTTAAATGCCCTTTGATAACTAATGACAAGTTATTTGGCACCATATAGCTGTTGAATTTATGGAACCTTAGTTATAATATTGAGGACACCTATTTATTTAATTTTGTACTGCTCTGGCCATGTGCAATAACTGCCTGGTCCTGAGCCAGAGGGGTTTGCATGAGAACTTGAGTGGAACATTCACGGTTCTATACAAAAACCAGTTATTCTTGATGAAATGATGTCTATGTTCCACTGGCCTGTTGAATGTGCTCACAGTGCACCCTACTGATAGCTAATGTTCTTGTTAGTGCCTGTATTTTCCATTTTGCTCTAAATTTTACATTCTGTATGTCCCTCATGGCCCTTTTCGCACGAACACAAAGAACAGATTTGAGAATCTATGAATGCCAAATTTCAGTACAAGAGAATATACTTGGAATTTAAATGCAACAAAGGTTACATTACTTTTCTGGAACAATCAGAATGTATCCTTAAAAAAAACAATTACATTTGGCAGGGGCTTAGAATGTGAGGTTTAGAACCTGTTTAAACATTAGTTTTTCATTGTTTAAACAATTTGTAATTATTATTTTTTTTTAAAAGTTATCTAAATATAGGGAATTTTAAGGTCAATAGATGGAGTTCAACAACAGAAGAGGCCATTTTGTCCCTCTCAAAACAGTTATTATCTTCACTGCTAGTTAACCCTTTCACAATAGCGCAGTTGTGAAGAATATGAAGAAATCTGGAGTGGGTATGGATAAAATATCCCACCCAAAGGAGAAAGTTAAATTTGGCACTTTTCTAATCACTGTAGTAGTTTTGTGAAATGCACCCATGGTTTGCATGGTTTGGTAAATTATTTTTTAAACTGTATTTTTTTTTTTTAATTAACTATTTTCATTAACAGTTTTAAAATGGGAGCTCCAACAATTAAAAAGTAATTTCTTATATCGAGGCTTAAAACATTCAACAGCACCAAACTATGCTCACTAAAATTCCATATAACATGAAGAACCCAACAGTTGCAGAACACATGCAATAAAATCGACTAAGAAAAGGATGTGAGCGTCCATCTATCTATTATCTGGAGTCTTTTAAAAGGTCACAGATTGGGATGAATGACTTCAGAAAGCAGGAGACAGTAAAAGGGGCACTGTCACTTTAATTCCAAAGTGTCAAGCAGGTCTGAAACTCTAAAAGATAAGGTCTAGCAAGCAAAAGGTCCAAATGGTCCAAGTGGTACATGTTCAAAGTCATAGGGCAGGTCTAGGTAAGTATATGGAGAATCACTAAATGACTGTACACAGTGTGACACAAGACTACACACAGAAGCTCAACTAACATCTGAGCAAGGAACAGATGGAAGGAATGGTTTTGTAGAGAGAAGGAGGAGTCACACACCACTGGAGTGTGACCATCTGGTTCTAATACAGCTGTGAGAACTTCATCACAGCATGAAGCAATGTCTCCGTTGGCGTGAGTGCCATGTGCACATAGGAGGCCACTCCATACCATTCCTGCAGTTGGCCTACCACCCCAAGTTTCAGTTGAGTCCTTGGGCTCTGTGTGTGCAGAAGAGAAGGCACCCATGAACAGTGTGGACAATGCTGCATGGACAAATGTAATGTCCTCAGAAGAAGAGCCAGCTGCCTGGTAAGTAGCGGCACACCGTAACACAAAGACATTGACTGTGAGTGCACATTGCTAGGGTGTAGACGAATTTGGAGACATTAATTTCCTCTGGCAGCAGTACAGTTTACATGGTTCATTTCTCAAAAAGATATGAATTACTGAACATCCAGGAAGTAAGGAGGTGTTAGGATAAAGTTAAATTCCATTCCCCCCCCAAAGAAACATGGTGTTTAGTGTTGTACCAAATGCCAAGTCATAAGAGTGCCGGCTTTGACTTCAGACTAAGATGGGCCAAACCAATAAAAAAACATTAGATTGTAGAGAGATGTCCAGAATTTGTTGGTCCACATTTCCAGATCATTGTCAAGCCAAAATGTAAAGGATAAAGGATCATGAGCACTACAGATCATGAATGGTTCAGGCCTTAAAATGTCAACATTTAAACATTGTTGTTTATGCAAATGATTGAGCCTTTATATTGTCAGGAAATAGGGTTATAATCCAGGGACAAAGAATAACATGTCTAAAACATGGTTGATAAAGAAAACAAAAAAACTAAAAACTGAAATATGTATTAAGGTTTCATTTGTCTGGAAATATTTGGTTTGGGCCTTCCATTATCCCCCCATCATTGCCAACTGTCCTAATTCATTTATTTGCAAATAAATCAAAAGACTCTGCACTCAAGATCTTTAATGAAGCAATCTATTCAGTCAAGAAAACAGACAAAGCAGTGTTTCAGCATCGTAATGCCTTTGTCAAACTGGGTACAGCAGGTATATACTCTTTATAATGTACATAGTGAACATGTGACCCCACAAGGCATACACCTTGTTGCCATGGTTGCAAAATACAAAGTGAGATAAACAATATCCTCGTGCACTTTAAACACATATATGACGTGTATAAATCTTAAGGTCGTGAACTGCAGGGGTGTCAACAAAGCAAATTATATTCACAGAGTATATTCTATTTTGATTGTAAACGACAAAAAGGAAATAAAAACACCCTTCATTTTTTATAATAATTTATTTTATTTACTTTTATTGATATACCATAAGTGATGCAGTAAATATATGTTTTATTAACAGAAGTACATTATTTTACTAGATATCTCTAACATTGCCAACTGATTCAAAGTGAATCCATGTGAGACACTCAGCCCTCTAACTATTACCTAACACAGATGGTCCCTTCCCTAACAGTTTTGCAGATAGTGGAAGAAATAGTTTTGGTTAATGCTTGACTTTTCAAAATAATTAGAAAAAAAAAAAATAACATATAGTTTAACCAAAACATACTGAAAACAAACAAATAAATGCATGTATCCTAAAAATGAAATAACAAAAACCAGGAATATAACTAAACCATTTACCTTGAAGATTACGCCCAATTTTTTAAAGGAAGTGTTGAAATGGAATATACTGCAATTATAAAACTAATGAATAGCAATCAGCCTAACCAAACTGTATCAAATAATATAAACATAGGTACACCATTAAATGAAGATCGCTGTATTTTGTTTCCACAAACGGGGTATCTATGGGGGTACCCAGTGTCTCCAACCAGGGCGTAAATGAGTACCTCGTTACATCATCTCTGCTTCTAATTCATGTGTTGAGACCAATTAGGGAAAACAAAGCAGAGCCCAGATAGCAAATTATGTCATAGAATATGCCCTCCAATTGTCCCATATGGCCTTAAATAAAACATCTCTCTTCTTATTCTACTGCACGTCTTCAAAAAGGATGAGTTTATTTGGCGAGATGCCAATTCTTATACAAGAAAGTGGGAACAAGAAATGGCAAATGGATTATCAGTAATGACTGACGCCTACTTATTACAGTTACGCAACATTTGTGACTAAATTAGATATAAATATAATCTGCTCTAGGCTCCTGTTTACACAGCTGTTACTCTTCTCAAACTGAGCCTGCGCGGGTTAAATGAACGAGTACTACAGATTAACCGCAATGCATTGCTCATTTTTAGCAGCAGTGCAAGACCATTGTCCACCTGATTTACTAAACAGATATATATGGCAGCTTGTAAAATTTAGATTAAAATAGCATGATGAGAAAAACATTCAACTGGACGGTGGTGTTGAAGTTTTTTTTCCAATGTACTTGTTTATTTTTTAGCGTTACAAGTTCGGTTGTGAACAAACCCCCATTGTGTTAAAACAGGAATCTGAGGAATGAGGCAGGAAAGTTGAAAAAAATCACAAGCAATTTTAAATTATATTTATTTAAGTCTGGTGAGAATTTTTCCGGGGCCAGTGAAAAAAACTTGTAGGATAATTAAACTTCCACAAGTTACAATCTGTCCTAGACAAGTGATGGGTGGCTCTTGTAGAATAAATACAGGGGTGGGTTTTAGTTCAAAAAAGTTACCCTTTTTTTTATTTTAATCCTTTGAGTTTACAGGGGACCCACCATAATACCAAATCATAAATGATTAGCTGACCATACCTTTGAGGTTCAAACACAGATGATGTATGTTTAGACAAATATGGGATGTAATTGATAAACACACAGACACACACACACACAGACACACACATACACACACACACACACACACACACACACGTATATATAAAGATATATATTTTATATATATATATATATATGTATATATATATATATATATATATATATATATAAATAAATATAAACTTAAAGCATAATAACTAGATATTTCAACTTTCAAGTGCTTTTTTTAACCATTTATAATCTGTAAATTGTAAGATCAAGTGGTAGAATATTTGACCAATTATTCTTCAAAACTTCAAGAAATATCTGGAGGGAACAGATCACTGCTGTGAAACTATGATGGGTAATTTGAAAGTCACAAGTTGAACCAGGATGAAATGATGAATTATTATTTTAGAAAATTATATCAAATAGATATCCTGTGGAATTCACGTATTCCAGTCTAGGGCCAATAAGAGAAATATGGTTGACACAATCTAGAAAAGGTAATACAGACTGAAAAGAAGCTCTAGAGTAATAAGAGACTACATATTTGGCAGACTAGATGGGCCGAAGGGTTCTTATCTGCCGTCACATTCCATGTTTCTATGTTTCTACATTACAAAAAATTAACTCCATATTGCACTCTAGCTAGTATTTTTACTTGATAGCTCAGTGGTTGGTGCACCACTGACATTGTCTCGACTCCCTGTTTAAACATCAGTCTCACGTGTTAAATTCTTGATGATTCACGATACTTTAATGCCATATCTGTGAAATACTGTGATCTTACTGCGCTTACTTATGCTGTTGTGGCATCGTAAGATTTTTTGTTACCTCGTGCATAACAAAAAAATAATAAAATTCTTGATGATTCAACTCTTCTCTTCATCCTACCAAAGTCAATAAAGTAAACCCCAGGCCCCAGGATATACTTAAAAACCTCACAAAAGCCAAAATATCCTTCCTTGTAAAATAATGTTATGTAGAAATAATTATTTTATTAGCTAATCGTATCATATCATATATTGATATCATATGCTATGTATATGCTATTTATGTTATTTTATTCATATAAAACCTCTCCTTAAATTTATTGTATATGTCTCCGAAAAAGTTTGATTGCCTTTCCTTCTCCTAATCAGTTAACAGCTTTTTTTTATAAAACCAATTTTGTTTCCCTTTGTATTTATGCTAAAGTACTTTTTTGTTTTGTTTATGGTCTTGTGTTTTATTGCCATAGCTCCTGAGATAAATTTAAGGAGTCTACAAGGTTCCACGTAAGTAATAGCTTTTTAAATAGCGGCCATAGAGTAGCGATTTATTCCACGGTGCTCTACGCCAATGATTTATTAGCACAGCGTTGAAGCGATTGTCATATTTTGAGCAGTAAAATTATATAATTATTGCTGGCCCATTTGAGCACAAGTCTCTCTAGTGAATGGATGACATGTTGGGTCCTTTCATGCTCAGTGATTGAATTGAGATCTTGGCTAAAACATTTACTTTGTTCAGTTATCTCAGTGTGTTTTTTTTTTTCCATTTAAGCAATAAATTGAGTTCAGAATTTACCTTGTGCTGTAACTGACAGAGTTCTAAGCTAGAGGAGTTTGCATTGGTACTTGATAGGAATTGTACGGTTCTATTGGAAAAGAAGTCGTTCCAAATAAGCTGATGTTGCTTTGTTCAATGTGCTCGCAGTACACCCTACTGGTAGCTAATGTACTTGTCAATACATAACTTCCTTTCCAATTAAGACTCATTGAAATTCCATTTATTTTATCCCCAAAAGACCGTTATTCTTCTACACAATGCTGATTCTTGTAGGTTAACTTGTAACTCTGCGTGTATTACAAAGTACTAAAATAGCCTGTCCAAAATCTATATCATTTTTGTACAAAAAGAAAAAATAGTTTTCTAAATCTTGCCACTACTTTGTGTCTTGAGAGATAAATCAATCGGAGAAACAATCTGAATATTTCCAAACAAAAGCACAATTTCATCTTTAGAATATTTTAATATTTTAATCATTGATATTTTACGATATCTGAAATTTGCCATGTATTAACAGTTAGGAGTCCTGTGCATGAAACGGTCACGGTGATGCTGAACCTCTGCTCACCCTTTCTCTGTTGGATACCTGTCTAGTCAGTCTGCCAGGCAGCTTCTTGGATGATAGATCTGTTCCTCAGTAACACAAATATCTCTTCTTCAAAATTAGGATATTACTCACCAGCAGTGACTTATACGTTGCTTGATCATGCACTAAGTCTAAGTTTCTAGGTGAAAGTTGATCATCCAAAGTGACCATGATTTGTTGAGGTTGATTGATTACTGAGCCAAATGACGACTATTCCACAGTCAAATGTCACATGATAATAGGCCATTATATATCTGTCTTATAGTGCTTTAAAACACTATTCTAAATGGGATTTATTTACATTACAGTGTATGAGCTGGCTTGTTTCCAATTGACCCAATTTCCCATGACTATTGGCTTGGCTAGTTTTTCAGTGTGTGAATAGTTTTGGCTCCTTTGACCTTGGCCTTAATCTGAATTTTGCATACCTCAATCACATTAATCCTGAACGTTTCTACGGAATGTTAACAAGCTTTTTTTCTCCATTTCACGTATTTAGACCAATATCTGGCATGTAGGCTAATTTCAGTATCTTGATACCCATATCCATGTGGGATTAACTCACACTTTTTAACTTTCTTTTAATGATGACTGGGGCAGAGAGTGCGACCTAGACGATCACAATGTCACCTTATCCATTTTCCCATGGTAAACACTACGAGCATCATGTCGTTTCAAGCCTACAACAACCATGTGTATTGCCCAATTATCACTAGTTGCATAGATCCACATTGCTATTTCCCTAAAGTTATAACTAGAAAGGCAGTAAAAGACTCTAAACAACTTTGGGTTTGAAATACCTTACATTATAAAAAAAATAAATAATGGAAATTCACAAAATTATTCATAGATTTAACAAGCCAGGGATACAGGCTCCTTCCTTTGAGCATGTTGATATTACATTGTGATTTAGTTTTTAGTTTTTTTTTATTTACGGAGATCTAGCTTGACATTTCAAATGTTTTTAGACCTGTTCCTACCCTTTCCATTGTTTATTATAGCTACATGTCTATTCTCATTCTCGATAAGTACTGATTAATGTTCATATCTGATTTGGTTTGCTCTTTGCTCTTGCATCGACACAATTCTAACTTGCTTTGTTTCCATCTGGTCTTCCCTGCACTTCTTGTTTTTCCTTGTTTTACGTCTTCATTTTGGTCTAGAGACTATTGCCCGTAGCTATGTAGCCTCCAGCATCTGGCCAGTATTGAATTGTCTTGTGTGACCACGCTATTTGTCTCCTCTCTTTCCTGAAAATCAGTTATTTTGTACATATAGCCTGGTGCCCAAATAAATAGTATCCTGTGTACAATGATTTCTCTGTTATCGGTCGGAATTCCAAATTGCCTAGCACCAGTGTTGGTAAAGAAAAGTGTCTGGATTTATGAAGTTCCCACGACTCTCCAAATTATAGGGACAGCTACATTATATTCTGTAAATAAAAGTACTTACGGTATATACATGGAATTTCTTAGCAATATACACCATTTATGTCATTCAAAAGTAACCTGTGTTGCAATACTATTCAGTAGTTTATATTGGTTCTAGATACAATAGTATGGCCAAGGAATATCCTATAAGGAATGCACTTATTTGGGACCTCTTTAAAAAATTGTCCATTTATCTGCAATACATTTTATTAAAGCCCATAAAATTCACTTCAAAACCTTTTTCACTAGACTGGGAAGTGTGGGTAACTGACAAAGGAATCACACATTTAGTTAAATAACCAGAACTTTAAATTTTGGGAAATGTTTCTAATTGGGATGGTAAGGCTTAAACTGCCTATATTCCAATTGCAATTCTCCATTATTCAGATTTAATGAATAACCCTCATGTATGGTTAAGTAGGATTTGGCAAATATAAATATATATATATATATATATATATATATATATATATATATATATATATATATATATATATATATATATATATATATATATATATTTGTTTAATAATGATTGCATTAGTATTGTTTTATTTTCCAAGGATCTATCAGTCAGAAAACAACAAACCAAATGTGTTCTTTTTTTTTGTGAAATTGGTCATGCAACATACTAATAAATTTGTAAATGATGCACTAATTTCATGTTGTATCACTCTCCTGACAATATATAATTGTTACCTGGAAAATGTCATGGAGAAAGACAGTCGACATTGGCACATTTACCATGTACGGATCATTAAAGACAGCAGTTATTTTTCTACCAATTTTTGGTAATAAGGTTATTCTTTATTTCTGAATTCACAGTCTAGTCCTTTTTTTGTGTGCGCTATCTTCAAGCGTAACTAGTTTTATTTCTGTGTTCTGAAAACAGCTATATTACTTTATCTGTCTTAATTGCACACCATAGATTTGAGGTCATTCGATGGTCAGTAACCAAGGAAGGGAGAAACTGATCCAGAAAACCATGTTTCTGGAGAAAGCGCATATATTTAAGGTCATTCAATGGTCAGTGAACAAGGTGGACAGAAGTTGCTACAAAAAAAACACATTCAAGAGAAAAGAATGTAACAAGGAAATTGAGGCTAGAATACATCAGTTTAGTAGGGGCTTGTTTGTCAATAGAGAGATCATTTCTCCGTGCCATTTCTCAAGGAGCTATAGCTCCTACAGCTCCTATAGCTTTATTGATTTTGAAAGGCTGATCAGGTAAGATGGCTATTTTTTTTTTTCAATTTATATTTTTATTCAATTTAGAACAACATATATAATTGTTTTTTCCAATATATTCAAGTTTAGCATAATAAGTGATCATACTAGCGACTGCTAGGGGATATAATAAAAGGTATAACAATATTGAACAATAGCGAACAATAATACGGTGTAGAGCGTTCTCTGCAAGTCAAGCTATTACTGTATACATTAGATGATCTTAAGGATCAGTGTCCAATGGCAGAGTCCTGTGGACCATCGTATCATGATGTGTCGTGTGGGGGTCTAGATAGCTCCTGATTCCTCTGTGTTGTTTCCTTCATACATCGGATCTGGGTTTCACAGCTTTTATTAGTGGATTCAGTCTCTTAAGTGTGGTGTTGTGCAGGGCACTGTTCCGTTGTTTGCCGGCACACTCCGAGTCTCTCGGAATTTTGGTGGGATGAGGGGAGGTCTGCTGTAGGGAGGTTGTCAGGCCTGCCCTTTGTAGAAATAACTCCAGGTCGTCCCCCGAGGTGAGTGTGCAACTTTCTCCATTAATCTCCGTGAGGATGGACCCTTCCATGCCCCAGCGGTACCTAACATTGGCGGCTCTTAGCTTCCTGGCTATTGGAGCTAGCTGTCTCCTTTCCGCGAGGATGGAAAATGGAGTGTCTGGGTAGATAGCTATGTTGTGGCCGTTCACTGATACAGTCCCCATCTCTCTGGATTTTGTGAGTATGGTGGACCTCACGGAGATGTCTCGGGTCAGCACGATTACATCTCTAGGTGCTGATACTGGTGCTGCCGCTGACTTTCGCACTCTGAACGCCGAGGTGATCGGTGGTAGGTCAGGGCTGACATCAATGCCCATGGCTGTCAGGAGGTTGTGGGAGTATGGCAAGAGCTGTGTGCTGTCGACTCTTTCGGGAATGCCTCTAAGGCGCAGATTTTTCCGCCTGTGCCTGACCTCCATTGTGGTGAGTGTGCGTTTCATTTGACTTACTTGTGCGGTAAGTTCTTGAATTTCTCGGCTTGCCGTATTTATTTTGTCATCTCTGGTGGTTTCTCTTGTTTCCAGGGAGGTGACTTTCTGTCTTATCCCCTCCACTTCTGTCTTCATTTTCTGGAGGTCGCTCCTCCATATCTGCCTCATCTCCAGCAGGAGCCGTTTAATGTCACCTTTTGTGGCAGGTGCCTCATCTTCCTCCGATTCTGCGGCAGAGGATCTAGGCGAAGGCAGTGAGTCTTCTTCGTCCATGGAGGCTTCAGATGTCTCGGGCGCGCAGCAGGCCTCAGGCGCCATCTTGGATCTCTGTGTGTTCGCCGGCCGCTCGAAAGCTAGTCTGATGTCCGGCTGTTGGGGCTTGGTCGGACCTTGATGCTTCTTATTTTTTTTCCCCATTGTTTCTGCTATTGGGGGGTATCTGTCTCTTGTGTCGGATTTCCACGATTTAGTGGATTTTCCGCTTTAACTATCGTGCAGGACGGAGCTCCGTGAAAAGACGTCCGCTCTGCTTCTCTGTCGGCCACGCCCCCCTAAGATGGCTATTTTCACGTCCTTTTTTATTTTTTAAAAAATACTTTGTTTCCAAGTAACAGCACGTAAACAGGAACAGATGCGCCATTAATGAACAAAAATACCTTTTTTTTTTTACCTTATCAATTAGTATAATCAAGGACATAAATATTTAGCAGCATCTATTTGAAAGGTATTGCCGTAACTACTCTAGTCAATTTAACACTTTTATAACTAAACATCATCCCTATTAAATAATTTGTAGTATCCAAACTAAACTAAATTTATTTCAAAATGTCACATTTTACTATGTTCGTACTTTATATGGGTAAGTTTAATGCCAACCTCTAGTCATGTGACATGATTTATTGTCATAGCAACAGAAAATACCTATTCAAAATATTTGCCTTGATTTATCAATCTAATACTTTTAATATTAATATATTGACATATTTTTGTATTGCGTAAGTGTTCAGTAAATTAAGAACTTGCTTTGGAACTAGATCAGGTCAAATTTTTTGCAGCTCACTTACTCTTGGCCAACTTTCCTATTCCATCTGCCGAGACCAATTAGGGAAACAGCATAGATCTGTGATAGAAAATTACATCAGAGAATATGACCTTACATTGTCAGTTCAGGCCTTTTATAAAACAGCATTCTGCCTTATAACACTGTACTTCTTAAAAAAATGTTTGTTTGTTTGGAAAAAGCCAATATCATCGAGGCCGGAGATGAGAAAAGCCTGACTCATTACAGTTATACAACATTAATATTTAAATTACAAGCAAATCTGGTCACAGTGGGGCTTTTGCAGTTAAATATGTTTTATTTCTTCAAAATAAGTGAATGAATTGTAAACTACAATATACATCTTGTACTAAACAGATCTTCGAGAGTTGGTTGAAGGGTTGGAATAGAACAGCTGTGGCCAAAAGAAACAAACACAACTTCCATACATCTTTCCTAACCTTAAGACTGGGCAATGCTTTGTGTGAGTTTTAGTCTGTTCAACCGCTGGGAATTTTTAATTTGGCAACTCCTGAGATGGACGATAAATAACAAAGTATCATTAGTGGATATCAAATAATGTGCTGAATGTTCAGATTGTATACAGTATGACTCAATTTGTTTTAGATTATGCATTGCATCCAAAATTGTTGGCAAGATAAAGTCTCATAACCATAACACAATAGCATGTGCAACAAATATTATCTCACTTTCTTTTCACCGATTATTTATTTAATATGCCGTACCTGTTTTGTTAGATGCATAGTTCACATATTATACTTACCCTTTTTTACGAGACTTGTCCATGGTGCTGAATTAAAACAGAGTGTGAACAAATGATATTTATTGTCTGTTTCTGGAACTGTTCATCATGTGTGAAATGCGTATCAATCTGGTATAACTAGTGCTTCTCTTGACACCCTATTAGCAATGTGTGAGGATAAAATATCACATGACCGGACTCCGTGAAATATAGCTTATAGAAACAAAACAACAGCATCATAGTGTAGTGTTTCAAGAAGCACAGATCTCTAATTCATTTTTGTTATTTCACTGCCACAAATATATCCCACTACTCCATATAAACACATTTTACAGAGATATGTGTTAAAGGAATTTACACCATTGCAACAATGATTCTAACCGCCACTTCTCATACTTATTTAAACACTCAATTCTCTCCCCCGTGTATAAGAAAAATCATCAAACAGGCAATGGGAATAGACACAAGATTTTTTTTTTCTTTTAAGGTAACAGGAGGAAGGGACTCAAAATGGCTATAGACGACCCCATGAAATATTTCACAATGGGGCCCCTTGCTGCGATCTTCTGCCAGAGGCAAAAGAAGAATTCTAGTTTTCTACATTCCAAAAATGTGTTGACCTTGTATCCATCACATGGAAAATTCCAACACAGACCCCGTAAGAAAAGGCAGCAGCGAGGGGGTAAAAATAGCTTTGAGAAAGAAGTAATGGCATGCAGCCAGGTTTCATTGTGCTAAAAGGAAGACAGAGCCTGCTTGTTTGCTCTACTGGGTTTACCTGCCTGAATACGACTCCAGTTATGGACAAAACAAATTCAGGATTTCTGCATGTGGCCCTTTAAATTAACACCCAGAATGCATGGTGAAATGTTAATTTAAGATCAAAGAACATCACAGAATCATTTAGTATATGTTTCATTATTCATCACACCTTAAATGTAAAAGTCTAACAAAAATGGCTTGCATTGATAATTAACTACTTAAACACATTTAAATATGGCATTCAAATTTGTATTTCTCTATGTAACATTAACTATACAGACAGGCTAAGTCCTCTTTTTCTATTCTCTCACTCCCTCACTCACGGTTTTTTGAATATTCTCTAAATGTATATAAATATAGTGTCAAAGTAAACACACGGCAACCTTTTTATATTGATGAAATAGATGAAAATTGTCTATTTGTTATGACATAATATTTGAAAAAGTAAGTTGGCAAATATTAATTTAAAGTGGAAGTTTCAGTAACAATTCTGATGAATGAACCTGCAAAGCATTACAAAATAAGTTGCAGGGCTTTGTAGCCTGAATTTGTGGGACAGTTAGAGGGCTACAAATTCAGCTGTATCACCAGGCTCAAACTGGCCAGCTTGCTGCAGCCATCTTCTCCCCCTTGTATTTCGTATGATATGTTCGTTCGCACACTCCCGAACTGCTAGAGGCTGGAGTGATTATAGCTAAGTTACCGGTGTTCACGTGGTCGAGTGTTCGACTTAGAGGTCCAGACACTCGATGACCAAGTACCGCTGCCAGCTTTTGGGGGATAAGATGGCCGCCATTTTACAGCGCATGTGTTGTTCGGTTATATGAACAGTGGCCACACATAGAGAGCACTTAAGTTTGTGGTTTTCTTTGAAGTTAAATGAGCCAGGAGGGTGGTCTTTCTTCGGTAGATCAATCTACCACTTGCAGAGAAAATAACTGGGACATGGAAATACAGGGTTTTGTTTACTTACCTTCTCTTTTCCAACCTCTATCAGTATTCTTTTGTTTTTGTTATATGTTATTTCTCTATTTTGGTGGGCTTGCTATCACGGTCATGAATACCTACTTGATATGCAACACACCAACTGACGTCCACATTCACTCAACATCACTCTGGAACACAACATCAAATTGCAAAGACAACAATGGCATGTTTTAACCCCTTAAGGACCAAACGTCCGGAATAAAAGGGAATCATGACATGTCACACATGTCATGTGTCCTTAAGGGGTTAAAGGATCACTATAGGGTCAGGAACACAAACATGTATTCCTGACCCTATAGTGCTAAACCCACCATTTAGGTGGCTTGCCCCCCCATTATCTCCCCTATAAAAGTTTAAAACTCACCTTATTTCCAGCCCTGGGCAGGTCCGCTGCTGTTGGCCCCCTTTGTGACATCATCAAAATGATTTTTAGCCAATCCAATGCTTCCCATAGGGCTAAAATCTGCACGGGGGCAGGGCCAAATGCCGTTTGGGCCAATCAGGACCTCCTCATAGAGATACATTGAATCAATGCATCTCTATGAGGAAAATTCAGCGTCTCTATGCAGAGCGTGAGGATGCTGAACGGCAGGGCTGCTTACTGTGCAGCCCTGAGCCAGGCAGCCAGTGGCCATCTGAAGAGTGGCCGCTTGGAGGTGTCCCTAGGGGCAATGTAAACACTGCCTTTTCTCTGAAAAAAATGCCTAAAGGGAGCTTTTATACTCACTTGAACAACTACATTAAGCTGCAGTTGTTCTGGTGACTATAGTGTCCCTTTAAGTGTAATCAATCAATCAATCAATCTATCAAACATTGAAATCCTAGCTCTTATCCTCCTCTCTCCTACAAAGTTAGAGAGAGATGTAGGTAGCATTAGAGAAGAAGTGAGTATAACATTTTATAAAGTTTTATTCACTTGAGGAAAAAAAATGCTAACCACTTAAGCAAGTGAATGAGAAGCTGTATTTGCTATCTTCAGTTCCATTTGAACACCAAGGGTTTAGAGCAAGCATGTCAAACTCGCGGGCCGCGAGTACATGCTTGGTGTTAAAGCAGAGTAGGCACCTGCTTTCTCCACATGGCTGGTGTCTACTCTGCTAAAACTTACCAAGCCGGGGAGGCAGGACGCTGGCGGCAGTGAGGGAGCTCAGTCATCCTGCTCCTCACTGCTCCCTCAATAGATCTCCAAAATAGAAAATCTCCACTGGACCCCAGGGAATGATGTGAGTGTGGGCAAGAATGTGTTTGTGTGTGTCTGTCAGTGAGTGTGTCTGTCTGTGTGTGTCTGTCAGTGAGTGTGTGTCTCTTTGTGTGTGTGTGTCTGTCAGTGAGTATGTGTGTCAGTGAATATGTGTGTGTCTGTGTGTGTCAGTGAGTGTGTGTGTGTCTGTCAGTGAGTGTGTCTGTCAGTGAATTTGTCTGTCTGTGAGTCTGTCAGTGTGTGTGTCTGTCAGTGAGTGTGCGTGTGTGTCGGTCTGTGTTGCGATGGCCGCTGCTGGACAGTGGAGTACCTGGAGGTGCACAGAGGCACTCAACGCCACATCACATTCCGACGTGCTCCACCTTCACAGGGTTTCAAGAAGTAGCGGGAGGATCCGCTTTGGCACAGGGTGCAGACGGCGCCAATTGGGGTATACCAGAGGCTGGACTCCGTAGTCGCAAACTAACAGCAGCAATGTGAGTGGAGTCTGCTTGTTGGCTAGAGTGGGGTGCTGGGATTTAGTAGAGGGGGGTGCTGTAGTTTAGTAAAGGGGGGTGCTGTTTTTTTTTTTATACTGTACTTTTGAAAATAAACCTACGTTTCTATGAAAATGTAAGTTTTGGATTTTTTTTGCGGCCCACATGAATTTAAACCTAGTTTATTTGGCCCGTGCTAGACTTTGAGTTTGACATGCTTGGTTTAGAGGATTATAGGGTATAAGGAGTTTTGGTTTTATTATTTCAATATAGCATCTCAATACTAATCACAAAAAGGAAAGGATCAAATCCATTCTTTCATGCTCCTTCAAAATATTGCGACCCATAACAAGCTATGCACAGTCTTTTAGTCTAGGTGGGTACCCTCACTTGGACAGCAGTGTTTTAGACAAATGGATTTGTGAGCCGCATGTTTAACTCATTCTGAAACTGTGCTATGCAGGTTCTCCTCCCATCGTTAAACCCATGCACTAATTGCTCTGATCTTCTCAGTGATGTATTTTTATACTCAGTTGGTGCTCCATTCCCAAGGTGTCTTAGCCCTAGAGGTTCTATTGAAGTCTTTCCTAAACTGCTTGTCCTTTTGTCTAGTATGTGCTCAGTAAGACCTTTTCATCCTCTCTCGTTTCCACGTTTCCTGCTGATGTTTATTTTCCCCGGTCATTGTTTCTGCAGTGCTTGCTGCAGTTAGGCTCAGCCTGAAGTCAGCCATATTTCTTTAGTAGGATTTCTCATAGTTTTACAGTGTCTAGCTGCGGGATTGAGATATTTACAGAAACAGCTCAAGTTCCCAGGTAGGTAATGGTATGTTACAAAATATAATATTTCAAACAGATACTACAGTGTTTCTTGAAATGTGTTTAACCCTTTAAGAGCCACAAATACTTTTTTCTGATATCTCATCTGTTTCTAAGAATATCTCATGATTTGTGCTGGGAAGTCAGAATAAGGACAGGTTATATTTACTGTCATGGTTATTGGGATTACGTTCAAGTGGAACATGTTACTTACAGTGTATGTTTTTCTCAGAGTAAATACAGAGTTTGTATGATGTTGTAAAACACACTGTTTAATTTTTTCAGCCATAACACTGCAAAAAAAAAAAAAAAAAAAACAATAAAAATAAACATATAAAGCATCTAAACCCATTACTGGAGTTTGTGAGACCTCAGCAAGAAACAAGTTGGCACCAAGAGGCCTTCTCACCACCACTGTCTATTGAGTTCTCACGTGTTTGTAATACATAATGAATGTGGCTCCCGTTACATCATTATTCACCAGGGTAGAGCCCACTGACTTACTTATCTTCCTCTAATCCAAGTGTGTAGGGGGAGGAAAAATTCAATTGGGTAGTGACCCTGCACGTTCCTTCTCACCTTGTATAGTGAAGTGCAAGATAACATAAAATTGGGTAGGTTTCTGGCAAATGATACCAACTGTACCATATGGCAGATATGTTGTTGGGTAAGATAATAATTGTGACTGGGAGTTGAATTTGCCTATTTCTAATACATACAGACCCATTGGGTCCTTAGTTCCTCTGGTCCTAAGAGAAATAAGTATCCCAACCTTTTAGTCCAAGTAAGACCAGATAATTACCAGTCCCCTGGTTCTACAAGCTTAAAACCCATCATATTAGCCATGAGCCACAAGTCATAAACACCAACCCACAAAACCCACAAATGTCAATAACCTACCACTTTCTAATGTATACTGTATGTCCTCATCACTTTTATACTTTGTAACGTAGCTGTACAGTGTACACCTACCATTAGAATATCCCCAGAATCGTGGGTTATCATCAAGACTTATTTATTAATGGACTTATCACTAGTGACGTCTAGTTAATAAATGGCAGGTCACATAATACATATTCAGTTACCATCATTGCTTTTACTATAACATAAAGTTTATTATTTATTGAACCCTGTTTATTAGTAGTAATAGTGATATTACTAACACTATAATGTAACTAAAAAAAAAATGTTTCTCCTGGAAGTACCCTTTGAAACTGTATACATGTTCTGTATTTCCATGCAGATGACTAATTACTAGCTAGGAAACTTTAAAGGGACACTATAGTCACCAAAACAACTTTAGCTTAATGAAGCAGTTTTGGTGTATAGATCATGTCCCTGCAGTCTCACTGCTCAATCCTCTGCCATTTAGGAGTTAAATCCCTTTGTTTATGAAGCCTAGTCACACCTGTCTGCATGTGACGTGCACAGCCTTCCATAAACACTTCCTGTAGAGAGAGCCCTATTTAGGCTTCCTTTATTGCAAGTTCTTTTTAATTTAGATTGTATTGTCCCCTGCTATCTTAAGATCATGCTAGAACCTGCAAGAGCCTCCTGTAAGTGATTAAAGTTCAATTTACAGAGAAAGAGATAAAATTATTTAAGGTAAATTACATCTGTTTGAAAGTGAAACCAGTTTTTTTTTCATGCAGGCTCTGTCAATCAGAGCCCGGGGAGGTGTGGCTAGGGCTGCATAAACAGAAACAAAGTGATTTAACTCCTAAATGGCAGGGAATTGAGCAGTGAAACAAGGCAATATCTGCACACCAAAACTGCTTCATTAAGCTAAACTTGTTTAGGTGACTATAGTGTTCCTTTAATCTTTATCTGATGGCTACTGAAAGCATAGTAGTCATAGCCAAATTTCTGGATACTAGTATAAAAGAGGGCCAATGAGGGGGATCCTCTTTTTTTCTGTTTGTAAAAGAATGTTACAGTCACCATGAAGTGTCTGGTTAAATTTGTACGATACTAAAAACAAATGTATTATTCCAAAATTAACAAATAGATGTACTGTAAGTAGCAATGTAAAAAAGCTATCTTCAAATAACAATCCTATTTTCTGAAAGCTATCTCAGGTAGCCTTCAGGATTTTAGTGATTCTTCCTCTAAACGTGAACAATATCAATTGATGTTTTCCTCCATAGCTTTACATTGATCTATGTTTGAAACGAGAAAACGTGAACCCAAGCTGTGGGGCAGCTTCAGGAGCACAGGAGTTGGGTGCTGCAGGGATGATTCTAACCAATATGGCAGACTTTAAAAATTCAACTTTATTATGGGCACCATAACAACTGTATGGTCCCAGACAAATATATACATATAGAGAAAGGAAACTTAATATCCCACAACCGCTATGAACCAAACGGGGAAAGCAAAAATATATAATAGTTTGTCCTACGAAATGGCTATAGGAACCTGTGGAAGCTAGCCCTGCTGTATACTGCTTGTGAGTGGAGAAAGACTGAGAATGTATACGCAGAGGCTAGGTAACAGGTATCGCACAGTGCAGACTAATGCTCTTAGTGGCAGCTGACCTCTACGACAGGGATAAGTGAGTGAAGACAGCTCTAGAATGACAGGAACAGGTTGAACCACACAGTTCGGACCAAATGATGGATTACTGTGAGTCAATACTAGAGCACACTCAATCCTGTCTATAAAGGAATCGGATGTTGCCTTGGAAAGAGGCTATACTCCGTACTTGGATTACTCAAGAACACTTACACCGCTGTTGATGGCACAATCTACCAAACAGGGAGAGTGCCTAGCGGTGACAGACTGTGAGGAGGTAGAGGGAGTTGTAACTCACTTAGTAACAAGGCTTCTAATCGGTGCCAATAGTTAAGGATTTGATGTGATCACCAGGGGAAACGACTCCAGCACCTACTGAGCTAGCAAGTAGCTCTTTGGCTATTCTATTCACTTCAGTGCAGAATCTTTTTTTACTCCTTACAGGTGAATTACTTTAGCTCCTCTCCACTAGTATGAGAGAGGCTTCTCCAGCTGTTGACATCAAGCGAAGACAACCAGTGGGTTAGTAGGGAGACGGCGTTACTACACTTATCTGTAGCATACTTACGGTTAAGAGTGTGGACACATCTGTGTCTCCCTACCCACATCGGGCTATCTCCGTATAGGAGAGTCTGTCTCGTCCAGCTGTTACACTGGCAAGCAGCTGACACAAAGCAAAGACAGCAAGCGGGTTACTGGGAGACAGGATTACTGCACCTAATGGTAGCGTCTTTACGTTCCAAGTGTGGACACATTTGTGTCTCCCTACCCATATTGTTTCCTCTCCACACATAGGAGAGCCTGTTCCGTCCAGCTGTTATACCGGCTAGCTTTATAGCCAGACTGTTTCTCTGGGGGGGCTCCTTAACTATTGGCACCGATTAGAAGCCTTGTTACTAAGTGAGTTACAACTCCCTCTACCTCCTCACAGTCTGTCACCGCTAGGCACTCTCCCTGTTTGGTAGATTGTGCCATCAACAGCGGTGTAAGTGTTCTTGAGTAATCCAAGTACGGAGTATAGCCTCTTTCCAAGGCAACATCCGATTCCTTTATAGACAGGATTGAGTGTGCTCTAGTATTGACTCACAGTAATCCATCATTTGGTCCGAACCGTGTGGTTCAACCTGTTCCTGTCATTCTAGAGCTGTCTTCACTCACTTATCCCTGTCGTAGAGGTCAGCTGCCACTAAGAGCATTAGTCTGCACTGTGCGATACCTGTTACCTAGCCTCTGCGTATACATTCTCAGTCTTTCTCCACTCACAAGCAGTATACAGCAGGGCTAGCTTCCACAGGTTCCTATAGCCATTTCGTAGGACAAACTATTATATATTTTTGCTTTCCCCGTTTGGTTCATAGCGGTTGTGGGATATTAAGTTTCCTTTCTCTATATGTATATATTTGTCTGGGACCATACAGTTGTTATGGTGCCCATAATAAAGTTGAATTTTTAAAGTCTGCCATATTGGTTAGAATCATCCCTGCAGCACCCAACTCCTGTGCTCCTGAAGCTGCCCCACAGCTTGGGTTCACGTTTTCTCTATTTTGTACACATACAAGGGTTATGCCCTCCTGGGTCTGCAGACACACTCTAGTTCCCACCCACTGGGAACACTTGCACTAACGTGCCATTTCCTTATGTTTGAAACGATGTGCAGTGATGTCATGAGATCATGTGATGATGTCACTGTGTAAAAATGCCTGTACGGAGGCGTTACTGTAGATATTTGCGTAAATATATCACCTGTGAAGTCATCACAGCGGCCAATAAATAACTCAGAATAAATAAATAGGTAAAACCAAGAGACATATATTTTGTAATAAGTCCTATTACAGAGCAGACATTTTTAAAACATAATTTATATATAATTTGGCACTTAAGGAGTTTATCTAAAAGTAAAATAACTTTATTTTAACGCCAAAATGCATATCTTAAGCTATAAAGTTTGGTTTTTATTTTGTAATTATGTACAGAATTGGAACACACTCTCTGGGTCATACTTCAAAACAAGAAAAATCTCAA
Organism: Pelobates fuscus; assembly: GCF_036172605.1. Classification (NCBI taxonomy): domain Eukaryota; kingdom Metazoa; phylum Chordata; class Amphibia; order Anura; family Pelobatidae; genus Pelobates; species Pelobates fuscus. The sequence goes on from NC_086327.1 coordinate 16,480,340, forward strand.
TGCATTCTATCATTTAAAACAGCTTTAAATTAAAGAAATGAAGTAAAGACCCTCAGGTATATAAAAAAAAAAAAGAAATTCAACTTGTAAATGCAATGTAAATGTTAATGACACTTGGCCAAATATTCCCAAATCCAGTAATACAACGTGGCACTTTAATTGAGATGTAATTTTTTTTTCTGAATTATTGTTTTTCCAATTTCTAAAATGTTAAGTCCGTTGCAGAAATGGAGACTTGGGAATCTGAACTAAACGCACTTTGTGCCTTTTTCCAATTTCGTAACTATTTCACAAAGTCAATTTTAATTTGCGTCACTGATTCGAGAAAATAAATAAAGGGCATTGTTTTCAAGGCTGACTGCAAATGCTTTGCATTGGGATATTTAGACTTTATGTATCCAGACAGAACAGGTGCAGTTCTCGAGCAAAGGGCTAAATAAGAAGCCATTACCATAGAAACCAGTTAACTGTTTCTTTACCTTTAATTATTTTTTTTTCTGGAGCAAGTCCAGTTCTAAAATATGACTTACGGTATTAGGGGTCGTTTACGAGGGGCAATTCTGAGTGGTGTTATCCCCATGGAAACAATGGAATGTCACCAGTATTAGAACATTGCTCGAGTATTAGAATTTCTCATCACAGGCAATGACCCAGTGATCTTAAAGCATTGGATAGAGACTATTCTCTACATTTCTGTTATAATTCCATACAACATGACACATCCAGTTACTCTACAGAAATGGGCTTTTATTCCCATTTTTAAAGGTCTGTCCCATTTTCTCATGCCTATCATCTAAATTATTTTACTGTATCTGACAGCTCACCTTTAGCAATCCTGTTATACGTCTCTTTTCATTTTAAATCATTCTACTCCCAACACTGTAAAGACACCTATTTTCCTGTTCAGATGTTTTTCCCCATTAGTTACAGTCTAATCTTTTAGGTCGACAAATTCTTTTTAATCAAAGTATTTTTCTTTCCCTGTGTCGTGGGAGCTTAGAAGGTGTACAGTAGCAGAATTGAATATAAATGTATCTTTCCGTGCGTTATGCTTGGTCAGGATGTATCTATCCCTTATAAATTGGCTTAAACAGAAATATTCAAACGGAGTGGGCCCCAGGGGCTTGTGAAAATCCTGAGACTCAGGCAGGGGTCAGACACTTGCAGGGTTATTGTAAAAAATGTATCCTTTCAACAGCACAGCTCCAGTCTGACCCCTGCTGGTCTGCAGCCCAATCAGCTGGCATTTTATAGCTGATGTTTTGAATATTGATGAGGAAACACAGAGGTAAAACCGCTAAAAGATTCACAACATGAGGAATAATGTATGGGCAGCAATATGCAGTCAGGCAGGGTCACTCTGTGGGGCGGTAAGATTGCACAGAATGGCCCAGAGAAGCGCAGATTGTCTATTTTACACATCGGATGCACATTGTGTTTTCTATTATTACAAATTGATTTATAGAGTTTTACAATGTTGACTTAAAGAAACAGTAAATAAAACCAAAGACGTTTTTTGTAGAATTTTATGTTTGTTTCCTACAGAGTTGAATCTCAATTTAAAGGGGAAATTTAATTTCTGAGATTTTTTTTTTATATCATGTTTACCTATCCTTATACTTAGCAAACATGTATTTGTGAGGTCTAAAAAAAAATAATAATATGTAGAAATCCACACAGATGTTATTACCTCCATTCTGGAACTCAGTGCGTCCATCTTGGCTCTTTTTCAACCAACCTTATAACCTCTGACCTTTGCACTTAGCAGTCAGCATAGGGAGAGGACGAGAAACAGAAACAATGGGGGAGGTATGTCAACGTGTTCTGTTCCAATGGTTTCATAGACCACATGTTGGAGGAAAACACTTTAATAAAGCTCACTGAAATTGTGCAGATGATATATAACAGTAATTGTTGGTATTTGCACTGTAGGTGGTTGTATCATGTTTGGCCTCACTATAATCTTTTTGGCATACTCTCAGAGAGACTTCACCATCTAGACCAGAACTGGCTCCATACCGATGAGATCTACAAGGTCATACTGCAGTGTATTTTTTTTGTTTTTTGTTTTTAAGAGGCAATATTACAGACGAACATTCAAAAGATCAAGTGCTGAGGTAGAGATCTTGCACGTGGCCCACACATTTTAAATTGTCATTGTTTTCAAAGCACTGTCCAGAATCAACTACTATTCCTGAAGTTTATGATATCCCTGTCTTAAACCAGTAAGTCCATCAGTGTCTCGGTTGTTTTAATAGATACAGGTTGGCACTAGTAGGTGGAGGATCCTAAGGATGCATTTGGAGAGCAGTATCTTTTTGCCAGTGTCTGATAATTTACTTTCTCTAATATTCCATGTGGAAGCTTCTGTACACTATGAGTAGGACATACACAAAGGATCTACTTCAATAAAATTAACAATAATTCACCCGATACTCATAATAACCACGTAGAATGGATTCAGCCAATGTTGGACACTCAATGATTCTAGGGGCAAAAGACTCTGTGTTCTCAATTCACAGAATTCGAATTAGAAGCCTGATCTGTTATTTATCAGTAATTGAGAAAAGGTCCAATAGCTTCAGACCCATTTATTACAACCAAGGGAACACTGCAACATTTCGACCCTGTTCTGGGTCTTTCTATTCTGGTCGAAACGTTGCAGTGTTTCCTTGGTTACAATAAACGTGCCTGAAGCTATTGGTGTGTCTGGACCTTTTCTCTGTTATTGGTAGGTATTGCAGTTTGGCTTGTGCTAGCCCATGGTCTAGTGTAGCACCCTTTGGCTTATGTGGGTAGAGTGCAGTTCCTATTGGTCTATTGCAATGATCTGTTATTTATGTCTTCAAATTTCCCAATTCATTCACACAGATTTCACAAATGTATCAGTGCACACTTAATTAAAGTAAAGGGATCCTATAGGCACCCACATCACTTTATCTCATTGAAGGGGTCTAGGTGCAGTGCCCCTGTCTGTTTAACCGTGCAATCTAAAATGCTTTGCATGAAGATGTCTAACATGTTCAAATTCTCCATTGGAAAGGCATTTTATTATGCCTTAAAGTGTGCACTGCAAGATCGGCACATGCCCATTCGATCCCACAATCGCCTTGATGTCGTGATAGACAGGGATCTAGCCAGCACTGAGGTAGTCTTGGCTCTGGAAAGAGATAAGTGAAAAAAATAGTTTTATAACCCTGTTTCACCAAAGGAGCGACGTACCTATTATTTTATGGGAAGATACACTATAGCATTAGGAATACAGGTTTGTATTTCTAAAACTATAGTGTTCCTTTAAACTATCTCACTAAACTATTTCAAGTCTCAGGATCATTTTAGAATCCTCTCTCTCATTGTGTCTCACGGTAAATAATTTTTTCATAACTTTTCTCTCTTTCTTTTCTCTCGTTCCATCTAAACCGCCAACGCGTTTTGCCCTTCATTTTAGACTTTCTCAGGTGTATGAGGTAGCTTTGAATGCAATATGTGATGTCAGTGACTAAGTAAGAAAGGATCTGAAAGCATATATATGTACTAACAAGCTTGCTTAAATAAAAATCCTATGTATTGCTTGTTATTTAGTAGTATACCATTCTCGTAAAAATTTTGCACGTGAATAGTAAACAATCCTTAGTAAAATATAGGACAAATCCTGCAGTGCTGCATTGTGATTCTAGATTCGCCCCCTACAGAGTTTTACTCCACACATCTGTGAGTTTTATTCACTTTTTTTTATTTGCACATATTCTCACATGAGAAGCTTTAAGCAGCAGCTGTTAGCAGTTATACTTCCACGAATATGCAGATGTATGTGTTTTTTTTTCATTGAAAGATTATTTCAGTTTAGAGAGAGAATAATGACATTATGCCGGAATCTATGTTGTAAAACTAAAAATATTAGTTGAAATCAACACGAAGTTATAAGCCGCAGATTTCTAAAAAAAACAAATAAACAACAAATCTTCAGGGATTCCTCGAGGAATATAAAAAAGAACGTTGATCAGACAGTTCTGGGGATGTAGTCTATTTATATTTTACAAAATCAATTAGCACTGGGCCACACCGGAGGTTGGTCTATAAAATGTACAAGCAAAGCCTTGAGGAATTCCTTTTTTTCTTGGGAAGAAATATAGTACAGAGTGAAGAGAGGGTTATTATAAATTTAAAATGTTCTGATACTGTCCGGGATTAAATTAGAGTGTTCCAGTGTTAAGCGAGTTCACTCTTAATATGCTCATAAATTATCTTGAAAAGGATGTCGCTAGCAAAATTTCCATATTTTTTTTTATTGATGACTCAAAACCTTGTAGCCTATAATAATAAGAGCAAGGGGTTTTATTTCAACAAAGTAATCTTCTTAAATGGGTAAATGGTAAAAGAGAAATCTTGATAAATCGTCTGATCTAGACGTGGTATATAGGTAGATAGATTTGAATGTAATATGCACCTTTGTGCAGCAACAAAGCTCACTGAAAGCTTATTCAATGCTTTTTCGATTACACTAAAATTGTGTAATCTTGAGTACAGACTCAATCTCTATGAGCTCAGCTTTGTAATGCATCAATGCATGATATACAGTTGCCGTCAGGAGAAACCAATTACTGCCCTCTCTTCCATTGGACATCTCGTAAAGCCAAACAGTGCTTTTGTTTTATTCCAATTAATATTTTCTAATTTTTGCTATTAGGCCTAAACATGCAAATCTTCCATCAGTAGAACCCATTGCTGGCAGACATCTATAACAGATTGTTACAATAATAGTCTGTTTACTGACTTCCTGCATTGACTGGATCCTTGAGATAATTTTATAAACATGATAAATGAGCTATGAGCTCCTCAGTGCTGGTCTGTCTTCCACGCATGCACCATCTTTGCTTGTAGAAAAGTCTAAACACCTATACTAAGGCTTAATCTACTGCACCACCTATAGGACTTTGCCATTCTCTGGTATTATAGTTACTGTGCTTTCCCCTACATAAGCAAGCTGAACTCCCACCGCTCACACACAAACTCATCGATTTTATGGCTAGCTGATACCAAACTCTTACCCCTTTATAATAACCTTGGGACTCACCACCAGCTGGTACATTGAGTCTAGAGTTCTTTATTCATATAACTGATATCTCCCTCCTGAAATTGGATATTATTTGTCATGTGTGCATATATGTTCTTGCTGCTGGGGGCCGAGCCCGACCGCTGAGCTAACTGGTCAAATCAAGAGAGAGCTCCACGTGAGAATCTACTAAAATTCTCACAAACCGACTTAATAGTTCACCACAGAGAGTTTGAATGCCGGAGTGGGTTGGTGAACACCGGAGCTACACCCGGCAGAGTTATTGCACGCAGCCAAGCAACCGGACCGCTAAGATGACCTGCGGCCTACCAGTGGTGGTGAGCATAGGAGAGGCGGACAATCTCCCTGCTAGCTGACCGAAACGCTGCTATGGCTGGGAACCCCATATCCCCCCCAGTCGGTGGGGGTTATTCCGACATAATCAGACAGGCTATGCCCCTAAGCTATAAGAGGTACCTATCGACTCACCCGCACCTGAGGCCTGTGCTCAGCGCTAATTCTGAGGCCAAAATGGCGGCTGCCATACCAGACAACACAGCACGAGGCTCACAGGGGACGCTCGAGGAGCAGCTGGATGCTTTATTCAGCACATTCTGGCAGAAGCTGCGTGATAGAGGGGAGCATGCCAAGACCCTCCTTCCCTCATGGCAGGCAAATGGAAAATAATGCAGATATAGATTGGAGATAATCTCTAGTATTCTAATACCTTACCCAATATCTAGAAAGCCTTCCATACCTTGGCTGTTGTTGCCATAATCTCGTTCTAGATAGATCTCATAAGCATGTTTATAATCCTGTTATTATACCTTCCAAAAACTGGTGCATGTTAAACTCACTGCCTTATTGCATGTAAGCTATGTACCCTGCCTCTCATTTCTATTGCTATATGGGCATGACAAGCTGTATGTTCTTATCTGCACTACAAAAATAAAGAATTTAAAAAAATGATTTTGCTTGATCTTAAAACAATATCTTATTTTTACAGTACATTGTGTTTGCTTTAGAAATCTCTATTTCCTGTCCTCTTACTTAATCCTTAATCACTCACAGGAGGTACTGTACGCTCTAGCTGGGAACTAAAAGAGCAGGAAATCAGAAATTCTAAATTAAATAAAATCTGCAATAAAGGACGTTTAAATATTAGAGCTCTCTTTACAGGAAGTGAGTAGGGAGACAGTGTAGGTCGCAGAAGTAATTGTGGCTAGGGCTGCATAAACAAGGTGATTTAACTCCTTAATGAACAGACAGACTACAACAGAATGCTCTATACAGGAAAAACCTCATATTAAGCTTTGGATGTCCCTTTTAGCTCGAAAAGTTATGACATTTGCAAAGTTATCAAAACACTATTCACACTCTCTAAGGTAAAGGTAAGGTTTAAAGTTTGATTTTACTAATACAGTAAGTCAGTCATTTACTAAACACTGGTACATACATCAACGCTGAAACCATGCCAGGTACAATATCAGGTTTAACACACTGGAAGTCCCAACATGAATGATCATTGATTTTAATTTTTTTTTTTTTTTTAATTTAACATTACTGTTTACATGACTTGTATTTGCCAATGAAAGCAGTTTATCAAACTGTAGCAGAGCTCAGGTATTCTGGTGGTATTCAATCACAAATCAAACAAGTTGGGCAATGCTTGAATCCTTAAAATATTGATAGATTTTTTTTTTTTTTTTACTGTTTCTTATTTTTTTCCCTTGTGTGTTCTCTCACTTGATCTGTTAACCAATTGCTGCAAACATGCTCCTATCCGAATACTGCAAAATATACACATAATATTTTATATTTTCTCTGACACTGATTGCCCATCTTTTTAAAACTTTTTGGTTCATCCGAATCTCAAAATGATTGCATGGACAAAATTCATCGAAACCAAAATGCCACATGGACAAACCCTGAACCTCCCACAACAAGTTTGCTTTTTGCTGTCGCATTTATTTGGGCGGACTGAATTTTGCGCCGTGCACAAGTCTAATTAATGCGGTAAACAATTAATTCAAAACATGTGCCTTGCAGAAACTACATAGAACCTTTAATTTTCATTTGTGGTGGATTTCATACTTAAAATGCACAAATTATTGTGATATTTTGTCACTGGCCGAGTAAAATCTAAATATTTAATTTCAATGACACCTTGTCTTCAAAAATCCCATATATTAGATATTACAAGCCTCTTGTCTCACTCAGTGGCGTGTTTAGGTTTAGTAATATATGATTCAGTTTGGGAATCTGCTCTGCACATACATGCTTAGTTCCACAATGTCACTATTATGGATCCATTGTATATGATATATCTCAGTTTAAGGAAGGAGTAAGCAAACTTCAGCACGCCAGATGTTGTGGACTACATCTCCCTTCATGCTTTGCTAGCATTACAGATGTAAGAGAATTATGGGACATGTAGTCCACAGCACCTGGAAGGTCACCTCTCCCGGGTCTATGGCTTTATATTTGCATTTCTTCATTTAAGAAATATGTTGCACACATCATAATTTAGTGCGCCGTACTTTATATCTCAGTTAAGTGTTTTTTTCTGTATACCCCTCTTGTGTTCCCCATACCATTGTCTCAGTTTATGACTTAACATAAGTGCCCATACGTGTAGGGCTACAGATTGTATGTCTCAGTTCAAAGACTCATACAGTATATCATAGTGTTGGGTTACCAAAGGTACGTCTTTGAGCACACCAGTTAAATGTTGTTTGGCATTATACAATTTGGCTGGTAAAGTACCATTTATCATTCCCTTTGCTTTGGTACATATCTTCACCTTATAAATTAACTATTTATTACATATGGCAAGATCTGATAAAACTGTCTCTCTCAATCATCCCTTTCCACCTTTAAGTCAATGTTACAGATTTAAATGCCCAATTTAATTTCCATTACATATATTTATAGCAGTTATTTTTACACTCAGTAATTCAGTAAGGGTATACCAGAATGTATTTGCCACACCTCGCTATGCATATACATTCCACATATGCATATTCTACATTATAGAAATAATTCTTAAAAACATAAGCAAAAGCCAGTTAGTGAGAATAATATAACATCTAGCACTGATTTGTCCAAAGTACTCAAGTGAAAACTTTCCATTCACTTGAACTAAAATATCCTGCAAATGGGTTTTTGGAAAACGTAGCTGAAAAGAGGCTTGCGTCCATCAAGTTCAGCCTTCCTCGCATTCGTTTTTTGCTGTTGATCCAAAAGAAGGCAAAAAACCCAGTTTGAAGCACTTCCAATTTTGCAACTAGCTAGGTAAAAAATTCCCTGTTGACCCCAGAATGGCAGTCAGATTTATCCTTGGATCAAAAAGCATTTACCCTACAGTTTAAAGATTATATCCTTGAATATTCTGTTTTTGCAAGTATGCATCTAACTGCTGTTTAAACATCTGTATGGACTCTGATAAATGTGTATGTTTCTTGTTTGATGTCTCACAACTTCCTCTTGGAAATGAAAAACAAAGGGACTGATCTATGAATCAAGAGACTTTGTTTTTTTGGGGGAAATAAAATGACAGAAAGTTTTTTGCTTGATTCCTTTAAGATGTGATCCTCCACTTTCGGTGCTCTTGAATGGCTTTACAGGGACACTCTAAGCATCACAAACACTAGCATAGAGGAGAGGACTGACGCAAACAGCATGCATGAAACATAGAAACATATAATGTGACGGCAGATAAGAACCATTCGGCCCATCTAGTCTGCCCAATTTTCTAAATACTTTCATTAGTCCCTGGCCTTATCTTATAGTTAGGATAGCCTTATCCCACGAGGTGGGAGTACGGACAGAAGATAGACGTAAGTCTTAAGCCGATCGTAAGGGCCTAGACAGGACATACTTGTGTATAAGGGAGGATAGATAGGTGGGAACAACATTATGTAGCGATTTGAAAGCAAAAACCAGAATTTTAAATTGAGCTCTATATTTTATAGGAAGCCAATGTAGGGACTGACAGAAGGGTGAGGCATGGGAGGTGCGGGCGGACAGGAAGATGAGCCTCGCCGCCGCATTCATTATGGACTGTAACAGCGCAAGTTGGGAGCACGTAAGACCACTGAGAAGCGGATTACAGTAGTCAAGGCGAGAAAGGACAGTGGAATGGACGGATGCGCGCAATGTTTTTGAGATGGAAATTACAGGATTTGGCGACAGATTGAACATGAGGCTTGAAATGTTGATATGATAGAAACATTTAAATGTTTCTATCATATCCCCCTGTCTCATCTTTCCTCCAAGCTATACATGTTAAGATCCATTAACCTTTCCTGGTAAGTTGTATCCTGCAATCCATGAACCAGTTTAGTAGCCCTTCTTTGAACTCTCTCTAAAGTATCAATATCCTTCTGGAGATACGGTCTCCAGTACTGCGTACAATACTCCAAGTGAGATCTCACCAGTGCGCCACATAGACCACCCTGGGGAATGGCAATAGGATTGAAAGCTAACAAGCCAGTGAGTATTCACGGTGGCCACCTTGCCTGCGGCATTGCATGACAGAAGGACTCTAATGTTAGAAATACATTTGTCAAACTGCTCCATTAAGTTCTTTTTTTTTCCTATTATTCTCAAAATATTGTCTTTGCCTTCTCTCATATCACAAGATGTAATAGCTTTATGGAACCAGTGGGGGTAAGACATTAAGAAAACAAGTCTGAAGGCTACAACTCTTCTGAGTTTGAAACCATATTTGAGGTTATTTCTGTGAAAGAAAATTCAATTCATCTAGGTGATATATTTTTATCTAGAAACAAACAGCAGATAGATAATAATTGTGAAGGACCACCTGGCACCCTGACTGAGCGCCAATCACTGCTTCTTAGTAGCCTGGAGTACTATAAGAACTGCACCGGACACCATAAGCACCATAGCCCCTTAGCCGCCGTAGCGTGGTTGGGGTCTCGCTGTCCTCCAACCATTCTGGACCCAAGCCCAAGATTCAGCTTCTAGTGAGTGGACCTCTCCTACTCCAGAGAGTTTAGCAGGCATAGCTGTGTAGCTCTTACAAGAGCTGGTGATTAAAGCCAGTGTAGCAATCTGAAGCAGGTGTAGCTGGTATATTTGTTATAGCTGGTATAGCTGTCCCCTACAATCACGAGACAAGGCTGCGTATTGAGGGTTAAGTGAACTGATTTTAATGGGACCACACTTGTCCTTTTATGACAATCCCCATGCAAGGGGTACTCCCACCTGGGCCTCATGGAAGACTGTATTACAAAGTCACAGACCAATGACAACAGGGTTACAATACATGCCACTCCCATACATATCATACAATCCAACCCCTCTGCCTGGGAGATTATTGAGTCAAGTACTGTATTAACTCAATTATCTCCAGGCACAAATATTTATAAAACAGCAAAAATACCTTAAAACACACAAAACCCCCATAAACGTCACATCCCTGGATAGCCCTGATCTGGGTGACCCACATTTCCAAAAATCACCCAGATCAGTTCAGGGGTTCAGGAATTTCCTGGAAGTCATTTGTTTGACCGGCCGCATGCATGGTCCCATGCCCAAAACAGTTCCAGAGAATCAGGGCTTTGCTGTCGGTCTAGTTCGGTAGTTTAAAAAGTGAACAAACTACCAAACGGAATCCATAGTTTTACCCTGGAGCTTGTTCACCTTATTCAGACGAAGTTGTATAGAACCCAACGCAAGCGTGATGGAAGTCCAGCGGTGTTCCGGAGTTTCTGTGTTTCCGATTTTAGTTCCATGAGATTCATGCCCAAACACCGCTGCCTGCGTTCATGCGAACAAGATGGCTACCACCTCGTGGTCGTCCATAGGAACCCAGACGAACACTTAGAACACTGCGGTAGAAATGTTACAAAGTATCAATTTAGGCTTAACAAGCTCCAGGGTGGTCTCTGGCTCGTGCGCTTGTTCGGTAACCGAGCCATATAGTCCCACTTGCACGAACAGAGTCTTTTGAAAGTATTTTAGCCAGGTCTATTACAGGGGCAATAGTCCTGGGGCAAGAGGCTGGCGAGCAGGCCCCTCCAAGATCCAGTGGCGAGGTTACTTTAGTCACAATAATGTAATATGTCAGTAGGTTTTTTAGTATGGTAAAATCCTTTATAAAATCTGTTTGTTTGTTGTTTTTCCAAAATGTGTTTATTTATTTTTTGTCAGCAAAATACTAAATTATTTATTTCTTTAAGCCAGCTACGGCCCATAATATGTTATTTATTGGGAAAAGGCTTCCTTTACCTCTTGCCAATTATCTGCTAATTTATTTCCCCTTTTAATATTTTTTGTCATACAAAAATGTTAATTCTATAAAAATACTACTACTAATTTTGATAACTGTTTCTTTCCATTTTTAGTTCATTTTTTTTTATCAGTTTATTCTATTTTTACCACTAGGTGGTAGTCTTGTCCCTCATTTTGGACAACTCTTGTGTACAATATAAAAATATATATAAGTACAGATTAATTCTTGTTATCTTTTAAATATACAGTATAATGAGAAAATACAAATTTACCAAACGTCTCAGCCATTGTTTCTACAAACCCCCTGCTATAATGGGTGAGGGGTGGGTCATTTAAATTGCATATTAGTGAAATATCGGTTCTGACATGCTGTTGCTTCTCTTGTGTGTTTTTACCTCTTCCCCATAGATTGTAAGCTCGTCTGAGCAGGGCCTCTTCACCTTGTCTCTGTTAGTTTGTGTATGTGTATGTGAGCTACTTTATCCTCATTCGATAATTGCTGCGGACTAAGTTGAAACTATGTAAATGCAAATAATTATATTAATAATTAAAAGCCTTAAGACTTTTCCAATGCTATGCAATATTAGTCAGAGTGCTCTGATATAATGACTTGTAAACCAACCAATCAGAGTTCTCTGAGCATGCAAAACCTGGAAAAGCCCTTATTAGTTTGCATGGAGCCCTCACAGGATGGAAATTGATTATTTTTGTTCCATCACAGATTTTTTTTTTCTGGTGTTTATTTTTGTGACCCAGTCCTCTTTTTAATTTTAAGAGTTGCGATGGTACTCCATGTTTTTTTACTTGGCATTTTTATGGGGCTGGAGTCAATACGTTTTAAGTGGATAGAAGACAACTCATGGTAAGTATGATTTTTTTTTTTTACAGGTCTTCAGACATATTGGGCTCTCCTCACTGTTATTAGGATGCCCCTCTTCCTAGGTAGGTAGGTTTTTCGATTGGGTTGCAGGGTGCTCTTTAACCACCATGGGGAACACACTTAAGGACAATTGGAGGGTGGACAATGGCATGTCCACCTTACCTTCTATATTTATTTAGAGCCCCAAATGACACCAATGAATAGGGGCTGGTGTGACATTAGTTCTCCCTGTTTATTGTATAGATCTCTCACCTGCAGACCAAAGGTTCCTTTGTCACTTTTCACCAATTAGAATGAGCTTTCTGGTGAGGTATCTTCTTCACTGCAGAGACAACTGGTGAGTCATTTAGATGGTGGATGGCAAGGCTTATGTGATTGCAAATTTATAGTTCAGTTCCCATGAGACTCAGTCACCCCTTAGGATGTAGTCACAGTCATAGTGATAAGTGTTAATCACAAATCATTGTTCTCAAGTTCATAAAACAAAAAAAAAAACATTGGTTGCTATGTTAAGTAAGAATATTATAATATGAATCAGAGATACCATCTAGTGGTTGAAATATCAAACAACAGTTACAGGTACTATCTGAAGAGCTTCCTAAACTGGAAACGGGAGCTCTGCTTTGAACTATGGGAGATTGATAAATGTATCAAATAAGCAGCAATTACCAAGGAAACCAATCATATTCTTGGACATGTTGCAGTTTACTCTCAAAAAGTGCAGGCCGGACACTTTTCTTCCTTCATTCTGTCCTTTCTTTTGGGTCAGTCTTTGAACAGTAACTGTGCCCTGTAATGGCCATGATGGCTCCCCATACCTGATACTTGATGGTCATACTAAATTGAGATAAGTCATTAAGCTAAGGCATCCCATCAATGCTCAAAGAGCCGGATCCTGCTCCCACACCTGCTGTATCTTGCTCAGTGTTCCATAATGGTAGGCACCATTTCAACATAATGGTAGGGACCATTTCAACATCTAGTGCATACCACAATAATTTATGCCTCTCAGTCCCCTTTGAGTAACTATTTACCATATAAAAAGCACTGCTTCAACATTGAATGTTTGCTGCCATGTTCTGCCTTCAGCTCTCCTTCTCGCTGCAGATGATCTTCACCAAATGTTGACAATAAGGCAGGTACCATCAACAATTAGGTGCCAAATCCACACTCCAGCTTGCCCACAGCCCAACTACCGGACTCCTGGCATGTTAACAGGCATGTGATTTACTACTTCTGGCATGGTGCCTCATTGTAACCTGGATCAAGCATGTTTCCCCAGTCCCAGGAATGCGAAGAGGGCTGTGCTTGCAGACAGAGAGTTACTGAAGAGGACAATTCCCATATTAACTTTTTTAATATCACTGATATTCCCACTTTATTTTGTTAAAATGGTTTGACACTATAGTTTTCTTAAAAGTAAAAAGGTAGGACAATGGCAACCATTATGACCAAATAATGTGGGCAGCTACATACATATAAAAGCAGCTTACGAAAGTGGAAATGCAGCTACATACATAAAAAAGTGGAAACTTTCAGTTTCTTGTTAAATAGTGATTTGCTGAATTTTGTTCAATGCCTTTGGCGCTCGTGTGCTTTTATTGCCTCTTCAAAGCACTCATCAGACACTTGCTATTGTTCATGTTAGCCATATTACTTTTGTAAAAGTGTCAATTTCACTATATACAACCATGAGTTAGGGAGTGATGCAAAGGGTGCTCTTGCACGATGAAGTCCAACCTGATTAGTATGAAGGCAAATGGAATGCAGGTGATATGGTACCATTGAACAGAAACTAAATATATTGGAGACTCACCGAGGTGAGGCTCATAGACTGGGTTTAATACAATACATACTGAATAACTTAATACATATAATAATGACTAAACCAGACGCACTATGAATAGATGCAGTATCTATATTGATCTAATTGGTAACTCCAAGTATAGGGTATTGGGTTCTAATCAAAATACTTTATAATGTTCTTAGCAGAACAGAAATCCAAGAGAACACACAGATACCGAAGGAGTACCAAAGAAATAAGATGCAAAAAAGGGGAAGATAGAATATGGAGGCTGGAGTAATAGTGGTGGATTCTCTAAACAGTGGAAAATTAGAGAGTCCACCAGAGTATAGATGGTACACTTACCGAAATGGTACCATATAGGGTATAATTCTTAAAACTCCTAAATAAGTCACCTCCAAGGGTGTGCTGGGCTATCAATGTAAATAAAAGGATCTATATACAGATACAGCCACCGAAAGAACAAAGTAGAGAGAAACAAATATGTATCCCTACAGCTCCTAAGGAAAACACCTTCGGGGGTGTTCTATACTGTCCCTAGGAGTGAAAAGGAGACGAGGTACCATATAGAGTATAAACCCTGAGTCTTGAATCTCCTAAATAAGGCACCCCCAAGGGTGTGCTGGGCTATCAATGTTGAATCAAAAAATCAAATAATCAATCAAGAAATCAAGAAATCTATATACAGATACAGCCACAGAGAGGACAAAGTAGAGAGAAATAATTATATGTCCCTACAACTCCTAAAAAAACACCTTCAAGGGTGTTCTATACTGTCCCTAAGAGTAGAGAGGAGAAAAAGATAAATACTGCTCCAAATGCCTATAACGAATATCTTCTAAATAGCATCACTCTGTGCTATCTGGACAAAAATAGGTGAATCAAAACAAAATTAAATTAACCACCTAGTGTTCCCATAGTGTTAAGTGAATAAAAGGAATTAACCCGACGCGCGTTTCGGTGCTTTCTAAGGCACCTTCGTCAGGGGCTAACAATACCTTGTCCAGGGATGGCTTTTAAACCCTCTTGTTGCCGCCAAAATACCGAAATGACCCCACAATTACTAGGTCCACCGGCAGGTGAATCCAGGGGCGTGACGTAGGCGGGGAAAACAGGGCGGACATCCACCAATCCCCTCTAGGTAGACGTATGACGTCTAATACCGGTGTCCAGCCCCACGTGGGGATAAAGGGGCGGGATCCGAAGACGGAAAGGAGGAGGGTCAAAAAAAGAGAAAACCTCCTCCATTCTGATTCTCCGTCTGTACGGAGTGTATGGGGGCGTGTTGTGGGCGGGGACATGAGCCGAGAGTGACGGCTAGGATGTCTCCTCGAGGCTAACTCACACACTTTATCACAATGAATTAATTATTAATGAATGAATAATGAATGCTGATTGGTACAATGTAGATATTAAATATAGATATCAGGAAGAGTATGTATTGTACTAATGCCTTCCAAAGCAGACATCAATTATTAAATGATTACATGTATTAAATATTAGCTTTATATAGAGACACTTTTAAATTATTTAGGACCCTAGCTGTATATCTTTCTATTCCTCCTCTATAGGGGTGTTGCATAATATTGGGGATAACCCAATTAGCAACATGAGGCTGTATATCTGTCTTATGTATCTCAACATTTATACAGATGCTTAAATGCTTAAATATTCATTCATTGTGCCAAGGAGCTATTGCTTTGAAGTTGCATATTGTTAGTAGAGTGGGGGTGTCCCAGTTGAAAGAATAGAGCTATATACATGTCTAATATGTTTTAATACTTATAGAATCATTCGTTCTTTACCAACGAAATATACTAGTAGCAGAGATTTCTCTAACTGCTAAGTATCAGAGTGAATAGTGACTGGAGTTAGCCTAAAAATAGAGGTGTCAATCCATCCTGGAAAAAGGTCTGTAGACAAACTAAATGTGAAAAATGTGAACATATAGAGAAAACTCAAAAGAGTCATTATCATAGAGTTGTAAAAAAATTCTCAGTGTAAATCATATATATTGTATAGATGGTATTATTAGTCATCAGAGATCACTAATGAAAGGGGAGAAGGAAAATCCTTTGTTTAGCCCACTCGGTGATAGAGTGCTCAGGCGATAAATCCAAAAGCACTCTCTTCTCCTGAGGAGCTTATCGAGGTTTCCCCTCCTTTGGTCAAGTTTGACCGATTCAATCCCTAGAAATTGGAGTACTTTATAGTCACCTTGATGAAAATTCTTCACATGTCTAGAGACTGAGGTTTCAATATGCCTCTTAGTTTTAATGGAATTGATATGTTCCAAAATCCTTCTTTTAAAAGGCCTGAAGGTCTTTCCAACGTAAAGTTTATTGCATTGGCATGTTATCAGATATACTAGGCCTTTAGAATTGCAATTGAAGAAGGAGTTAGGGTAAAAAGTTTCCAACTGAGTACTATTTTGGAAACTTTTGGAGTCTTTACAAATGAAGTTACAGGCCTTACAGCGGCCGCATTTGTAGGTCCCCAGGAGTTTATTGGAGAGCCAATGGGTAGTGATCTTCTTGGTCTGTTTAAAATGACTATGTACAAGGGTATCTCTAATATTCTTACCCCTATGTGCTATCAGAGAAGCATTTGGGGGGAGGATTTCTTTGAGATGGTCATCTTGTTTGAGCAAAGGCCAATATCTGTTTAGAATGGTTTTCACTTGTTCCCAACCCGCATCGTAGGTGGCAATAACTCTTAGGTGTTTGGGGTTTATATTTTTATATTTATTTTTGTTTTGAGGAGATAAAGCATCTTTTATCAGGTCTTCTCGATCCGTTAAAAGGGCCCTGTGATATGCCCTTTTAAGGCACTTATTCGGGTATCCCTTGGCTCTGAACATTGATCGTAATTCTCTGGCCCTTATCTTGTAGTCTTGTACATCAGAACAATTTCGCCTTAAGCGTAGATATTGTCCTGTGGGTATCCCTCGTTTAAGGGGGGTTGGGTGGAAACTACCCCAGTTCAACAGACTATTTGTTGCCGTACTCTTTCTGAATAAATCAGTTTTAATGCCGCCCTTTGCATTAGGAATGATTGTTAGATCTAAGAAGTTGAGACTGGGAGTACCCATTTCTGATGTAAATTTCAAATTTAAAGTGTTATCATTAAGTGTCTGTACAAAGAGATTGAAATTTTCTGTGGTACCTCTCCACACAATCATTATATCGTCGATATATCGCTTCCAAGAAAGGATATATCTAGTGAATGTGCTCTGGTTGGTTGAAAATACCACATTCTCTTCCCACCATCCCAGGTGCAGGTTGGCGTACGAGGGCGCGCAAGACGTCCCCATCGCCGTACCCTGCACCTGGTGGTAATAGATGTCATTAAATAGAAAAAAATTATGGGTAAGTACAAATCGTAATAATTCAATGACAAATTCGCTATGATGGTACAGATGTTGCCCTCTCTGCAATAGAAAGTACTGTACATGTTTAAGCCCTATCTCGTGGGGGATGGAACTATAGAGTGCCTCCACGTCCAGGCTACAAAGTATTGAATCCTGAGGCACATTTAGGGTATTCAAATGTGCTAATGTCTGTTTCGTATCCCTCAGATATGAAGGGAGTTTTGCTACTATGGGCCTTAGAATATGATCCAGATATACACTCACATTCTGTGTCAGGTTATTGTTTCCTGACACTATAGGTCTACCCGTCAAATCTTGATGTTTTTTATGTATTTTGGGTAGACTGTAGAATGTGGGTGTACGTGGGTTAGTATTTAACATGAAATCATATTCTTTTTTTAGAGAGCAGGTTCTCTTCCATGCCTCTTTGCAAAATCTTTTTTAATTTGCACAAGAAAGGTTTTGTTGGGTCTGTACTTAGAACTTTATATGTTGATTCGTCAGAGAGGATTTTTTTAGTAATGGCAACATAGTGAGGTGTGTCTAAAACAACTATATTTCCCCCTTTATCAGAGGGTTTAATAGTTATTTCCTCCTTAGCTTGGAGATTTTTTAACGCTTTTAATTCCTCCTGAGAGAGGTTTGAGTTTGATTTAAAAGGAAGTTTTGAAGGGGACAGAGAGTCAATTTCTTTGCAGACTAGTTCCAAGAATGTCTCTATATATTTCGAATCTCCTAGTCTAGGGCAAAATTCACTTTTACGGCAAAGATCCGTAAAGGGAACTGGGTTCCTTTCACAGGGATCACTCTCTTCTAGAAGTTCTGCTAAAAGTAGAGTGAGTTGGTAATCTTTAACATTAAGGCCTAATGCATTGGCCTTTTTTTCCTCATTAACGGCAAAAGTTTTGTGAAGTAACAGTTTTCTAACAAATAGGTGAATATCTTTCACCCAGACGAATTTGTCAAATCTGGGGACTGGAACAAAGGATAAACCTCTTTCCAGAACCCCAAATTCTGTCTGGGTTAAAGTATACTTAGATAAATTCACCACTTGGTCTCTTTCTAGAATCGGTTTCTCCGATACGATTGTCTCCTTGGTCTGGGTCTCAGGAAGGGACGTTCTTTGCCCATAGACTTTTCTAAAAAAGTAACTCCTTTTTTAAGGATACTTTTATTCTGATCGTCTGAAGTAGAGGGGGTGGATTGTGAATCGGTATCTGATCCACTTGTCTCATATTCTGAGGTGGAGACTTGATCTCTATCTACCTTCCTTCTTCGTTGGAATTTTTTATAAACAGTTTTAAAATCCTTATGATCTCTGAGGAATTTTTGATGTTTCCTCTGTTTTATAGTTTGCTGGTATCTCTCCAAGTTAGACTGCAATTTAGTTTCATTAGGTGCAAAGGTGGGATCTGTTTTGAACTGATCAATTTTATCAATCTCATTATCCACCTTTGTCCCTATATCTTGGAGTTTTTTCTTTTCATATTTGCAAATGATTTCCATAAAACGGGTTGAACATTGACCTGCTGCTTCCTCCCACTCCTTAATGAAATCTTCTTCTTCAATGTGGTTAGAGGGAGTTGTTGGGACCCTCAGGCCTCTAGGTATGAGACCCTGTTTGAGATAATTCTCAAGTGAGGCGATTTCCCAGCTAGTTCTTATCTGCTGTTTATAGAGATTAGAGAGGGTATTAAAACCGGCAGTTAAGGTATAATTAGATTGTGTGGTATCTAGATGGGATTCGGAGAACACCTGATCTGCATCGAGACACCAAGTGGAGAAATCCCTTTTGTTTGATAGAAAACCAGTCATGACTAAGGGAGAAATTATAGTTAGTGATCTCTGAAATAACACTGACCTGTGAATATTGGGTCTTGAACCCTTTTAAAATTGAATGAAATGGGAGAAGTGTGTCAAACACCTCATATACTTATGAGAGTGTGTGGCAGACTGAGGTCAGTTTGGTGGTTCCAGTTCCACCATATAGGGCTTGTACCCAAATTAAAGTATTGAACAGAAACTAAATATATTGGAGACTCACCGAGGTGAGGCTCATAGACTGGGTTTAATACAATACATACTGAAGAACCCAATACCCTATACTTTGAGTTACCAATTAGATCAATATAGATACTGCATCTATTCATAGTGCGTCTGGTTTAGTCATTATTATATGTATTAAGTTATTCAGTATGTATTGTATTAAACCCAGTCTATGAGCCTCACCTCGGTGAGTCTCCAATATATTTAGTTTCTGTTCAATACTTTAATTTGGGTACAAGCCCTATATGGTGGAACTGGAACCACCAAACTGACCTCAGTCTGCCACACACAAGTATATGAGGTGTTTGACACACTTCTCCCATTTCATTCGATATGGTACCATTCCAGACATCCTACATTTGCATGTCTACTTACTTGCTGCACCTACCTAAGTGTATGTCGACTGCTCTACTCATCCCAGGTCAGTACATCTAGCAGTGTATTTTATGGCTTTCTTCATAGTTACATAGGTAGTTACATAGTTACATTGTTACATAGGCTGAAAAGAGACATGTGTCCATCAAGTTCAGCCTTCCTTACATTTGTTTTTTTTGCTGTTGATCCAAAAGAAGGCAAAAAAAAACAATTTAAAGCACTTCCAATTTATCAACAAACTAGGAAAAGAAATTCCCTCTTGACCCCAGAATGGCAGTCAGATTTATCCTTGGATCAAAAAGCGTTTACCCTACAGTTGGAAAAGTATATAATTTAATAATATGTTTTTGCAAGGATGCATCTAGTTGCTGTTGAAATATCTGTACCGACTCTGATAAAACCACTTCTTCAGGCAAAGAATTCCATATCCTTATTGTTCTTATGGTAAAAAAAAGCCTTTCCTTTACCTTAGACTAAGTCTTCTTTCTTCCAGGCCATAAGTAGCCATGAAGGTGGTGTAGCAGAGAGGAAGAACCAGAGGTACTGGAAACAGCTAAGCAAAGACTGACAGCACTGGCAACTAGACTGAGCAGATACACCACAGAAGCAGATGTTAAATCAATTCCCTCCTGGTTTACCAAATATTCATCCAAGGTATGTGCACAGCTGCAGGCAAACCACCATATATATCTACAGGATCTACATAACCTTGTGCTTTCAACAGGTTCCAACCCTCACTGGCAAACACAAGGCAGAACAACACTTGTCCTGATGGACCCTCACAAGGGAACAACACCATCTAACTACCAACCAATAACCTGCCTTCCCACAACATGGAAGGTCCTGTGAGGCATCATAGCCTCCAAGATCAATGGACATATGAGTCAGTACATGAGCAATGCTCAGAAGGTGATTGAAAACAACACCAGAGGATCAAAACACCAACTACTAGTAGACCAACCAGTAATGCGTGATTCTAGGACCAGACAGACCAATCTGTGTACGGCCTGGATTGACTACATGAAAGCCTGTGACACAATGCCACATACATGGTGTGATGGACCTGGCACTCCGACCGAGTGCCTCCACCAATCGATGCTCCTAGTGCTCGAGGAATTCCAGTGATGCAGCTGCGCCGGGGTCTCGCCGTCCTTCACCCACCCTGGACCCAAGAACGGGATCCAGTGGGCAGACCTCTCCTACTCCCAGAGAGCATAGCAGGAACAGCTCTTATAAGAGCCAGTGATTATAATTCATGGGGAGTATAGTGATATAGAAATCTCCAGTATAAATACAGCTGTTTCCCCCTCACATGAGATGAGACTCTATGTTGATGGTAAGCAGGAACAGAATTTTAATGGAGGCACACTGGCCTTTTATGCAAGTTTCCCAACTAGGGTGACACCCAGGTGGACCTTGTTGGGCACAGGGACACAAAGTGAATAAACCAATAAAAACAGAGTCATACATTGAGACACTCCCATACACAAACAATATAATCCCTCCTCTGTGCTTGGGATATAATCAAATCAGGAACTGTACTAATCTAACCCAATTATCTCCAAGCACAGAAAAACACACAGTTTTATGAAACCTCAAAAAGTACCTTAAAAACACATAAAACCCCATAATCCCCATACATACATCCCCTGATAGCCCCGATCTGGGTGAACAACATATCCAAAAATCACCCAGATTAGTTCAGGAATCTCCTGGAAGTCTAGTTTTGACCGACCGTGCACATGGTCCTATGCCCAAAACAGTTCCAGGGAAATCAGTGCAAACAGTCGGTGAGTTCAGTAGTCTTTTACAGGTTTCCCCGCAGGGTCCATAGTCTGTGAGCAGGAGGCTGGTAAGCAGGCCCCTCCAAGTACAAGTGGCGAGGTTACTTTCACCACACATGGATACTGGAATGTTTGACTCTATACAAGGTGAACACGATAATAAGAACCTTCACCAAGAACCCAATGGGCAAACAACTCTAGAAGTCAATTCCCGGACAATAACTCAAGTGAACAATAAAGGTGACGCTGTTCTGCATAGGCCTTAACCAGATCATTAAGAAGAGTGGATATGGAAACAGATTCAAGAGTGGAGCTACTATCAGCCACCTACTCTACATGGATGACATCAAGCTGTATGCCAAGAATGAGCAGGACCTTGACTCACTGATCCACCTAACTAAGATATACGGCAAGAACATTGGGATGTAATCTAGATTATACAATTGTGGGATGATAGCAAAAAGAGGCAAGATGGTCAGGCCAGAAGGAGTTCAAATACCAGAAGGCCAAATAGCATATGTAGAGAACAGCTACAAGTCCATGGGGGGTACCACATACACATGGAAACCATGAGGAAGAGGCAAGAAGGATAGCAACATCCAAGTACCTTCAGAGAGTCAGACAGGTCTTGGAGTCCCAAGATCAATGGCAAGAACAAGATCCAAGCGATCAACGCATATGCCCTACCAGTTATCAGGTAACCAGCTGGAATAATAACTTGGCCAAGAGAAGAGCTAGTCACCATGGATGTCAAGACCCGGAAACTACTCACTATGAATGGAGGAATACACCTGAAAATCCAGCTCCCTGAGACTGTACACCTGCCAGAAGGAAGGACGTCATGGCCTGATGAGTGTCAAGGCCACAGTCCTGGATGAAACACAGAGCACAGAGGATGAAAGTACATTATGAAGATGGATCCCAAAGATGAACTGCTAAGGAAATGCCTGCGACTTCAGAAGAAAGAAAAGAATGAAGAAAAGGATGATGTTCCATGGCAAGACAAACCTCTCCATGGGGTGTACCATTAGTAGATAGCGCATGTGACAAACTCCTACCCTTGGTTGGAAAAGACAGGGCTGAAATACAGCACTGAGGCATTCATCTTAGCAGTACAGGAACAGGCACCAGATCAATAGAAGTGAGGATCTATGACACCAGGCAAGACCAAATGTGCAGACTGTGCAAAGAGACCTCTAAGACAATCCAGCACATAGTGGCTGGTTGCAAGATGTTAGCAGGAACAGCATACATTGAGAGGCAAAACCAATTTGCTGGGATTGTGTGCTGACACAACTGCACAGAATATGGTCTGGACGTGCCTAAGTCCAGATGGGAGATACCTCAAAGAGTAGTTGAGAATGATGCGGCTAAGATCCTGTGGGACTTCCAGATCCAGACAGACAAGTAAGTACTGGCCAAACAACCTGACGTCGTGTTGGTAGACAAGGAACGGAAGACTGTAGTAGTGGTGGATGTGGCAATACCCAGTGACTAGTGTGTGGAGGAAAGAGGCAGGCTGTGAGTTTGTAAGCATCTGTGCAAATAGCTAGGTGACAGAGATTATTTGCTTGTGCATAGATGTCAGAGTGAGAGTTTGATGAATGTATTATTAGTCCTAAATACTTAAAATATAACTCTTATTATGATTTGATAAAACAGTCTAAATTACGCAACTAACACGCCAAGTTTATCTGCTTTGCATCAAAACAAATGAACGACTAGATGAAATAATACTAATGATGAGTACACAGTGATCAAAATGGAAATATATACACAAAAAAATAGAAGTGAATAGGCTTTCTTCTAAAGTGGGTGGTTCCAAAACAGGGTAATGATACAATTGTTAAGCTGTACATTATATTTATTCAGACAATTTGTCAAATTTCCCCCAAAAGTGTAAATCACTCATTGTCCATCACTCAGTGTGAGAGAGATTTCCTAAGACACAGATTTTAGATTGAATAACACAAACATTGTATTTTATCTTGAATTATGTCACAAAAAGTTGGAGCGAACGCGTGGTTACAACGTTTCAATCTAATAACTTCTAAGTCATATACAGTTTTTAACAAAAAATATTCATTGATATCTATAAGTAACCACTAGATGTCACTAGCTTTCTATGTAGAAGTGTAATAATGCTGAAGATGCTCTAGTAAGAAGTCATTCCGATCTTTTGGCTCCCATCTATCAGTACTCAAAACATGAAATCCGAATTGGTAGGCTTATAAATTGGGACATATAGAAAATAAAGATAAAAAAGATGATATAGATAAATCAAAATTGAAAAAAGTTCAGAAAATCCATTTTTGAAAAAATGAGTTCCAACAATATCTGTGGAAAGGCAGCAGAGGTGGTAAATGGGTTGACTGTTCCCACACAGTTACCTCTACAATTTCATTTTGTTCTAAATAGTCCCTACATATTTGCCAGCCTGCCCCTGTTCCACGCCATACACCAAATGGAAACACACTAACAAAATAATTTACCATAAGGAAACAGATACCTCATGGTAGCTGAAATGATATTGCAAGAACATCTACACTCTAAACATTAAAAAAACAAAAAAGACAAAGTAGGACCAACGATTTCAGGGAAGTTGAAATTCTATTTTATTGATCATAGTGGAGTCTCAAGTGAAACAATAACCGTTTATCATATAACAAATCACAGACCCGACACGCGTTTCACCCGATGTCAGTTACTGGGATCATCAGGAGTGTCAGAGTGTTACAAAGAATAAATATATAAAAATAAAATGTTATATATATACAATTATGGATAAGCACTATGTTAACCACAGAGGATATGCAGAAGGCAGTAAACACTTGTGAAGCTGAGAAACTCCCTTACGCTCACCAAAATATAATTAAACGCAATAGGGAAAAAAAACAGGTTGCGCCAAATACCATACAAAAATGATAGTAATCCAATATATAGAATTGTAGATCTAGCATTATTATAGTAGAACTTGGAGACAAGAATATTGTGGACTATATACATATGGCAGTGTGTTTATATATGTGACTGTAATTTTGTGCATGCGACTAGCTTTTTATGTGCTATAAGCTGTGCTATAAGTATATTGGGTCTAATTATTAAATACAAAAATATTTCTTATCCATTGATGTTATCTAAAGGCTACATTTTGGACCTAAAGGAGCATTACAAAGTTCAGTCTCTTAATGACATTTTATATTTCTGGGGGAAAAGTTGAAAATCAAAGGGTCTAATATATCACCTAATCAATTTAACGAGGTTGCAATGGTAGCTAGGATAGACCAATCTAATTCATTAAAATCATGACCTTTGTTCCTTGTAGACCACTGAGTATACAGTATCTACATGATCTACATAACTTTGTTCAGGGTTTGAGGGTGTATTGGAGAAACTAAGTAAAGAATAAACTGCAGATTGTCGATCCATTCCTCTAATTCTGCTTTCATTAGATGAGTTTGGATCCACCTGAAGGATCAGAAATATAAAACATTTCAGTAATACATCAAATACATATTATTTAAAAGCGAAATTAATAATATATATGTGTTATCTAAAAGTAATCTAATAATGATATTAAAGTAAGGTCAGAACGTAACTTCAGTCAGATCAAATATCTTAGATTATGAACTAGGTTGTGTTTAGAATCTGGTTGGATATCAGTATGACATTTGGTCTACATACTTATTTTAATAACATTGTCCACAGTGTATACTGAAAAATACACTTTGAAAAAAATAAAAGATTGTGAACAAGTTAAGGAGCTGTGAGGCCTATAGAGTATTTGCCTCCTTAACTTAACTGTATTATTGTAAACCCTACATAGTGTAATTAAGTGATACATGTTCATTGAAGCAGTTTCACTGCCACTGGAGTTGCTTAAATGGAACAGGGAGTGCATAGATTTGTGACCTCATTTTCAGTATTAAAGAATAGCATTATGTTACTATTTCTTTTAGAAAAAATTGCATTTACAGTACATAATATGGATTAATTCATTAAAGGACCACTATAGGCACCCAGACCACCTCAGCTCAATGAAAACGTCTGGGTGCCAGGTCAATCTAGTTTTAACCCTGCAGCTGTAAACATAGCAGTTTCAGAGAAACTTCTATGTTTACACTGAGGGTTAATCCAGCCTCTAGTCGCTGTCTCACTGACAGCCACTAGAGGCCGTTTCCGCAATTCTCACTGTGAAAATCACAGTGAGAAGACGCTGATGTTCATAGGAAAGCATTGAGTATTGTTTTCCTATGGTCGGTTTGAATGTGCGTGCAACTCTTGCCGCGCATGCGCATTCGGCGCTGACGTCGGCAGGAGGAGGAAAGGAGCCCGGCGCTGGAGAAAGGTAAGTGGCTGAAGGGGTTTTAACCCCTTCAGCCCAGCGGGAGGGGGGCTGTGAGGGTGGGGGGGACCTAATAACCCTATAGTGCCAGGAAAACAAGTTTGTTTTCCTGGCACCATAGTGATCCTTTAATAATATGCACTTGTGATCTAAAGATAGCTATAGCTTTAGACTTCCCATTAAGTACATTACGGGTAAGTAGTACTCTAAGGCAGCTATCCTTTTTATTTACATGAAAATAGTTTTGTTTATTAGGTTTTTTTTTTATAAGCACTGTGTTGTTTCTTAAAGTGGTATAACAATTTAACATATTTTTTGTGAAAAGTTGTTCTGTTTATATTTATTAAGTATCTTTATTTTATTTTCGTTACATATTTTCTTACCATTGATTCTAGATGCACATTCATGTACATGTTATCAAGCTCATTGATATTATCATTTCCAGATAATGACACAGTATTTGATTTCTGATTTTCCCTTTTCCTATCAAAAAATAAAATATAAATATACAAACAAAATATCAATCTTTATTAAAACGTTATCTGTGTAGTGGTTTTGGATTTGATTTTCAGGGTCATTTAAAATGATGGACATGTAACCCTCTTCCATAATTTTATACAAAAAAAAATAAAAAAATTCTAGCCAAAATAGGAATGTATTTCATACAAAATATGTAGCGTACATACATAGGCAATCAGAAAGTAAATGAGCCACACAACATGAAGCATTCATTTGTATTTCTCAGTTACATTGGGATCTTAAAACTCTGGACTGTAGAATGTCATTTGTCCATTCCAAATGTCATCCGACTAAATTAGATAAAAAATAATTTGCTTTCATCCATTAGGACAAAATAGCACTGTGCATGCGCAAAGAAACCCCCCCATATTAATAAAAGGGAGGTTAAATCCTCCCTCAAGTCACTCCCCCCAATAAAAATACTCTATGTGCCCACATCACCCTAATAATAGTGGGGGGAGGGGGAGGGGCAATAAACTAACCCTGTAAAATAAAATGTTATAGTTACCAATAGATTAGGGTGAGGGAAGTAGGCAGAATATTTTTATTTGCGGGGTAGTGACTAGGGGCTTGTTTGGTGGGGACCTGGGGGGGACATTATGTCCCCCCATTATTTATTTAATTAGGGTCCCCACCCACCGCTCATGGGTGGGGACCATGGGGGACATTAGCTCCCCCACTATTATTTAATTATTTAAGGTCCTCACCCGCCACTCATGAGTGGGGACCTAGGGGGTACATTAGGTCCCCTATATTATTTATTTAATTAGGGTCCTCACCTGCCGCTCATGGGTGGTGACCGGGGGGGGGACATCAGGTCCTTTTCATTATTTATTTAATTAAGGTCCCCACCTGATGGTCATGGGTGGGGGCCTGGGGAGACACTAGACCCCCCATTTGTATTAATAGCCCCCAGCCGCGGGTCACCTCCCTTTTATCAATATGGGGGTCATAGTGACCCCCATACTGATTTATATTTAGTGTTAAATGAAAGTGAGCCATCACTGGCTGCTCCCTGATTAGACAACATGCCCCTACTTGTGGCATGCCGTGAGTAGGAGAATGCGGGAGGAATACACCTCCCTTTTATTAATAAGGGATCATAGTGACCCCAATACTGATTTATATTTAGTGTTAAATGTTTAGGCGACATGCCCCAACTCGCAGGGGTGCTGGCAGTAGGGGCATTCGGGAGGATTTATTCTAGATCCCCCCGTTTATATTAATAGCCTCCACCCGCGGGTCACCTCCCTTTTATTAATATGGGGGTCATAGTTGTTTTTAATATGGGGGGAAGGGGTTGGGATTAATTATTTATTACAAGGAGGGAGCTGGCAGCGCTGCTGGCTCCCTCCTTGCTTTTTTTGCCGCGCATGTGCAGTGTTATTTTCTCCTTGCTGTGGGGGTTAATTCCCCTGCAGCACAGAGTCTATTACATGAAAGAAACAAAACGAAAAGGTAATGCATTCAGCATTTGCACTTTCGTTTAGTTTATATTTCATATTTAGGGCTTTAGTTTATGTTTTGGTAAAAGAATACGAAAAAAACAGAAAATGAATGCACATGTCTACTGAACTGTAGAGAGTTATGAAGATGCTTAGGACCCAAGCTCAGAGAGTGGCTGGGTGTGCCCCTGTCTAGGCTCTAGGAACTCTGGCTCTGACTGTGAGAGGCCTTCCTATAGCTGGTAAAGAGATCAAGAGATCTGCGTTCTCATCCATGTGCAGCCTCAGTTGATTGAGGGAGTGTTGTGGTCTGCACCTCTATCAGGTACAGATCACTTTAAGAGCTCCCTCGCAGCATCCCGGGTGCTTCTTAATGAATGCGTTAATCAGTGGTCTCTGTCATTCACAGACCGGTAGAGAGATTTTGAAAGTGATCTGGATTTGAAATTAATTCCCTGGACCATCAGGGAAGACTCTCCACCAGACCACCAGGGAATGATAAGCATGGCGGGGACAAAATGCACAATCATACACTAAACACACACTCAAAACTAAGCCACACTAATACTCCTCTCCACACACAGACACTCACAACATTTATACTCCTCCACTCGACAAATTCAGCCCCCACACTAACAACACTCAACCACCACACACAGGCACACTCACCCCCCTAACACATAGCTCTCACCCTCCTTCACACACACTCTCACATACAATACTCAGTCTCCCCACACACATACAGTATTCAGCTACCAGATACACAAACACCACTCACTCATACTGAGCACAGGACTATTAGAGGCGGCCCAATCTAGCACCTTCTCTAGGCTCCTGGGCAATCTTAAAATGGTTAGTGAGCATACAGCTAAACAGTCAGTGCTGTACATTGCCCTCAGTGAAGTGAATGAACTTGGAGTAATTAAACAAATCAAGGGACCCCTGAGGATCCACTATTAACACCGGGATCTGATGAATGACTGTTCTGATACCCATATGCCGTGTATAGTGGGATGTGGATTACATAACGGACGGGAGACTTATGGCTTCTCTTCACCCTGCATCTATCTCCTGGCTAGTGATATGGGACTTATAAGTAAAATGATTTTAATGCCCCCTCCCCCCACTAAACCTGGTAGTTAAACATTTCCTATGGCACTGAATCTGTATCAATTATACTATACAACACTTGTTTATTTACAATGCTGAGTTTAATTAAATTATTTTAGTAATATCACTTTAAAATTCCATTGATTTTCCCTTTATTTCTTACCTTGAAATTAATTTTACTATGAGAATCACACACATTGCGAGGGTAATTCCACACACACACCCGATCATTATATCACGGATTTGGTTTGTGAATGTTGTGTCTGTAGATAGGAAATCAAATTGTATGAAAATATTTCAATTTAAAGATTTAAAATAAATAAAGCTACATGCAGCATTTTCTTTTAGATTGTAAGCTTGTTTGGCAAGGTCGTCATCACTAACTGTCAATCATGTTTTGTTAGAATTGAATGTGTACCTTGTTTTAATTATTGTACAGCACTTTGAAATATGTCGGTGCTATGTAATAATTGTAATTTTAATTATTGATAGCACAGTTCCCAAAAAAACCTTATATTCCTATCAGAAAAAACAAAACTTGAGATCATCTTAAAACTCATTGTACAATATCTCATCTTCACAGAATGCTCTCTCTATGCTGACTGACTAGTGAAAATGTCAGAGCTTATAACAATGATTGACAGGGAGCTAACATAGAGGTGGCTCTCTCTATGCTGATTGACAGGTGCAAAGGGCAGAGCTTATAACAATGATTGACAGGGATCTAGTGCAGGATACAGAGGTGTGGATATTTATATGGGTTTCTAAATGCAAAGCTAAACATGTAGCATTTAAATATTACTTTTTCGATTTATGTAGAACTCCCTCTAAGAATACAGCAATCCTCATTATAATTATTAATGTGACAGTTAACATAGTATTTCACTCAGCAATACGCTAAGTATTACCCTGTGTAATAATCTCTCACATATTTTACACTCATGCCATTGATTAATGAAAGCAAGCATGTGTTAGGTGTTTGCTCCAGAATGATAAACCATCAAGTAAAATCATACCATTAGAACCTTTCTGACAGTTTTGGTCAAGTATCCTAGTAGCATCTGCAATGTAAAGAAATATACAGAATATAGTGTTAATACCAGACGGGATTCATTAGTTACAAGCAGAGACAACAAAACATTTAAAACATTTAATAAACACTAAATAACAAAATTGCATTTGTGTCAACATTTCATAATAATAACATTTGTAAATCCAGGGCTGGTGGAAATATTAATAAGCAAAACATAGTTTCCTGTCCATCCACTGGAGTTCATTATAGTGAATAACCTTGATTGTCTTTTGCAGCTATTTCTCATCAGACATTGGATATTTTACACACTTATCCCATATTTACTTTTAGTTTGTTCAGTTTGCTTTTGTGTGGAAGTGTATCAAATGTTTTAGCAAAACCCACTGCATCACCGTGATCTCCAATTCTACAGATTTTTTCATAGAATGTACTTAACGCTAGTTAGATATGATCTGTCTTTTCTAAAAACCCTATTACTCCTAAAGATGCGTGTTGCTGTGTGTGACGTGTATGGCTGAGTATGTGGCGGCTGTATGTGACGTGTATGGCTGAGTATGTCGTGGCTGTGTGTGACGTGTATGGATGAGTATGTGGCGGCTGTGTGTGACGTGTATGGCTGAGTATTTGGTGGCTATATGTGACGTGTATGGCTGAGTATGTCGTGGCTGTGTGTGACGTGTATGGCTGAGTATGATGAGGCTGTGTGTGATGTGTATGGCTGAGTATGTGGTGGCTGTGTGTGACATGTATGGCTGAGTATGTGGAGGCTGTGTGTGATGTGTATGGCTAAGTATGTGGTGGCTGTGTGTGACGTGTAGTTTTTGCAGTGTGTCAGTGTAGTGTATGCAGAGTGTGTGTGTCAGTGTAGTGTATGCAGTGTGTGTTGTACCAGTGTATGCAGTGTGTGTGTCAGTGTAGTGTATGCAGTGTGTGTTGTACTAGTGTATGCAGTGTGTGTCAGTGTAGTGTATGCAGTGTGTGTTGTACTAGTGTATGCAGTGTGTGTGTGTTGAACTAGTGTATGCAGAGTGTGTGTCAGTGTAGTGTATGCAGAGTGTGTGTCAGTGTAGTGGATGCAGAGTGTGTGTGTGTGTAAATGTGCATCTGCGGAGGGGGAGGGGTGGGGAAAGGGGCATTTTCAAATTAATTTTATAATTGTATATTAAATTAATTAAATGTTTCTCCCCCCTTCCTGCTTCTTACCTGTGTCCAGGGAGGGGGGAGATTCCATGATCCCTGGTGGTCCGGTGGCATGATGGGGCCCCCGGCTCCCTGTTACCGCAGAGGGGGGCCCAGCACACAGCTTCTTCACATTCAGCTCATTGCCTCCAATAACTCTCGTGAGAGTTATTAGAAGAGAGGAGAAGCTGTGTGCTGGGCCCCCTCTGCGGTAACAGGGAGCCGGGGGCCCGCGGCTGCACACATAGATTGCGATATTCGCTATCTATGTATGCAGAGAGGGTTTAGTGGGGCCCGGGACTGCCAGAGCAGTCTGGGCCCCCCAGGGCCGCCGGGCCTGTGACAACCATCATGTTTGTTACCCCCTGATGGCGGCCCTGCATGTGTGAGGTGGCTGTGTGTGACGTGTATGGCTGAGTATGTGGTGGCTGTGTGTGACGTGTATGTGGTGGCTGTGTGTGACGTGTATTGCTGAGTATGTGGTGGCTGTGTGTGACTTGTATGGATGAGTATGTGGTGGCTGTGTGTGATGTGTATGGCTGAGTATGTGGTGGCTGTGTGTGATTTATATGGCTAAGTATGTGGTGGCTGTGTGTGACGTGTATGGCTGAGTATGTGGAGGCTGTGTGTGACGTGTATGGCTGAGTATGTGGAGGCTGTGTGTGACGTGTATGGCTGAGTATGTGGAGGCTGTGTGTGACGTGTATGGCTGAGTATGTGGAGGCTGTGTGTGACGTGTATGGTTGAGTATGTGGAGGCTGTGTGTGACGTGTATGGCTGAGTATGTGGTGGCTTGGTGTGACGTGTATGTGGTGGCTGTGTGTGACGTGTATGGCTGAGTATGTGGTGGCTGTGTGTGACGTGTATGTGGTGGCTGTGTGTGAAGTGTATGGCTGAGTATGTGGAGGCTGTGTGTGATGTGTGTGGGGAAGTTGTGAATGATTTGTGTGTCCAGCCTAATACCATGTAATAAATTATATGTTTTGCACTAAATCAGTATATTAACCATTGACCTTCTCTTGGTAGCATGCTGGGCATGGTTCAGTGAATAGCTCTCCATGAGTCAACAGAAGCAAAAATGAGAATTACAAACAGCTAAATCTAATAATTATAAAAATAAAAATAAATCAGAAAATTGGATCCTCTAACTTTGTCTCATTGGAAGTGCTAGGTTGCAATAAATATTTTAAATGTGCAAACAAAGAAAACTGAATGCATTATCTAATAATATTAAATAATCACTAATTTCTAAAAATTCTCACATATTTTCTATTTAACCCTTGCAATCCCACTACTCACTTATAACATGTACAATCACAGACTTGTTGTTTCTCCCGTGCTGGTTTGATGCTGAGATGGTGTAGGTACCGACATCTCTGAGCTTTATGTTCAGAAGGTGCAGGATCAGCTCTTGTCCATTTACAGTGCTAACTAACCTCTCCTCCCCTCTCATCAATGTGACATTAGCAGGTGGGTTACTGTCTACTGAATATCGAAGGAGCACAGAGTCTCCATTGTCCACACTTACAGACTCATTAGTAGCGGATTTTCCTATGAAGCAAAAGAAAAATATCTTGAGAAAAACTTTAAATGTACCATGTAACAAGCAGTGAAACATCTCTATTGACAAAGAAACACAGATATTATTTTCTAAAGCCGTAGAGATGCAGAACAGAGACATTATAAGAACTGGGAGTATAAGCTAACCATTTCTTTACGCAGGAACATTTTAAAGACATAGGTTATAACGTACACTCTGTACCGGTGAGTGGTTGATATTTCTCACTTATGAATTTTCTATTCCGTGTAATATTAAAGAGGAACTGTCACTTCCAGAAGGTTGCTTTTAAAACGTTACACGGGTATGGTTTCTGACTTCCCTTACTGAGGTCGTACACAAAGAAAGACATTTAAATTTAAAGCAAAATCTCATGTGATTATATGACGTGCAGGACTTCTACAGGCAGTCACGGCATCTCAGCTAGGTGCATTGTCTAAGTGGGATATTTGGCTCAATATTTCCCACAGAACCAGTCATGGGATTTTAACCTGTTATAACCAACTAATGTAAATAGATCTCTACCAGTAACACTTATAGTAATCAAATAAATAAACATGAGTGGAGATTTAATGGTCCAAGACAAGCTAAGAGACACTTATCTCCTCATTATCCATTGCAAAAAAATGTTTATGTTTTTGGGAGGTATGGGCTTTGGAATATTACTTAATCAACTTCTACTTTATCACCCCTTTTATCAGTCCAGGGAATGAAGGGGTGCAAATTCTAGAGCCAATTATTCAGCCACTCCACGTCACAGTCTGCAGAATCAGGCACACTGCGCCATTTACTACTTATTATAATTATTATTATTATTACATATTGTTATTTATTATTAATCCTCAAAGTCTCCACATTGCGATTGGAATAGCAGATTGTATTGAGTTCCCCTAATTAGTTACCTGATTGTAGCATTAAACTGCTTTTTTTAAATTATTTTTTTTACCTTTTTTATTTTTTTGCTCAATATTAAGATACCACTATATAAAGAAGATCATTTGTAGGAGGAATTTTAGCTCGGTTGGACTGTCAGTATTAATTAGGCAGGATAGCTCTGTATTATTTATGCACACTTTTAGCGTGTAGTAATCTGTAATCCAAATGTCAAACTTTAGGGCAAAATAGTTTTTGTATGTTTCAATACATATTTCAAGTTCTCAAGAACTATTGTGTGGTCACGGTAAATGAATAAACTGGTATGTACCATATCGGTCATTTTCAGGCCTGCCATTTTTGGACTATAGTGACAGTGCACTCTTATAAGTGATATCCAAATCCTGAACATTTTTTCTATGTATCTATTTGAAGCAATTTTAAAACACAGCGCGTTAGTTCTGGGTTACCATGGAAACTGTCATTGTATATGTGTCACCTTTGAACGTTTGTACGATTGTGATGATCAGGCATATTCCTATAGGCTCCATAATTCTTAGTTTATCCAGTGTATTAATGGTTGACATTTGCATTATGTAGTGACCCTCACTCCCAGATCATTTAGTGTGGTTTCTAGCTTACTCCCTGTTAGGATAGCCCCCTGTTTCCATTGAGGCATCCAGTGTTCGAGCCTCTGTCTGACACTTACAGATTAGCCCATTCTAATATGCTCTCTGTAACGTCATCCCGGGCATAAAAGGGATTAAAAGCCGTTTAGGAGATATTCCCTTTCCAGATATAAAGGCAGCTACCATATACACCAATCTGCCAAACAGGATATCCATACGAATACTCCAAACCATACGAATGCTCCAAACAGCCGAACAGGAAAATAACATACAAAAGGTTTACACTCCCAAACAGCCAAACAGTAAAACCATATGATTACCCCCCCCAAGTACGAGACGAGGCTCCGTATTGAGGGTCAGCAGGTGATCTCGTTTAATGGGGCTATCTGCCTGGTATTTATGCAGGTCTCCCTCCAGGTGGACACTCCCCTAGGGGACCTGGTGGAAAATCTGGGACAAAATAACACAGTGACAAATCACAGACATACACCATTAAACACTCCCACAGGTACATTGTAAACCCTCCTCTCTATCCTGGAGATAATTGGGAAGTAACTCAATTATCTCTGAGGATAGAGACTAAACTCCATTTTACACATGGCAATAAAAATACATAAAAATATATAACTCCTAAACTACCCAATGCAATATACACATTTAACGTATCCCCAGATAGCTTAGATTTGAGCCCACATTATTACCGAATGGGGCTCAGATCACATACATACAGTTCAATTGCCATGGAGCCAAAGTCTTTCACATAGTCTTTCGTTACACGAATGGGCTCCATGGGATAGCTATCAGAGGTCTGTTTATCTCCCGAACGGCCCGGCGTTCATATGAACGAATGAGGTAGGAGAAGGGAAGTCGGCGGCTTCATCGGTGTTCGGGAAGAATAGTGTCCATTTCTAGTTCCATGTAATTGTCGACGAACACCGCTGGGCATCTGACTGTTTAAGATGGCCGCCGCCACGTGTTCGGCTATACGAACGACGGCCACCCAGCGTTCGTCAATTAAGCTGTGGTTAACCGCAGCTTCAGGGAGGTAAATTGCTGGCACACTCCCTACCAAGGTGGTCCGGTCATTCGTATGTTGGTTCGGTAAATTGAATTTACCAAAAGCCTTTCTGCAGGGAGGAATAAGGGTTTTAACATGGGGGCCATAGTCCTGAGGCAGCAGGCGAGCAACCAGGCTTCTCCAGGATCCAGTGGCGAGGATAGTTTCGTCACACTCACACTATATGGTCATTCCTTTAACCTTGAACTCATTCCTCTGAAAGCCTTAATTTAGCAAGGGTGATAAAGCAAACAAACTGGTTTGATCAGTGGTATACATTTCAGGATGTGAATTAGTGAGGTTCCTAAACAACAGGGAGGAATGATGCTTCAATACATTACTTGAATATTAATTAAAAACATATTAGTACCTTGATTTTCAACTGCAACAGAAATGGATGGAGGATCTGGAAGAATAATACATAAATTATATTAGCAGTAATTTTATTGCAAGGTCTTTGCCATTGTTGACAAAATTAAATGATGTATTGATTTACATTAACAGGAGAGTGTGACAGGGTTGGAGGTGGGTGTAGCACAGTTGGCAGACAGGATTGGAGGGGATAATGAGATAAGTGAGTATGGCAGGGTGAAGGAGGTGAGTGTGACAGAGTGATAAAGGATGAGTGTGGCAGGGTGAAGGAGGTAAGTGGGACAGAGTGATAAAGGATGAGTGTGGCAGGGTGAAGGAGGAGAGTGTGACAGGGATGTGGGTGAGTGTGACAGTGCGAGAGAAGGTGAGTGTGAAAGGATTCGGGGGTCAGTGTGATCGGGTAAATGTGGCAAAGCGATGGCGTTTGGCATGTCTAGAGGGAGTGAAACTACATTCATGTGGAAGAGCATATTCAGTTTTGCTGGTTATTGACAGCCAAATATAATACGTTAAAAACAGGTAATTTGTGCAAACTGTATGAAATTTTGTTGTCTTCTCACTGAGACATTTCTAATTCAATGCTTAGTACAAGTTGTGCAAGTTCTGTCCACCTGCATGATGCGAAATATTATAAATGCTATACGATAGTAATTACAAAGAAGAACCACCCATGGATCATCAATACACAAACAAACACACAGGGTTATTCATTAATCCCTAAAGTAAGAAATTATGGTGGGGGGGGGACTGACTGCCGAGCTTGCCAGGTCTCCACCCTGAAAAGTCCCTATTATATACACCAAACTCGGTTTAAACTTGACAGAAGTGCCTTTGCCACTCCTGCATATACGAGCCAGCAATGGTTTCACTGGTGTCCGTTGATTGCAGACCTTAAGTAGGCTGAGGCCTACTGCACATGGGAGCCTAGTTAACATGCTGGATGGGAGAGGCGGATGCTCTATTGAAGTGTGAAACACAGAATCCTCGTTGGGTTATCCAGGTCCCCACTGGACTGACATACGTACCTGCACCATCTTCCAGAGATCGCTTCTACTTACTCTCTGAACAGACACATACTCACCAAGTTGGTGGTCACACTTTATACTTGCGAGCACATCCTGACACCAATCTTGCATCATTTAGATGAAAGTCTGACCTGGATGGAACACATTGAGGCCATCTTTGACAAGCTGTACCAACAGTACTGGCATCGAGTTAGGTGCCACTCACATACTAAAGAGGGCCAGAGACCGAAGAGGTCCTTATCGCACTTACCCTTGACCGCACGATGATACCGCCTGGCTCTATCTGCTCCAAGTTGCACCATGCTTTAACAGATGTGGGGGAGACGGAAAGTGCATTGCTACTGGAGGACCGGCTCCCAGCCGCATTGCCGCTCACGTGGACCACGATCTGCATGGTGTTAGCACCCCTCACACTGCTCACAGCCTAAGAACACTAATGCAGAGGAATCCTGGGCTCTTGACCTAGTCGCTGGAAACTGCTGGAGCTGAGAGACAGGTTACATTATTATCATTTTGTTATTTATATGGCGCCATCAAATTCCGCAGCGCTTTACAATGGGTGGAAAAACCAGACATGTAGTTGTAACCAGACAAGTTGGACACACAGGAACAGAGGGGTTGAGGGTCCTGCTCAATGAGCTTACATGCTAGAGGGAGTGGGGTAAAGTGACACAAAAAGGTAAGGATAGTTTTAGACTAGTGACAGATGCAGAAGAGGAATCAGTCGGGAGCTATTAACAGTTTAATTGATATGCTTTTATGAAGAAGTGGGTTTTTAACGATTTTTTGAAGGAGTGGAGACTGGGTGAGCATCTAACTGAGGAGGGAAGTGAGTTCCACAGGAACGGTGCAGTCCTCGAGAAATCTTGAAGGCGAGCATCAGAGGTGGGAGTACGGACAAAAGATAGACGTAAGCTTCAGCAGATCGTAAGGGCCTAGACGGGACATACTTGTGAATTAGGGAGGATAGACAGAATGTACTTAACGCTAGTTAGATATGATCTGTCTTTTTAAAAAAACATATTACTTCTAAAGATGCGTGTTGCTGTGTGTGACATGTATCGCTGAGTATGTGGTGGCTGTGTGTGACTTGTATGGCTGAGTATGTGGAGGCTGTGTGTGATGTGTATGGCTGAGCATTATGTAGAGATTTGAAAGCAAGAACCAGAATTTTAAATTGAGCCCTATATCTTATAGGAAGCCAATGTAGGGACTGACAGAAGGGTGAGGTGTGGGAGGTGCGGGCTGACAGGAAGATGAGCCTCACCCCCGCATTCATTATGGACTGTAATGGCGCAAGTTGGGAGCACGTAAGACCACTGAGAAGCGGATTACAGTAGTCAAGGTGAGAAAAGACAGTGGAATGGACCAGCACCTTAGTCGCATCTGGCGTTAAGTAGGGGCGGATGCGTGCAATGTTTTTGAGATGGAAGCGGCAGGATTTGGCAATAGACTGAACATGAGGCTTGAAGGAGAGGTCGGAGTCAAAGAGAACACCTAGGCAGCGAGCCTGTGTGGTGGAGCTGATGGTAGCACTGTTGACTTGGAGGGAGTCAAACACAGGAGTAACAACACTTTAGGGAGGAAAAAACAGAATTTCAGTTTTGGTCAAGTTTAGTTTAACCCCTTAAGGACCAAACTTCTGGAATAAAAGGGAATCATGACATGTCACACACGTCATGTGTCCTTAAGGGGTTAAGGAAGTGGGCATCCATCCAGTTAGAAATAGCAGAGAGGCAGTCTGAGACACTAGTCAAGAGGGACGCGGAGAGATCAGGGGAGGACAGGTAGATTTGTGTGTCATCTGCATAGAAATGATATTGAAGCCAAAGGAGCTAATAAGTTTACCAAGGGAGACAAACATCTGGAAAACAGTAAGAGACCAAGGACTGAACCTTGGGCATTCCAACTGAGAGGAGTTGGGGAGACGAAGAAGAGCCAGAGAAAGAAACACTGAAAGAGCTCTGGGAGAGGTAGGAGGAGCACCAGGAGAGAGCAATATCTGGAAGACCTATATTGCGGAGGATGAGAAGAAGCTGTTGATGATCAACAGTGTCAAAAGCCACAGACAGGTCAAGGAGAATTAGGAATAGAGTAGTGACCACGAGATTTTGCAGTGAGTAGATCATTGGATACTTTGGTCAGTGCCATTTCCACAGAGTGCTTAGCACGGAAACAAGACTGAAGCGGGTCTAACGGAGAGTTGGATTCGAGGAAGTCTGTCAATCTCGCATACACAATTCTTTCAAGGATCTTGGATGCAAAAGGCAGTAGCAAGATAGGACGGCAGTTGGATGGGTAGTTAGGGTCAAAGTTGGGCTTCTTTAGAATTGGGGTTACAGTTGCATGTTTGAAGGGTGATGGAAATATACCAGAGGAGAGGGAGAGATTGAGAATTTTAGTGAGAGGTGGAAAAAGAGAAGAACAAAGAGCAAAAAGAGTACAAAGAGTGGTCTGGCAGAGTGACATGCTGGTGGAGTGATATACTGGGACTTTCCACCTTCCTCTCTGGTGAACCCTGTCCAGCTGGCATTGGCTGACTTACCACACCGAAGCAGGCTACAACACATTTATTTCTGTACACCTCCTTGCTTATCGAATTGCTATGTATGATGGCTTTCTCTATATGTGAGCACCCAGTGGGACTCTTTCTATTTTTGCATGTTTTATTAATATCTCATTTACCTTACTTCTGCATTATTCTTACTTAGCCCCATGTCTAGCGATTCTATACAGCTGCTTTTTTAGTAACACCAGCCAAGATTAGACATGCACGTTCAGTTTGTTATTTAGCCTGTAGTTCTCTTGCTACTTGTTTTGTTTTTTGTTTTGTTTTTATTAAAAAAGTACAGCATATCAAACTCACTTATATCTATAGCTTGTCATTTTCTCTCATTGTATGTGTCATTACTGAAACATGTATTTAACTCTGCACTTCAAAAAAATGCACATTGTCAATAAAGTGATAAATGCCAGAATTCAAAGTGAAGGCCAGAACAGCAACGTTGTAAAAAATAATTGACTTTTTTTTTTAAAAAAAATCAAATTTCAAATTTCACTATTTTGGGCTAAATTGTGAAATTCATTTGATGTGCCAGCAATTCTAATTTTAGTGAATAAGCCCGATACAGTAATATTTGAGAGATACTTACACTGAACATTTAGGGTAACTAAACTCTGGGGAGTTTTTTTCACAGATGGAAAAGTCACTGTGCAGGTTATAGATGTTCTGTGATCATCCTGAGACAGGGTAAAGGTGATTGCTGACTCTTTACACTGAGATATTGTCATATTCTTTCCCCCACATATAATATCTCGATCAGATACAGCCTTATTGTTCTTTTCAAGTTTCCCCCATGTGATTTCTGGAGCTGTCCCAGGGCATTTCTCAGTCCCAGGAGGTTTACATGTCACGGTCACAATCTTTCCTGCAACCAGGTTCTCTTGGGGAGTAATAATAATCTCTGGCTTTTCTGTGAGATCTACAGGATGACATTGAATGAGGGTTAGACAGACAGACATATGATTCCTATATAAATTAATAGGCTCTCAAAGGGTACAACTGGCACAAGTAAAATGACAAAGATACAGTACATCTAAGACACAATTAACAATTTTACAAATACAGGAGGTTGTGTTGAGGGTCTTATTCCCATGGGAACTTGTAATCTAGATGGATAAGAGGGGTGATAAACAAGAGGCAGGGACGGCAAGAATGGAAAAGAATAGAGAATAAGATGAATGCATTTATTGGTTAAGTTGACTGTGTCCTGCATTCTTGTATGGGGAAAAGGTGGTAATAGATGCGAGAATCATGTTATTGGTAGATCTAACGGGGCAGGATGGAGTATATTTGTCGATTAGTGAAGACAGATAGTGGGGCGTGTGTACATAAATGCTGTTTCTCATTCAAAAGACACTTTAATTTACATCTCTGTCAGCATCATTAAATATCTCTGTATTTACACTGCATGTGAAGAATCCAAGCACCATAACCACTTCAAAACACTGAAATGCTCATGAATATGTTGGCTCTACATAAATGGTAATAATAATAATAATAATAATAATAATAATAATACAATATTATTATTAATAATAATAATAATAATAATAATAATAATAATAGCAATATTAATAATAATAATAATAATAATAGCAATATCAATAATAATAATAATAATACACTATTAATAATAATAATAATACAATATTAATAATAATAATAATAATAATAATAATAGCAATATTAATAATAATAATAATAATAATACTAATATCAATATTAATAATAATAATAATAATAATAATAATAATAATACAATATTAATAATAATAATAATAATAGCAATATTAATAATAATAATAATAATAATAATAATAATACAATATTAATAATAATAATAATAATAATAATAATAATAGCAATATTAATAATAATAATAATAATAATAATAGCAATATCAATAATAATAATAATAATAATAATAGCAATAATA
Organism: Pelobates fuscus; assembly: GCF_036172605.1. NCBI lineage: Eukaryota > Metazoa > Chordata > Amphibia > Anura > Pelobatidae > Pelobates > Pelobates fuscus. The sequence goes on from NC_086327.1 coordinate 16,521,554, forward strand.
ATAATAATAATAATAATAATAATAATAATAATAATAATAATAATAATAATAATAATAATAGCAATATTAATAATAATAATAATAATAATAATACTAATATCAATATTAATAATAATAATAATAATAATAATAATAATAATAATACAATATTAATAATAATAATAATAATAATAATAATAGCAATATTAATAATAATAATAATAATAATAATAATAATAATAATAATAATAATAATAATAATAGCAATATTAATAATAATAATAATAATAATGGTGCTTGTTAAAACACATTAAGCTAAAGTTGTTTTGGTGTCTAGATAATGTCTTTAAAGCCTCTCCTCCCAAAGTCACAGCTAATCAATCCTATTATCCCTGGAGTGAACATATAGATGTGGAATTTGCAAGACGAAAAACACAGAAAGGCAAAAGAAGAAGCATTTAAAATCATATTTCCAAAACCATCAGAGAGTTTTTAGTAAAATGAGAATTGTTGGAAATTAAAGGGAATTCAATATGAATTTGATATTTAAGGTCAAAGTAGCTCAACTGGAAAATGTCGTCCTGTCACGTATGTTCTTAGTTTGGCCACTTTGGCCTTGAATTTGAAATTAACCTCAAATTCTCTTTGAATTCCTGGCAGTTCTCACATTAGTGAATAACTAAAGTGAACTTTGACAGGAAGCTCTTTGTTTGTTTTATTTAAAGGTGAAATATTTTCCAGAAAGTCAAATTCCTCAGCAGAACATTTATAATTTGCTACATGGACCCCAGATACATCTAAACAAAGCAGGTAACGATCCACCAACTCACCTGTGATATTAACATGTAGGTATCTTTGGGTAAAGCTCCACTTTAATGCTGTGTCTGTAGGATCTTCAAACCTGAACTGATATTTCCCGGCATATTGTTTTGTTGCATTAATTATTGTCAGAGAGCAATCTCCATCATTGACGTTTCCTGTGGTGTGGAAGGCTTTTTCTGAATTATCATGACAGTACTGTGTATTACTGTCTGTACATTTACTCCAGAATCCTGTGGCACCTGGTGAAAGTGTCTTTGTCCTATCAATGGTGAAGATACATGGGACAGTGACACACAGCCCCTCCTGTACAGTGACATGTTCTGGCACGCTGAGTTTGTAATCTGCATCGGATGCACAGCCGATACCTAACGGAAAGGAAATTACAGTTTACATCTAGAAACATTGAGTCAGTGTTTGCTAACTAAGCAATATATCCACCCCGACTCATTATTTGAAGGAGGGTAAACATGCCCCTATTATAAAATAAAATAGGGCCCCCACTTGTCACCTGAGGATGGAGGCGGGGGGGGGGGTCCTCCCTATGACTACTTGGTGGGTACATGGGGGTAACCATTATTTTACAGGCCCCATCCTAGCAATGGCTCTGCCCAGTCATTAATTTTAAACATTTAGGAGACAAGCGGTAGGTGGGCCATATGGAGGTTTACAGCTTCCATTATAGTAATGTGGGGGTCTTCCTATTTCATAATTTTTTTTAATTTTATTTATTTAATGTGGCGGCTGGCATGCAAGCACTGACCAACCACCATATAATTAACACTCGCACCGCTGAGTGTTTTTTTTTTTTTTAACTATTTGCCTGCAGCCAAATGCTACTTCAGATTATCATTCACTTGCTTTGTGCAATCGATTTATTTGGAAATAATTGATAATTAGTGAATGTGCATCCTGCCGGATATCTTCGGTTTTCTTCAGCCACCATGATGTTGTTGATAAATCTCCAATTTCGGTGCTTTATGTTGGTTTGCATGTGGACATAGTGAATAAATGTTAAAGAATCGGTCAGAGTGACCAAATCCTGACTGGATTTGGCTCTGGTATACCTGGAAATTGTCAATGCAGTTTTCAATTTGGACAAAATGTGGTGCTTAGTGAATAACGCCATATGCCACCTTAAACACTGTCAATACCCTAACTCTGAAATCCCCCTACAATTACACTTATTTCTTTTATTTGTTTATTGTAGCAGTAAAATTGAGTTATAATTCTACTGCCAGTAGGTTGGATTTCGATCGATCCATATATTGAGATTGATTTGAAAACAGCAGAAAACAGAGATCCATTTAGCTCAACCTGATTAGCAAGACCATTCGGTTATTGGCAGAATAAAATTAGCAAAAAGCAAACTCTGCGTTTAGTGAATAAGCTCCACAGTGTATTATTGGAAATATCATCATACTAATAGCAGCTTTGATTTTTATTGAGATGACAAACAGCTTGAACAAGATAGTGTCTCAGTAGAAACATTGCCCCGTTCATATACTATATGTTAATAAAGGCAAACTGAATAACCAAGGACGTGCTAGATTCGATGTTATCATTAAAGTGACAGGTGGACATGTTTCATTGTCACTCTGTGCCATTCTTACACATAGAGTTTAATGTCTGTTACCAGCAACCTCTTCAATAAACAAGCTTTATATCAAACCTCAATGGCATGCTGGGAAACCTATCACCCTCAGCCACTCAAAACTGGCAGTAATACACCCACAGGAGAAATTAACATTAACAATAATTTTCGGCTGTCACTATCAGGAACATTTGATATGCGAGTGGGGGGCAGACTTCAAGAACTGCTGGCTAATTATTCTATGTGACCTTACAGACAGCTAGGTGATATCTATTGTGTCAGGGTACATTACATCAAAGAACGTGTTGCTATTAGTATATGCTCACGTATTGGAATCTCATATTCATCTAGTGTATATGACCATTTTTTAACATATGTTACTCACCCTTCCAAAGCAGAAACAGAATTGCAATCATCCCAAGTCTGGATCCACAGTCTCTCCGTAACGACATGCTGACAAAACTGGAGCAACCTTTAACTAGTACGCAATCTGTGAATCATACAATTTTGCAAAGGATACAAGATTCATTTTCAGAGGAAGAAGAATTTGATACTTAGTTTCACAGTATCGTATCATTGTATACCATATCCAGTTACAATCCATTCTAAGCAGGAATAATGCATGCATTTATACCATAACATTGGCCCTGATAAATTGCATACATGTCATGATGCTTAAAATGATCCCATAAAGAGGAACGTGCTCTTATGCTTAATTTGCAGAACCCAAAAGTTGACAATATATGTAATAAATAAAAGTAACTGACTTTTGACTTGTATTTTCTGGGTGTTTATATAATACATAAAGCTCTTATTACTTTCTGTGGCATGTGTTATAAATGATCAATATGCCAGGCCAGTGACGGCACGTGTGCATGGAGTCATGATGATAACACCAAACGCACATTCACTCACACAGCAATAAAGAAAAATATGTAGCAGCGAGAATGCATTCAAGTGCCCAGGGCTTGTCCACAGGGCCAGCGCTAGAATTTTTGGCTACAAAGGCCAACCCTCCTCCCCTGTGGGCCCCTTAATCTTTCTCTTGAATTTCTTACCTCTTTTTGTGTTTTGTATCTTCTTTTTTGATGTATTACCCCCTTTAGTCTTAGATTAAAGACTAAAGGGTAGTAGTGTCTTTAGTCTTACACTCCCCTTTAGTATATCTTATCCCTAATTGTTACCCCTTGCATGTCTCTTACTTCTCTCGAGCCCTTTTGTGTGTGTCTTATTCCCCCAGACCCTTTGTGTGTCTCTTTCTACACCAGCCCCTTTGTGTATGTCTAAATTCACCCAGCCCCTTTGTGTGTATCATTCCCCACCAGCTCCTTTGTGTGTCTCTTTCTCCACTTCCCCATTCACTCTGTGTACCTCTTCCCCAGCCCCTTTTGTTTATCTCTCTCCCCTTCCCCACCACCTCTATGTATCTTACATCCCCAGCCCCTATTGTGTGTCTCTTTTTTCCCTTCCAAACTCCTCAGGGTGGCTCTTCCCCTCCATCCCCCTTCGTTCCCCCCCCCCCCCCCCCTCTGCAACTTGTCTCTATGCCCTCCTAGCCTCTCTATGTTTACTGAATTAATAGTGCAGGGTACAGGTATAAGACCATTGCAAAATATTTAACTTAATCTGTGATCACAATTAACTGGAACCTTATAGAGATTGACCTTATAAAGATAATAAAGTGTATATTCGTTGTTCAGGAAAGTAACAATAGCATTCCAAAATTTAGGCAAAAATAAACAATTGTTAAAAATTCTATAACTTGACTTAGCTATGCTGCTTTTAACATTTCTGTTCTTAGTTTAGTTTAGTTTTTTTATCTGTTATTCTATACAAGAGCGAGTATCATCCTGTGTATGGTGGTCGAGCCACGGACCACGGCAGAGGAGCTTCGGTATACTCTACACGGTCTGACAGGAAGCTGTTTGGTGCTCTCTGTGATCAAACTGTAACATTGCACATACAGAGTCCAAAAAAAAAAAAAAAACTGCTTTGAATTAAACATTGAGTGCTTCATTTTTACTTGGTGCTTGGAGTAACCCATTAAGTCAATTATTTCTCCTAAAAGCTTCAGCTGTGGTTACCTGCTCGGGAAATGCTTAACAAATGCCACTTCCTCCTTAACTCACAGCATTCATAGCCACACACTCCGCAGCTCTGATTTTTATTATTTGTAAAAACTAGACAATTTCTGAATAACAAAGGTTTTGCCAAATCCTGTAGCTCCAAGCCATTTTCTGGTTGCTTAAGGAAGACATTTTTGAGTTGCAGTTTATTGACGGATGATTGCAAAATGAAGTAGCAAGGCTCAGTTTATAGACCATAGTATCAGCAAATTAACTAAAGCATGAGGATATTATATAAAATAAACATAATAATATCTAGTTAAACAGCTTCATTATCCAAGCACCCTCTCACTGTGGGACTGGAGTATTTACGCATTAGTCTTAATATAGTAATTACAATAAAGAAACGTTTCTGTCTGATGAACTGTTTTTTTAAAAGTAATGATGAAACATAATATAAGTTCCCCTTCTCATTTCAGGAATAAAAAGCTCAAATCGATAAGAGCTCAATCAAAAACAACCCAATTTCTGACATAACGCCTCTAACATTTTATTTATTCTTTCATCCTTAATCTCAACTGTAATCGACATGGAAAAACATTTTAAGATTATTATTCATCGATTTCATCTTTACTGTTCATTCAATCAGCAAATTAAATGCACATTTTTGGGCATATTCATTTCTGTAGACATTTTTCAAAATTACCATCCCAGCCGGCTTGTTACGCACTTAAAGTTTGTTAAACTATACTCTTTAGCTTTGGTTATGACCAACTATATAACCCAACAATTCATTATAAATGTTAACCCAAAGCTTTTGGTATATAATTTTTTTTTTTGAAAATATTAATAGCTAAATATAAATAGAGACATAAATAAGACATGAATGCTCATTATCTGCAGTAAGACATCATTTTTCTTTGAATTGCTAAGATTCACAGATCTAAAGTAAAAGGACATATCTATAAATCAAGGCACCAACCAGACAATCATATTGATGTTATATCATTACAGTTAGCATTTAAATGAATGACATTAATTCCAAATAGAGTGGATTAAGAGGCAGCAACCAAAACTCTTCAGCAATATATGAAACATCTTTAGTTAAAAGAAGACTACAATAGATAAATATTTTTACAATTTAGTAGATATATCCTTACTGAAACACTGAGGTCAATGCTGTGTGCACCAGATTGACTTACTAAGAGCAATGCTACGAGCACTGGATTCAGACAGATTCAGCTACTGAGAGAGGTGCTCGAGCACTGGATTCAGACAGATTCAGTTACTGGGAGAGGTGCTACGAGCACTGGATTCAGACAGATTCAGCTACTGAGAGAGGTGCTACGAGCACTGGATTCAGACAGATTCAATTACTGAGAGAGATGCTACGAGCACTGGATTCAGACAGATTCAGCTACTGAGAGAGGTGCTACGAGCACTGGATTCAGACAGATTCAATTACTGCGAGAGATGCTACGAGCACTGGATTCACACAGATTCAGCTACTGAGAGAGATGCTACGAGCACTAGATTCACACAGATTCAGTTACTTAGAGAGATGCTACGAGCACTGGATTCATACAGATTCAGTTACTTAGAGAGATGCTATGAGCACTGGATTCAGACAGATTCAGCTACTGAGAGAGATGCTACGAGCACTGGATTCAGACAGATTCAGTTACTAAGAGCAATGCTACGAGCACTGGATTCAGACAGATTCAGCTACTGAGAGAGGTGCTACGAGCACTGGATTCAGACAGATTCAGTTACTAAGAGCAATGCTACGAGCACTGGATTCAGACAGATTTAGTTACTGAGAGAGATGCTACGAGCACTGGATTCAGACAGATTCAGCTACTTAGAGAGATGCTACGAGCACTGGATTCAGACAGATTCAGTTACTGAGAGAGATGCTACGAGCACTGGATTCAGACAGATTCAGTTACTGAGAGAGATGCTACGAGCACTGGATTCAGACAGATTCAGTTACTGGGAGAGATGCTACGAGCACTGGATTCAGACAGATTCAGTTACTGAGAGAGATGCTACGAGCAGTGGATTCATACCGATTCAGTTACTGGGGGTGATGCTACGAGCACTGGATTCCAACAGATTCAGTTTCTTAGAGAGATGCTACGAGCACTGGATTCAGACGGATTCAGTTACTGAGAGAGATGCTACGAGCACTGCATTCAGACAGATTCAGTTACTGAGAGAGATGCTACGAGCACTGGATTCAGACAGATTCAGTTACTCGGAGAGGTGCTTCGAGCACTGGATTCAGACAGATTCAGTTACTGAGAGAGATGCTACGAGCAGTGGATTCATACCGATTCAGTTACTGGGGGTGATGCTACGAGCACTGGATTCCAACAGATTCAGTTTCTTAGAGAGATGCTACGAGCACTGGATTCAGACAGATTCAGTTACTGAGAGAGATGCTACGAGCACTGGATTCAGACAGATTCAGTTACTGAGAGAGATGCTACGAGCACTGGATTCAGACAGATTCAGTTACTGGGAGAGATGCTATGAGCACTGGATTCAGCCAGATTCAGTTACTGAGAGAGGTGCTACGAGCACTGGATTCAGACAGATTCAGTTACTGAGAGAGATGCTACGAGCACTGGATTCAGACAGATTCAGTTACCGAGAGAGATGCTACGAGCACTGGATTCAGACAGATTCAGTTACTGAGAGAGGTGCTACGAGCACTGGATTCAGACAGATGCAGTTACTGAGAGAGATGCTACGAGCACTGGATTCAGACAGATTCAGTTACTGGGGGAGATGCTACGAGCACTGGATTCAGACAGATTCAGTTACTGAGAGAGATGCTACAAGCACCAGTGGCGGATCCAGAAGCTAATCTCGGGAGGGGCACTGGCAGATTATTTTAAGAAACAATCCAGACACAATAACCACTACAGCTCTCTGTAGTGGTTTTGGTGCCAGGAGTTGCTGTGGCGCCCTCGCAGAGTAAGTCGTCAAACTGTTTAAAAAAAGTTTGATAACTTACCCAGGTCTGCCAGGATAGGGGTTGTAGTGTGTATGTGTGTGAGGGGTGCAGTGTGTGTGAGGGTCGCAGTATGTGTATGGAGGGGTAGTGCGTTTGTGAGAGGGGTGCAGTGTATGTATGGGGTAGCAATTTGTATATTGGGAGCAGTGTGTTTGTGTGTGAGTAGCGCAGTGTGTTTTTGTGAGGGGTGCTATGTGTGTGTATGGGGGCTGTGTGTGTATTGGGGCTGTGTGTGTATTGGGGGCTGTGTATTAAGGGCTGTGTGTGTAAGGGGGAGCTGTGTGTGTAAGGGGGGGCTGTGTGTGTAAGGGGGGCTGTGTGTGTAAAGGGGGGCTGTGTGCGTAAGAGGGGGGCTGTGTGCGTAAGAGGGGGGGCTGTGTGCGTAAGGGGGGGGGCTGTGTGCGTAAGAGGGTGGCTGTGTGTGTAAGAGGGGGCTGTGTGCGTAAGAGGGGGATGTGTGCGTAAGGGGGGCTGTGTGTGTAAGGAGGGGGGCTGTGTGTGTAAGGGGGGGCTGTGTGTGTAAGGGGGGGCTGTGTGTGTAAGGGGGGGCTGTGTGTGTAAGGGGGGCTGTGTGTGTAAGGGGGGGCTGTGTGTGTAAGGGGGGCTGTGTGTAAGGGGGGGCTGTGTGTGTAAGGGGGGGCTGTGTGTGTAAGGGGGGGCTGTGTGTGTAAGAGGGGGGCTGTGTGTGTAAGGGGGGCTGTGTGTGTAAGGGGGGCTGTGTATGTGTAAGGGGGGCTGTGTGTGTGTGTAAGGGGGGGCTGTGTGTGTGTAAGAGGGGGGCTGTGTGTGTGCGTGTAAGAGGGGGGCTGTGTGTGTAAGGGGGGGCTGTGTGTGTAAGGGGGGGCTGTGTGTGTAAGGGGGGCTGTGTGTTTAAGGGGGGCTGTGTGTGTAAGGGGGGGCTGTGTGTGTGTGTAAGGGGGGGCTGTGTGTGTAAGGGGGGGCTGTGTGTGTGTAAGAGGGGGGCTGTGTGTGTAAGGGGGTGTGTGTGTGTGTAAAGGGGGGGCTGTGTATTTGTGTGGTGCAGTGTGTAGGGGGTTAAAGTTTGTGTGAGGGGATAGGGGGGCAGATTAAAGATATTTTTTAATAATTTTTTTTTTAATAATAATAATAATAATAATAATAAGATAATTTATAATTATTATTATTATTATTATTATTAAATAACTATATAAATATGTCCCCCCTCCCTTCTTACCTGTGCTGAGGGAGGAGGAGACATTGCTTTCTCTTCCAGTCCCTGGTGGTTCTAGTGGGGGAGTGAACTCTAACCTGCAGCTCAGGCTAGAGTTCACTCTCGCGAGAACGGAGCGTTGCCATGGTAACGTTCCGTGCTCGCGAGAGGAGAACCCGGCGGAGCTGCAGGTAAGAGCTCCCCCTGGTTCTCTCTCCCTTTCCCTCCCCTGCCGGCCGCCCAGCAATCTGCCTGTGTGGGCCGGGGAGGGAGATCACTGATCTCCCCTCCGGTCCGTGATGGCAATCAGCAGGGCTGGTGCTTGGATAGCGCCAGCCCTGCATGGGCCGGCAGGGGAGAGCCTCGGGCAGCAATATTTTCTCGGGGGGGGGGGGCAATTGCCCCGTTGCCCCCCCCCTGGATCCGCCAATGACGAGCACTGGATTCAGACAGATTCAGTTATTGAGAGAGATGCTACGAGCACTGGATTCAGACAGATTCAGTTACTGAGAGAGATGCTACGAGCACTGGATTCAGACAGATTCAGTTACTGAGAGAGATGCTACGAGCACTGGATTCAGACAGATTCAGTTACTGGGAGAGATGCTACGAGCACTGGATTCAGACAGATTCAGTTACTGAGAGAGATGCTATGAGCAGTGGATTCATACCGATTCAGTTACTGGGAGTGATGCTACGAGCACTGGATTCCAACAGATTCAGTTTCTTAGAGAGATGCTACGAGCACTGGATTCAGACGGATTCAGTTACTGAGAGAGATGCTACGAGCACTGGATTCAGACAGATTCAGTTACTGAGAGAGATGCTTCGAGCACTGGATTCAGACAGATTCAGTTATTGAGAGAGGTGCTACTAGTACTGAATTCAGACAGATTCAGTTACTTAGAGAGATGCTACGAGCACTGGATTCAGACAGATTCAGTTACTGAGAGAGATGCTACGAGCACTGGATTCAGACGGATTCAGTTACTGGGGAAGATGCTACGAGCACTGGATTCAGACAGATTCAGTTACTGGGGGAGATGCTACGATCACTGGATTCATACAGATTCAGTTACTGAGAGCAATGCTACGAGCACTGGATTCAGACAGATTCAGTTACTGAGAGAGATGCTACGAGCACTGGATTCAGACAGATTCAGTTACTGAGAGAGATGATACGAGCACTGGATTCAGACAGATTCAGTTACTGAGAGAGATGCTACGAGCACTGGATTCAGACAGATTCAGTTACTTAGAGAGATGTTTCGAGCACTGGATTCACACAGATTCGGTTACTGGGGGAGATGCTCCGAGCCCTCCTTGTCTTTTGAAAGCAATCTCTGTGCATCAAAAGGTTGAAAGGTTAATACAGCTTCCTGTGTAAAACCACACTTTTGTATGACAGACACATAGGGGAAATTTCTCTGTCCACAAAATAAATACCGGGGTGGGGTGGATAAACAACTTTTCATCTCTATCTTCTTCTTGTCTGTGTATCAGCTCCCATCACACCAAGCCTGCATTTCACTGGTCGGAGTGACAGAAGCTGCAGGCTAGAAACAGTCAGAGGGCTACAGAGATCACCTGGATATAAGTGAGACGTTGTACATAATGTAATACAATATTCATTAATATGGACACTAATAGTACGTATTAACACATATTCAATATAGACTGTGTGTTAGCTTCCCCACATCAGTCAGTCTTCGCTAGCTCAGAATCAAAACAGGGGATTGAGGATTTTTGTAGGAGAATGTGAATCAGCAGATGGGCAGGATCTTCCTGGTGTTAATGGGTCGACTTTGATGGTCCTGCTGTAAATGGACTCGTTCTAAATTTACTTCAGCAAATGGGCAGGTTTTGTAGTCTTTGAGATGGACGGACTGACTGACAGACAGGCAGGTAGATAAGATCTGATATACATTAATTGGACGGTCTGTAATGCTTTTATCTGATGACGAGCTGGTCTAGAATTATCTATCTGACCTATTACACATGGTTTTCCTTAGATTGTATTATAAACATGAACACACAGGAATTTTGAATAATGAACATTGAGTTTCATCCATTGCTTCATGGAAAGGAAAAGAAAGTAAATGAAAGCATTGCATTGTCCCGTACTTACATTACATGTCAGGTGTCAGTGTCTTTGTTTCAGTGTCTTGTGGTCACTATGTCTTAGTGTTAACCTCCTCTTTACTTTGACAGTTCCTCCTTTTTTGGTCATGTGGTGAACATACTTATTTCTTTAATTCTTAATGTTGAAATATTATTGCGTTTTATTCTATTTCTGCGTTGCTTTCTTGTTTGTTTTAAATGTTTTTTTATTTCTTTATTTTCGATGTGCAGAAAAATGTCACATATATGATCCATCAAGAAAATTAACAATTGGTTACCTACGCAAGGGTATTAGGAAGCAGCATGAGGCATCACCAAAATAAGTTACCCTCGCAGAGTGTGTCTCGCTGGAGTCCAGAGTGATATGTCAATATGAGTGGTATTATGGGTGTGTACGGTTTCACGTGGTGAAGTTTCATAATAAAAAAATAACAAAAAACTCACAGTATGTTATTTAAAATTACCCCGAACGAACTGCCTCCTCTCACAGTTCGATCTTAAATAGTTACTTTGTTTCACTTTTACTGGTAGCAAAGAGCTTGAAACTTTATTCTAATTGTTCATACCTCACACTGCTATATGAACAAGGGCACGTAGTATAGGATGTTTCTTGTTTTTATATTGTCTCTTGTCTGATCTTCACTTATATCCACATTTTATTAATATTAAGGCTCACAAACATTTTTTCTTTTTCTGTTTTTCTTTCTGTTTTGTTAAGATATATTATTTATCACCCATTTTCTTAGTGTGTGTTCCTGTTTGTTACATTGGCTCATCTTCTTTCTTGTTTTTTTTTAAACTTATGGCATTGCAACAATCTCAAATGAAGCATTAATAAGTGGTATGTTAAGTTAATGGCAGATATAATTGGTATCGTGATAGTGTGTGTCCTTGATGGGTGGATTATTAGAATGGCCTTTTTCAAATAAGCCTCCGGGCACATGTGTGGGAGCAAATATACTGATCGAAAACTTAAACAACATCCCACTAGTGCACACCGCTAGTAGTTTGATGGAGTCACCCAATCCCCATGCTTGGAATTGGAACCAGCTGGTCACTCCGCTGGCCACTCCTCTGGCCCCAGGCCTTAGGTAGAGCCCATGCATTGTTCATAATGCTCCTGGAACTTTTGGAACATTGTCCCTGTAGGTATTGGAATTGGTTTGGTGTTGATAGTAATGCCTCCGAGGGTATGGGATATGCATCTGGGGTATTCCCCTCATGGACCTCCTTCTGGGAATGCAGTGGTTTGCAATGGATACAGCTGGACTGCTGGAAGAAGTTTCCTCCTCTGCTTCTTCAGAAATTGTATTATGTGAGTCTGTGGGCTAGGCTTGAGGCATTGAGCACCGGGAGGTAAGTTTGGTGGCTGCATACCTCATTGACTTTCCATTATGGTCTGGCACTTTTGGAAGCTTACTTTTCACCAAAAAATCTTCAAAGATTTTGTCGAGCTGCATCTGCGGTGTCTTATGCTGCAGCCGGCCTTGTGCATTGTATCTTACATAGCGTCCTACATCTTAGCAAATGCAGTGAGGCTGGTCTTGTGGAGCCGTGCATGTGGTAGAGCCTGTGGGCTGCTGCTGGGATGACCCCATCCAGGAGGGGGATGGGGAAACTCTACTGCGGCTTCTTGTTTTTGCTGGTTATATATCGGCTGCCTCTTTCTCGTCCGTACCTGCAGGTAGACCACTGTGTCACCTCCGGCTCTGGTTTGATAGTTGCATGTCAGGAGTCTTCAGGGTAGGCATTATAAAGGTGTATGCGGTCTCAAGGGAACAAAGTGACTGTTGTCTCGGGCGGTTGGTTGGCAAACCTGATTTCATGTTTGCTCAATGCTATATCTTCAATACATATCTCACTTTAATATTATTATTAGTTTACTTTTAGATAACACAATTTTAGACAATTACTTAAATATTTTGTATCTCTGGTCCAAACTCATTTAATGAAAGCATTTAATGAAAGCAGAAATAGAAGACTGGATGAACAAACTGCAGACTAACTTCTCCAACGCACCTTCAAACCCCAAACAAAATCTTTTTTAGCCTGTATAAGCAATGGTAAACTAGAAAAAAAAATAGACAATTATAATAAAACATATCTGTCTATCTCAGCTATCAATGGCAACTGGTTAATATTTAAAGTGATTATGTGATGCACTTGACCTCTTGGGTTTCAACTCTCCACCATACACATTGTGTTCATACGTAAATAGGAATATAACATACAATGGAATATAACATATTATAGCTCTTCTATTTTCAAAATATTTGGACAGTTTCAATATTTTACAAATAAAGTTGTTTGCATTTTCATGAGTAAAGATTACATATTGTCACTGTGCGTGACATCCAGACAAGGTCATCCCAGAAGGGCCCGACTGGGGTTTTGAACCTGGGTACTTTGTGGTTCTATGCCTTGTCATGTCTCAAGCACTGGGGGCTGGACTTTACCTGTGACTGCTCCTGTCAATCTTGGTCCACCTGTAGTTTATCACTAATTAGCCAGGTATAAGACACTGCCTCTCCCTGAGGGCGGTGTCAGTTCAATGACTCTGGTTCTGCTATTTTGTGCCTGTTTTCGTATCCTGATCCAGTGTTCTTCAGACTGATTCCGTCTTTTGACCTTGGCTTGTTTCCTCGATTTCTCTGACCTCTGTCTTCCCTTGACTTTGGATTTCCACAACTACTCTTCTGCTTGTACTGTGATTTGGAGTTATATCCCTGCACAGCCCCCGTGCACAGACTCACAGGCCAGGTGGTGTCTTACCTGGTCACCTTGGTCTGTGTTTATTTGCAAGGGTGAGTGTATATCTCTGCATACCGGACTCCACATCAGGTAAGACCCTGACACATATCATGAGTAAGATCACATATTTGAGATTGTGAACTACATTGTGTCTAGAAACCAGTGGGATATCTGTATGAAATGTGGTCTACATACTTATTTTAATTACATTGTACAACTTGTGTACTGAAAAATGCACTTTAAAAAAAAAAAAACATTGTGAGCAAGTTAAAGGGAAAGCCCAGTGCCAGGAAAACAATCAATTTTCCTGGCACTGCAGGTTCCCTCTCCCTCCCACCTCCCCAATGGCAATGCCGCGCATGCGCATTAGCGCGCCCCATAGGAAAGCATTGAAAATTAATTTCGATGCTTTCCTATGGGGAAATGAGCGACGCTGGAGGTCCTCACACAGCGTGAGGATGTCCAGTGATGCTCTAGCACAGGTTTCCTGTGCTATAAACCAGGAAGTGCCCTCTAGTGGCTGTCTAGTAGACAGCCACTAGAGGTGGAGTTAACCCTGCAAGGTAATTATTGCAGTTTATAAAAAACTGCAATAATTACACTTGCAGGGTTAGGAGTAGTGGGAGTTGGCACCCAAACCACTCCAATGGGCAGAAATGGTCTGGGTGCCTGGAGTGTCCCTTTAAGGAGCTATGAGACCTATAGAGTATATGCCTCCTTAACTCAGCTGTATCTCTGTAAACTCTACAGCTTCATTAAGTGATGCATTTTTCACTCCCACTGGAGTGACATAAATGGAACAGGTATACTTTATTAAATAATATTCAAAAAATTCAAAAAACACAGTAAGAAATGGAATAAATCAAAGTTAAATGAAGGAGTGAGTGAGGATTTAGCCGTGACAAACTAAATAATGAATGAGAAGTGTGTGTGCTGCTAGTTAAACTGAGGCTTCAGCTCAGATCTTTCTTCATTTGTCTTTGAAGACATGCTCAATCACAGAAGGTAGAGACTACGCCATGACCATTTCTATTCTTACAATATATTGCCGATTTCAGATATCCTTACCCCCCCCCCCCACCCTGTATAATGGGCAAGTACTTTAGTGTTAGTTCTCGGTGCTACAAGATTTCAATGGTGATGGGACATATACACAGCTATAACTTGGGAATGCTACACCAAATGTATCTACAGTTACTAGGGCACATTGATTGTAAGATACTGTTTCTGTAATAACACACTAACATGGCGCATGCACATCATTACTGTTGGACTTCACGGTTTCGGCTGGTGTTCTCTCAGCAGCACAGGGATGCTATCACACTAATGGCACACTAAATTTATATATAGATATTTTTTTTTCCTATAAATATGTTTGTATTGTAGAGCAATATTTCATCCTGATAATGGTCCAGATGGGGCAGAGACACTGATCGACTATGTAATTTTTTTTAATTTTTTTTTTTTTGGGGGGGGGGGGGATGTTTATTTTTTCAAAATTAAGAAGTCCAGTGAGTGCACCATTTTAAAAAACAGTTATGACAAGTGAATAGTGAGCAACTAAGCAAGGACCTCATTAACATAGTGCTGGTTTATATATTTATTGGCTTTATTATTGTTAAATCATGACACTGTGTAATATGTCATGTGTTCTTGTTCATCTGAGGCTGTAATTAGCTAATTTTAAGACCTGCTAAGCAACCGATTGTTATTGTGTCCTGATATGTAAGATCATAGAATTCAAATAGGGTGTACTTTATCTTTCCCCGTGTGTGTGTGTATATATATTTTTTTTAAATCTGCCCCTGTTGCAGGAATGCAAGGCCAAGACACACGTAAGAGACGGTACACAGGTTCTCAGGAAGCAAACTATCAATGGTTTATTTTATGGTTGATAAGTCTCAGCCAGACTCGTGTCTTTAAAAAGCTTAGCAATCCGTTAGAACAAAGCTTATATCACAGATGACATAGTTCATACGTACAGAGGAAATGCAAGGGTTACACCCATACTGTAGCAAATATTATCCAGTTAGCAAGCTATTAGCTATTACTTATCACTACATGAACTCACTATGTAACCACAGCCGGTTCCCTTAGTTACCACTATTACGTCTTAAAGCATAGAACTTAGCAGGGCTAACCATACAGATATCTTAGCTAAAATATTATATAGTTAGAGTTCCTCTATCTAAAATACATATACATAACTGAGAATACAATATAAAATAAGGATTGTACTGGAAGCAATGTCTTTTTTTGTCTTTTATTAGATATTTTATTAAATAAAAATATAAATATAGACATATAAACTCTGCTAGAAATTATTGTAATGGATTTTATAAGACTAAAGTATATGCTTACAACATCATTAAAATAGAATAACATATCATCCTGAACATATTAACATGTCAGCCTCTCTGTCATTATAAGATGGAGCAGCGTCTCCAAATCTTTGTGTGCTAACATTACAAATGTACATATTTATAGCTTAGATGTTCATTTTATTACCACCCTTAATTTGGCAAAGATACAAGGCCATAACTAAAACGTAAGGGTGCACACATCATGGGAAATTTCCTGACTTAGGGAATTCCACTAACGTAAGACAAAGTGGCGTAAGTCAGGATGACACTATAGCCTTGAAGATGTTATGCATTACTTGCTTTTGTATTAAGCCAAGACAAATTGGTGTAAACATATTATGCACTGATAGTAGGTAAGATGTTGTTCCTTAAAGAAACATGTATGCAAAACAATATGTTCCATTTCTAGCACCTTGTCAGGTTGCAATATCTATTAAAGACAAAATACACAGTTTAAGAATTCAACTTTCATTCTAAAACTTTTAATATTTGCATTGGCCCATAACAGCTACTTTTAAGCATTCCTACACATGTGCCCTGGTCCTGAGTGTGTGTACAGCAATATAATCATATAAGTTCCAGATGTTTCTGAGGCTCCCCCCCCCCCTTTGATGCTTTAGTACCTGGATACAGGTGACTGACAAGCATCATAACACAATGAGTCACGTAGAGCTTATAGCAGGGTAGAACAGATGGGGCTATATAATGGCTTTCCATTGACCTATTACTGGTGCCCTTCGTTCCTTTAGCAACTATTCATATAAAGGGGATCCTAGTTTGTCCCCCTCCCTGAGGGGGATTGGGAAAAAGGAGGGTTGCTGGGGTCATTTTTCATAGGGTAACTGGGGTCAGCAGGGGTTACTTCCCATGGAGCAGAGGCAGGCTTGATTCTGGAGTGGTGGATCCACGGGGTGATCTCAGCAACTTTCACTGCCATTGTCCTATTATCACCATCGTTTTCCCCAACTGTATTACTTGTTGACGTGTAATCTCTCCTCCTATTTGGTGGAGGTCCACTTTAAGGCCTAGGACAATTGGTGGTGGTCAGCCATTCATGATTTCAAAAAGGGAGAGGCCGGTGAGTTTTGTGGGTGCGCTCCTTGGGAGAGGCCACAGGGAGCAAGGCATCGCACTTCAGGTTGGTTTCTTGGCACATTTTAGCCAGGTGTAGCTTTAAAGTTCGGCTCATTTGCTCAATTTTCCCTAACCTTTGAGGCAATGTGCAGTTTCCACTTAAGACTGAGGCTAGTAGCTACCTCTTGCAGGCACTTATTCACAAAAAGGCTGGGCCATTATCAGCTCACACTGATGTGTGTATCCTATACCTTGGAATGATTTTAGAAAGCAAGAATCGGATCACTTCATTTATTTATTTTTCTGTTCTGGTAGGCCATGCTTCCACCCAGCCAGAGTAGGAGCACACAGTAACAATAACATAGTGAAATCCACCGGATTTCAGCATGACAATGAAATATATGAATTCTCATTAATTATAAAAAAGCCACAAAATGGGGGGAAAAACAGTTTCACAGTTTAGGCAATAATAAATTGTGCATAATACATCTAGTTTAGGAAAAGTAATTGAAAATAAATTCATTATGTGTTTTGATTTATAGAGTACATAATATGTATAGGATTTCATTTTATTTTGAAAGCTACAGGCAGGGCCGGTGCAAGGATTTTTGCGGCCCTAGGCAAACAATTTTTTGCCGCCCCCCCATATGTCCAGCCCACCATGTGACATCACAATGCCCTGCCCATATGCTCTGCCATATGGGCCAACGCCAGTCTTCACAAAGTGTCTTATCTGAAAAGACAGTGTGTTTACATTAAAAAGCCTACAGGCACAGGCTATAGACACCAGAACCACTACATTATGCTGTAGTGCTTCTGGTGACTATAGTATCCATTTAATGTGAGGTAAATTAGAGATTAGTGCCACTAATAATATATTGGATTGCCTACTTACCACCAGATGAGGACAAGAGGCTGATGATGGGCTCAGTCTGGCTCCACAGGTCTGGTGTAGAAGAGGCTCTCTGGAGACTGTTTTTAACAGTGCTCACAACAATTAACGAACAGGAAGCAGCTCCATTTTTTAGGGCCCCTTACACAGCTCAAGGTCTGGGCCCCCAGGGGGCATACACCTACAATGCCCACCCATAAATCCACCTACATGGCACATCCATGAGTTGGGGATGTTTTATGTGTGCAATTTGTGTAAGGGATGTAGTGTGTAAGGAATGCATTGTATGTTTCTGTGTGTGTGTGTGTGTGTGTGTGTAAGGGGTGCAAGGTTTGTTTCTGTGTATGTAATTGAATGCAGTGTGTGTCTGTAAGGGGTGCATTAATTATGTAAGAGAACGTAAGGGATGAATTGTGTGTTTCGGGTGTGTCTGTGTGTGAATAGGAATGCATTGTATGTTTCTGTGTGTGTGTGTGGGGGGGATGCATTGTGTTTTGATTTATAGAGTACATAATATGTATAGGATTTCATTTTGGGGGTGTAGTGTAAAAGAGAGGGTTTGTGGGGTAGGATAGGGACTGAGATGGGAACAGCTTTCTTTTTTTTAAAAAAATTCATAGTGCTCTCCCCTCAATTATTGATTTCCCCTTCCCTTCTGTCCCTCCGTGTTCTCCCCTTCTGTCACTTAGTGCTCTCCCTTGGCCCCCTGTCCCTCTGCAGTCCTCCTTGGTGGTCTTCTCACTCCCCCCTCCCCCCTTAGTGGTCCTCCCTCTCCCAAACCCCTTAGTGGTCCTCCCTCTCCCAAACCCCTTAGTAGACCTTCCCCTACTCCCCCCACCCCCTTAGTGGTAATCACCCTCCTCCCCTCTCCTTAGTAGTCCTCCCTCCTTACCCCCCTTTGGTGGTCCTTACCCCCCCCCCCTCCCTCCCATAGTGGTCCTTACCCCCCCTCCCTCCCATAGTGGTCCTTATCCCCCCCTCCCTCCCATAGTGCTCCTTATCCCCCCCTCCCCTAGTGCTCCTTATCCCCCCCTCCCCTAGTGCTCCTTATCCCCCCCTCCCATAGTGCTCCTTATACCCCCCATCCCTCCCCTTGTGGTCCTTATAACCCCCCATCCCTCCCCTAGTGGTCCTTATACCCCCCCATCCCTCCCCTAGTGGTCCTTATACCCCCCCATCCCTCCCCTAGTGGTCCTTATACCCCCCCTCCCTTAGTGGTCCTTATACCCCCCTCCCTTAGTGGTCCTTATACCCCCCTTCCCTTAGTGATCCTTATACCCCACCTCCCTTAGTGGTCCTTATACCCCCCCTCCCTTAGTGGTCCTTATACCCTCCCTTAGTGTCCTTATACCCCCTCCCTCCCTTAGTGGTCCTTATACCCCCCCCTTTAGTGGTCCTTATACCCCCCATCCCTCCCCTAGTGCTCCTTATCCCCCCCCTCCCCTAGTGCTCCTTATCCCCCCCTCCCATAGTGCTCCTTATACCCCCCATCCCTCCCCTAGTGGTCCTTATAACCCCCCATCCCTCCCCTAGTGGTCCTTATACCCCCCATACCTCCCCTAGTGGTCCTTATACCCCCCCCCTCGTCTAGTGGTCCTTATACCCCCTCTCCCTTAGTGGTCCTTATACCCCCCATCCCTCCCCTAGTGGTTCTTATACCCCCCTCCCCTAGTGGTCCTTATACCCCCCCTCCCCTAGTGGTCCTTATACCCCCCTCCCCTAGTGGTCCTTATACCCCCCCTCCCATAGTGCTCCTTATCCCGCCTCCCATATTGCTCCTTATCCCCCCCTCCCATATTGCTCCTTATCCCCCCTCCCATATTGCTCCTTATCCCCCCCTCCAATAGTGGTCCTTATCCCCCCATCCCTCCCCTAGTGGTCCTTATACCCCCCATCCCTCCCCTAGTGGTCCTTATACCCCCCCATCCCTCCCCTAGTGATCCTTATACCCCCCATCCCTCCCCTAGTGGTCCTTATACCCCCCATCCCTCCCCTAGTGGTCCTTATACCCCCCTCCCTTAGTGGTCCTTATACCCCCCCTTTAGTGGTCCTTATACCCCCTCCCTCCCTTAGTGGTCCTTATACCACCCCCCCCCTTTAGTGGTCCTTATACCCCCCCCTCACTTAGTGGTCCTTTGTCAGGATCGGGACAGGGATCCAACACGCAGAGTACAAACAGGTACAGGATACGTATACCGGACCTTAGAATGGCCGGACTAACTTACGGAGAATATAGAGAATGGTCAGAGACAAGCCGAGGTCGAGGGAACGAGAGGACAGGTAAGCGAGGAACAAGCCGGGTCAAGGATAACAGAGGTAAACAGAGTAAGTCAAACAAGCCGGGTCGGAACCAAAGGGATAACAGAAAACACCAGAGCACTGTGTGACTAGGCAGGCTAGAACCACGACAGGGCAATGAGCAAATGGGAGAAGTAAGTTTAAATACCCTGGCTCGGAGGGATAGACACGCCTCCGACGAGTCCTGATTGGTCTCTAAAGGATTGAGTGACAGGTCGTTCCGGATTGGCGTCACGATGTCGGTTTCCGGACTTCCTGCTATAAAAGGAAGTGACTCCCTCGCGGTCGGCGTTTATGTGATCGGGAGGACCGCGAGGAACCGAGAAAACAGGCCGTCCGGAAGGATAGACGTCTAAGTCTCTACCTCTCTCGGAGGTAGAGACTTCAGGTACCCTGACAGTACCCCCCTCTCAGATACGCCCACCGGGCGGAAGGAACCGGGACGAGATGGGAAGCGGGAGTGAAACGCCCTGCGGAGACGAGGAGCATGAACATCCTCTTGAGGTACCCAACTCCTCTCCTCAGGACCATATCCCTTCCAATCGACCAGATATTGTACTCTCCCCCGGGAGATTCGTGAATCAATAATAGAGTTAACCTCATACTCCTCCTGACCCTCCACCTGAACAGAGCGAGGAGAGGCTGTTGTGGAGGAGAATCTGTTACAAACTAGTGGTTTCAGCAATGAAACATGAAATGAGTTAGGGATGCGTAAGGCGGTTGGAAGAGCTAGACGATACGCAACAGGATTGTCAACACCCTGTAAGGTCCAATATAACGAGGAGCGAACTTCATGGAAGGCACTTTTAAACGGATATTTCTTGTGCTCAACCATACTCTATCACCTGGAACAAACACCGGAGCCGCCCTTCTACGCTTATCAGCGTGTTTCTTAACCAGCATAGAACTGTGCAGAAGAATTTGTTGAGTTTGATCCCACAACTTCCTCAAATTGGCAACATGAACATCAACCGACGGCACATCAACCGACGGCAAGCCGAAGGAAGAATAGATGGATGAAAGCCATAATTCATGAAGAAGGGGCTTGAATGAGTAGAATCGCAAACGAGATTGTTGTGTGCAAACTCCGCCCAAGGAATCAAACCGACCCAATCGTCCTGGTGTTCGGAAACAAAACAGCGTAAATATTGTTCAATCTTTTGGTTGGTACGTTCAGCAGCTCCGTTAGACTGAGGGTGATAGGCAGAAGAAAAGTTCAATTTGATACCAAGCTGAGAACAGAAGGACCTCCAAAAACGGGAAATAAATTGGGAGCCTCTGTCAGATACAATTTGGGAGGGTATCCCATGTAGACGAAAAATCTCCCTTGCGAATATCTCTGCCAATTCGGGAGAAGATGGAAGTTTAGGCAGAGGCACGAAGTGAGCCATCTTGGTGAATCTGTCAACCACAGTAAGGATAACAGTCTGTTTTTTAGAGATGGGTAGATCGACAATAAAGTCCATGGCCAAACAGGACCATGGTTTCTCCGGAACCTCTAAGGGGTGCAGGAATCCACATGGAAGCGTATGAGGTTGTTTGGTCTTAGTACAAATCTCACATGCAGCGATGAAATCTTTAGTATCCTTACGTAAAGCAGGCCACCAGAAGTCTTTAGAAATCAAAGCATACGTCTTGCGAATACCAGGATGTCCCGCCATCTTGCTGTTGTGGAAACACTGCAACAGCTCCAGTTGAAGAGCAGGAGGGACAAAATGTCGACCCCCAGGAGTCTGTTTAGGTGCTAGATGTTGCAACTTAATGATCTCGGCCAGTAACGGGGAATGAATCCTAAGATTCGTATTAGCAACAATATTGCCTTTCGGAACTATAGAAGAAAGAACCGGTTCAGATATAGTAGCAGGTTCATATTGGCGAGACAAAGCATCGGCTTTTGAGTTCTTAGAACCAGGTCTGTAAGTAAGCACATAATTGAAGTGGGTCAGGAATAAGGACCAACGAGCTTGCCTAGAGGACAAACGCTTGGCCTCCCAAATATGGGACAAGTTTTTGTGGTCCGTCAAAATAGTAACAGGATGTAAGGTCCCCTCCAACAAATGTCTCCACTCTTTTAAGGCTTTAATGACCGCTAGCAGTTCCCTGTCTCCGATGTCATATCTGCTCTCAGGCCCAGAAAGTTTCTTGGAAAAAAAACACATGGATGTAATGGTTTATCCACCCCTAACCTTTGTGACAGAACGGCACCTACACCTGTCTCAGAGGCATCGACCTCGAGTAGGAACGGCAAAGTCGTATCAGGATGGACTAATATTGGAGCCGAAGCAAAAAGTTCCTTGAGATTCTTGAAAGCAACGAGAGCTTCAGTAGACCAAGTCTTAGTATCAGCCCCCTGTTTGGTCATATTGGTAATGGGCGCAATAATAGAAGAGTAACCCTTAATGAAGCGCCTATAATAATTGGAGAAACCAATAAAGCTCTGAATAGCCTTGAGTCCCTTAGGCAATGGCCAATCTAGAATAGACTGGAGTTTGTCAGGATCCATCTTAAATCCCTCCCCAGAAATCACGTATCCAAGAAAGTCTATCTGGGTCTGGTCAAAACTGCATTTCTCCAATTTACAGTATAAACCATGTTGCAGAAGTTTGTGTAATACCTTTCTGACTTGTCTATGGTGGGTCTCAATCTCTCTAGAGTGTATGAGTATGTCATCCAGGTACACAATAACACAATCATGTTGAAATTCCCTAAGAACTTCGTTAATCAAATCCTGAAATACTGCCGGTGCGTTACAAAGACCAAAAGGCATGACCGTGTACTCATAATGCCCATAGCGGGTATTGAACGCTGTCTTCCACTCGTGACCTTGCTGAATTCTCACCAAGTTATATGCCCCTCTGAGGTCCAACTTGGTGAAAATCTTAGAGCCCTTAAGCCGATCAAAGAGCTCGGTAATCAAGGGGATCGGATAGGCATTTCTGATGGTTATTTTATTCAAACCTCGGTAATCAATACAAGGTCTGAGTGAACCATCCTTCTTTTTAACAAAAAAAAATCCAGCCCCGGCAGGAGAAGAGGATCTCCTAATGAATCCCTTGTCTAAATTCTCCCGAATATACTCCTCTAAAACAGAATTCTCTTTAGTGGATAGAGGATATACATTGCCCCTGGGAGGCATGGTGCCAGGCAATAGATTAATTTTACAATCAAAGGTCCTGTGTGGGGGTAGTGTATCAGCGTTCTTCTTATCGAACACTGCTTTTAAGT
This sequence comes from Pelobates fuscus, assembly GCF_036172605.1. Lineage (NCBI taxonomy): Eukaryota > Metazoa > Chordata > Amphibia > Anura > Pelobatidae > Pelobates > Pelobates fuscus. Next base: position 16,544,929 of record NC_086327.1, read on the forward strand.
CTAGGTACAGAGGAGGTATCTGTATCCCTGTAGACTGGGTAGAACTATCTGGTGTGTTAATTACAGCCAATGGAGACACCCTGCGTAAACACCTCTCTTGACAACCCTGGCCCCATGAGAGTATCTCCCCTAACTCCCAATCGATAATAGGGTTATGTCTCTTTAACCATGGGTACCCCAGGACTATGGGAACAGAAGGAGACGAAATGAGCATAAGTGATAAGTTCTCCTCGTGTAAGATACCAACAGTTAAGTTAATGGGTATAGTCTCACGAGAGATAACAGGTTCAAGTAAAGGTCTACCATCTATGGCCTCAACGGCCAAGGGTGTATCCCTTAACTGGGATGGGATAGTGTGTTTAGTAGCAAAGGCTTGGTCGATAAAATTCTCAGCAGCTCCGGAATCTATCAAGGCCATGGTCTTTAGTACTCCCTTCTCCCACGTTAAAGAAACTGGTAGCAGAAGCCTGTGATCTTTTTAATTATGAGTAGAGGACAAAATAGAAACACCCAAGGCCTGTCCTCTAGAGAAACTTAGGTGCGGGCGTTTCCCGAGCGAATAGGACAATTCAGGCGCAAGTGACCTCTGACTCCACAATACATACATAAACCCTCCCTTCTCCTGTACTGTCTCTCCTCTTCTGAGAGGTGAGTATTGCCTATCTGCATAGGTTCAGGAAACAGTGAGGTATTGGAATCAGGACTTTGAAATGCAGGGGCTAATTTAAAGACAGGTCTAAGGTTCCTCTCTCGAGTGTTCTGTCTCTCTCTTAAACGCTCATCAATACGAGAAATGAACGAAATTAAGTCCTCTAAATTCTCAGGGAGCTCCCTAGTAGCAACCTGGTCAAGGATAACATCTGATAACCCGTTCAAAAATACATCTATATAAGCCTGTTCATTCCACTTGACTTCTGCCGCCAGAGACCTGAACTCTAGTGCATAATCCACAAGTGTTCGGTTCTCCTGTCTCAAGCGCAACAGTAATCTGGCTGCATTGACCTTCCTACCAGGGGGGTCAAACGTTCTTCTAAAGGCAGCTACAAAGGCATTATAATTATATACCAGCGGGTTATCGTTCTCCCATAATGGGTTGGCCCATCTCAGAGCTTTCTCAATGAGTAAGGTGATAATAAATCCAACCTTCGCCCTATCTGTAGGATAGGAGCGGGGTTGTAGTTCGAAGTGGATACTAATCTGGTTTAAAAAACCACAACACTTCTCAGGTGAACCACCATAGCGTACAGGTGGGGTAATACGGGAAGAGGCACCTACAGTGGCTACCTCTAGGCCTGAACTTACAGAGGAAATAGAAGTAGTACGTGTCTCCTCTGGTGGGTTATTGGCACGAGATAATAGCGCCTGTAGTGCTAGAGCCATCTGATCCATTCTGTGTTCCATGGCGTCAAACCTGGAATCAGAGGGACCAACCTGACTGTTTGTACCTGCAGGATCCATTGGCCCTGTTGTAATGTCAGGATCGGGACAGGGATCCAACACGCAGAGTACAAACAGGTATACGTATACCGGACCTTAGAATGGCCGGACTAACGTACGGAGAATATAGAGAATGGTCAAAGACAAGCCGAGGTCGAGGGAACGAGAGGACAGGTAAGCGAGGAACAAGCCGGGTCAAGGATAACAGAGGTAAACAGAGTAAGTCAAACAAGCCGGGTCGGAACCAAAGGGATAACAGAAAACACCAGAGCACTGTGTGACTAGGCAGGCTAGAACCACGACAGGGCAATGAGCAAATGGGAGAAGTAAGTTTAAATACCCTGGCTCGGAGGGATAGACACGCCTCCGACGAGTCCTGATTGGTCTCTAAAGGATTGAGTGACAGGTCGTTCCGGATTGGCGTCACGACGTCGGTTTCCGGACTTCCTGCTATAAAAGGAAGTGACTCCCTCGCGGTCGGCGTTTATGTGATCGGGAGAACCGCGAGGAACCGAGAAAACAGGCCGTCCGGAAGGATAGACGTCTAAGTCTCTACCTCTCTCGGAGGTAGAGACTTCAGGTACCCTGACATCCTTATACCCCCCCTCCCTTAGTGGTCCTTATACCCCCCCCCTCTCCCTTAGTGGTCCTTAAACTCCCCCCCCTCCCCACCTTAGTGGTCCTTAACCCCCCCCCTTCCCCCCCTTAGTGGTCCTTAAACCCCCCTTAGTGGTCCTTACCCTCCCCTCCTGCCCATGTAGCGTGGCCGGGCGGCGCGGAACGCGGGACAGGAACCTTTGTTTCCTGTACCCGGCCCCCGGCGGAATGACAGGAAATGCTCACTGAGTGAGCACTTCCTGTCATTCCGCCGGCGGCTGGGTACAGGAAACAAAGGTTCCTGTCCCGCGTTCCGCGCCGCCCGGCCACGCTACATGGAGAGACCGGCAGGAGGGAGCGCTCTGCACTTCCCTCCTGCCGGTCATAAACCCGGCCGCCCTCCATGCAGCAGTGCTGCGCCGCCTGGGGCTTGTTAAAGCGCTCAGGCGGCGCAGCATGAGGAGGCGCAGCGGGGACAGGGATCCGGCGCCCCCTGGTAAGTTGCGCCCTAGGCGGCTGCCTAGGTCGCCTTACAGGTGGCGCCGGCCCTGGCTACAGGTCTCAAATTTCAAGGACTAAAATAAAATTTCAATGTGAAACAATTTTAGAAGTTTGTCTTGTAAGCTTGGTAACCATCACAAAAAACTAAATTGTCACACAAGTATATATTTATATAAAGTAGACATCACAGGCTACGTGAGATAAAAAGGGGGGAAAAAGAGAAAAGAAAAATAATAGTATACTATTGTTATGACCTAAGTGTTTAATATGAAAGGCACACCTACAAGTGTAGAGCAGATGAGTCTGCTCTAACTTTAAAGGCTCCAAACAATGGTCCCAAAGGAATGGAGGGAACAGAGGCTGTAGTAAAATTTGAAATCTTACTAGTGATGTCGCGAACATAACATTTTCGGTTTGCAAACGGCGAACGCGAACTTCCGCAAATGTTCGCGAACCGCCATAGACTTCAATGGGAGGGCAAATTTTAAAAGCCACAGGGACTCTTTCTGGCCACAATAGTGATGGAAATGTTGTTTCAAGGGGACGAACACCTGGACTGTGGCATGCTGGTGGGGGATCCATGGCAAAACTCCCATGGAAAATTACACAGTTGATGCAGAGTCTGGTTTTAATCCATGAAGGGCATAAATCACCTAACATTCCTAAATCACAATTGATATGGACTGACACCTGACATATGACATATTGACACCTTGACATATGGATTGACACCTGTCCTCAGAGACCCTGATACACACTGACACAGAGCAGAATAGGGAATGTTCCCCCTACATAGGGTCACTTGGCAGATATGGATTGACACCTGTCCTCAGAGACCCTGATACACACTGACACAGAGCAGAATAGGGACTGTTCCCCCCACATAGGATCACTTGGCAGATATGGATTGACACCTGTCCTCAGAGACCCTGATACACACTGACACAGAGCAGAATAGGGACTGTTCCCCCTACATAGGGTCACTTGGCAGGTATGGATTGACACCTGTCCTCAGAGACCCTGGTACACACTGACACAGAGCAGAATAGGGACTGTTCCCCCTATATAGGGTCACTTGGCAGATGTGGATTGACACCGTCCACAAGGACAAGCTGCAGGCTTCCTGGCAGGGCCCATACAAGGTGGTAGAGCAGGTTTTTGATACCACCTTTGTGATCGGTCCGGTCACAGGCACGGGAGGCAAGCGCATGCTCCATGTGAACATGCTCAAGCCATACCACGAGCGCACGGAAGAGGTAACCGCGATCTGTGCACCTGCCACTGAAGATTATGATAATTTGCCTCTCCTAGACCAAGAGGGCCAGAGCGGAGACCTGGGAGAAGTACAGTTAGGAGAATGGTTAGACCCCCAGGAGCGAACCCAGGTCCTAAGACTAATCCAGGACAAGGGGGCCACATTTTCCAACCTACCTGGGTACACTCCATTAACCACTCACAAAGTTGAAACCCTAGACCAGACCCCCCTTCACCAAACCGCCTATCGCATACCCGAAGCAGTTAAAGAAAATATGCAGAAAGAAATTGAGGAAATGCTGCAGTTAGGGGTGATAGAACACTCTGAAAGCCCCTGGGCCTCCCCGGTAGTACTAGTACCGAAATGGGATGGCACGACCCGTTTCTGTGTGGACTACCGGAGACTAAACGATAAAACAACTTCAGAAGCCTACCCTATGCCCTGGATAGACGAGCTCCTAGACAAAATGGCCAGAGGCCAGTATCTCACCACAATAGATCTGTGCAAGGGGTACTGGCAAATTCCATTAGCCGAGGACGCCATCCCCAAGTCGGCATTTGTCACCCCGTTTGGCCTGTATCAGTTTAAGGTCAGGCCATTCGGGATGAAGAATGCCCTGGCTAACTTTCAGAGGATGGTAGATCGGCTATTGGATGGGTTTCAGTATGCCTGCGCCTACTTGGATGATATAGCCATTTTTAGCTGCTCCTGGCCCAAACACCTGACCCACATAGGAGCCGTACTAGACCGGATTAGGGAGGCCGAACTGACCCTAAAGCCCAGTAAGTGCCATATAGGAATGGCAGAAGTTCAATACTTAGGGCACAGAGTCGGGAGCGGGCTACAGAATCCAGAACACGCTAAAATAGAGGCAGTCGCCAAGTGGCCAACCCCCCATTCTAAAACCCAGGTCCTCGCATTCCTGGGTACCGCAGGGTACTACAGGAAATTCATAGCTAATTACAGCACCGTAGCTAAACCTCTCATGGATCTAACACGTAAAAACCTCCCCAAGATAGTAGTATGGGCTCCAGAGTGTGAACAGCCCTTCCAACAGCTCAAGACGGCGCTCATTAAATCACCTGTACTTTCTGCTCATGATCCAACTAAACGCTTTCTCGTCCATACAGACGCTTCTATGTTTGGATTGGGAGCAGTACTGAGCCAAGTCGGAGCAGATGGCGGCGAGCAACCCGGAGCTTATTTAAAGGACCACTCTAGGCACCCAGACCACTTCAGCTTAATGAAGTGGTCTGGGTGCCAGGTCCTGCTAGGGTTAACTAATTGTTTTATAAACATAGCAGTTTCAGAGAAACTGCTATGTTTATCAATTAGTTAAGCCTTCCCCTATTTCCTCTAGTGGCTGTCTCACTGACAGCCGCTAGAGGCGCTTGCGTGATTCTCACTGTGAAAATCACAGTGAGAGCACGCAAGCGTCCATAGGAAAGCATTATGAATGCTTTCCTATGTGACCGGCTGAATGCGCGCGCAGCTCTTGCCGCGCGTGCGCATTCAGCCGACGGGGAGGAGAAGAGGCGGACCGGAGGAGGAGAGCAGGAGGAGAGCTCTCCGCCCAGCGCTGGAAAAAGGTAAGTTTTTACCCCTTTCCCCTTTCCAGAGCCGGGCGGGAGGGGGTCCCTGAGGGTGGGGGCACCCTCAGGGCACTCTAGTGCCAGGAAAACAAGTATGCTTTCCTGGCACTAGAGTGGTCCTTTAAGCCGGAAACTTTTGCCCAGGGAAGTAGATACACTGCCATTGAAAAAGAGTGCCTGGCGGTGGTGTGGGCCCTCAAAAAGCTGCAACCTTACTTGTATGGACAACCATTTACCTTACTCACAGATCACCACCCGTTGGTGTTGCTGAACAGGGTGTCAGGAGACAATGCAAGGCTGTTGTGCTGGAGTTTGGCGCTACAGCCTTTTGACTTTACAATTCACTATCGCCCTGGGAAGCAAAATGGCAATGCTGATGGGTTATCCAGACAAACAGACCTTGAACAGTGATCTGTGAGTACTCCTCCGGACATCCCCAAGCCGATCAGTTGGGATCAGATGTATGCCGGCTTGGTTCTGGGCAGGGCCGGTGCAAGGATTTTTGGGTACATAGGCGAAGATGTATTTTTCCGCCCCCCCCCCCCATTCAGAAATAACATATTCACCTATATGCCTCTTAACCAGCCCCTCTCCCCGTCCATTATTGGTCCCCTCCCTTCCCTGTCCCTTAGTGTTCTTCTGACAGTCACACACACTCAATGACAAACACAGAGACTCACTGATCTGACACACACACACTGACTGACACTCATTGACAGACACACTGATAGTAACACAGACTCAATGACAAAGATACTCTCACTGATTTGACAGACACTCACAAACACACACTGACAGACACACACATACACTGACACACTCACATGCAACACTCATACAATCACTCACAGTCACACATACACTCACTCACGCACACACTCACTCACACAGAGACACATACTCACAGACACTCACACACAGACACTCACTCACACACAGACACTCACTCACACACAGACACTCACTCACACACAGACACTCACTCACACAGACACATACACACTCAGACACTCACTCACACTCACTCACACAGAGACACATACTCACTCACACACACTCACACACAGACACACTCACACACACAGACACTCACACACACACAGACACACACACACTCACAGACAAATACTCACACAGACAAATACTCACACTGACACATACTCACACTGACACATACTCACACTGACACATACTCACACTGACACATACTCACACTGACACATACTCACACTGACACATACTCACACACACACAGACACTCACTCACACACAGACACTCACTCACACACAGACACTCACTCACACACAGACACTCACTCACACACAGACACTCACTCACACACAGACACTCACTCACACACAGACACTCTCACACACAGACACTCTCACACACACTCACACACACACAGACACTCACACAGACACTCACACACACACTCTAACACAGTCACTCACACACACACTCTAACACAGTCACTCACACACACACTCTAACACAGTCACTCACACACACAGACAGACACTCTCACACACATTCACAAATTATTTTAATACATAAATAATATCCACCCAGCCTCCCTACCTGGAGAGCTGGTGTGGATCATTCCGTGGGGCTGCTGGGCGGCGTGCGGCAGTGCTGCGATCAGGCGCTGCGAGGGAGCTCTAACCTCTCTGCTCTGCTCCCTCGCGGGCTGTCTGCTGATGCCGCGGGAGCCGGAATATGACGTCATATTACGGCTCCCGCGGCATCACTAGACAGCGCGCGAGGGAGCAGAGCAGAGAGGTTAGAGCTCCCTCGCCGCGCCTGATCGCAGCACTGCCGCACTGGGGGCGGAGATGGTGGCCGGCAGGAGTGAGAGCTTCCCTCCTGCCGGTCACTGAAATCTTGCGCCCCCGGAGCCGGTGCGCCCTAAGGCGGCCGCCTGTGCCGCCTTATGGACGCGCCGGCCCTGGTTCTGGGTGAGCATTGTGGCAAACCTAGCTACTTACAGAAAGTCCTTGTATATATCTTGCTATTACTGCATTGCTATTCCTATCTGTGGCCAAACCAGCCACTTAAAGTGTAACCCCCCCCCCCCCCCCGAATGTAATATGATATAAAGTGTATTCCTGTGTACTGCTTGGTATCTCCTAAGGCGGGAGATGGCTATCTATAACCCAACACCCTCCTGCCTGGGACTAAGGGAAGTGTATGGTGTGGAATGCAGACCCCCCTGCGGAGGTGTGTGCTTAAAGGAAGCTGTGATAATAAAGAGTGTGAGTCAGCCTGGTGAGAGGCCAGTGTGTTTAAACCTCTAAGCTATGTGTCGTCTATTTCTTGGAAGAAAAGGATTGTAACTACACTACCTGCATTTTACCTGCTTCATCCTGTGTACCAGCGGAGATACCGTGGATAATACTACTACTCCGCTACATCCTCCTTCAAATTTGGGGCACTGCGCATGCAATCTAATGAGCCACCAAATAGGAGTGGTGTGTTAAGTAGTACTATTCCTATCCGTTTAATCCCTGTTATGTGCCTTTTTTTTTTTTGGTTTTTGAAGCCACAGTGCAGCACCAGAGGCCCGAAAAATTAGGCATGTACACATGCCTGAAAAATTAGGTATTGTTGCAGCCGCTGCTGTAGCAGCGGCCATAAAAATTGATGTTTGTTTCCAGGGCCGGCCTTTAGGCCCTTAGGCAGACAGTCACACACACAGACACACACAAGCAGACAATCACATAGTTACCTCTGTTCATTGTGGAGGCAGACAGGCAGTGCAGCTCCTCAATTCTGGTTGCTTCCCCTGCAGCAATTAGACGGCATTTTAGCTCCGCCCCCGCCACGCGCTAAGCCCCGCCTCCGCCGCACGCTAAGCTCCACCCCCCCTTTTTTTTTTCTGCCATGTGTGAGCTGTGCGGCCGCAGGGTGCCCCCTGCTCCATGGCGCCCTGTGCAGCCGCACACCCCTAAGGCCGGCCCTTTTTGTTTCCCAGGCAGAAATTGCCCTAAAACATTGCGGCTTCAACCCTAGTTGGTGGCGGATAAGTCACGCAAGTCAACCAGCATTCACAGATAAAATACAGCAGCGTGTGGACCATTTTTAGCCCAAGGCAGCTCATCTCATCAGGCCTTTTTTGGTCAAATGTATCGCCCAGTGTCAGTCCCTTCGGGATCCATCCCTCATTAATCTTAATAAAGGTGAGGTAATCTAGACTTTTTTGACCTAGGCGACTTCTCTTCTCAGTGACAATACCTCCTGCTGCACTGAAGGTCCTTTCTGACAGGACACTTGAAGCAGGGCAGGCCAGAAGTTCTATCGCAAATTGGGATAGCTCAGGCCACAGGTCATGCCTGCACACCCAGTAGTGAAGGGGTTCATTGCTCCTCAGAGTGTCGAAATCTGCAGTTAAGGCGAGGTAGTCTGCTACCTGTCGGTCGAGTCATTCTCTGAGGGTGGATCCCGAGGGGCTGTGGCAATGCGTAGGACTTAAAAAGCTCTGCATGTCCTCCATCAACAACACGTCTTTAAAGCGTCCTGTCCTTGCCGGCGTGGTCATGGGAGGAGGAGGATTACTTTCACCTCTTCCGCTGTTAGATTCCCGTTGTGCTGTGACATCACCCTTATACGCTGTGTAAAGCATACTTTGTAATTTTATTTTAGAACTGCTGCATCCTTTCCGACTAGTTGTAATTTGGTAACATTTCAGGCACTTTCTGCTTATACCGGGGGTCTAGTAGCGTGGACACCCAGTACAGGTCGTTCTCCTTCAGCCTTTTTATACGAGGGTCCCTCAAGAGGCACGATAGCATGAAAGACCCTATTTGCACAAGGTTGGATGCTGAGCTACTCATGTACCGTTCCTCCTCCTCAGTGATCTCAATGAAGGTATGTTCTTCCCCCTAGCCACGTACAACACCACGGGTACCAGATAGGTGACAACGAGCACCCTGGGATGCCTGTTGTGGTTGGTCTTCCTCCTCCTCCTCCTCAAAGCAATCCTCTTCCAGAATTGCCGTAGGTCCAGCAAGCAATGCTGATAAGGCTGTTTCAGGTGGTGATGGTGACCACAACTCTTCCTCTTCACGCTCATCTACGGCCTGATCCAGCACTCTCCAGGAAGAAAACAAATGGTATGATGTCGCTGATGGTGCCTTCGGTGCGACTGACTAGGTTTGTCACCTCCTCAAAAGGACGCATGAGCCTACAGGCATTGCGCATGAGCGTCCAGTAACGTGGCAAAAAAAATCCCAGCCCTGCAGAGGCTGTCCTAGCACCCCGGTCATACAAATATTCGTTAACGGCTTTTTCTTGTTGGAGCAGGCGGTAGAACATTAGGAGTGTTGAAATCATATGTCTGATTTTGGGGCATTATAGTCATTTGACTGTTCAAATAACCCCACAAATGCCTTCAATTTGAGAAAGCAGACACTCCAGGGTAGCTTATATGGTATATATTGTGCCTTAACTTGTGTTTTTTTTTTTTTGTTTGTTTTTTTACCTATCGTTGTCAATGTGGTAAGGGGGGAAGAAATGATTTTTTTTACATACATGCTGCATTTTTGCTGGGTATTTCTTACACTTGAGTGTGCCACTGTCATAAAACCACCCAAATTATCCTCTGTTACATCTTCTAAGTAAACCAGTATGCCCAATATTTGACCTAGACACTATATTGTGAAGTTACAGTGCTGTAAAAGAGACATGACAAGTTCAGGTTTTTAATTGTGAATTTTCATGGAGGGTTTTGATGCGTCCCTGTTAGAGTTGAGCGAACCCGAACTGAAAAGTTCGGGTTCCTACCGAACATTACGTTTTTTGGACCCCAGACCCGAACACAGACATATCACTGTATGTTCAGGTTGGAGTTCGGCGATTTAATGACGCGTTTTGAAAGGCTGCAGGGCAGCCAATCAACAAGCGTTTGACTCGTGTGCCCTTAGAAGCCATCACAGCCATGCTTACTAATGGCATGGCTGTGATTGGCCAGTGCAGCAAGTGACCCAGCCTCTATAAAAGCTGGTCACTTGGTATTAGAAAATCATGCCCCTACTCGCTATACCGTGAGTAGGGGCGTGTCTATTAAACAGTGAGCAGCCTGTGGCTGCTCACTGTTAATAAATAAATATATATATATATATATATATATATATATAAAATAAAAAATCCCCCCCACCAGCGACGCGCGAGTGGGGGCTTTTAAACTAAAGGGGGACCTATTGTGTCTCCCCTGGCCCCCACCCCTGAGCGGTGGGTGGTGTCCCTAAATAACAATTTAGGGACATTTAGAGCCATCCTTGGCCCCCACCCCTGAGCGGTGGGTGGGGGCCATAAATAAAAATTGGGGGGAGACCTAATGTCCTCCCCCACTGCTGCGCGGCGGGTGGGGGCCCTAAATAACAATAAGGGGGGACCTACTGTCTCCCCCGGCCCCCACCCACAAAAAAATTACCCCTACCTACCCACCTCATCCTGAAAATGATGGGGGACCCTTGTCTAAATATGTGTGTAAAAAAAATAAAAAAAATAAATAAAAAAAAATCTTACCATTTGATGTCTTTTCTTCTAAGATCTTTTTTCAGACCCCAAAAAAGGCCAAATAAAAATCCAGAATAACCGATGCACTAAAAAAAAAAAAAAAAAAAAAAATCCTTCTTCACCCATGGAGGGCTCCACGCAGACTGAGCTCTGCAGGGCGGGGGAAGATGATAAAGCCTTGCCCCACCCTGCATTTAGGCTCAGAGCACTCTGGTGGGTTTAAGCCACATTCTTATTTAGGGCCCCCACCACTCAACATTCTTATTTAGGGCCCCCACCACTCAGGGGTAGGGACCGTGGGGGAGGACATTAGGTCCCCCATTTTTTATTTATGGCCCTTAACCCACCGCACAGGGGTGGGGGCCAGGGGGGAGGACAGTAGGTCTCCCCCCTCCACATTCTTATTTAGGGTCCCCACCCTTCACACAGGGGTGGGGGCAATACGTGTTTTTTGAGGTTTTTTTTGTGAGCAGCTCACTGTTTACTAGACACGCCCCTACTCGTGGTATAGCGAGTAGGGGCTGAATTTACTAATACTAAGTAATATTTACTTAGTATTAGTAAATGTGGCTGAAAGACCAATTTGTGTGACCAATTTAGGTCTTTCAGCCTTTTGGTAGATCTCCCTAATACCGTGTGAATTAGAGTTATCTACTAAGCGGCTGCTTATTTTATGTTATTAAGTGATTTCCCTATCCACATTTGTTTGCAGGGCACTTGTCCTACTCGTATCCCCATTTTCCTTCCTTTTGCAGCCCTCGAGCCATTTTTGTGGCCAAAGGTTCGGGTCCCCATTGACTTCAGCCCGAACCCGGATTTTTTTTCAAAGTTCGGGCGAACCCGCCGGACCCGAACATCCAGGTGTCCACTCAACTATAGTCCCTGTCCCACCTTGGAGCACTTGAGCAGGCTACATATTCCAACTACACCATAAAGGCATACCATTTCTTAAAGAAAACATCCCAGGGTATTTCAAAAGGCATATTTTGAAACTTGGCATGGGATAATTTTTCCGCTAGCTTATACCAAGTGTAATGGTAGTAAGCATTTTTTTTTCTGCCTTTTTGACACACAAATTGAGTTTGGACAGTATATTTTGCAAACCTCGTGTGCTCCGGCTGTATAATACTTAATGGGTTGCTCAGCTAGGTCGTCTGAGTACAGTAATATCCCCTTATGTACGTTTGCCAGATATATGACAACGTTGAAGAGGCACATTTGAGCCATTTAAGTTTACATTTTTATGCTTGGTCTGTGCCTCACTTTGGAATTTTTTTTATAACTGCTTGTTTTTTCCAACTACCACACAAAGGCATACCATTTCTTAAAGAAGACACACCAGGGTGTTTCAGAAGGCATATTTTGAACCTTAGCATGGGATATTTTTTTTGCTAGCCTGTACCAAGTGTAGAGGTAATAAACATTTTTTCCCTTTTTTTAAACTTTTTTTTACTTTTTAAAAGTTTTTTTGAACTTTTAACAACTTTTTTTTACTATTTTAAAACTTTGTTTAAACTTTGTAAAATAGTTTTTTTCTTTACTGTTAACCCCTTGTGACGGACCGCCTGACACCCCGACTGAGTGCCTCCGCCAATTGCTGCTTCCTAACTGTCGCTGAGTTCCATAAGCACCGCACTGGACACCATCAGCATCAAAGCCCCTTAGCCGCTACAGCTTGGTTGGGGTCTCGCCGTCCCTTCTCACCCTTTTCCAAACTCATGGATCCATCTCCCAGTGAGAAGACCTCTCCTCCAAGAGATTATAGCAGTGTAGCTCTTACAAGAACTAGTGATTATAGCAATCCAAAGAACAATCCCAAGAGCAGGGATTATAGCTGGTATAGCTTACCCCTACAAGCATGAGACAAGGCTCTGTGTTGAGGGTAAATTGGAACTCCTTTATTGGCAGTCACGACTGGCCTTTTATGCAAGTCCCCATGCAAGGGGCTACTCCCCCACTGGACCTGAGAGTAGTACAGTAAAAAAATACAAACAATTACATTGGCTCTCAGGTCCAGGACACTACCATACAATATAGAGTAATCCCTCCTCTGTGCCTGGGAGATAATTACTTGAGCACACAAACATATAATTCAATTATCTATCAGTACAAGAAACATGCAATACAACACCCCAACAGTACCCCTAAAACACATGGAAACCCCACAAAAGTCAAATTTCCTGATAGACCCGATCTGGGGGACCAACATATCATAAAATCACATAGATCGGTTCCGGGGTTCTGGATTTACATGGAAGTCATAATGTTGACCGACCGTGCACATGATCCTATTCCCAAAACAGTTCAAGGGAATTGGGCCAATGATCGGTCTCTCTTTCTGGAGTACAAAAGTACATAAATCACATTCGTTTTTAAAGGGCCCATAGTCTTTTAGCAGGAGGCTGGCAAGCAGGCCCCTCCAAGAACACGTGGCAGAGGCATTTCTGCCACACCCCTAACTATCATAACAGTAAATCCCCCAATGTCACCACTAACTTCTACCTACCCACCCACGCAAAATAAATACATATTTTACAAATATTTAAGTAACTAAATAAATAAAAAAATAAAATAAATGAAAGTTAACCCTCAGGGGTAAAATAAAAAAATCAGATCACAGTGCAATACTGTGGTCTGTATTTTGATCACTGCAGACAGTGATTAACAGTCAGGGAAGGGGTTACATTTTAATTTGAAAGGGTGAGGGGGGGGAAGTGGGATTTTAGAACTAACTTTTTTTTTTCCCACAGAGAGCAGCAGATCAGCACTGATCTTTCTCCCTGCATTTCACAGCTTACACGGAGGTGTAGGGAGGCAGATTGGGTGATCACTCGGACTCCCAGTCAGAGCGATCACATAGGCTGGGACAGTGAGACTGCTTGCTGTAGTGTGCCTCAATTGTGGCAATCTGGGGTTAATTTTAGTATTGGACCAACATTTTCCGTCCTGCGTCCTGAAGTGGAGGACTGCAATGACGGAAAATTTCCATCCAGCATCCTTAAGGGGTTAGAACAAGTCCTAAATTTTTCAATAGCAATTATGACAGGGATATGTTCAGAACATCCTATTCAAAAGATGTTTCACAATACTAAAGAAAATTGGTAGAATGACATCTACTAGATGTTTAAGCTCTTCCCTTATATATCAAAAGATAGTTCAACCTCCTGGTTAAATAGTGTATGCTATGTCTTATTTAAATGTGATCAACTATCTAAATGACATTACTTATTGTTTTGTAACATGCATTACCTTTATAATATTTTTGGTACTTAAATATCTAAAGATATGTCATTTGTATTGTAATACTTCTAAGCACGCTGTTTAGAAAAAGTTAATTTTATACCCCATGTTATGAGTGGGGGCATGACTTCTAAAACATGGATAGCCAGTGACTGCTCACTGCATTGACCAAATGACCCACTGGCCTCCAATCATTAAGAAATTCAGTAAATTATGTATTCGGATTCTGCCTAAATTACTGAAAAGGTAATAGATTTATTCCCTCTATTAGCCAAATACAGTCGTAATTCGATCCACTGTACAAATCTGCAGCAATTGTCTGGATGCTTTCGGTGTCATACCACCAACTCACTAAATGTACGTATATAAATCACTAACATTCTAATAACCAATACTTTCCATTTAGTTCTGTTTTATTTTTTAATTTGTTAATTATATTTTCACCACTAGGTGGTAGCATTGTGCCACATTTTGAATAACTGTTTAATGACATATAGAAATATTAAGCAACATTTCAGACAATATCAATATATATATATATATATATATATATATATATATATATATATTCATACAAATGGTAGGTAGCCAGTATTCTCGGTCTTGCAAATCCAAACTAGCTTTATTTAAATATCTTCACAAAAAATGTCAACATTTCAGTTCCTAATTGGAACGTTCCTGAGATGTTGACCTTACAGAAAGCCCTTTGAAATAGTTGCTTTCCCATTGTTTTCCCAGTGTTCCCATTTCATCAAACTATCGGAATTGGATTGGATCAGCGTGAGGAAAGTGTGTGGAGCTAAATTGAGTTTTTGTTCAGTAGACAGGACTCAGGTGGTATATTCTCACCAAAGGAACAGGTTTTCAGACCCCAAAGAAAAGTCAAGCAATGTCCAGGGATATTTTAAAAGACTCATTTATTTGAAGTAACTATATGTTAAAATTAGTAAAAGCAAATGACCAATTTTAACTTGTGCTCCCTATTTACACTGTATGTCCCGATGTATGTAAAACTTTGAGAGCCTTGTTGAAGGTGGTTTCAGAGGTCTTCATGAGGAAATCAGTTTAGAGACTGTGAGAAAGATGTTTGTCTTGACAAAGCAGGTGAGATTTCACCGCAAGGACCATTGAAGTAGTACTAAAAATCTGTTGTTTAAACAAAGCATAAGAATATGGGACAGTGCAAGGGCGACTAATGGTGGATTCAGTTCCAAAGATGGTGAAGGGCTGCCCACCTGACTTGTTAAACTTGACACACTAAACTCCCCCACTCTCGGTCTTTTAATTTCATCAGGCTTTGGGAATTGGACATGAACTTTTCCAACCTCTGCAAACCAGCAGTTATATTGGTTTAGACCTGAAATCAAACATCTACTGCATTGTCCTCCTGAAAAGTTTATCCTTATCCCATGCAAACATAAGCATATTGGTGTGTTTTCTTTGTGCACTACTATTGGGAAGTGTACCCACGAGAGTGTGAAGGGTGTGTTCCCTTGAGTTGGGAAGGTTAGTGTGTGAAAGAGAGGCAATCTATGAGTGTGTATATTGTTAGGTGACAGAGTCTGTTGGTAACTGTAGTTTTTTAAAAAAATTACTCTCTTCAAAACATTTTATTGAAACACTTTTAACATTTTTACATAACTAAAAATAAACTTATCCAATTATACAAAGTAACACAATATACATTTTTGGGGGAGATAAAAACAGGGGAGGGAGATTCCATCCTACATAATAAATAACAATATCATTTTCAGTATTGATCACACTTTTGCCCAACCAACAGTCACCAGTGAAAGAACACAAAAAGAGGGCTAATAAAATTGATAACAATTCACCTTTTCTCTCAAAAATGTAGATACATCAAAGATTCCTCCATATCTTCAGAACACATAAAGCACACATCAATATCTACGAAAAGAAAACACTAAAATAGCGTAATATACTTAGGTGTAAATCCCAGGATAGAACTCCGTATTGCACTCACAAACATAATTTGATAGTAGGACTTAAGCTCCTCAAATTCAGGACTCTTTTTCTTCCTCACATCCAAACCATATACATATAGAGAGAGGAAAAAGAAAAACCCCACAGAGTAGATTTATAGGTCTCACTTACAAGATATAAAACCAATGTGTGCATATCACCATATCCACTGGATCTCCACACAGCAAGATTCCCAGGGGGTTAAAGCAGCAAACCGTTAAAACAATAAAAATCTAAATACCCCCACACATTTCGTCCATTTGCATGGAACTCCGCTTAAGAATTAATACTAACATGTTTGTCTTTGTTTTGGTTATTATGATATTCTTTTTTGTGATTTTTTTTATTTATTTATTTTTATTTTTTATTTATTATTTATGTTCTATTTTTATTTCTATTTCGTTTCTAATCATATTTTTTTTAATTTATTTTGATTTTGATATGTTTAGACCATCTAAGAGATCTAAAACATTTTTTTTTTCACCATCCCAACTCTTTCTGATGATTAGTTTTAATAAATTTTATCCCCTTTTAAAAATAACATAAGGGTCTGTTGTTTGTTTTGTTTTTTTTAATCTCTAATTGATACATAAATATTGTCTGTTTTTATGTGTATGAACTTGCACCATTCTGTCCCATAAGATCTGAAGGAAATAAAGACATAATGAATGGAATGCATGTGTGGAACGCAAACGTCAAAGAAGGCGGATTACGGAAGTGGAAGGACAAAATTGTGGGACGCAAGCGACACGGACATAAGAACGAAATAGAAGCTTAGCCAGCATAATGAATAACAGTGGTACAGAAATGGACCTCGCTCTGGGATTGGTTAATGGCGCCCAGAGGGAGGATTGTACCAGGCTTTTTAAACTGTGGTTGATACTGTAGAGATCTGTATTGTGATGAATGCATAATGATTTATTGACTGTTGCCACTGAGGATGTCCATTCAAGTTGGCGAAACGAGTAGGGCTTTTGGATTTTGTGTTTTAACTGTTTGTTGCTTTAACCCCCTGGGAATCTTGCTGTGTGGAGATCCAGTGGATATGATAAAATCCACATATTGTTTTTATATCTTGTAAGTGAGACCAATAAATGTAGTTCTTTTTAAATGAGTGAAGATCTACACAAAGTGTTTTTTCTTTTTCCTCTCTCTATATGTATATGGTTTGGATGTGAGAACAAAGAAAAGAGTCCTGAATATGATGAGCTTAAGGCCTACTATCAATTTATATTTGTGAGTGGAATACGGAATTCTATCCTGGGATTTACACCTAACTGTATTACGCTATTTTAGTGTTTTTATTTTTGTAGATATTGATGTGCGTTTTATCTAATTTTCTATAAACTACTATTTTGTGTGTGGCATAAAGTGATTGACAGAACAGCCATGGATATATTGGGTCTAAGTATTGCAAAGTGATATCTAGAGGCTAGATTTTGTACATTTTAGACATCTGGACCTAACGCTGTATTACAAAGTTTAGCCTCTAAATGACATATCCCAGGATCTTTACTCATAAAAACGCAAATAACATTATTGTCTTTATTTGTAAAATATTTAGACTGTTCAAATATTTTGGGAGCCGAAACCCAAGAGGTCAAGTGTATCTACTACGGACAGAAATTTTTTAACTAAAAATGTCTATTGTTTCTTGTTTACCACTGCGTATACAGGCTCAAAATGATTTTGTTTGGGGTTTGAGGGTGCATCGGAGAAGTTAATGGTGGAATAATTTGGAGTTTGTTCATCCATTCCTTTATTTCTGTTTTTATTCGATAAGTCTGGATTTACCTGCAGGACCAGAGGCACAAAATGTTAAAGCAAAATGTATAATATATATGTGTTATCTAAAAGTTAAATAATAATATTAAAGTGAGATCAGATCACGTATCTTAGATTGTGAACTACATTGTGTCTAGAATCTGAGTGGATATCTGGGTGACATTTTGGTTACATATTTATTGTAATGAAATCATCCAAAGTATATAAATGCGCTTAAACATTGTGAACAAGTTAAGGCACTATGAGACCTATAGAATATATACAAAACTGTAACTCTGTAGAGTCTACATAGTATAATTAAGTGATACATTTTCTTTAATTCACTTTTGCTGCTACTGGAGTAACATAAATGGTACAGGGACTGCGTAGATTTAGTTTGTAACCTCATTTTCAGTATGAAATGAT
The DNA here is from genome assembly GCF_036172605.1 of Pelobates fuscus. Taxonomy (NCBI): domain Eukaryota; kingdom Metazoa; phylum Chordata; class Amphibia; order Anura; family Pelobatidae; genus Pelobates; species Pelobates fuscus. Next base: position 16,563,242 of record NC_086327.1, read on the forward strand.
ATAATAATATGTTACTCTTTCTTTTAGAATAAAGTATAAGTATTTGAATGATAATGGATTAGTATATAAATTATATGCACTTGTGATCCAAAGATATCAATAGATTTAGACTCCTCATGCAATATATTATAGGAGAGTTCTACAGATCTAAGATAGCTACACATTTTATCTAAAGGGAAATATTTTTGTTTATCAGATTTACTTTTCAATATTTTTTTAAACACTGTTTTTGTTCTTAATGCAGTATAACAAGCCATACGTAGATTCACATATTGATTTTCATGTGGTGCAGCTTAAAGGAACACTATGGGGTAAGGAACACAAATGTATATATCTGACTCTATAGTGTTAAAACCACCATTTAGATGGCTTGCCCACCCCACCCCCTCAAAAGGTAATTAAAGTTTCCTTATTTCCAGCATGGGCAAGACCACCGGCACTGACCCCACCCCTGATCCTCCTCCTGCTTGACATCATCATAATTTATGATTTTTAGCTTTAAGATTGGCTGAAATCAGCAAGTAGCTAGGACGGGGCCAAACACAGGCTTGGCCAATCTGCATCTCCTCATAGAGATGCATTGAATTAATGCATCTCTATGAGGAAATTCAGTTTCTGCATGCAGTGCATTTAGTTAAAAGATACATTTTGACAAAAGAATTAAGTCAAATAGATGAATGGACACATAATTAGAGTTGAGCGAACTTGGATTGCAAAGTTCGGGTGCGTACCGAACATTAAGTTTTTTGGACCCCGGACCCGAACACAGACATATCACTGTGAAAAATAAAAAATAAAAATCCCCCCATCTGCGACGCGCGAGTGGGGGCTTTTAAACTAAAAGGGGGACCTATTGCCCTCACCCCTGAGTGGGTGGGGGCCTTAAATATAAGTAGGGGGGAACCTATTGTCCTCTCCCCTGGCACCCACCCATGCGCATCAGGTGGAGCCCTAAATAACAATAGGGGGGACCTACTGTCCTCCCCCCCCCGGCCCCCACCACTGCGCGGCGGGTGGGGGCCCTAAATAAAAATAAGGGGGGGACCTACTGCTCTCCCCCCACACCCCCACCACTGCGTGGGGGACATAAATAACAATAAGGGGGGAACCTACTGTCCACCCCCCAGCCCCCACCCCTGAGTGGGGGCCATAAATAGGAATTTGGGGGGGACCTACTGTCCTCCCCCCCCGCCCCATCCCTGCGTGGTGGGTGGGGGCCCTAAATAAAAATTTAACCCCCCAGGTGACTAGGGGTCCCCAAACCCCTAGTCACCCCCCTCCCCCAAAATAATAACCACTACCTACCCCCCTCATCCTAAAAATAATGAGGGGGAACACTTATCTAAATACCTGTTGAAAAAAAAATAGACTTGCCATTTGACGACTTCTTTCTTCTAAACTATTTCTTCAGCCCCAAAAAAGGGCAAATAAAAATCCATAATAACCAACGCAGTTTAAAAAAAAAAAAAAAAAAATTATTACATTTTCACCCATGGAGGGCTCTGCGCAGACTGAGCTCTGCAGGGTGAGGGAAGGCTTATAAAGCCTTGCCCCGCCCTGCAATTAGGCTAAGAACACTCTGGTGGGTTTAAGCCATCCAATCCGAGTGCTCTGACAGGAAAATGAAGAGACTGACAGGCAAGTCTACATTTGCCTGTCACAGCACTCTGATTGGTTGGCTTGAAATCAGAGTGCTCATTTTACACAGCGTGGGAAAGTTCTTTGGAAGATAGATCTTCCCTCCCCTCTCCCCTAAAAAAATCTATTAAAAAAATTACACTTCTATGCATATAGTGCAGTGCAGGATGTGTATAATGAATGCAGTGTGTATGTAATGAGTGCAGAGTGTGTATAATGAATGTAGTGTGTGTAGTGATTTGCAGAGTGTGTATAATGAATACAGTGTGTGTAGTGAGTGCAGTGCATATAATGAATGTAGTGTGTTTGTAGTGAGTGCAGTGTTTGTAATGAGTGCAGAGTGTATAATGAATGTAGTGTGTATAATGAATACAGTGTGTGTAGTGATTTGCAGAGTGTGTATAATGAATACAGTGTGTGTAGTGAGTGCAGTGTGTATAATGAATGTAGTGTGTTTGTAATGAGTGCAGAGTGTATAATGAATGTAGTGTGTATAATGAATGTAGTGTGTTTGTAGTGAGTGCAGTGTTTGTAATGAGTGCAGAGTGTGTATAATGAATGTAGTGTGTATAATGAATGTAGTGTGTATAATGAATGTAGTGTGTATAATGAATGTAGTGTGTATAATGAATGTAGTGTGTATAATGAATTTAGTGTGTGTAGTGATTTGCAGAGTGTGTATAATGAATACAGTGTGTGTAGTGAGTGCAGTGTGTATAATGAATGTAGTGTGTTTGTAGTGAGTGCAGTGTGTATAATGAATGTAGTGTGTTTGTAGTGAGTGCAGTGTGTGTGTATAATGAATGTAGTGTGTTTGTAGTGAGTGCAGTGTGTATAATAAATGCAGTGTGTTTGTAGTGAGTGCAAAGTGTGTATAGTTAATCTAGTGTGTGTGTATATTGAATCTGAATCTAGTGTGTTTGTAATGAGTGCAGAGTGTGTATAATGAATGTAGTGTGTTTGTAGTAAGTGCAGTGTGTGTGTGTGTGTGCGTGCTGGATGGTGTGTGTGTGTGTGTGTGTGTGTGTGTTGGATGAAGTGGAAGTGTGTGTGCTGGATGAAGTGGAAGTGTGTGTGTGTGTTGGATTGTGTGTGTGTGTGTGTGTGTTGGATGGTGTGTGTGTGTGTTAGGGGGGAATCATTTTTTTTTTCAACTTGTGTGTGTAATTTTTTTTATTTTATTCCCCCCTCCCTGCTTCTTACCTTGTCAGGGAGGGGGGAGATCGCATTCCCTGGTCGTCCGGTGGTATGGTGGAGGGAGCCAGCCGCTGCACATGGGGACCCAGCACACTGTGTGTTCCCTCTCCAGCTCTTCCTCACTCTCGCGAGACTCGCCTGCGTGCTATGCGGAGCATTGCCATGGTAATCTGTGGCAATGCTCTGACAGCCGCAGGTCTCGCGAATATGAGACAGAGTTGGAGAGTGTGTTGGGCCTCCGTGTGCAGGTAGCAGGGCAGGTCCTGCAGGTCCTACTTTGGAAAAAGTGTAGGAACGCCGTTCCCATGCGTTTATGCAGGACTCGAGCCCTGTATCTATCTATCTAGCTATCTCTCTGTCTATCTATATGCCTATAGAGGGACATAAGATCAAATATAGTGTAATACAATAACAACACAGAATGGTGCGCAAAATTGAATACACTCACTGGATGGAGATGAATAAAGGCGATCTTAGGGTGCCTCCCTCAAACTAGTGGGGGGCCAGAAATCCCTTTTTACACCTTCAGGCGGTAGATCCGACAGAGGACTTCAACGGGTGAGGTCTAAAAAAAAAAAAATCAGTAAATTTATTGGATAAAAATTACCGTATTTTTTCGAGTATAACGCGCACACGTGTATAACGCGCACCCCTAATTTTCGATTAAAAATCGGTATAAAATTTTGTTTCACATCAAGCATTGTAATTGACAAAAAAAGTATATTAAATTAATAATTTTTTTATATGTTTAATTATAAATATTTATTTTTTGTTGTACACCCTCCCTGTTTGTTGCCTTGCCAGGAAGGGGGGTCCATTGGCATTGGCTTAGCTGTGAGGGGGGGGCAGCAAGCGTTTACTCACCTCCCAGCAGCTCCTCCAGCTCCCCAGTGTAAATCTTGCCGTCAGAGCTGGCCGCGGGTCTCGCAAGATTTACACTGGGGAGCTGGAGGAGCTGCAGGGAGGTGAGTAAACGCTGGCTGCCCGCCCCCCCAGGACCGCCGGGCTTGTAATGAGCCCGGCGGTCCTGGGAGGTATTATTGGAGCACCCACTCCCTCCCTCTTCTGCTGGGCTAATGCAGGGATCCACCTCCACTACAGACTGCCTACTCTCTGCAGCTGCCCTTACCCGCCGCCGCTTGCCGCCTTTCCTTCCTCCCTCTTTGACTCAGAGTTGGAATGGAGGTACGTTTTTGCGCTTATTGTACTTATTTATGTATTTATTCGAGTATAACGCGCACCCCTAATTTTCGATTAAAAATCGGTACAAAATTTTGCGCGTTATGCTCGAATAAATACGGTAAGCAGTCACCATAAAGCATAGGATCACAAAGAACAGCAACAAGGTCCTACGCGTTTCGTTCTGAACGAACTTCCTCAGGGACCGCAAATATTAAAACAATTCACCATGTACGTAACATGTAAAAAAAAACATATCCTATGCTTTATGGTGACTGCTTCATTTTTATCCAATAAATTTACAGATTTTTTTTTAAACCTCACCCGTTGAAGTCCTGTGTCGGATCTACCGCCTGGAGGTGTAAAGAGGGATTTCTGGCCCCCCACTACTTCTGGGAAAGGCACTCTAAGAGCGCCTTTATTCATCTCCATCCAGTGAGTGTATTCAATTTTGCGCACCATTCGCTGTTATTATTGTATTACACTATATTTGATCTTATGTCCCTCTATAGATTTATACAGCCGTATCCCGAATAGCTGTCTTTTGGTTTCTTCCATTTGTTATAAAGGTCGTCTTTGGGGTAACGATCTTGGGAGGCTGTCTTTTGTTATTTGCAAGATAAATATTATTGTATATATTTTTATTTTCTCATTGTTACGTTTTCACCTTGGGTGTTATATTTTTTGTTTGTCCGTCGCTCCGTCATTTTTTTTTTTTTTTTTTTTTTTTTTTTTTGGAAAGTTGTTCGGCTGATATTTAAATAATATCTTTATTTTATTTCTGTTGACCAGTTACATATTTTCTTACCATTGATTCTGGATGCACATTCATGTACATGTCATTGATCTCATTGGTGTTATCATTTCCAGATGATGGCACAGCATCTGATTTTTGTTTTTCCCTTTTCCTATCAAAAAATATCAAAAAATAAAATATAAAAATATAAAATATAAAAATAAAATATAAATATGCAAAAAAAATATACATTTTTAATAAAGCGTTTTAGATTTTATTTTCAGGGTCATTTTTTAATGATGGACATGTAAACCTCTTCTATAATTTTATAAAACTATATTTGTCAAGAAAGTGCTTACACAAATGTAATATGAGAAAAAAAAACCACATAAATCACTTAGTTTAGAAAATGTTGATTTCACGTGGCACTGTCTCTGTGGGGTGCAGATTACTTCATGAGCTCCCTTTCATTCCCCCTGGCATTTCTTTTTGAGTGCAACAAGCAGTGCTCTGAGTCACTGACAGCGTGTCATACCACCAAGAAGCTCTTAAAGGGATGTGCACCCTACATGGATGCAGACCACAAAACTCCCTCAACGGACCTTCAGATATCCAGCTCATCCTTCATCTGACCACCTGGGAATACTCTCCACTGGACCACTAGGGAAAAGTAAGCAGGAGGGGGAAAGATACACACACTAAGATACTACATATATACAACACTCAGCCACACTCAGACTCCCCTCCACATATGTACACATACACACTTACGGCATTTAAACTCATGCACACACAAAATTCAACCTCCACACTCACCACACTATCAACCAGCACACACAGGCACACTCCCCCACCCCTTTACATCTAACTCTCACCATCCTCTACACACTCTCTCACATAATAATAATACTGAGTCTCCTCACACACATGCAGTACTCAACTTCTAGACTCACAAGCACCACTCACTGAAACTGAGCCCAGGGCTATGAGAGGAGGCCCAATCTGGCACCTTGCCTAGGCTCCTGGGCAATCTTAAAAGGGCTCTAGTGAGCATGCAGCTAAACACTCAGTTCTGTGCATTGCCCTCAGTTAAGTAAATGAACTTGGAGTAATTAAATAAATAAAGAGAGCCCTGAGAACCCATTATTAACACCGGGATCTGATGAATGACCGTCTTGATACCCATAAGCGTGCGCACGGGGTGTGCCGGGTGTGCCTGGGCACACTCCAATCCCCCCGGCACGCCTATTGATTGAGATATCAAAATTCTACCTCATAGGCCCACAGCAGCATGGAGGGAGGCAGGAAAGGACCCGGGGAGCTCTAGCCAGCAGGCCCGCTGGGTTCCTCTCACAAGATCTAAGTGTTGCTGTGGCAATGCTCAGATCTCGCTACGGTGAACTCTAGCTCCGCAGGCTCACTTCACTCTCCACTGGACTAACAGGGATGGCACATGGCAGCAAGGATCACCCCTCCCTACATAAGGTAAGAAGGGAGGGGGATATTTACTAATCTGCCCCCACCTCCACCCCCACATTCCCTCCAAACATACAGCACACACACACAACCAGCACCCCCACAAACACAGCACCCACACATAAAAACAATACCCTCACACACACAGTACCCTCACAAACACACACACAGCACCCTTACAAACACACAGCACCCTCACACACACATCACCCTCATGCAGCACACTAACAAGAACCTAACAAACACACACACAGCACACTACCAGCACCCTCACAAACACACACAAACAAACACCATCACCCACATAGCATGCTACCAGCACCCTCACACACACATTACACTAAAAGCACCTTTACATATACAGCACCCTCACACAGCACACTAACAGCACACACACACACACACACACACACACATATGCTATAGGCTGCGCACGCCTATGCTGATACCTATAGGCCGTGTAAAGTGGAATGTGGATTGCATAAGGGATTGGAGACTTCTGGCTTCTCACCATTCAGCATCTATCTCCTGGTTGGTAAGATGGGTCTTTTTAAATAAAAAAAGGTTTCAGTGCCCTCAACCCCAATAAACCTAGTAGTAAAACATATCCCATGGCATTGAATCTGTATAAATTATATTCTACAATATAATTTTATTTAATTTAAAATGCTTGTTTTAATGAAAATATGTTATTAATATAACTTTAAAGTTCCATTGTTTTTCACTTTATTTCATACCTTGAAATTAATTTTACTATGAGAATCACACACATTGCGAGGGTAATTCCACATACACACCCGATCATTATATCACGGATTTGGTTCGTGAATGTTTTGTCTGTAGATAGAAAATGAAATTGTATGAAAATATTTCAATATGAAGATTTAAAATATAAATAAAGTTACATACAGCACCGTGGGAGGTGCGGGCAGATAGGAAAATGAGCCTTGCCGCTGTTTTTATAATTGATTGCAGTGGTGCAATCTGGGAACACGTAAGAGCACTGAGAAGGGGATTGCAGTAGTCAATATGAGAAAGAACAATGGAATGGACCAGCACCTTAGCTGTACCTGGTGTTAAATAGGATTGAAGGCGAGCTACGTTTTTGAGGTGGAAGCGGCAGGATTTGGCGATCGACTGGACATGAGGGGTGAGAGAGAGGTCAGAGTCAAAGAGAACACCTAGGCAGCGAGCCTGCGAGGTAGAGGTAATGGTGGTGCCGTTGACTTGGAGGAAGACAGACATGGGAGTAGCAACACTTGAGTGAGGAAAGACCAGAAGTTCTGTTTTGGACAGGTTGAGTTTAAGGAAGTGAGCAGCCATCCAATTGAAAATTGCAGAGAGGCAGTCAGAGACATGAGTCAAGATGGGCGGAGAGAGATCAGGAGAGTACAGGTAGATTTGTGTGTCATCTGCATATAAATGATAATGGAAGCCAAAGGAGCTGATGAGTTTACCAAGGGAGGCAGTATAGGGGACCAAGGACTGAACCTTGAGGGACACCAACAGATAGGGGTTGGGGAGAAGAGGCAGAGCCAGAGAAAGACACAATTTAAAAGCAATGGGAGAGGTAGGAGGAGCACCAGGAGAGAGCAGTATCTCGTAGACCGAGAAGAAGCTGTTGATGATCAACAGTGTCAAATGCAGCTAAAATGTCAAGGAGAATTAGATAGAGTAATGGCAGCGAGATTTAGCAGCGATTAAATTGTTGTATACTTTGGTCACAGCTGTTTCAACAGAATTGATTTTGTATTGTGTTTTACCAATTTACAGCAATTGTATATAATTAATTGTAACTGTATTTATTGATAGCACAAATCCCAACAACCCTGCACTCCTCAAGAACAGAAGACCCATTTCAGAAAAAATAAAACAACTTTAGATAATTTCCAAACTCATGACCTGCAATACACATGAAGCCCATGTGAAAGCATTGGATTGGCTCACGTCATCAATTCTGATGATGTCAGTCAAATAGCTTAATTGGGGGCAGGGCAGAAGGAGGATCCTTTAAAGAAAGCAATCATGTGTTAGATTTTTGCTCCAGACTGATAAACCAGCAAGTAAAATCATACCATTAAAACCGTCCACACAGTTTTGCTCTTCATGCCTCTTACTAGCACCTGTAAAGAAAAAAAAATTGAAAGAGTTTAAACCAGAATGTATTCATTAGTTACAAGCAGAGATAAATACTTGATAACAACATATTTAAAAAAAAAAATTATAATAATTCTTTGTTTTTGACGTGCATGAGATTAACAGGCATTCTTGCTATGCCACAACATCAAAAGTTAGACAAGTGTTAACATTAAGCTTAACAATGTAGGCATATAGGCAGAACTGCACACATTTTTTGTTTAGAAATCAATAGCGGTGCAAGTTTAAAACATAGATAAAGTATAATAAAAATAACAATAAGCTTGATTGTGTAGTTAGTACCAAATAGATAGTTACCATTGGGTTAATATACAATGTCAAAGCATGTAGGCATAAAAGGTAAAGCAGAATATCTGAGCAATACAACTGCGTCTATTGTGCTACAAACAGTATGGGATTTTCTGTCTGCTATCTCTTATAAAGATCTTGCTATATAGGGCTGTAATTGCTACAGTGATTATGTATATTGACTGGAGGGCGTCGCTTAACTCCTTAAAGACTGAGCCTAATGTACACGTTGTGATCATAACAAAACGTAAACAAAAACTCGAATTTGATTATATGTCTGTTCAACCGTACTTTTCCTCTTTCATATTCCGTGCAACCCACACATATTATATATCATTTTATTCAGGGGAAACAGGGCTTTCATTTAACATCTAATATTTAGCTATAAAACATAATTTAATATGAATAAAATATAAACAAAATGGGAGAAAATAAGACATGTTATTTTTTTAGTTCTGCATGACATTTTAACTGTGAGTGTCATACTACTGTTTGTTTTACTGCAATAAAATACACATATTTGTATTCAGCCATGGCTCACGTGTAAAACAGTACCCCCTATGTACAGGTTATATGGTGTTTGGGAAGTAAAAGGGTCAAATATAGCATGTTACATTTTCTAGTTTTTTCTCATTGAAATTCACCAGGTTGGTTACGTTGCCTTTGAGACCGTATGGTAGCCCAGGAATGAAAATTACCCCCATGATGGAATACCATTTGCAATAGTAGACAACCAAAGTTATTGCAAATGGGGTATGTCCAGTCTTTTTTAGTAACCACTTAGTCACAAACACTGGCCAAAGTTAGAGTTAATATTTGTTTGTGTGAAAAATGCAAAAAACGAATTTAAACGCCAATTTTGGCCAGTGTTTGTGACTAAGTGGCTACTAAAAAAGACTGTACATACCCCATTTGCAATACCTTGGGTTGTCTACTATAGCAAATGGTATGCCATCATGAGGGTAATTTTTATTCCTGGGCTACCATATGGTCTCAAAGGCAATGTAACAGGTTTTTTGGTGTTTTCAAAAGGTACAGAGTCAAATATAAGGCTTGCATTTCAGTTTTTTCACATTGAAATCTGGCGAATTTCAATGTGAAAAAACTGAAATGCAAGCCTTATATTTGACTCTGTACCTTTTGAAAACACCAATAAACCTGTACATGAGGGGTACTGTTATACTCAGGAGACTTCGCTGAACACAAATATTAGTGTTTTAAAACAGTAGTATTGTCAGTCAAAGTGCCATCTATGTGTGAAAAATGCAAAAAATATCGCTTTCGCTGATGATAACATCGTTGTTATAAATTTTACTGTTTTGAAACAAGTAAAACAGTACCCCCATGTACAAGTTTTATAGTGTCTTGGAAAGTTACAGGGTTAAATATAGTGCTAGCAAATGAAATTCCCTGGACTTTCTGCCTAGGTTGTCAGGCAGGTCCTGCAAATTGTAATTAATAAAATGACCTGCGTGTGATGTGTATGGCTGAGTCTGCGGTGGCTTGTGTGATGTGTGGGGCTGAGTCTGGGGTGACTGTGTGTGATGTGTGTGGGGAGGTTGTGTGTAATATCTGGGGGTAGCTGTGTATTTTTTAATGTCTGGGGTGTCTGTGAGTGACTGTGTGATGTGTGTGGTTGTGTATGAATTGTGTGTCCAACCTCCCCACACTGTAATGCAATGCTATATAATAAACTATATTTTGCACAATAGATCAGTTCATTGAATCATGGACAGTCTCTTGGTAGCATGCTGGAATTTCTCATTCCAAACCATTCAGAGTTATTTACTAAACTGTGAATTATTGGGCATTGACAAGGAACATTTTAGACCAAAACTCATGAGCTTAAAGGGACACTATAGTCACCTGAACAACTTCAGCTTAATGAGGTTGTTCAGGTGAGTGCTACAGCTACCCGGAGCCTTTTTCTTGTAAGCACTGTATTTTCTGAGAAAATGCAGTGTTTACATTGGAAGCTTGGAACACCTCTTGTTGCAGTCAATCAGACGGCCACCAGAGGGACTTCCGAGTTCAGAGGCCCTAAAAAGGCCTCTCGTCCGATGCATTCTGGGTGAATGCATCAGACGGGCTATCAGCACACAAAGCACTGTGAACGCGCTTTGTGTGCTGATAGCCTGTCAGCACTGCTGCGGGCGTGGCTTCAGCTGACAGCTTCAGCTTCAGCTGACAGCTGAAGCCCGAACCCACAGGGAGCTGACTGTCCACAATAGTGGTTGAAGGGGGGGGGGGGGGGGGGAGACCTACTCTCCTTCCCCCCCCCCCCGGCCCCCACCGCTGTGCGGCGGGTGGGGGCCCTAAAATTATCAATAAGGGGGGGGACCTACTGTCCCCCCCCCGGCCCCCACCCCTGTGCGGCGGGTGGGGGCCCTAAAATTATCAATAAGGGGGGGACCTACTGTCCCCCCCCGGACAGTAGGTCCAATAAGGGGGGGACCTACTGTCCCCCCCCGGCCCCCACCCCTGTGCGGCGGGTGGGGGCCCTAAAATTATCAATAAGGGGGACCTACTGTCCCCCCCCCTCCCGGCCCCCACCCCTGTGCGGCGGGTGGGGGCCCTAAAATTAAAATTATCAATAAGGGGGGGACCTATTGTCCCCCCCCGGCCCCCACCCCTGAGCGGTGGGTGGGGGCCCTAAAATTATCGATAAGGGGGGGGCCTACTGTCCCCCCCGGCCCCCACCCCTGTGCGGCGGGTGGGGGCCCTAAAATTATCAATAAGGGGGGGACCTACTGTCCCCCCCCGGCCCCCACCCCTGTGCGGCGGGTGGGGGCCCTAAAATTATCAATAAGGGGGGGACCTACTGTCCCCCCCCGGCCCCCACCCCTGTGCGGCGGGTGGGGGCCCTAAAATTATCAATAAGGGGGGGACCTACTGTCCCCCCCGGCCCCCACCCCTGAGCGGTGGGTGGGGGCCCTAAATACAAAGGGGGGGGGACCCTAGTTAACCCTCCCCCCCCCCCCCCCCAAAAAAAAAATTATCTCCCTACCTACCCCCCTCACCCTAAAAATAATGAGGGGGGGAACATTAACTAAAAACCTGTAAAAAAATAAAAAGAGATAAAAAAAACTTACCATTCGATGTTTTCTTTCTTCTAAAATCTTCTTTCTTCAGCCCAAAAAAGGCCAAATAAAAATCCATAATAACCGACGCAATTAAAAAAAAAAAAAAAAAAAAACCGAGCGCAAAAAAAATAATCCATCTTCACCCATGGAGGGCTCCGCGCAGACTGAGCTCCGCAGGGTGGGCAAGGCTTATAAAGCCTTGCCCCGCCCTGCAATTAGGCTAAGAACACTCTGATTGGTGGGTTTAAACCAATCAGAGTGCTCTTTGTCATTTTACAAGCGTGGGAAAGTTCTTTGGAATTTTCCCACGCTTGTAAAATGACACAGAGCACTGTGATTGGATGGATTTCAAGCCATCCAATCACAGTGCTCTGTGTCATTTTACAAGCGTGGGAAAGTTCTTTGGAATTTTCCCACGCTTGTAAAATGACACAGAGCACTGTGATTGGATGGCTTGAAACCCATCCAATCACAGTGCTCTGTGTCATTTTACAAGCGTGGGGAAATTCCAAAGAACTTTCCCACGCTTGTAAAATGACAAAGAGCACTGTGATTGGATGGCTTGAAATCCATCCAATCACAGTGCTCTGTGTCATTTTACAAGCGTGGGAAAATTCCAAAGAACTTTCCCACGCTTGTAAAATGACACAGAGCACTGTGATTGGATGGCTTGAAATCCATCCAATCACAGTGCTCTGTGTCATTTTACAAGCGTGGGAAAATTCCAAAAAACTTTCCCACGCTTGTAAAATGACAAAGAGCACTCTGATTGGCTCAAACCCACCAATCAGAGTGTTCTTAGCCTAATTGCAGGGCGGGGCAAGGCTTTATAAGCCTTCCCCACCCTGCGGAGCTCAGTCTGCGCGGAGCCCTCCATGGGTGAAGATGGATTATTTTTTTTTGCGCTCGGTTTTTTTTTTTTTTTTTTAATTGCGTCGGTTATTATGGATTTTTATTTGGCCTTTTTTGGGGCTGAAGAAAGAAGATTTTAGAAGAAAGAAAACATCGAATGGTAAGTTGATTTTATCTCATTTTTTCTTTTTTACAGGTTTTTAGTTAATGGTCCCCCCTCATTATTTTTAGGGTGAGGGGGGTAGGTAGGGAGATATTTTTTTTTGGGGGGGGGGGGGAGGGTTAACTAGGGTCCCCCCCCCTTTGTATTTAGGGCCCCCACCCACCGCTCAGGGGTGGGGGCCGGGGGGGACAGTAGGTCCCCCCCTTATTGATCATTTTAGGGCCCCCACCCACCGCTCAGGGGTGGGGGCCGGGGGGGGACAATAGGTCCCCCCCTTATTGATAATTTTAGGGCCCCCACCCGCCGCACAGGGGTGGGGGCCGGGGGGGGACAGTAGGTCCCCCCCTTATTGATAATTTTAGGGCCCCCACCCGCCGCACAGGGGTGGGGGCCGGGGGGGGACAGTACGTCCCCCCCTTATTGATAATTGTAGGGCCCCCACCCGCCGCTCAGGGGTGGGGGCCGGGGGGGGGGACAGTAGGTCCCCCCCCTCATTGATAATTTTAGGGCCCCCACCCGCCGCACAGGGGTGGGGGCCGGGGGGGACAGTAGGTCCCCCCCTTATTGATAATTGTAGGGCCCCCACCCGCCGCTCAGGGGTGGGGGCCGGGGGGGGGACAGTAGGTCCCCCCCCTCATTGATAATTTTAGGGCCCCCACCCGCCGCTCAGGGGTGGGGGCCGGGGGGGGGACAGTAGGTCCCCCCCCTCATTGATAATTTTAGGGCCCCCACCCGCCGCACAGGGGTGGGGGCCGGGGGGGGACAGTAGGTCCCCCCCCTTTTTGATAATTTTAGGGCCCCCACCCGCCGCTCAGGGGTGGGGGCCGGGGGGGGGCAGTAGGTCCCCCCCCTCATTGATCATTTTAGGGCCCCCACCCGCCGCACAGGGGTGGGGGCCGGGGGGGGACAGTAGGTCCCCCCCCCATTGATAATTTTAGGGCCCCCACCCGCCGCTCAGGGGTGGGGGCCGGGGGGGGACAGTAGGTCCCCCCCCTTATTGATAATTTTAGGGCCCCCACCCGCCGCTCAGGGGTGGGGGCCGGGGGGGGACAGTAGGTCCCCCCCCTTATTGATAATTTTAGGGCCCCCACCCGCCGCTCAGGGGTGGGGGCCGGGGGGGGACAGTAGGTCCCCCCCTTATTGATAATTTTAGAAAGCGAGCTGAGCTGTCAGTCAGACAGCTCAGCTCGCGAACGCGCATTCCGCGCACATGCGCGGTAAAGCGCTCAGGTTCTTCATAGGGCGGCATTCAATGCCGCTCTATGAAGAACGCGATTGGTCCAGCGCGAAGCCGTCCCATTGGGCCCCGCGATTTCGTCATTTTGACGAAAAAGGGGGCGCGGCCTAGCGGGGAGCTCGGCGCTGGAACGGAGGTAAGTTTTTAATATAAAAACACCGATTTTTTTTTTTTAATTAATGAAAGTTCATATAAAAGCAAGAAGGAAGGCTGGGGGACCTGTCTTTCTTGCTTTTATATGGTGACTATAGAGTCCCTTTAATTTAGTAGATTCAGCTGTTTTGACAACACGTGAAATTTCCCACAAAATGTCTAGCAATTCACGATACATGAATAACTCTACATTAGTCAACATAAGCAATAATGAGAATTACAAACCGCTAAATCTAATAATTATAAAAAGAAATCTGAATATTGTATTCACTGACTTTGTGTCATTGGAAGTTCTAGGTTGCAATAAATGTTTAAATATTTAAAGAAAGAAAACCAAATTCATTATTCAATTATATTAAAAGGTTAATTAAAAAAGAAAAACTCAAATATTTTCTATTTAACCCATGCAACCCACTACTCACTTATTACGTGTAAAATCACAGACTTGTTTTTTCTCCCGTGCTGGTTTGATGCTGAGATGGTGTAGGTACTGGCCTCTCTGAGCGTTATGTTCTGAAGGTGCAGGATCAGCTCTTGTCCAGTTACAGTGCTAACTAACCTCTCCTCCCCTCTCATCAATGTAACATTAGCAGGTGGGTTACTGTCTACTGAATATCGAAAAAGCACAGAGTCTCCATTGTCCACACTTACAGAGTCATTAGTAGCAGATTGTCCTACAAAACAAAAGAAGAATATCTAGAGAAAAACGTTACGTGTACCATGTAACAAACAGTGAAACATCTCTATTGACAAAGAAACACAGATATTATTTTCTAAAGCCGTAGAGTTGTAGATCAGAGACCCTATTAGAACTTGCAATTAATTTTTGTGGGAAAAATTTTAAAGAAATGGGTTAAAGTTTGCACTATGTATCAGTGAGTGGTGGTGACTCTTCTCTTACGTGTAATATTAAAGAGGAACTGTCACTTCCACAAAATTGGTTTTAATAAGTTATTATTAAAAAGAACTGTCACTTAGCTAAGAAAAGCTAAGTGACAGTTCTTCTGTAAGTCTGCGACTGTGCGTGTTCCTGGGTTTTGATTACCAAGGGTATGTGTTCATGTAACAATTGGAAAGTCGGAGAAACCAACCTTTGCTCTATGATCTTACACGACACTGCACTGTGACACACATTTTTTATATATCTTTCACTTACCGTAACACCCTTTGAGTTCTTAGATAACTTACTCAAGGGGACTATTAATGAAGAAGGGAGTTCTGTAAAAATAACTTGCCTACTGTATGGCGTAATAAACCTGTTAGAAAATGATCTCCAACTTGGCGAATAACGTGCCAAATTACTAATTATATCCAAAATAGTCTTCTCACCCTATTTAAAATTGGGTGAGACTGGAATAATATCTCATTTCTTTTTACTGGCATAGCAAGTGACTTATTAATTAACTAGATATCACTTGATACATAATAATCACAAGTTTTAAATCACATTTATTTCAAACCATTACAAGAGAGAAATTATATACTTAAAACTTAATGTGTGTTAAAGACGTGCAAGGTTTTCTCTGGCATTTTTACCATCAGATTCAGCTAAGTACATTGACTGGGGGCAGTGGCGTACACACAATCCATGGGGCCCTGGTGCGAAACTGATCCGTGGGCCCACCCACACCCTGACCCTCTCCCCACTAACTGTGCCCCCCCCCCTGACACACACATACAAACGCATACACACACACAGACACAACCCCCCGACAGTCAAATACATACACACTCACAGATACATACATACACACACAGACAGAGACACAGACAAACACACAGAGGCACACACATACAGAGACACAGACACACACATACATACACACATGCAGAGACAGACACATACATACACACACACACACATACAGAGACACAAACAGACAGAGACACAGCGACACAAACAGAGGCGCACACACACACACCCATACAGAGACACACATACACACACAGACACACATACAGAGACACAGACACACATACATACACACATGCAGAGATACAGACACATACATACAGACACATACATACACACATACATACAGAGACACACACACACATACAGAGATACAGACACACATACAGAGACACACACACACACACATACATACACACACACACATACATACACAAAATGTTTCCTACCTTGTGTGACTTTCCCTGGGGGGTGGCTCAGCCTGATGGGAGTCAGAGTTCCCACTCTGACTCCCTCCTCCTTCCTGTTTTCTCCCGCATGGGCTCTGTTAGCTAGGAGGAGTGATCGGGGAGTCACTTCCTCCCAGCAGTGATGTAATCACAGGGGGCCCGGTCGCGCTGTTAAAGCACCCAGCGCTGACCGGACTCCTGATAATCCATCTCCATCGGGTGGCCCTGACAGCATGGGCCACCCGATGGACCGCTTAACATGTGGCCCCAGCGATTTGCCGCACGGGCCGGGACCGCAAAACGTGGAAGGTGGTACCCGGTTGCGGTGGTCCGCAGGGGAACCGTGGTACGTACGCCACTCACTGGGGGGTATTCTCATCAACCTTTACATAAAGTTGAAGTAAAGTACATTTTCCTGATTTAACCAGCTAATGTAAACAGGTTTCTGGCAGGTAATATTTATGAATAATAAAACAAATAAAGAGTCAAGTAAAGATTGTAACCGTATTAGACCAGTGATGTAGATGTAAAAATCAGATAAAATTAGTATCTTGTAATACCTTTTTTTTATCGGACTAACATAATATTTTAATGACAAGCTTTCAGGAGAACCTCCCTTTCTCAAGTCTAAAGCATTTCTGAGCAAGACGACACATAGAATTCAACTCAACACTACTCAACTTTGAATTCTATGTGTCGTCTTGCTCAGAAAGCCCTAGTAAATGGAAATTCAACAGAATCTGCTATATTTTGCCATTTTAATTTAAATTCACTAGAACACATAAAATAGTGAATGAGCCCCTCTACTCTTTAATCCATTCACCTGAGTACCTTTTATAATTATAATGTTCAAAAAATACTTAATTTCAAAATTGCAGCTCTAGTCACAGCGTGCCTATTTATGCTAACATTTAGAAATTAAGTTTTGAAACCTCTACAGTTTTGATGTTTATTAAATATTTCTCTGTATGTAAATGCAAGTAGTAAATCTTAGTGGGGGAAAATAAAGCAAGAAAACAAGTTTAATAAGTAGAATACATCTCAGGATGTGAATCAGCGAGGTTCCAAGACTCACTGGAGGAATGATACTTTAATTACTTAAATAATGAAAACAAATATTAATACCTTGAATTTCAGAAGAAAAAGAAATGGATGGAGGATCTGAAACAGAAACAAAAATAATGATATCACCATTTAAGTAATATTATGATGTTTGCCATTCTCATCTAAGTGCAGAAAATGTATTGGTTTAAGATACATTAATTCACTGCCATAACTTTAGAGTGTTAGCTTTAGGAATATAAACGTGCATTCCTAAGGCTGTTTAGGTGAAAGCCGCCCCTTCGAGTGCATGAAAAGACATTTCACTTACTTTTTCTCTTTTGTTGTGCTTTCTCCGCAGCTGCCTCCATGGCTGAAATAATTGAGATTGATGACCTCTTTTCATTAGGAAAGCATTGGGAGGCTAATGTGCATGCACAGCAAAATGCCACTCAATGTCACTTAGATGGTTTAGCAAAAAAAATCGAGTAGCAGAGTTTTAGTGTGCGATGCGGATGGAAAAGTCTTTAGTGACTATCAGAGTAACAGCATCTAGAGGCATTTAAACCCTGCACTGTTTAGATTACAGAACAGCAAAGTTTTCTGCGACATGGTTAAAGCAACAGGGACATGGCACCCAGACAACTTCATCCTCTAGTGTCCCTTTAAATTCTAAGCAATGTATATCAGAGTTATTCACTAAGCTAGGAACTGTGCAGAAGTGCGAAAATTATAGATTGAGTATGCAAAATGTTTTAAAAAGTATGCATAAAGTACAAAAAATAAATATATAAACAAAAGAAAATCCTAAGTAAAACATTTTTTAACCTATGTTTTAATTTTGTTTTCCCCTTTCATACAGATATTTTGGTTTGTTGGTCTTTGTTTTGTTTGTAATATTTTCATTTTCTTTTTGAATTTGTGCATACTTTTTTATATTTTTTTGCTCACTCAATTCTCAATCTATTATTCTGTATGAGGTTCACTGAGCGTTTTTTTTTTTTTAACTAAACCAGTAGTTTGAATGATTTGCATCACTGAAGCTGTCTGTTTATTGAAAGTGTGGTTCACGTTAATTGTCTTCTGGCAACTGTGCAGAAGTGACAAGTTTTGGCTCATCCATAGGGACACCTAGGAAAGCACCAATGGATCAATCATACACAGACAGACACAGTATATAATGTGAGAGATACTTACACTGAACGTTTAGGGTAACTAAACTCTGGGGAGTTTTTTTCACAGATGGAAAAGTCACTGTGCAGGTTATAGATGTTCTGTGATCATCCTGAGACAGGGTAAAGGTGATTGCTGACTCTTTACACTGAGATATTTTAATATTCTTTCCCCCACATATAATATCTCGATCAGATACAGCCTTATTGTTCTTTTCAAGTTTCCCCCATGTGATTTCTGGAGCTGGCCCAGGGCATTTACCAGTTCCAGGAGGTTTACATGTCAGGGTCACACTCTTTCCTGCAACCAGGTTCTTTTGGGGAGTAATAATAATTTCTGGCTTTTCTGTGAGATCTACAGGATGACATTGAAAGAACAGAGTACAAGATGTGTGACACATGATGGAGTATCTTATATATAACTGTAGCAACAATAAATCACAAGTAACTGTTAAAGGAACAATCAAAATGGTTATGATGCCAGTAGTGCTTTGGCAGATTTCCAGGGGAAGGAGTAAAATTATTTTAAAATTTTTTGACTACTTGGGTCCACTCATCCAATGATTAATCCCATGTAGCCAGGAAGCTTCTGCACTGAGGTTAGTCCGCCAGGGCAGAGAAGCGCTCATTGGTTAAGAGTTGTCAGTTGAAGGTTGGGCTTTGCTCAATATAGTTAACTGAATCTCCTCTGCTTTGGAGCTTCACACTCTCAGCCCCAGTGGATCCCAAGTAAGAAGTCTAGCTGTTTTAAACCAGTCCAACTACTTACCCTGGCAGGATGCCTGTGCACTCTCAGCACACTAACCATTAGAGTAGCCTGTAGTGCTTATGGTGCTTGGAGTATTCCTATATGCAAACTGATCGCTGCACCTATTTTATGTATATGATAGATAGATGGATAAACGGATGGACGAACAGACAGACAGATAATATTTTATATAAATTAGGACAACCTGTAATGTTTTTTTACTATATATAACTGCTATAGGCCAGTGTGCCATGAACATCAACACATTCACAGAACTGCGGATTCTTAAATCTCATCTCTTTGGGCTAAGCAGCAACATGCCTAATATCTGTGAATTTGGTTATTTAGATTGTTTGGATTTCCCAACTTTGAATCTTAACTGATACTTGCATGTGTAAGCAGTAAAGCAGTCTAATACTGATTTATAGTGTCTGTAATCTAAGCTAATTGTCTGTGGGTGTTATAACTCTGTGCAGAATTATGTGATACGTGACATAACAATATGATTTTTTTGAGTTAGTCCATATTGACATCTCCCCAAATGCTTAAGAGACATTAAAGGGACACTATAGTCACCATAACAACTACAGCTTGCTGTATTTGTTCTGGTGAGTAGAATCATTCCTTTCAGGCCTTTTGCAGTAAATGCTGTCATTTTATAGAAAATGCAATGTTTACATTACAGCCTAGGGATAACTCCACTGGCCACTCCTCAGGTGGCTGCTAGATGTGCTTCCTGGGTCAGTGCTGCACAGTGTGACTGACAATCAGTGTCTCCACCCTCTGCATGCAGACACTGAACTTTCCTCATAGAGATGCATAGATTCAATTCATCTCTATGAGGAGATGCTTATTGGCCAGAGCTATGTTTGGCTTGTGCTGGCTCTGCTCCTGATCTGCCTCCTTGAAAAGCTCAGCCAATCCAAAGCTTTCATATGGGAAAGCATTGTTATTGGCTCAGATCTCCACTTCTGATTTTGTCAGCCAAGGAGGCAGACCAGGGGCAGAGTCAGCAGTCTGGAATAAAGGTAAGATTTTACTATATTTTGGGGGGCAAGAAGGACAGCACAGGGGGCTAGATGGTGTTTTTAATACTAAAGGGTCAGGAATACATGTTTGTGTTCCTGACCCTATAGTGTCCCTTTAAGGCACGATTACCCAGTTTTCATGAATGTTCATCCTTGTTATTTATTTAAAACTCCCCTTCCCCATAATTGTAACTGTTCAATCCTAGTAACATCACAAGGATGTGTTGACTGGAACAAAAGAAAGTATGTAGACATTTCAAGAAGAAAAACATGAGAGAAAGGTATGGGGAGGAGCTACATGTGGAACAATCTTTCCAAAGCCATCACAACATTTTATAAAAAAAAGACATAAAATATAGTAGTGTTTAAAGGTGCCTTTAAAATAATGTGCAACCAATCGAGAAGATTCCATAAGATTCACAGACTGTGTTCACTGATGATGTATTTTTCATTAAAGTGTGAATGACTGGGAATTCAGTGAATTATATATTTTATGGCAAAATATTCAAACTGAAAATATAGCTGACTTTGATCATTTTTCCAGTGTGTCAATTTTGGTCTAAAATTTTAAATTCACTTTAATTTCCAGCAATTATCACTTATCTTTTCATTTGAATAAGAGAGTGTATTCTGCTCCAGAATTTGGTTATGTGAGGGCATTGCCACCAAATGTGGGCATGATGTGCATCTGTTTGCTGGCATCTCCAGCATGTACCTGTGTCAGTATTGTGAATTTGTTTGATTTTTGCCGGTGTGTAGTGCCATCTGGTAATGCGCTTGTAATTATTCTCTTGGGCCAGAAGCGAAGTGGAAGCCTTGTGGGAAGATATAAATATCGTGTGCCATTGTTTTTGTGTTATTTCAAATTGTAATTCATGTGTCCAGTGTTTAGTGCATTTCGGTAGTCCCGAGGGTCGGGATTCTCTAATCGTCTGATATAATATGGATAGGATCTTTTTTGTGTGCGGGTGGGTCACGCATAGATTTTCAAACTTCGTCAGGATTCGGTCACCTTTAGGCAGTAGATCTTGAGTTTTAATAAATAGTTTTAGCTGGGTGTATTGCAGTATTTGGTTCCCTGTTGGATGATCATTGAGGAAAATTTGATGTAATGTCTTTAGCTTATGGTTTGTGAGCATATCTCGTAGGAGTAGTGTAGTTCCACTGTGGTAAGTATTATAATTCAATCCAGATTGTCCCCCTTGAAATTTCGGGTTATTAGTAAGCGGATAAAGAGGGGACGGGTATTGGGAGATAATAGTAGAGGACACTAATTTGTGCCAAATCTGAGATGTTGCTGTAATGGTTGGGTGTGGGACCTTGTGTTGTAGGGTATGTGTGAGCCTCTTGGGTAACCAAGGACGATCCTTCAGGGATACATTTGAGAACTCATTTTCCAAATGGACCCAGTGGTAAGCTGGTGTAGGACGCGTCCATTCGTATAATCTGCTCAGGTGTATTGCTTTATGGTACGTCTCTATATCGGGAAGGTTAAGTCCCCCGTTTTCTCTACTTGTGGTCAGGGTTGCATGAGCTATTCTCGGCTTTGTGAACGACCATATAAAATTGGTGAATAGAGTTTTAATTTTAGAGAAAAAACTGACGTTAATTTGAATTGGGATGGCCTGAAGAACATAAAGGAGACGAGGCAAGGCATTCATTTTTATGATATTAATCCTGCTGAACCATCCAAAGCAAGGTTTATTCCATTTTTGTAAGTCTTTATGAATGTCTGCCGTCAATGTGGGAAAGTTCAGGTCAAAAAGAAGTTTAAGTTTGTTAGGTACGTGGATTCCTAAATATTTGAGAGAAGTGGGCTGCCACGTGAAGTGGAATTTCGTTCTCAATTGGGTATTTAGGTATGTTGTGGAGAAGATGGGCATTAGGTCACATTTTGTGAGGTTGGCCTGGAAGTTTGATATTTTACCGTATAACTCCATTTCCACCATAAGAGCTGGTAAGGTGGAAGTAGGATTGGATATGGTGAATAGTAGGTCATCAGCAAATGCCATGACTTTGTATTCGTGTGAGCCTACCTGGAGGCCCTTGATGTGTTGGTTATCTCGTATCCCCTGAAGAAAGGGTTCCAGGACCAGAATAAACAAGAGGGGAGATAGGGGGCAGCCCTGTCTCGTGCCGTTCGTAATGGTGACAGGCTGTGTAAGCTGCCCATTTATACGCAGGCGTGCTGTAGGTCTCGAATAAATAGCAGCTAGACACTCCATCCATCTTGGCCCGAAACCTAGGGAGTCCATCGTGAGTGAGAGCAGAGACCAATTGACTCTATCAAAAGCCTTTTCGGCGTCTATTGCTAAAAGTGTACTGTGGATTTTATGTGTCTGGGCCCAGTGGATTAGGTTGATTATTTTCATCGTGTTATGTTTAGCTTCCCTTCCAGGTACAAAACCAGCTTGGTCCTGGTGGATCAGAATTGAAAGGAAGGGTTTAAGTCTATTCGCCATAATTTTAGTCAAAATCTTTAAGTCGATGTTAATGAGGGAAATCGGCCTGTAACTGCCGCAAAGTGCTGGGTCTTTACCCGGTTTTGGAATAAGAGTGATAGTGGCTTCTAGGCTGGTCTTGGGTATTAGGAGTGACAGTTTTTGTGTATTAAATGCCTCGATGAAGGGGTGTGCTAGGATCGGAGCTAGTGTTTTATAATATTTCACAGTATACCCATCTGGCCCTGGACTTTTACCCGTGGGGAGAGATTGAACTGTGCTAAGGAATTCTTCCAAAGAAATAGGTTCGTCCAAGAAGGCCATATCGTTAGGTGGGATCGTTGTTTTAATTCTTGGACGTAGATATGTAAGTATCTCTTCAGTGGTCGGTTGGACCTTTGATATGTTGTAAAGATTGGTGTAAAATTTATGAAATTCCTTAGTTATGTCCGGCATTTTTTGAGCTAGTATCCCTGAGTCTAAATTGATTTCTGAGATAAAGGTGGTGTGCTTATCTTGTTTCAGGGATTGTGCAAGTAATTTGTCTGCCTTGCCCCCTTTAGTGTAATATAGATGTTTTGTGAGCGAGAGTTTACGTTGAGCATGCAGTTGTAATGTAGTCGTAAGTTCTGATCGTTTTGCCAAGATAGTTTTGTAGGTGTCTATGGAGGATATGTGGTCTTGGTGTTTGGTCTCAAGCAATTGTAGTTCCCGCGTCAATTGTGTAATTCTGTGTTCCCTTTTCCGTTTAGACAAGGAGGCTATACGAATTAATTCCCCTCTCATTACCGCCTTATGGGCTTAATTATCACTTATCTTAATAATCTTGGGAGTGAACTTGTGATGTGACAAGAAATTCTCGGTAACCATTGTGAATGTACTTAATGGAACACTATAGGGTCAGGAACACAAGCATGCATTCCTGACCCTACAGTGTAAAAAACAAAATTGAAAATTACTGTTAACTTATAAAAAATGAGTAATTGAATTTTTTCATTAGGTGCCTTAGGAGACAGTGGATTGAGTTCTTGTATGCAAAATGTTTCCCGTTAGAGAAGCAGCACTAATTAAAGCTTTCAGCAGGGAGATTCTTGACATTCTAATCTCTTGGTAGGTAACAATGTTCTGGATCAGTTTGAACCAGGAGATCCTTTAGATGTATTTTTCCTTTTATAGCAAAACATTGTTTTTTGCTGAAGAATGTCTGGATGAGTGGGATCAAAACTAAGAATTTTCCATTTTTTTTTAACAGTTTTAGTTAATAAAGTGCTTGCTGTATTGTAAGCCATAGGGAATTCCACTCTTGGAGGAGACTCTTTTAACTCAGTAAGTTCTCTGTTGTTGTGTTTATCCTTGGCTTCTTGTAGAGTCTTGTTCAGCGTATTCTTGTATGTCCTGGTAGAGCATCCGCTTACTGAGATCTGTCAGACACCTGATGCGTGCTTCGTCTTTAGGCTCATCAGAGGATCCTCCCAAATCCTAGCAGTGATATTGGCTGCCACCGCATGGTCACTTCTCCAAACATGTACTGTAACTAGAATATCAGTGTTCCCACAAGGCTGCTAATTGGATCTCATGTATGTCCTGGTAGAGCATCCGCTTACTGAGATCTGTCAGACACCTGATGCGTGCTTCGTCTTTAGGCTCATCAGAGGGTCCTCCCAAATCCTAGCAGTGATATTGGCTGCCACCGTCCCACCGCATGGTCACTTCTCCAAACATGTACTGTAACTAGTGATTGCCATCAGAGACTGGACTTCCGGGGGAGACTTGCCATCCTGCCCTTATAACGGTTTATCATTGCAGGTGGTGTATCGTGGGGAGGAGGAATTTATAAACACCTTAGAAGGTAGGGCAGGGAGAATTTTTTCATTAAGGGGTGCCCTTCAATGCACGTTAGGGATAGAACATTGAGCATTTTACCATAAAGTTGGTATATCTTTATTTTTTACTATCTGCACCCACAAGTTACCAAACATTCAGATACTATAACTGTGTCTCACATTGTTGCCAGTGCTTCTGGTAACAGTCTCTGCTGTACTCTGAGGCAGTTTTGAGACACAGTATACTATTCCCTGCATGACCACTCTCCTCTCTTATCACGATTACACTTCAATATTAGAAAGTTGTGACATTTACTTCTATTCGACTTAAAAAGGTACTACAAATCCATTTAGCGAATACTCCCCAGATCTTGTTATAACCCAGTTGAAAACTTTCCACAGAATTCATATATCCAGAAACTTATTTGAGCATCTGGACTTTTATATAAAGTGGAGTTTGATTATACTAAGGGAATTCCTTTTATGACGTCCTTGAGTAGTAGTATTAGATTGTTTTTTACAATCTTTGTGACTACAGCTGCCATTATTCTGCAGATACACAGCTTGGGGTTATTAAGTTAACCGTATTGACACAAGTAGTCAATTGATTATATACCAGCCTTATACCATGTCAAAATGATTCATCCCATCTCTATAGATTCAGGCACTATTTAGTAGAATCTGTTTAGTTTTTTACACTTTTGTCTTCTGTATTTATTGTAAGTATTTATATGGTTTAATAATTATTAAAAATTATGTTTTATTATTTAGCACTGGTTTGATCATTTATTGGACAATTTACTATCCACATCACTTCCCTTGTCTTACCAATTCCAAATACTCCTTGCTTCCTATTGTTTCCTGGATATTCTAATAATTACTATTATTATTTTATTATTTATATAGCGCCAACAAATTCCGTAGCGCTGTACAATGGGTGGACTAACAGACACATAATTGAGATCAGACCACTGGACGTACAGGAACAGAGGGGGTTGAGAGCCCTGCTCGATGCTAGAGGGAGTGGGGTATAGTGACACAAAGGGTTAAAGTAGGGGAATTAAATAGTTTGTTAGAGAAGGGTTTATTGAGTGCTTGGTATGTCATTTTTGACAGTTGCAGGAAAGGAGTCATGGGGTGGGGGATGAGAGACCTGCTCACAGGGGTTACCCCCCAAAATAAGGAGTGTTTATCTCCATTAGGCTAATTGTCTGTAGTTGTTTTTTTTTTTTATTCTTTTTCAATTAAGTGTTTTACATTATATATCCCCCCATGTTTCCTATATATATATATATATATATATATATATATATATATATATATATATATATATATATATATATATATATATATATATATATATATATATACATATATATATATATATGTGTGTGTAATATATATATATTCACTTTGTATCATGGTAATTTGTCTTGTAAAGGCCCCAGAGGCAGAACATTTAATGAAATTTAATTTAATACATTATTATTGAAGACCTCTGCGTGCTTTCATTTTTCTGATCTCAATGTTATATGCAAGAGAAGCACAGGAGCTGTTGCTAATTCATAACATAGAATTTGAGTGCAGCACCCAGGTTAGATTTGTGTGTATATATAATAAACATCTTTTACATAGATAAGTAGAAAACCAGAAACTCACCTGTGATATTAACGTTTAGATGTCTTTGTATAAAGGTCCACTTTAATGTTGGGCCAATATTATCTTCAAGCCTGAACCCATATTTCCCGGCATATTGTTTTGCTGCATTATTTATGATTAGAGAGCAATCTCCATCACTGATGGTTCCTGTGGTTTGGACAGTTAGTTTGTTATTAGTGCTTTCTGATCGACGGTCACAATATTGTGAATCCCTGTATGCACATTTAGTCCAGAATCCTGTGGCACGTGGTGAAAGTGTTTTTGTCCTATTAATGGTAAAGAAACATGGGACAGTGACACACAGACCCTCCTGTACAGTGACATGTTCTGGCACGCTGAGTTTGTAATCTGCATCGTACTGACCACAGATACCTATGGAAAGAAAATAACAGTTTACCATCTAGAAACATTGAGTGAGAGCAAATCATGTAATAAATCCCACCCGCCCCCCCACTCACTAGGATATCGAATCTCTTTCATAGTTGTTGACAAATTACAGTTGTTGATAATAATACATAACATATCAACATCACACAACGAGTCACACATAATTAAAGGTTTCTAGATATTTAGCAATACACAAAGGTTTATTTTTGTAAAGATATTCTTTTAGTGGGTTCTTCACTAAACTGAGAATTCTCAGGAACTTAAAGGGAATTAAAAGTGAATCTCAAATTTAAAGCCAACATAGTTGAATTTGAATCATAGCAGTGACATTCTTGGACACTGAGTTTGTATTCTGTATTTAACGAATCACATTCAATATCTATGGAAAATAAATTATAGAAATTGCAGTTCGCATTCCATAAACATTAAAGGACCACTATAGGCACCCAGACCACTTCAGCTCAATGAAGTGGTCTGGGTGCCAGGTCCATCTAGGATTAACCCTGCCATCTGTAAACATAGCAGTTTCAGAGAAACTGCCATGTTTACAAATAGGTTAATCCTGCCTCTAGTGGCTGTCTCATTGATTTTCACGGTGAGAAGACGCCAGCGTCCATAGGAAAGCATTGAGAATTCTTTCCTATGAGACTGGCTGAATGTGCGAGCGGCTCCTGCATTCAGCCGATGACGGGAAAGGAGGAGGAGAGTCCCCGGTGCCGGGCTCGCGAGCCCGGCACTGGAAAAAAGGTAAGGGATTAACCCTTTCCTCACCCTAGAGCCCAGTGGGAGGGGGTCCTGAGAGTGAGGGGGACCCAAGGACCAGGGCAGGCGTGTCCATAAGGTGGCTCAGGCGGCCGCCTTAGGGTGCACCAGCCCGGGGGCGCAAATGTCCGGGTGACCGGCAGGAGGGAAACGCACAGTGCCCCTCTCCTGCCGGTCACTTCTTGTAGCGTGGTCGAGCGCCAATCTGCAGTGCCGCGGACTGTGTGGAGGGGGTGGGGATATGAACACGTCATATCCCTGCTCCCTCTGTAGCACACAGCGCGGCTGGCGCCTAGCAGGGGCGGAGCTACCGCCGGCCCCCTCACGTCAGCATGGGAGGAAGTCCTCCCAAGAAGAGAGCAGAGAGGAGGCAGAGAGGAGGGGGGCTGGGCAGGACCAGCTCCAAATCCCATCTACCTCAGGCAGCACTGTGGATCCCAGGTAAGCCACCCTCCTGAACCTGTCTGTCAGTGTGTGTATGTCTGTCTGTCAGTGTATGTGTGTGTGTATGTCTGTCTGTCAGTGTGTGTGTATCTCTGTCTGTCAGTGTGTGTGTGTGTCTGTCAGTGTATGTCTGTCTGTCAGTGTGTGTATGTCTGTCTGTCAGTGTGTGTGTGTGTGTCTGTCTGTCTGCCAGTGTGTGTGTGTGTGTGTGTCTGTCTGCCAGTGTGTGTGTGTGTGTGTGTGTGTGTGTGTGTGTGTGTGTGTGTGTGTTTGTGTGTCTGCGTGTGTGTGTGTGTGTGTGTGTATATATGTCTGTCAGTGTGTGTGTGTGTGTGTGTGTGTCTGTCTGTCAGTGTTTGTGTGTGTATGTGTCTGTCTGTCAGTGTGTGTGTATGTCTATCAGTGTTTGTGTGCATATGTCTGTCTGTCAGTGTGTGTGTGTGTGTATATGTCTGTCTGTCAGTCAGTGTGTGTGTGTGTGTGTGTGTGTATATGTCTGTCAGTGTGTGTGTGTATAGGTCTGTCTGTCTGTCAGTTTGTTTGTATGTCTCTATATGCCTCTCTGTTTCTTTACGTCTGTGTCTGTATTTCTGTGTGTGCCTGTGTCTATATGAATGTATGTCTGTGTTTGTACGACAATGTACCTGTATGTGTAGATTGCATGACTGTGTTTGTTTGATTGTGTGCCTTTTGTGACTGTGTGCCTGAATAATTATGTCTGTGTGCTTGTATGGTTGTGTGTCTGTATGTTTGTGTATTTGTGCATGTATGTATTTTTGCCTGTATCCATGTCTATGTGGGAGAAAAAGAGAGATAGATAGGGGCTGGGGGGAAGAAAGAGACAGAAAGGGGCTTGCGGGGAAGTAAGAAATACATAAGGAGACACACTAAAGGGCACAAAGGGGCCAAAGGGGTAAGACATTCAAGAGGTTGAATATGCAACACTAATGGGGGTAAGAAATTCAAAAGGGGGCTACGAGACACAGAGGTGAAGATGCATTGTTTATTTTTTTGGGGGGGGAGGCGTGGGGTGGGGCATCAAAATGCCTCTTCGCCTGTGTAGTCAAAAATCCTAGCACCGGCCCTGCCAAGGACCCTATAGAGCCAGGAAAACAAGTATGTTTTCCTGGCACTATAGTGGTCCTTTAACCCCTTAAGGACACAAGACATGTGTGACATGTCATGATTCCATTTTATTCCAGAAGTTTGGTCCTTAAGGGGTTAAGTGAGTGTGACCTAATTATGCTATAAATCCACCCTCCACTCACCAGGATATAAAGAATCTCTTTTGTAGCACTGGACAGTCAGCAAATAGGAATGTTATAGAGCAGCGTTCCCCAATTGGTGTTCTGTGGCGATTTGTGTATCTGCAAGTGGGTATCTGTGTGTTAGTGTATATATGACGGTGTGTATGTGTCAGTGTGTTTCTATGTGTATTTCTGTTTGTTAATGTGTATGTATATATGTGTGTATGTGCAGACATCCCAGCAATGAAACACCAACACAACATGCAATCACACCCCTGCAAACAATAACATGACATACAAGACACCCCTGAACTCCAACTCTAAAATGATACACTAACACTCAAACACACCCTTCACTCAAACGCCAATACTACACACAAATGTGCATGCGCATTTAAAATCCAACACTACATCATAACACACCACTGCACGTATATGCAAGCATAACATACAAACACACCCCAGTATGAAAATGCTAAAATAATATACAAATACCAACTCTATACCAGGGGCAGATCCAGAACCTAATCTCAGGAGGGGCGCTGGTAGATTATTTAAAGGAACAGTAAAGGCACAATAACCACTACTACCCTTTTATTGCTATATTGTATTCCTGTGATGCAGCCCTACTCTGATTTTGTACTGTTCTCCCTTAAATTTCTTCAAGGGTTAAGGGGGAACCTCTGTATAGGGTCGCTGCCTTGTTTCTTATCCTGGTTGATTAGTGCTGACTCTCCAGTGTCCTTCACAATAATCACTACAGCCCTCTGTAGTGGTTATGGCGCCAGATGTGCCATGGTGCCCTCCCAGAATAAGTAGTCAAACTGTTTACCTGGGGGTTAATATGTTTGTACAAGCACTTTGTGAGTGTTTTTTTTTTTTGTTAAGAAAAAGTGTTTAAGGGATAATTTCTAAAGGTTACGTTGTCATTTATAGAGATTTATGTTTTCTGCCTCTCTGAGCACTGTCCATATAGCTTTAACTCTTACAATTTCTTCCTAAAACCATGTTATAATTTCTTAATTTGCAGGAAATTCTCCCTCTGCTGAAACAAAATTCCCAAAGCTGTTTAAAGTCACCAGACAAATTGTGTTTTCCTGGAAAAGCATCCCTTCATCATATAGATGACCTGGCTCTAAATAGGCTACTTTGTAGTACACAGTATTCATGTTCAGCAGGATAAAAAACATTTAAACGCACTATAATCAATGTGTATTTCTGACACTATATTTCCCTGAAAGATGTTTAGGTTTCTGGCCCCCACCAGTAGGGAGTAAAAAGGGACTTTTACTTACCCTTTTCTCTCTTGCAGTGCTAGTCCCTGCACTGCTGTCCGGCCTCCTTGGATGAGATCATCAAGAGCGAAGTCTCAGCCAATCCAATGCCTTCCCATTTGAAAGCATTGGAAGGCTAGTGCACATAATAAATGCAGTGCTGTGCTAATCAGATGGCTATCTGCTGCATTCAAATAATTATGGGAGTTGGTGAACACCACACATTTGGTGCCAGTAGTGTCATAGTACTTCCCCCATTGTATGTAGTCAAACATAATGGTTTTACAGCTTCCCCAACAATGCATGAAGGCACTCATTGGTTGAGAGCATCAGCTGCAGGACTTAGCCCAGTGGAGGTAACGGAAACTCCCTGAAGGGGTTTATCACTCGAGGAGTACAGTAGAGGCATACCGTTCTTTAATGTTTTTTCTACTTACAGTGGGGGACACCAGGGCACTCCTGGCACCATAAACACTACTTTGGGCTCTAGTGTTTCCCAAGAATCATAAAATAACTAATAAACCTAACTCTATAGCATATAGTGAACTCCATACTGCCTTCTTACGGTTCCTGTTGTGTGTCAGCTAATTTTGTTCACTGATATATTCCAGTTGCCCAGCTGCATGCTGACCAGGCTATTCTGACCCCTTCGATACAATATTAAAGCAGTAAGTACATTGCCATTTTCTCCAATAGAACCATGAGTATTCTTTATATTTTCCGTGTGTGTGTGTCCCTCCCTCCAATTCCTTTTTTTTTCTTTTTTCTGTTTATTTGGAATCCAGACCAGATGCATTTTACATTGAGCACACAATCCATCCATTATGGGTGCCCCTGTGATGGTGACCCCAGGAATGCATACATTTGAGGAGAGTCTGTGGAAACCATTCAGCAGTAAGTATTGCAATTCGCATGTTCATCTCCCATGTTAAAATGTTAAAATGAGTGAAGGACCCACCGATATTGGAGTACTGTGACGTAGTGGTGGATTTAACACAATATGGTCATATGGTGGAACTGAATCCCTATAATCCCTATAATTGTTTGCCAAGATAGCTGATTTTAAGTAACCATGTAAAACTATTATTTTGATTTTTTTGTCTGTGCACTGTTCTTTAATCTGTATTTTGTAATTGTTTTGCTTGTTGTTACTAATCATTGATTAGTGCATTACACTAAAGACATTTTTTACAATTTACAATTTAGCTGCGAATGATTGTTTCTCAGTGCCCTATAGTCAAAATAGCTAAATTGAAAAAATTCTCCAAGTCAGCTAAGCTTTCAGTTTGGTTACTCTGACCTTAAATTTGAAATTAACTTTGAATTTACTGTAAATCTCACATTAGTAAATATCCCTGTGTGTTTATATGACCATTACATTTGAAACATATAATTGTTACTCACCCTTCCAAAGCAGAAACATGATTGTAATAATCCCAAATCTGCAACCGTAGTCTCTCCGTAACGACATACTGACACAACTGAAGCAACCTTCAACTACCACGCAGTCTGTGAATCATACAAACATTGCAAAAGATTTTAGCTTCCCCTTCAGATTCATTATCAGCAGAAATACAATTTGATACTTTGTGTCCCAACACCCAGGCGTTAGATTGTATAACCTTTACTGTGTAATTATTGGGGGAAAAATTAAATTGAACCCCTATCTTTAAAAGTTTACCCCAACTATAGAACAGTGTTTACAGAAAACACTGGATTGGATTAGAGGATCCCTTGCTTTGCTCTCATTAACCCGCCCCCCAGTAGAAAATAACATTAATAAATAAATAAATACATAAATACATAAATAAATACATTTATCAAGTTAAATTATACTTAGAAATACTTTTTAAAGACCTCTTCTCATCTATTTGCACTTTACTACATAACTAACAAATACAGCTAATGGCATGTCAGTTTCGAGTTGTGTTTTAAAGTTGTATTTGAGTTTGTATTTGAGTTGTGCTGTGTTTTAAAGTTGTATTTGAGTTTGTATTTGAATTGTGCTGTATTTTTCCTGGGGTTCTATATAATATGCAAGGCTGTTATTACGCTGTCTGGCATACATTATAAATTACCAAGATTGCCAGGCCGGTGAAGGCCAAATGCACCTCCACCCACACAGCAATAGAAGAAAGGATGCAACACCAAGCATGCGAGTTCCCAGGGCAGATAGTCTTAGTACAGAGTTCTAAGTTCTGCATATTATTTCCTGCTGTGTTTACCAGCTCAGGAAATAGCTGTGTTAAACTGTCCTCTTTATATACCTATTTACCCCAACACTTCATTACAAATATTACCTCAAAGCGTTTTGTATTTTTAATCAAAAGATTTTTCTAAAATAATTCAGTCTCCAAAAACAATTTAGCTACTGAAATAGCAAAATCTAAACATGAATAAAACACGAGTAAGAGAAATAATTATCTGCATATCTATTTGCTCTTTGTTTGGAATTGTAAGATATACATTTTCTCCAAACTAATAAAATTCACAGAGTTGAAATAAAAGTAGGTATCTATAAATAAAGCCGCTATCGAGTGAATCGTATCGACGTTACATCATTAGTTGTATGAAATATGCATTTCAAATACGGTCAATTGAAAACCAACATTTAAAATTCAAACATTTTAGAAAACAATTAACCAACGACTTTTACTCGTTACTCTACTCTTTGATTAAAATTAATTTGAATATTTGATTTAAAACAAGATTATTACTAGACCTGGGCATACGTTTTTAGGCAAATTGCAATTCATATAAATGTTGGCTGTTATTATTTATACTATTTAAAGGCTGAACTTGATGGATGCAAGTCTTTTTTTAAGTCTAACTATGTAACTATTTATATTTTGCAATACATTGCTGAACCACGACATAGGGGACTATAAGACTACCCACATTCATGTATTTTATTTCGGATTATCCACACTTTTTCTCCATGCACAACTCTAATTATACTACGTTGTAAGTTTTAAAGGTTTACCCCGTGCACCATGACCACTCCAGTGATATGAAGTAGTCATGGTGCCTGGAGTCTGTATTTACAGGTTTTCATTATGAGATTCTGCATATATGGAGATAAACCCCATTGGTGCAACTCCACCTCCGGTAACCTAACTGGGGTGGAATTAGCCAGAAGAGTTCAGAGTAGTTAATGTTAATTCTGTGCAAATTTGGTGGCTCGCCAGATCACACAGCATGTAGGTGCCAGACAGCCCAACCCTCATCCAATCCCCTGACCTCCATACCCATCCAGGGAACTTGGCCTCAGTGCTGGAATAAAAGTAATCCTTCCGCCCTTCCCTGGGTTTTCTTCAAACACTCTTTTTTTGTTTGGTGACATTTTCACTCTTTAGCTCTTCAATGATATTATTAAATACATATGAACTACACAACCTGTTAAAAATATTATGTTGCAGGTAAGTGTATGCTCTAGTGACATCGATCAAAGGAGGCCAAACAGTACAAGCTGCTGAGATTGATTAAATTGCTCATTTCATGAAACTATCACAAATGTCCAGAGTCTTTTAGGAAATAAGCCATATAACATTGACAAGACGTTTTGTCAAGTAACTGAAGTCTCAAAAAATGTGTTTCATACCACGTATAAAACACCGGAAAAAAATCAGTAAGCCAGTAAAACCAGTAGGCCAGTCCTTCGGCAAACTTACAATAAATAGGAGAGAGAGACAGCGCTAATTAACCAACAGGCAGCAACCCTGAGAAAAGGAACCCCTCTAAACCCTTTTAAACAAGATAAAAATAAAATATAAAAAAGGGCTGCGCCACAGTAGATAAACAATGTCCAATTCCAATAGTGGAAATAAATATAAAAAAGTCCAACCTAAATGTTCTCACTGTCGTTCTAGAGTGTTGAATACGGGAACAAGGTCTTCCGATGTAATTTGGATAATATAGAAGATAAAAAAGGAAAACAACCAATAGTGCAATATGTATAGCTCAGATGAAATAAAATTGGAGTAATGGTAGAGAACTCACATATATAGCTCAGATGAAGCTCTTATAAATGTGAGTTCTCTACCATTACTCCAACCCTTCAAAGGGTTATAGAACTAACAAAGCTTCCTGTGTAGAACCACACTATTGCAGACACTCAGGGGAAATGTATCTGTCCACAAAATATATAACTGGGGATAAACAACGTTTCATCTCTATCTTCTTGCATTTTACTGGTCAGGGTGATGGAAGCTATAGACTAGGAACTGTCAGAAGGCTACAGAGATCACATGGATATTAGGGAGATGTATAAGATGCAATATGATATAGCTTAATATGGACTCTAATAATACTTATTACATACACATGATACGTATTCAATAAAGATTTTGCATTAACTTTCCCCACATCAGTCAGCCTGTACAAGCACAGCATCAAATCAGGGGATTGCATTTGTTTGGAGGAGAATGAGCAGATTCTCAATTTCCTCCTGTTTTGAATCAGCAGATTGCCTGGAACCACCCGGTATTAATGGGTAGACTTTTATGGTCCTGCTGTAAATGGACAAGTTCTAAATCTCCTTAAGCGGAATTTATGAATGGCCAAGTTATGTAGTTAGATAGATAGACAGACAGACAGACAGACAGACAAACAGATAGATCTTATATAAACAAAGGACAGCCTGTAATGCTTTTATTTGATGAGCTGGTCTACAATTATCTATGCTACCTATCATACATTGTTTTCTTAGATTGCACCTTTCAACATCAACACCCAGGAATAATGAATAATGAACATTGAGTTTCCTCCATTATGCCGTGGTATCATATGAAAAAAAGTGTTGACATGTGCAATTCATAAAATTCTAATAAAGAAATGTTGTTGCAGATACAACTAACAAGGCTTTAGCTCACCACACTGTGAGGAAAGAGAGAAAGAGAGAAAGAGAGAAAGAGAGAGAGAGAGAGAGAGAGAGAGAGAGAGAGAGAAAGAGAGAGAGAGAAAGAGAGAGAGGGAAAGAGAGAGAGAGAGAAAGAGAGAGAGGGAAAGAGAGAGAGAGAGAGAGAGAGAGAGAGAGGGAAAGAGAGAGAGAGAGAGAGAGAGAGAGAGAGAGCAAGAAAGAGAGAGAGGGAAAGAGAGAATTGCATTGTCCCGTACTTACATTACATGTCAGGTGTCAGTGTCTCTGTTTCAGTGTCTTGTGGTCGCTCTGTCTTAGTGTTAACCTCCTCTTTACTTTGACAGTTCCTCCTCTTTTGGTCATGTGGTGAACATACTTATTTCTTTAATTCTTAATGTTGAAATACTCTTGCGTTCTATTCTATTTCTGCATTGATTTCTTGTTTGCTTAATGCTATATCTTCCTTTTTCTCTCTTTTCACATGTTATAAATCACATGTGTGCATTGTGTCTCTATCTGTGTCTCTATTCTTGGTCAAGATGAATGCATGGCCCAGAATATAATCACTGATTACATATATGGAGATAATGTATATAGGAAAAAATATGAAGATAAAAAAATATTTTTGGGAATTGTGACACACACACACATACACATACACACACACACATACATATTTATATATATTTAGTGTGGCGCAGTCACAGAACTTTTTAATGGGGAAAAAAAATCAATTTATTTCCAAAAACTGTGATTACATATTTGATTAACCCCTTAAGGATGGAATCAATTGTGCAACTTCTGTGTTTATTTGACTATATGTCTGTTCAACCATGATTTACCTCTTTCATATGTACTGCACCCACACTTATTATATATCATTTTGTTGAAGGGAAATATGGCTTTTACTCCATATATACTATTTCTAAATGAAACATAATTTAATATAAATAAAATCTAAAGAAGTGTGAGAAATTAAGAAATTTAGTTATTTAGTTACTAGTTTTAGTTCTGCGTAGCATTTTAACTGTGAATATCATAATACTGTTAGCTTTCACTGCAATAAAATACACATATTTGTGTTCAGTGATGTTTCATGAGTACAACAGTACCCCCCCCCCCCCCCCCATGAACAGATTTTATGGTGTTTTCAAAAGTTACAAGGTCAAATTTTTACACATTGAAATTAGCCAGATTGGTTTGCCAGCCTATGTTGCCTTTGAGACCATATGGGCAGCCCAGGAATAAAAATGAACCTCATCATGGCATACCACTTGCAAAAGTAGACAATGCTGGGTATTCAAAATTGGGTGTTTCTAGTCACTTTTTTAGTGACAAACCCTGCCCAAAGTTAGCGTTCTCATTTCTATTTCACACAAAAAAGGCTCTTCCACGATGATATGATCAGCATTATACATTTTACTGCTCTACAACACTCATATTTGTGATAAGCAGTGTCTCACAAGTACAGCAATACCCCCATGTCCAGATTTCATGGTGTTTTTGAAAGTTACGGGGTTACATTTGAAACCTCCTTGGTGAATAATCAAAGAGAGCCTTTTGACATATTTGTCAAGTGACAGAAGTCTTAAAACCGTTATTTCATATCACCTACAAAAACGCTGGAGAAAATCAGTAGGCCAGCAGCAGTGGTCCCAATTTAGCCTAGACTACCATGCAACAGGGGACTCATGGCAGGTTTCAGGCTGCTGATCTTTTTGGGCACACTCAACGAGCACTGGATTCAGACAGATTCAATTACTGACAGAGATGCTACGAGCACTGGATTCAGACAGATTTAGTTACTGAGAAAGATGCTACGAGCACTGGATTCAGACGGATTCAGTTACGGAGAGCAATGCTAGAAGCACTGGATTCAGACGGATTCAGTTACTGAGAGAGATGCTACGAGCTCTGGATTCAGACAGATTCAGTTACTGAGAGAGATGCTACGAGCACTGGATTCAGACGGATTCAGTTACTGGGGGAGATGCTACGAGCACTGGATTCAGACAGATTCAGTTACTGGGATAGATGCTACGAGCGCTGGATTCAGACAGATTCAGTTACTGAGAGAGATGCTACGAGCACTGGATTCAGACAGATTTAGTTACTGAGAAAGATACTACGAGCACTGGATTTAAACAGATTCAGTTACGGAGAGAGATGCTACGAGCACTGGATTCAGACGGATTCAGTTACGGAGAGCAATGCTACGAGCACTGGATTCAGACGGATTCAGTTACTGAGAGAGATGCTACGAGCACTGGATTCAGACCGGTTCAGTTTCTGGGGTAGATGATACGAGCACTGGATTCAGACAGATTCAGTTACTTAGAGAGATGCTACGAGCACTGGATTCAGACAGATTCAGTTACTGAGAGAGTTGCTACGAGCACTGGATTCAGACAGATTCAGTTACTGGGATAGATGATACGAGCACTGGATTCAGACAGATTCAGTTACTGGGGGAGATGCTACGAGCACTGGATTCAGACAGATTCAGTTACTGGGGGAGATGCTACGAGCACTGGATTCAGACAGATTCAGTTACTGAGAGAGATGCTATGAACCATCCTCTTCTGTTGAAAAACAATATCTGTACATTGAAGGGCAGAGATTAGATAGATAGATAGATAGACAGTGGTGTATTTTGGATTTGTGCACCCCCCAAATCTAAATTTGCCCCGCCCCAATTTGTGTCAAGGCCACTTTTTTGACTGACAGACACGTGCCCTCATTGATAAATGCACTGACATGCACTCAATTGCAGATACACAGTCATTGGCACACACATACAGTCATTGGCACACACACTGTTTAACCAACACACACTTTCACCGACAGGCACACACTGACACACCCACTCACTGACAGACACACACTCTCAGATACACATAAAATGACAGACACACACTCAAATACATACCCATCCTCACTGATTTGACACAGTCTGATAGACACTTTTACTCACTCACAGACACGCACTGAAAGCTACACTCACCCACAGACTCACAGAGCGTGAGAGAGCAAGAAGAGCAGAGGACAGTGCTTCCTTGCTGCCTGGCTAGAATATTTGTAGTTTAACACCATGGGGGGGCCCTAAGAAGGACAGCCCCAGGACACGAGGCAAACAAGGCATTTATTTGGACGTTTGGGGTGGCGTTTTTTAGCGCCCCCCTGAAAGTGCCGCCCTAGGCAAATGCCTTGTTTGCCTTGTGGTAAATACAGCCCTGCAGATAGATAGATAGAAGGGAGAGCAATCTACAATTCCGAGTTTAGAGTGTTAGGGTTGATCATATCTGAATATGCTGCCATACCCCTCACTATTATATACTTTAAAAGTATATGAAGATAGACAGACAGACAAATGGAAGTGCACTCATATAATAGGCAGACAGACTGACTGCTAGACCTGTACTTACATTACATTTCCGATGGCAGTATCTCTGTTTCAGTGTCTTGTCATCACTCTGACTTTGGGTTTAAACTCCTCTTTCCTTTGACAGTTCCTCCTTTTTGTTTATCATGTGATGTCTATTATTATTTCATTTATTTCACAACATTCCTATATTTTTACACATCGCTCTCATAGTTCTGCATTGCTTTTCTGATTGCCTAATGTTATATATTTTTCTTCTCCCTCTTCTTTTTCATCATACTTGTTAAACCACATTAGTGTTTTGTGTTAAAACCCCTCTCGCTAACTCACGTAGTTCTCTCTGTCTCATCTGTCATTCTCTCTCTCTCTCTCTCCTTTCTCCTCTCTCTCTTATTCTTCATAGCTCTCATCTCTCTATTTATAAATAGCTAAACATATAATGTAGACATGCCCTCCGTTCACTCATCAGGTTACTGGTTCTGGTTTTGTCTGAAAAATAATCACAATTACCGAGCGACTGCCACAAGAAACCACCTTCTAGGCAGTCCAAGTCCTTGGACTGGACTGGACTTTTCCAACAGTCATGGGAAAAAAGAAAGTCCACCCTTTTTGAATTCCGGACAACATATGACATGTTGCAATGTGCCATGGTTTATTTAACAAAATTAAAGCCAAAATGGAGACGCCATATGTGAATAACTAAGTACACCATTACTGCCTCCAAACGAATTAAGAGGCTAAGTAGCAGACAAGTGCTGCTAATCAAATGTCCTTGCTTAATTGATCATCAGCAAGTGTGACCACCTCTATAGGAGCCTAGGTTTAAGCAGTTTGGAGGAAAAACATCAGCAATGATCTTAGAGAAGCAATGGTTTCTGTCCATCCAACTGAGATATATTTTAAAGTCCATCATTCTACAGTGAGAACTATTATTCAGAAGTGAAATACATTGAAGACAGTTGCCAATCTTCCCAGAAGTTGACATCCTAGCAAATCCCCCCCATTGTTAGACCTTGCAATGCTAAGAGACATTGCAAAAAAAAAAACAAGAGTTAAATCTTAGACTCTACAGGTCTCAGTTAGCGTGTTAAATATTAAAGTTCATGACAGTCCAATTGGAAAAAGACTGAACACGTATGATTTGCTTGGAAGGATTGCCAGGAGAAAGAATCTTCTCTCTAAAAAGAACATGTCAGCTCGGCTTAGGTTTGCAAACGTGCATCTGAACAAAGCACACGACTTCTGGAACAATGTCCTTTGAACAGACGAGACAAAAGTGGAGATGTTTGGCCTTAATGCACTGTGCCACGTTTGGTGCAAGACAAACACATCATATCAGCAGAAACATCTCATACCAACTGTCAAGCATGGTGGTGGAGGGGTGATGATTAGGGCTTTGCTTTGCAGCAATTGAGTTAACAACAAAATCCTCTGTACCCACAACTAAAGCTTGGCTGAAATTGGGCCATGCAACTGGACAATGATCCCAAGCACACCAGCAAATGTACAACAGAATGGCTGAAGAAGAAAAGAATCACAGTGTTGCAATGGCCCAGTCAAAAGTCAGACCTCAACCCGATTGAAATGCTATCGCGGGACCTTAAGAGAGCTGTGCATAAACAAATGCCGGCAAACCCCAATGAACTGAAGCAACTTTGTAAAGAAGAGTGGCCAACATTCCTCTAATATTACGTTTAATATTGGGTTTACTTATACTTATATTTAACAATATGAATGTGTGTGGGGTGAAGATAAAATGTGGAAATTTACATCTCCTTATCTTGCAGCTTGATATGTAAAACCATAGAATTCAAAGAGGGTGTAGTTAGTTTAACTAGTCAGTATCTAAGGGGTTTTTTTCTGTCCATGAGCAAAAATGAACAAAGTTGTAAATTTTGCCACAAACAATGTGCGATATAAGTCTCATATGTTTTAAAATCAGCTGAGGCCGAGATATGTTGGGAAGACAGTCTGATCCTATTAAAGGAAAACCAGATTTATAGAATGTTTCACCTTGTAAAAGGAAATTGTCGTTTTCTGTTATGTTTAATATTGGGTTTGCTTATACTGATATTTAACAAATGTGAATTTGTGTGATGTGAAAATAAAATATAGAAATTCACACCTCCTTATCTTGCAGCTGGACACATCCATTTTAGCATCCTGTAAATTGGTGTTGCAAAAAGCCATCCTTTTCAGCTGGCATCCAGCCTAGAGAAAGTATACTGAGAAAAGGAGAAATGCGACAATGTTTCTTGCTCTCCAGTTAATTTCCCTGAGTTTGGATTGTTTGTACGGGATATTTATGTAATTTGCTAAATTATTGTAAAAGTAGTTTAAGAATTTGGTAATGGTTTGACTACTTACTTCAGGTCCTCTGGGCTCCACTTCCTGCCTCTCTCCTTCCACTGCTGAGAGTCAGAAGCTCTTGCCTTGAACTTCTGTTAGCTCTCCTGAGCTAAGTTCTACAGTGTACAGTGTAGGGACAGTTCATTGGCTGAGAGTTATGCCATGTATCATTAAACTTAAAGGGACGCTAAACATGCCCCTCATCTCAGTCAATGATCTTATTATGCCTAGTGCTTTTCTGAACTCATCAACTGGCTTTTAGTTTCTCAGTCTTGGCCAGGTCCCTCAGAGCCTAAGGCTTTTTTGTCATGACCGATATGCTCATGGTACCCTAGACATGTTATGTGGTGTCTAGGGTACCATGCTACAAAACTTGATAGCTCCTCACTCACACAATCTTTTGAACTTTCAAGAATAAGTGACAGAACAATATATTCCCCAGATCTGTCTGACATAATGCAACCATCAATCTGGCCAATGAGCTGGATAATGGGCCTGTTCCATTGCAGCTGTTCAGTGTAATCTGTTAAGGGAAGAAAATACCCCGCCGGAAGCATATAACATTACCATGACCAAAGTGGGCACAATTTTTTGCCAAGTCGTCTTACCAGAGTAGCTCCATGCCCACCATAAAAACCAAGGCAACCAACTCACTTTGGATTCCAAAGTATGGAATCCAATGAAGCAGAAGTATATGAAGTATACAAAATGTATTAATACATTTTCACAAATCAAAGTTAAAAATAAGAAGTGCACACAAGGAGAAGAGGAGTTGTGTAAAAAAACACCAGACAGAGGACGCTAACACGTTTTGTGTCACAGACACATTCTCAGAGACCCACCAGATTGTGCCCATGTGTACCAGTTCACTTTAAGAAAACATTTCTACACTCAGAGGTACATCTATAGTGAAGAGATGTACAACATTCTAGCATTCTGATATGTAGAGTTAAAATGTCTTTTACCACCAACCCACTCATTCAAAGGATTTTTTATCAACCCTCAACAGCATGCTGGGAAACCTATAACCCTAAGCCACACAATCGTAACAGAGCTCCAACCCTGAGAAAAGTCACCACATGAGAAAGCAGAAACATTAAAAACACATATTCTGTGGACTATATTTTGGGCTGTTTTCTGTTTAACAGATATAATCTAATGACTATACAAGAATCAACGTACGGTACATTAAAAATAGTTTGACAGGATATCCTTCTAAAATGGGCTTCCCATAAACATCTGTAGCATATCTGTGGTAAGCGGGACTTATACTGTAATAATTTTCTACTGGCATTAACAATTGGCATGAAAGTGGAGAAAAGGATTGTCAGCTGGACCTGAAGATTTGCATTTGTGGCTAATTATTTTAAATGACCTTAAACATAGCTAGTTGTCACCAATCGTGTCTTGTAGTGCCAGGGTGTACTACACCAAAGGCCATGGTTTGGGAGTGCATGAGTGAGTCTCAGAAGCTTATATTAAAGGACCACTATAGTGCCAGGAAAACATACTCGTTTTCCTGGCACTACAGGGTCTGTAGGTCCCCCCCACCCTCTGGGACCCCCTCCCGCCGGGCTCTAGGGGTGGAAGGGGTTAATACCTTACCTTTTTCCCCCGCCGGGCTCCCTCGGCATGGGGAACTCTACCCCTGCTTTCCCTGTCATCGGCTGAATGCGCATGCGCGGCAAGAGCCGCGCGCGCATTCAGCCACTCCATAGGAAAGTATTCTCAATGCTTTCCTATGGACGCTGGCATCTTCTCACTGTAAAAATCACAGTGAGAAGCGCGAAAGCGCCTCTAGCAACTGTCAATGAGACAGCCATTAGAAACTGGATTAACCCTATTATAAACATAGCCGTTTCTCTGAAACTGCTATGTTTACAGCAAAAATGGTTAAACCTAGCTGGACCTGGCACCCAGACCACTTCATTAAGCTGAAGTGGTCTGGGTGCCTATAGTGGTCCTTTAATTTTATGTATCTGCTCATGAGTATGACTGTTTCATTTTTAACATGTAAATGTTAC
Organism: Pelobates fuscus; assembly: GCF_036172605.1. NCBI lineage: Eukaryota > Metazoa > Chordata > Amphibia > Anura > Pelobatidae > Pelobates > Pelobates fuscus. The sequence goes on from NC_086327.1 coordinate 16,606,182, forward strand.
TCACCCTTGCAAAGCAAAAACATGATTGCAATCATCGCAAGTCTGGAACCATAGTTTGTCCTCACCCACGACCTGGCAAAACTGAAGCAATCTTCAACTAGTAAGAAATCTGTGAATCATACAAAAATTGCGTAAAATATCAGTTTTCTCATATTCAGCAGAGATACAATTAGATTCTCCACTTCCCAATACCCAATCATGGGATATTATATCCTACACTGCTATGTTATTGTTAAAGGGACACTCCAGGCACGATAACCACTACAGCACAAATAATACTAAATGATAGTCACTTATAAGTTGCGATAGTTTTTTTTTTTTTATTTATGTTTTCAAACAAATGTTTAGGTTTATTTTCTGGTTATGTTGATCATCTTTCTTGTATCATTGTATGGATGTCAGTTTCTTTTCTACCATACATTAGAAACTACTAACATTACTAACATGCATATTCACCAAAATGAGAATTTAAAGTGAATTCAAAGTGAATTTCAAATTTAAGTTAAATTAGTCTGGAAAAATTGAACTGGAAAAATGATCTAATGTACAAATGCACATTCACTCATTCAGCAACATAGATTGCATCCAATATGAGCACACATATTCTGTTCTGATGCAGATGGGCTGTGCCGGGACCAAGTGATGCTGTGGAGTCAATTCTACTATATCTTCTAATAGGCTTTGTTGCAGATATCAACACAGCAAATACTTCAAAAAAGGTGCAAGTTCACCATTCATAAACATACACTCAACTGCTGGAGATATTAAAAGTTGTAAAACATATATGCATTTTTTTTTATAAGTAAATACATACTTTTTCAAGATCACAGGATCTTGGAAAAGTATACATTGATATATACAAAATGAGCCGATGGGGATCCAAACCAATAGGTTAAATTTCATGTTATTACTAATGTGCCCTTGTTTGCTTGCCACTCTATAAGTTGTTTTTATTTTTGGAAAAGTATTTGATTTTAATACGGCAGCCCTTTCAACTGCATGGGGCACTTTATTGATGAATCGGCTGAGGAACATACTTTATAAAAATAATACTTTATTAAAAAAAAAAAGGACTTAATTTAATATTTTTGAATAAGTTTTTCAAATACTTTTTGCAAAATATTCAAATATATCATACATAAAAAAATATCAATCTATCAAGAAATATCAAAATATTAAACTATTTAAAAATATATATTTTTTACATACCGGTAAGTTGAAAAGCTCCCTTCTCATTTTTATACCTGAAGCCTTTCTTTAAATTCAAATAATTAAACAATATAAAGTCCAGTAATAAAAAAACAACAAATTCTAACATGATGCTCAAACTATCCGACTACATACGGGGCCATATGACATTGTCCAGATTGTTTAATTCAGGCCCAAATCGGCACAAATTTGGTCTAGATTTCAGCTGGAAAAAAATGCCACCAGAAATCCGGGCCATCCCTCTAAAATAAGTTCATACCCCCCATCCTAATAATAGTGAGGTGGGGGGCAAAAAAAGGAAAAAACCTTTTAAAAAGTATTACACTTACCATGTAAGGTCTTCTTTCTTCTAAATTTTTAGCTCTTCAGGTGCAAAAAAGGAGAAATAAAAATCCATGATATCCAACGTCACTAGCTGAAACAAAAAAAGGTCAGATCCCTCCAAAAAAAACATACCAGAAAAAATAAAAACACAGTGCAAGAAAAAAATAATACATCTCATGGAGGGCTCACCGCAGAATGAGCGCTCAGAGCAGAGAAATATATTTTATAGGCATTCAATGCTATGACAGTTTAGGATCTACTGATCATCAGTCAGTGTGGTTTAATATAAGAAACGTGACTTCATACAAAAACAAAAGTTTTATACTTCAGAAAAACACACTTTTCTAAAATTAGGATATGTGTAAATGAGACTGGAGCAATTTAAATGGAGTTCAGGAGAAATGTGGTTATTTTAAAGTTTGACTGCTGAAGGCAACAGAAAATTCTATTATTCTTGTCAATAAGAGCAGAAAAATTAAGAAACCACTGTGGTACTCCGTAGAAGTGGCCAAAATAGTAAAAAAAAACGAAAAGTCAACACTTAGTAATTATAAAAAAAAAAAAACAGAGTGAGGACGATAAACCGATCTATAAGATTAGGTAGAAAGAGGCAAAGCAAAAAAGAGCCTCCAAAGCACACAGAAAACAGAGAATAGCATTAGAATAGCATTCCCCATGTTTGTTTAAATAGTAGTCTGGGGGTGTTGAAATGGCGCCAAGATTCAACACCCCCAGACTACTATTTAAACAAACATGGAGAATGAGGAACTATGCACCTGAGGAAGACCTATATGGTTGAAACGCGTTGTGCTTTTACTTTGGACATTTTTAACTATTTGTCTGCTGCTATATCCGGTTTTCTGCACTTTATTGAAGTAAATCCATTGGAGAAAAAACTTTGAGTTTCCTGAATATTTAGGAGTAACAACATTCCGGTATTCATTCCAGCAACTTTATCTGCTGATAAGCCATCACAGCCAGAGCCTGCTATACGTGGCTCTGGAAAGAGTGAGTGACCCCTTACCTCTGTGTACTTTAATATCTGTATATATACACTATATCTGTGTATCTGTATATATACAGTATTACACTATGTACAGTTGACATCTTACAGATAACCAGAGACAAATTGTAAGGTCCTCCTTGATATAAGTATATCACATTGTGTGGTGGTGGTGTTTTTAATTGCGCACCCTGTACTTTGTAATAGTCTGAAAGGGTCAGCTTATCTATGCCTAAATTCCACTATTTTTCGCAGAAAAATCAATTTCAGAAAAGACCGCCAAATTTAGTGTGGAGGAAAAAAGAAAAGTAAAACAGGGCAATTTTCCGGTGAAAAAAGTAACGGAAAGACCAATAAACCTGTTGTGTCTTTTGTTTAATTCACAAAGCCACCAGGAGTACAGAATTAATTCATTTAATACATAGCTTTTCACTAAATTAAGAATTGTGAATATTTTCAAGTGAACTGTCAGTTTTAGACCAAAGTCTTTTTTTTTTTACAGTTTGAAATTTCTTGTCAATTATACACAATATTAGCTTAGATAATAATAATAATTATTATTATTATTATTATTATTATTATTATTATTTGGTATTTATATAGTACCAACTTATTCTGCAGTGCTGTTCCATATAGGGAAGCAGACAAATAATAAACAACAAATAATATAACGCAACATGGTAGGGATGGGAATAGCTGAATGTGACATGCATCCCCTTTATATACTGTAAAAGCAGAATATAAGAGGAAGACAAACAGTCTTATTGCTCCTGAACTTAAAATTATATCAGATGCAAGTCTTTAAATTACTTGCCATCAGCCTGTTTTTGTTATAGACTCTGTGCAACGTCTATTTCTCCTTTTTTACTTATGTTACTCTGCATGCATTTTTCATATTTACCTGCTACCACACCCACTCCACAGAGGAGACTGATTTAACCTATCAGTGTCCTATCCCTTGGAATGCTGGAAAAGTGCCTGAGTTACACATATGCAGTTGGAAGATCTCTTCACCTTTTGCCATCCTGACAGGGGGATAAGAGAGGAAGTGTAATCAGTGAGTCATGCAGAGCAGGCATCTACCTATCTATCCTCCCTAATACACAAGTATGTCCCGTCTAGGCCCTTATGCTCTGCTGAAGACTTATGTCTACCTTCTGTCCGTACTCCCACCTCTGATGCTCGCCTTCAAGATTTCTCGAGTGCTGCACCGTTCCTGTGAAACTCCCTTCCCTCCTCTGTTAGATGCTCACCCAATCTCCACTCCTTCAAAAAATCGTTAAAAACCCACGCTTGAAAAATCGTTAAAAACCCACGGCAGCTTGAGCATCAAAGCGGCAGCGGGCGCTGGCCGCATGTAAGTGTTGCCGGGTGCCCGTCCGTGGCACACTCTGAGGGGGCTGGCCGCATTCAATAGTTACCTTGCGGCCGGCCCTTTAGTGTATGATGGTGCCGCCGGGCCGGGTAGTGAGTGCGCCGGTCTGGCGGCACACTCACAGATACTGACAGCCGTGCAGTTGTCAGTAAGCATTGGAGGACTGAGGATGGGGGCAGAGCTAACTACCATGCTCCCATGTGGTTCCCACAATTCCAAGCACAGCCACATCATAGAGTAGTGATTACTCTATGATGTGTCCATGCAGGGAATTGTGGGAACCGCATGGGAGCATGGTAGAGAGAGAGAGAGACAACAGCACATTGCTGTCCCTGCCGTTCCAGATCCAATTTCAGACAAGGTCAGTCTCAGTGGGTGAGGGGGAGAAATTGTGTAAGGGGGAGAAAGAGACAGAGGGAGAAGAGAGACACAGGGAGGAGATTGAGACAGAGGGCTAGTAGGGGAGAAAGAGGGTGAAGAGAGAGAAAGAGGGGGAAGAGAGAGACACAGGGGAGGGGAAGAGAGAGAGACACAGAAGGAAGGGAGAGAAAGAGAGAGGAGAAAGAAAGAAAGAGGAGGGAAGAAAGAGACAGAGGAGGGAGAGTGAGACAGAGGGGTAGTGGGGGAGAAAGAGGGGTAAGAGAGTGACACAGGGGGAGGGGGAGAAAGAGACATGGGGGAGTGAGACAGAGGGGTAGTGGGTGAGAAAGAGGGGGAAGAGAGAGACACAGGAGCAATGGAGAGAAAGGGACAGAGGAGGAAGATAGAGAGACGGGGATAGGGGGAAAAATACAGAGGAGGAAGAGAGAGAGACAGGTGGAGGGGGAGAAAGAGACAGAGGAAGTAGAGAGAGAGACAGGTGGAGGGGGAGAAAGAGACAGAGGAGGAAGAGAGAGACAGGTGGAGGGGGAGAAAGAGACAGAGGGGGAAGAGAGACACACAGAGAAGAAGTGAGGGGAGAAAGAGACAAACAGAGGGTCTGCGGGAAGAAAGAGGCACACAAAGGGACTGGGGGAGGCAAAGAGAAACACAGAAGGTTTGCTGGGGGACAAAGAGACATACAAAAGGTTTGTGGGAGACAAAGTGACACACAAAAGGTTTGTGTGGGAGAAAGCTGGGCTGGGGGAAAAAGATGCACACAGAGGTACTGGGGGAGACAAAGAGACACACAGAAGGTTTGCTGGGGGGACATAGACACACACACAAGGCGATGGGGGAAGAGACATACAGAGGGCTGGAGAGGGCTGGAGAAGGGTAAAAAGAGACACACGGGCTTGGATGAAGTAAAAGATACACAAGTTGAAAGACACATAAGGGGGGTTGTGAGAGACACAAAGGAGAAAAATTGGAGACAAGATACACTAAACGAGTTTAAAAAAAATCAAGAGGGAATAAGAAACACAAGAAAACAGCAACAAATTCAAAAGGGGGTTAAGATAAACACAAGAGAAGATGCATTTTGTTTGTGTGTGTTTAGGGGTGATGCATTTTCGCCTGTGCTGGCGCGGCGCATTGTTGGGCTGGTATAGACTTTTTTCCAGGGCTGCTTTTAGTTCCCAGTCCGGCCCTGTCCCCATGTGCATATGCGATGAAGGTTTATATTCTTGTTCAGTACATGGAAAATATTGTGAATTATTTGTGTGCTCTCACGCATTATTATTTCGATATCAGTTTTGCATTTTATGTGTGTGGTGGAGTGACCCACATACGTGATAGCAGCACCATTGTTTTTATTCCTAACTCATTTATTTGTATTTGTTTATTATTCCCATGGTCCAGTGCTCAGTCACTATGTAGGGGAGACATGAGACTCTTATGATGTGTCTAGTTGAAAAGTTATGAAGCTCCACAGTGCAGTACTGGGGCTGTGACTCTGAGGACTGAGCTGATTTCAATCTGTTATTATCGTTGTTTCTATCAACCCTGTCAGACACTTTTTGGCACCCTGTTACAGATCCCTATTATGTTTGATTATATAGTGAAGTGATAAACTGTGTTTTTTGTAGCCATTACTGATATTTCTTATGTGTTCCTGTATGCACACATTTAGCATGCATGTGGTACATTCTACATACAGGAGTCACTTTAACATTTTATTATTTAAATAACCTTTTTAATATATCGGGTAATTACTTGTTTAATACAGAAAGTATTTTTTTTTTCTAATAAAATATTTTTTTTTTGCTACAGGTATTCTTACAGGCTCCACAATCACCGCAGCCAAACAAGCCATTGGATTCTTTAACAAACTGTAAGCTTTTTCAATTTAATGTTTTTATGTACCAAGCTATTTCTTAAATTAGATACCCCTCTATATGCAATGGTGGGTCTCTCAGGAAGTATCCTATTTATTACATCATCGTTCCTTAAAAGATTATTTTGAAAATCCGAACAATAACATTTCAAACCCAAGAAACTTTTGGAAAGTCATAAATAGCTTACAAACACCCCGAATCCACTCCCAGTCCTCCACTGTCAAAGTGGACAACCAAACTCTGCAACTTCCTTTAGATGCAGCAAATGCCTTTAACAATTATTTTGTAAGATGCTCCACCACCCTGATTGCCAAGCTAATAAATGACACTCATCCTTAAAACTACAAATGTGGATCAGGCCCCACTAAATTTGCAAAGACCTAATATAGACAAGTTCAGTTTTAGACCTGTACCTATCAGTGTCATTAAGAAACACCTTAATAATTTAAAAATGAAAAACGAGTCTGGACCTGATCAAATCCCAGCAATGCTGTTGAAGCTCAGTGCGCCGGCAATTGCTAAACCTGTCACAACCCTAATTAACGCATCCTTGGTGTCTGGATACATACCCAATCTTTTTTTAGACTGCGAGAGTAGTGCCTATCCATAAAAGTGGTGACACTACTTTGGTTTCTAACTATTGCCCAATATCATTGCTCCTAGTATTGTCAGAAATCTTAGAAAAATGCATCCATACGCAACTATGTGAGTATTACCAACAATCTGACAATCTGACCCCTGATCAATTTTTTTTTTCATTCTCCAAGGCATTTATAACACACGCAGGGTTATTCACTAACGTGAGAAATGTCAGAAATTCATAATGAAGTTGAACATTGCCAAACTTGAAAAAATTCTCCAAGTAAGTTATTATTTAAGTCGAGCTATTTTGGCATGAAATTAGAAATTTATTTTGAAATCACTTTGCATTCTCACTTTAATTGATAACGTTAACAGACTCGATGTGTGCAGAGGAATACGTTATCGGGATGCCAGTAAACCTGATGCTCGTTATTGCAAAATATTTAATTGTTCTAGTTGATAAAAGACTTAAAAATCCCTGTGTGTGTTCTGGAAAATATACTCAAAGAAGACCATGTTCAATGACGGTGTTTACTAAATAATTGACAACATCTATAAGAGAGCAATCATTTTCATTTTTTGATCTCTTCATACACAGGCTCGAAATTATTTCCTTTGGGATGGGGGGTTGTTTGGGAGACGTTAGCTGGATTTGTTCCTCTATTTGTGTTTTCACACACTGTGGTAGGAGTCACCTTGGGAACCTGGAAAAAATAAAAAATAAAAACATGATAGTATATAGGTAAGTAGTGGTTACAATGGATGTATTGTTTCCCAAGTTACGGGGACACTTTAGGCACCCAGACCATTCAGCTCATTGAAGTGGAGTGGGTGCAGTGTTTCTATCAGTTTAATCCTGCAATTGTAATATTTGCAATTATTGATAAAGTACCATTATTACCTTGCAGGGTCAACTCCACCTCTAGTGGCTGTTTACCACACAAATAAAAAAAATAAAAAAAATACTTTAAAAAGAAACATTGTGTAAAATTCAATGACATTTGGCCTATGCATCATTGGCTTCCCAAATGCAGCTATATTAATGCAGTATCTACATCATATCTCTTTGAAACAAGAGGTAAATGATTACCAGCAGCCACATCTTCATATTAAAGTAATTTTTTCTATTATATTTCTTCATTCATATGTTTATTAAACATATTGTTTATACGTCCTTGCCCTAGGAATGCATCAGACATCACCGTGATCTTTTAAATCTGTGGTTTCAACTCCATCACTGTGCCGAAATAATGCAAAAATAAATAATAAATACAAATATGAATTACATTTAAAATGCCTAATGCTCTAACCCCATGCACAGCAATTGCAATTAGCTAGCAGTCACCTTCCTCGCCAGAAAGCAGATCATTAATCCGGAGCCACTTATTCTAGTCTATAGAGTCTGCTTACATTCCTTAAACACCGGTCCAGCAAGGGTTCAATTCTTTTAATTCTCCCAGCCGTTTATAATGCATGGAGTCAACATGACCTGTAGACCATGTAATTAATGTTCCTGCAGCAACAGTTTTTTGTTTGCAAAAGTCTTCATTGTACTGGTGAAAAAAAAAAAATTCTAAAAAATGCAGCATTGTTTCGATGAGGATTGGAAAAGACGTACGAAGGAAACTGTTCTACTTTATTTTAAAACCTTTGCAATGCACGGAGGTAGTGATAATCTGGATAAAACAACTTTCATTTTCAAATGTATTCTTTGTCAAAACTTGACATCACTCATTTACCTCCGCGTACACGAGCTCTAATGTATTTGCTTTGGGAATGGAGACTATTTCAGAGAAGTTGATGGAGGAATAATTTATGTTTTGCTCATCAGGGGAGTTCATTGTATTTGTTCCTTCATTTGCATTTTCCTCAGCGGTGTTAGGATTCACCTGAGGAGCCGAAAAATAACGAATGAAAGGTGTCTATTTAGGTAAGTACTAAACACAATTACGACTTTTTGTTTTCTCACGCAAGTTATGCCAAATACCAAGTAAATAAAAATATAACTCCGGCCCAAATAAGAGAACTTTAGCTTTCAAATGTAATTTGTGTCATATCTTGATATTGCTATCTTACCTCTGCGTACACTGGATCTAATGTATTTGTTTTAGGGTTTGAAACGGTTTCAGAGGAGTTAATGGAGGATAAATGTATAGATTGTTCTTCAGGTGGGTTCGTTGGCTTTGTTCCTCTGTTTGCATTTTCATCAACTGTGTTAGAATTCACCTGAGGAAACTGTAACATAAAAAAATAAAAGGTGACATTATTAAGGTAAGTACAGAACACAATGACTCCCTTTTTTTCTCTCGAGGCTATAATAATAATATAAAGTGAAATCAACATTTATCTCCAGCGAGATGATAAACTTAGGACGTGTTTCAAAGAATGTGGTTGGATATCTTTATCACATTTGGCCTACACCAGGGCTGTCCAAGCTGCGGCCCCCCAGATTTTGCAGAACTAAAACTCCCATGATTCCCTGGCTATCTGTTTCATTAAAAGAATCATGGGAGTTGTAGTTCAGCAACATCTGGGGGGCCGCAGGTTGGACAGCCCTGGCCTACATATTAATTATCTGAAATCTGACAAACGTTATTGGAAGAACATGCACTTTCAAATTAAACAATGTGTAAAAATCAGTCGAATGGACCTCTGAGTATGCTGAATAGGAGGTATGTAAGTATATAACAACTCTTAAAGAAAATAATATATATATAACTTTATGTTTATGGTAAATTATGTATCAACTTTAGCCACTGTTGTAGCTTAAGTTGAATTGGACATGGCATGTTATTTTTAACATTTAGGTGAACATTCACTGGAACTACGTTTCATCATATAAAACAGGAAGTGCAATTCAGTAGCAGTTAAACAAAAATAACTGTAATGTTTAAAATGTCCAATTGTATTACACTAAAGTAGTTATTACAAAATCATTTACTGGCAAGTCGCTAGTTCTTCTGTTGGAATTTGTAAAACTTTATAAAAAGTTAAAAAAAATTACGACATCTCTACTTTTACACGGCAGGAATATTTAAGAAACATTGAGTGGCCAGAAGTAAGTATACATATTCCATTATCAAACTACCGTATATACTCGAGTATAAGCCGAGTTTTTCAGCAAAGTTTTTGTGCTGAAAAACCCCAACTCGGCTTATACTCGAGTCAATTGTCTGTATTATGGCAATTTGCATTGCCATAATACAGACTGGGGGCTGTGGGGGCTGCAGAGAGATGTTACTTACCTTTCCTGCAGCTCCTGTCAGCTCTCTCCTCCTCCGCCGGTCCGTTCAGCTCTTCTGTCAGCTCACAGTGTAAATCTCGCGAGAGCCGCGGCTCTCGCAAGATTTACACTGGGAGCTGACCGAGGTGCTGAACGGACCGGCGGAGGAGGAGAGAGCTGACAGGAGCTGCAGGAAAGGTAAGTAACATCTCTCTGCAGCCCCCACAGCCCCCAGTCTGTATTATGGCAATGCAAATTGCCATAATACAGACAATTGACTCGAGTATAAGCCGAGTTGGGGTTTTTCAGCACAAAAAATATATACAGCCCCCTCCTACACAGTGTATATATATTAATAATAATAATAAAAAAATAATAATAAAATAAAAATAATAATAAAATAAAAAATAATAATAAAATAAAAAAAATAATAATAATACAAAAATGTAATGAAACAAAAAAATATTAAAATAATAATTAAAAAATAAAAATGCCCACCCCCCACCAAGGCTCTGCATCACACTCTGCATTACACACACACATACACACACTGCATTCATACACACACACACTGCACTCATACACACACACACTGCACTCATACACACACACACTGCATTCATGCACACACACTGCATTAATGCACACACACTGCATTCATACACACACACTGCATTCATACACACACACACTGCATTCATACACACACACACTGCACGCATACACACACACACTGCACTCATACACACACACTGCATTAATGCACACACACTGCATTAATGCACACACACTGCATTCATACACACACACTGCATTCATACACACACACTGCACTCATACACACAGCATTCTCATACACACACACTGCACTCATACACACAGCATTCTCATACACACACACTGCACTCATACACACAGCATTCTCATACACACACTGCATTCATATACACACACTGCATTCATATACACACTGCACTCATATACACACTGCACTCATACACACACTGCATTCTCATACACACACTGCACTCATACACACAGCATTCATACACACACACAGCATTCATACACACACACTGCATTCATACACACACACTGCACTCATACACACACTGCACTCATACACACACTGCACTCATACACAGCATTCTCATACACACACACTGCACTCATACACACAGCATTCTCATACACACACACTGCACTCATACACACAGCATTCTCATACACACACCCTGCACTCATACACACAACATTCTCATACACACACACTGCACTCATACACACAGCATTCTCATACACACACACTGCATTCATATACACACACTGCATTCATATACACACTGCACTCATACACACACTGCATTCTCATACACACACACTGCATTCTCATACACACACACTGCACTCATACACACAGCATTCTCATACACACACACTGCATTCATATACACACACTGCATTCATATACACACTGCACTCATACACACACTGCATTCTCATACACACACACTGCATTCTCATAAACACACACTGCATTCTCATACACACACTGCATTCTCATACACACACTGCATTCATTATATACACACACTGTAAATAAATATTCAATTAATATAATTTTTTAAGGATCTAATTTTATTTAGAAATTTACCAGCAGCTGCTGCATTTCCCACCCTAGTCTTATACTCGAGTCAATAAGTTTTCCCAGTTTTTGGGGGTAAAATTAGGGGCCTCGGCTTATATTCGGGTCGGCTTATACTCGAGTATATACGGTATTTAATTTGGGTTCCAGCAATGACGGACCAAAGTAGAAACTAATGCTAGAAGCTTTCTGCTTGTGATCATTTTGTTTTATGTTAAAACAACTAATAGACTAAATAAATATGTTTTTTTTTAAATTACTTAGGTCACTTTTATAAGTGACTTACATCATTAATAACAGTGTTTTTTGTATATACATGTAATAAGTTTAGCAATTTGGATCTAAATCCACATCTGATTTAAAAACCTCACATAGTACATGATGCGAGATGTGTAGAGATCTGGGATAATTTGCTGTATAGAAAAAGTTAAACAATTTATAACATTAACAGGCTTATTTACTAAAGTGGGAATTCCATATGAACTCAAAGTGATTTTCACATCTAAGGCTGCAGTAGCCAAATATAAATCATAGCTAACTTTTTCCACTTTATTGAATTTCCTATTTTTTTTAAATTTATTTTTTTACATCTGTTGACGAGTGACATTTTTGTTTACCTGTTACTGAGACTGATCATTCACCCCATTGAGATTATCATTTTCAGCTAATGGCATTGTGTCTGGCTTTGGATTTTCTCTTTTCCTAATGAAAGTAAATTAATTTAAGAAATAAGCACATTATCAATATACAGTAAAACATTTAGTAAAGTATAAATATATATATATATATATATATAGTAAAGTAAAAATATTATAAACTATTTCCTCTGGCCTTCAGTTAAACTATTACATTTATAGATAACTTGTAAACTTTTTCTAAAAAAAAAAAGTCGCATTAATACAACTATACCTAAATAGTTAAAAAAGAAAGACCACACCAGTCATGTCCGTGACAATTTCTGTTAACGAGGAATGGTCATTTCCTCTTTTGTTCACCCTAGAAAATGCTATTTCAGCATTTTCAGGAGTAAATGATGCAGTAGAGGTAAGTTAAAAACATTCTTACTTTGGCTGTACTTCTGCAATCCAGTGTCTCCATTCTGGCTTGGGCATTGTACACACATTGGAATTGTAACCAGCAGTGTAATGTGTGTGCATGTGCCGTCCAGATGATATGGTAAGAGTATCTTAATTCACATACTTGCCACCTGAGTTTTATAAATTATTATTGGCATTATTTTCATAATATCGCTTTAAGGTTCTGCAAGATTAGACTTTATTTCTTACCTTAAAATGGAATGTACGATGAGAATTACACACAATGTTAGGATAATTCCACACAAGCAGCTGACCATTATTAATAGAAATTGGTTGCCTTGTATAAAAAATAAAAAGTCATCAAAATAATTCAATTTAAAACATATTAAAAATAAATAAAGATACATATGAACAATTAGAATCTTGATATAAGGAAACAACTCATATAATCTGCAAAACAAATTAGCATTTTGCCCAAACTCTATTTATCACACAGCAGTGGATGATGGTCTTTATAAATAAACAAAAGTTATAATAAGACATAAGCCAAACAGTCTATTTACTAAGCAGGCAAATGAGCGACCCCTATGCATATATAGCCCTGGGCAGAGAAAGTGGGCCATGGAGCAGAGGGGAGTCCTAGTTTCTCTCAAACTCTTAAAAAATACAGTGGCAGAAAATCAAGAGATGGCAGTAGATTGACAGCACCATAACAACTGCAATTAACTGTAGTTGTTATAGTGCTTAGACTACTCCTTTTAACCAATGCACGCATATCAAAGAAATGTATTTGAAAACATGATAAAATTGAAAATAAAATTATATTATTAACAGACTCACAGCTTTCGTCTTCAGGCCTTCTCTGGTGTTCTGTAATGAAAAGTCATTTTTATTAATATTAACCATTACTTATTAGTTACAACAATGTATGGGTGACATAAAATATTTACTTAGAACAATCGATAAAGTGTCCTCTTCTTGGAAGATGTTTTAAATATAAGTAGAATGTTTACATGTACATGTGTGTTCGTAACCATTGGGTATTATTTTTTATAAAGTGCACAAAAATTCCACATCGCTGTACAATGGGTGGGCTTTGAAACCGAGTTGTAGACAAGTTGGACACACAGGAACAAATTAGGTTGAGGGACCCTGCTCAAATGAGCTTACATTCAAGAGGGATTAGGGTATAGTGGCACAAAAGGTAAGGGGATGGTAGAAAAGGAAGATGCTAGAATAGTTTTTTACTGAGGGATATAAAATGCAACTACAAAAATATAAAAATTTTAACTATGACCTGAATCCAAAAATACAGAGAACACATAATTAAATGCTTGAGTTAAATCCAAATATTTGTTATTAGCAATGGATGAGGGTGGTGTTGGGGAATGGTGCATCAATATTTATTTTTTTCTTAAAAAGACCATGCACATTTTCTGTTTGTTTTTATAAAAAAAAAAACAGTATTTACCCTGTACACTAATATTCATATAGTGGGTGCTGCTACCATGCTGGTTTGATGCTGAGATGGTGTATGTACTGGTCTCTCTGAGTGTTATGTTCTGCAGGTACAGGATCAGCTCTTGTCCAGTTACAGTGCTAACTAAACTCTCTTCTCCCCTTGTCAATGTCACGTTAGCAGGTGGGTTACTGTCTATTGAAATCACCAGGGTCACAGAATCTCCTTCCATCACGCTTACAGAATCATTGTTCACAGATTTTTCAGATTTTCCTTTAAAATAAAAATACAATATAGAGAGATAAAGTGTACGATATAAGACAAGGTTCAACATGAATATTGAGTAAGACAATAAGTATGAATTAAGTGAAACAGAATGTAGTCATTTGTAACTGCAATTTGTTTGGTAACTATGAAAAAATTTAACTTTTGAAAATCCATGTCATTTAACAGTGACTTGTGAATTTAATGTCAATTCTATTCTAATAAATCTAATAACTAAATTCTACTGTGAAAGGCAGAGAAACCACAACCTACGTTGTGACCATTTTATAGCTGCAAATTAGCACCAACTATGTAAAACTATAAAATGAATGAAATACATGTTGTGGCCCAAAATGTTGTTTCTACTTCGCTCCAATAAATCTGCCCACTGGATGGGACTTGAGTGCCTGGACCATCATTACTTTTTTGCAACTCACATTAAGAGGATTGGCCAACCTCAGGCCCGGTAGCACCCTGGGATCCAGCAGAGTGTGATATTCATATTGGTAATTATATTGATGCATATGATACTATGATACCCTCAGGAGAGATGAAATTGTGTTCCATTCTATATTGTTAGTCAATTTGCTCTATTGTTCCCTTCCATAAAACAGTTGTTTTTTCATGAGCATGCTATTCAACAGCAATAAATATATGAGTGAGCAAAAAAAAACAATATTTAATAAAAATAGGTAAGTAGAGATGGATAGTATTTCTTGGAATCGAGGATTTATGAATTAATACCCATAATTCCAAACATTCCCACAATATATGGTACATGGTTCCAATCCCTGCCCACATCTCCAACAACTGGTAAAGTTGTCAGGCGAGATTTTCTGAAATCTGATGGGAACCATACACCATCTATCGAAGATTTTCAAGTGCAGTTCAAGTAAAACACCACAAGTGCAGGAAAGCAAAAAGATTTTATTAAGGTTTTAGAATGGGAAATATATGAATTATAGGATATTTTTTCTCTAATAGATCTACAGAGCAATCCTTTAAAATATCTCTTATTTAGAAAGGAATCTAAGAAATGAATAAAAGGAATAACTTTGAATGTATTATAATTATAATAATAAAAAAAACCTTACATTGAAGGTAAATTATACCTAATCTGCCGTTACTAAAACAACATAAATAGTTTCGTATCAAAAAGGTCAGATATCCAAACAATCCCATGTTGAGACCATTTATATATATTAGCATCCACCATTTTATCTTGTAAAATCTTAATTAAAGCATTTGCTGATCATTTATATCCAGTTTTTTCTTAAAATATTTAGGGTAATGAACATCAATGAGAATATTAGATTGATGTGTTCTGTCTGATTGCAGTTGCCAATAGTTCAATTGTTAAAATATACACAATTGGTGACAAAGGGCAACCCTGTCTAGTGCCATTCTTGATAACAAACAAATCAGATATCATAGCAGGACCAATGACTCTGGCATGCGGTGTCAAATATAGTGCCATATCACATTCTTAATAAAAAAAAAACACCAGGGTAAAATTCTCCAAAACCAATTCCAGGAATCCCTAGTTCACCCTGTTGAATACCTTATCTGCGTCCAATGTTATAAAAGCAGATTGTACTTTTTTTGCACATTTAAATGGTTTATCATATTTTAGATCTTACGGGGGTTATCAACCATATATCTTACTAACACAAACCCTGTCTGATCCCTGTGTGTGAGTTCTGGAATCACTATTTTAAATCATGTTGCCAATATCTTAGAGAATATCTTTATATCTAGGTTTATCAGAAAGAAAGAACGGTAATTCAACAGGGTGTCTGCATCTTAATAATAAACTATACATTAAATTTCACACTTTGTCACCACTATCTTTTAGATTATAAAGGGATTTAAAAAAAACAACGCCTCAGAGGGTATATGATAGCATTATACAAATGTGTTCGGGGAAAATACAAACCATTATCTGTGAATCTATTCATAAACAGGTAGTGAATGTGAGATGGTATTGTGGCTGAATGATCTAGAGAATTTTGCAAATATTGGTGATTTTGATGGGAACTCGTGCCACACACTTCTGAGCAGCTCGAACGTCAGACTCTGCCTACTTAATTCGTATAAATTTTTAATATAGTTGTTTGAGAAACATCCAATGACATCTCTGGGAAGGTCAGGAGAGTAATTCTTTGGCCAAAATAATCTATGTAATCTCTCAAAAGGATATTCACCCAAAGAATTTAACGGTGTAAACTTAGAAAATAATGTCCGTAGATATTGGTTACGTTGATTTAGAATAATTGATTCTGAAATACCCCTTACTTTTATAATTGTCTGAGCAGCAGAACTATCTTCAAAATATATTTTTATTTTAAGGTATATATTTTTGTGTGAATTAGTAATTGCTGAGAGATATCTTGTGAAGAGTTTGCTATAGGGTCTTCATGAGTTAATTTGGTTAAGTTTAAAAGACTAGAGTCTCTTCATTCTTCATTGAGAGATCCTCTATACTGAGGGTTATACTACGTACATTGGTTAATAAAAGGAATTCAAACTTGTATTTTTGTCAAGATTTGTTTCCTTTTCTTTGTTTGGAGGTATTTTAGATAAATTCCTTTTCATAAAACAGAATATAAATTTCCAAAATGCATAGGTATAAACATTGAATTTGACCAACAATTTGTAGTATTATTATTTCCAGAAGTTCAGAATTACTGTCCTATGTCAGACCAACCATTTTTTTTTAATATGGTTTCCAGTAGGTCAGGTTGACTGCAACGTACCAAAAAAATCAATTTCCAGAATTAAGGTTCAGTAGTTTCCATAAAGTCATGCTGCAATATAAGCTTTCAAGCCATAGGTGCATCATTCCATAAACTGAATCTGTCCATCAGGTGCAGCCATCAAAAATTGGCATAAAGTGGACAAATAAGTACAGAAATATCCAGATATAAATATTGCAGCTTTTAGTGGAAAAAAAAAAGATCTGGATAAACAGGCAGAAGCCAAATCTTTGCACTTATATTGCCATATCAGCAAAAATAAGGCAAAACAGGTTGTTTTGTCTTGCATGAAATTGCAAGCCAGCCACAAGGACAACACCTCTGTGTCAGAGAACAGCTCAACGCTAGAACAGGTAAAGCATTCAAAAATATTAATTTGACTGCCATTGTGACCCTGAGTCTTTTTTATTGAGAAAAGATACTGACAGCGAGCCGCCAGATGAATGATTTAGAATTTACTTTTTGGACTGAGACTGTCACCATG
The DNA here is from genome assembly GCF_036172605.1 of Pelobates fuscus. Classification (NCBI taxonomy): domain Eukaryota; kingdom Metazoa; phylum Chordata; class Amphibia; order Anura; family Pelobatidae; genus Pelobates; species Pelobates fuscus. The sequence continues at coordinate 16,623,798 of NC_086327.1, forward strand.
TTTTGCGAAAGAAGTTACTAGAGCTGAAAAAGGTATAACTGATAGAAGGGAATTCAGATGCCTGGATATAACATAGAGGTTAATTAGCAATGCTGATTGATAGTTACTAACTTGGAACTTTTGCTATTTGTACTTCAATTTCAAAGTGTTCGAACCCTTGATCTAAACATCATTAAAAAAAAAAAATCACAATTTTCTACAAGTATAACATTTTACTTTCTAGCTGTACGGTTTATTTCAATATTTTAATATATGTCATGCATCTCAAAGCAAGGCAACAAAGAGAGAACATTTTGAGGCTATTTGCTAAGCTCTCAAACCTGGACGTATGGATACTTAACAAGGAGAGTCTATTTTGCCAAATGTGACTATTTTAGAACAATATTTGCAATTTCTTTGTTAATCCACCTCCATTTATAGCTTGATGAACAAAACTAATATGTTCGATCTACTGTGTTAATAAACTAATTTATGGGAATAATCAGTTATAAAGTGTAATCGAAAATCAATATAAGTACCTGGAGCTTCCACAGTGATCGAGATGGATGGAGAGTCTAGAACAGCAACAAAAATAGTTATATTACTGATTATATAATATTTTTATTATCAGATATTTACTTCACTTGTTAAAATTGCAGAATGAGTATTGTTGTACTCTTTAATCTTTCATTATAATAATTATGTTATCATGATGCACTTTTATACATTACATGCAAGTAATAACTGGCAGGAATTAATCACTAGCAAAGCACAGAGGATAGATGGAAGGTCTTTAAATTCTACAAAAGTGCATTTCTCTGTACATGATTTTCGTAAAAAAAATATTTAGAAAAGCAAATGAAAACCAATGTGGCTTAGTAGTAAAGTCCATCAAATGATAAAAGATGAGAACGGGGCATTCAAAACATTTAAATCAGAGGTCAATAGCATTCTATGACAAATACATGCTTTACAAACATGATTAAATGGACTAAACGTAAAGCAATACCAACTCCAGTTTTTTTTCTTTGGTACGCTAATGTCAAAAAACTTAAGAGTGAAAGTGTTGGTCCATTGGAAATGAGATGGGTGAGTTAATTAAGCAGGTTCAGGATAATTCAGAAGTTTAATTTTTTTTTTACCTTGTGACCCAGGTAATAGGGATAAAGGTTGCAAAACAGTTTGCTCCAATGCCAGGGAACAATGTCAAATTACTCTTCACATCATAATAACTACAGCTGGCTATAATAGTTACAATACCTTGGAGTAACCCTATTCAGCTTCCCATGCAATGTCAATATTGTAAAATTAATCGTATCCTCAAGACCTTAAAGGTGGCATCTTTAATGGCTAAAGTCTAACCCTAAATATCATTAACATGAATTCTAAGTGTGATTAATGCCCTAACCATATGCATCATTAACACCCTGACTCAGACCCAGACATTCTTTGTTTGATATTCCTATTAATTTTGGACTTTGGACCATCAATATTACAATCAACTATTATTAATGTTCGGTCAGGATCGTCCAATCATCGCTAGTACGTGATATATATACCTGCCCTTTCTAATGTTCAGGATCTTCAAAGAGGTTTCATTTGTGCCTAAGCCTATAAGCTGCAATTTGATTATTTATATTTCTTTATGTCTTGTTTATTTGGACTGTGCTGCATTGTTTAAAAACCCTTGAACTTTGTTTTTTATTATCATATGCAAACTGAGTGATTATCTGGATTTGACTAACGCTTACATTTTTCTCTCCAACTTTTATAACCTTCTATAGACTATTATTTGGAATCTGCTCATCGGGATTTGACTAACGCTTGTCTATATGGAACCTCACTCATTCTTTCCAGCAATTGCTTCCCTACTGTGAATAGACTGATTTTTTCACAAAGAAATAACTTATATTGCTCTAAACCATACCGATATTAAATAGTCTATTTTTCTGTTTCTTATTTTTTACAATTATATTAATGTGGCATTGTTTACTGAGTTTACCAGTGAATACGTATCCATCTTGCTTGATGGCAACTTTCAATATCTTAACTTTATATTTCACTGATATTTTACAAATAAGTAAAGTGTGGAAATGTATAATAACCCTAAAACTGAGCATTTATTGAAAATATCTAAGAGCTAGCAGTCGTATATTAAAAAAAAAAAAGAAAATTGTAAATTAAAAAAGTTTGCACGTTTACGTATGAAAAATAAAGACAAAAGATACCAGAAGTCTTGTTTCACTCCTGAGTCAATTATTCCTAAAATACTTTGTGAGTTAAGCTGATTTGCCGTAATCTTTCCTACTATCCACTAGATGTCGCTATAACATATAAAGAGATCTTTTGTTCTCTATACACTCTCCTACTCGTCAATGACATCCACAGATAATAATACAGTATGTCTGTAACTGAAAATTGTGTATTTAGTACGGATAGAAAGAAAAAGTTTGAATACCAAAAGCCTTAAATAATATATACTTATTGGGACGTTTAAAAAAAAAAAAAATAATAATAATAAAATAAATAAATAAATAAAACTAAATCATCTAGCCCTGAGGTGAACTAATAAATCACTGTCCATAAAAAATCGTAATGGCCAACTGTCTGTTTGTATATATTACTGGCATCGTCATGAAGGAGTATGGAAAAACTGACCAACAGAATAACTCTTTGACAGGAGATTTTATCTAAGGCAAATAAAATGTTTTTTTTTTTTACCATAAGACCATTAAGGATATGGTATTCTCTGCCTGAAGAGGAGGTTTTATCAGAGTCCATACAAATGTTTAAACTGCAATTGGATAAATACTTGCAAAAACATAACATACAGGGATATAATTTCTAATCAGTGGGGTAATAGCTGCTTGATCCAAGGAGACATCTGACTGCTATTTTGGGGTCAAGAAGGAATTTTTTCCTAGTTTGCACAATTGGAAGCGCTTCAGACTGGGTTTTTTGCCTTCTTTTGGATCAACAGCAAAAACATATGTGAGGAAGGCTGAACTTGATGGACGCAAGTCTCTTTTTAGCTATGTAACTATGTAACTATGTAAGTGCTAGGGTTATTTTCCAGCCCTTTTAATGAAGCTATTTATGAATATGTCTTTATTTTAGTGGCTGTCCCCTAACCATCAATCATCTTTTTTTTGGGCGCCATGGGCCGTACACCAAATAACAAATGCATCATATCTATTTGTCCATTGTCTATGTGGTTTATCCCGTGATGCATCTGTATTGTGCTTCTGAGTTACGGGATGTGGACAACCATCAGTTCAGCCAAAATCTAAAAAAAAATAGCAATTTGTTTGAAACTGAATGCACAATTCTATTTGCAACATATTGGAATCCTGTGATCATGTTCAGAAGAGGTATTGGAGCAAACACATTAGTCACGTATCATATTGACTAACTCCAATGAACAGGTGAGCTATATCTATGATAAACTCTCCTTTGGGTTCCTATCAACACTGTTAGAGATAACATGGTGTTTTTTTTTTTTGTTTGGTTTACAATGCCTGTTTCTTTCTTATACAAGTAAAGATAAATGTTCTGAGTTAACATTTGGTGTCCAAAATTACAGCAAACAGCACTACCAATAATACTTACACTGGACATTTAAGGTGACAGATATATTGGTAGATTTATTTATGTGTTGAAAATACACCTTGCAGGTTATTGATGTTTGGTGATCTTTCTCAGAAACGTTGAAGGTGATAGCCGATTCTTTGCATTTTGAGAGATTAGCAGTAATTTTTTCACATGTTATAACTGGATCATATCCAGTCTTGTCTATAGTTCCATTCCTCTCCCATGTAATTACTGAAGCCAACCCAACACAGTTTTCAGTCCCGGGAGGTTTACAACACAGGGTCAACTCCTCACCCGCAACCAGCATATTTGGAGAGATAATCTCTGGTTTTTCAGTGATATCTACAGGATGGAACAGAATGAGTTCATAGAGTACAATGCACATAATACAAATTATTAAACATTCACTATCAAAATATAATTCTATAAGAACAGTGACAGAGGACTTACAAATTTGCTCAGTGCAACAGGATGGTTGTCTCATATCCAAACCCAGCATATTATACAGGGACATAGCACTTCATGTTTAAATTAAAAGGATTCCAACATGGCTAGTAACATGGCAATTAGATGGGATGAACTAGAAAATGAAAAGCTGTAGCCAAAGAGGGCAATACTCAGTTAGGTACATTAAAATGACAACATTACTCCCAACGTTTAAAATAGACAAAGAGGGAATCTTTTAGTTCCCTGGTGCCATCCTGTTGTTCCGTGTTAAACTATTTTTAATGGTCTAATGCTAAATGGGTACGTGGCCTCCTTTTGCACAGGCTAATAAAGATGATGCTTTTTTTTTTTAATGATTTAATAGTTTTAAATAAACTTTTCAAATGGTTTATCTATAGAAGTCGACATTAAAATTCTATGGGATTCTTTGTAGATAAAGGACTTAAAAAGTTTATCAAAAAATTTTGAATCAATTAAAAAGCTTATACAAAAATATTAAATTTTTGGGTACAACTCTCTATTCGGTTTTAGTTCCGTATGATTGCCAAGTCTAGGAACCCCAACACATATTTCAAGAATAACCAGAAAGAGGCAGAATAATTCAATAAATTCCGTTTTATAGTGAAATGTAATCCGTATAGCAATATTGGGGTCAAAGCAGCTTATCTGGAAAAAAAATTGACCAATAGTCACAGATTGGCTATTGTCGTCTAAATATTGTAAGTTGGATTTCAATTTAATCAATGTGTAGTTTGGTGAATACACTTGCTTGGCTCTATGATGCAACAGAAAGCTCTTGGCAGCTATTATGATTTTTTTTTTTTTTTTATGGAACCCTTGCTTAGAACCCCAAATCATGGGGAAAAGAAAGAGTTTAAGATTTTACTATTCAAATCTTAGGGATAAAATAGCTTTATCCAAAATACAAAAATTGATACTGCACTCAACATAAAGAAAATATAAAGATGTATTAGCAGAACATTGCTATATACTATATATTTCCCTGCAGGAAACATTTTGCACTTGATGAGCTTTCCATTTGTGTTACTGTATACAGATATATACTTATAGGAACATGGATAGTTAGTGTATTTTATCTATATTAGCACTTTAAGCACATATTAAGCACTTGGTATATTGTTTTAGCACTCGTCACTTTCGGATGACATTTCTTCGCTCTTGAGATTTAGAAGTTCTGCTAATAAATCTTTATGTGGAGTACGGTATCAATTTTTGTATTTTGGATATTTTTTATATTTTGGTCTCTGGCGATGGCCAAAATACCGGCACCTGAAATTTGATTGAGTGCTAGCACACTGTAATTTTTGGTATAAAATAGCTTTACTTTCCTTTCAACTAAAGTACCACTGACTCGTACCTGTGACATACACATATAGATGTTTGTTTGAATAAGACCACCGTAATTCTGTGTCTATACCATCTTCAATTCTGAACGCATATCTCCCACCATATTGTTTTGTTGCATTATTTATTGTCAGAGAACAGTCTCCTTTGCTGACATTTCCTGTTGTACTTAAAGTAATAGTTGAGGTTTGGGTACAATAATCAGATGGATTATCTGAACATTTATACCAGCATCCCTTGGAATTTGATGAGAGTGTCTTAGTTCTGTTTATGGAAAAGATACAGGGGACGGTGACACACAGACCCTCCTGCACAGTGACATTTTCTTGCATGATGATTTTGTAGTCTTCATCATATTTCTCGCCACTGATGTCTGCAGAGAAAAGATATTGCATTTTACAACCAAGAGTTATTGTATTATTTTATGAACTAATTAATCATTACGTAACCTATAGGGTTATTTACTGAAGTGAGAATTCAAAGTTAATGGAAAGTGAATTACACATGTAAGTCCCGAGTAGCCAAACTGAAAGCACAGCTCACTTAGAAAATCTTCCCAGTTCTGCTATTTTGACTTCAAAGAAACACTCCACAAACTTAAAGCAAAGAGTGTGTCCTCGTTTTTTCCATTTTACAAAAAGTGCAGATTTCATAAAAGCGTATCAATTAAACTGTTAATAGCTCCGGACTGATCCCTCTCTTGCAACTGTCATTAGTCTAATACTAGCCTCACCTTTTGTGTCACTTTACCCCACTCCCTCTAGCATGTAAGCTCATTGAGCAGGTCCCTCAACCCCTCTGCTCCTGTGTGTCCAACTTGTCTGGTTACAATGACATGTTTGTTAGTTCACGCACTGTAAAGTGCTGCAGAATTTGTTGGCGCTATATAAATAATAATCTAATAACATAATAATATAAATTGAATTTTTTTAATAAATTATCCTGGTTACACCTACCTGACTGTCAATCAGACCCTGTTACTTCCTGGTTGTTTAGCTCAGTGGAGCTAAACTCATGAGGCAGCAATTGCTCAGAGCACCTGCCTCGCAAAGACGTCTCATTGAGCTGCATTGAGAAGCCTGTGATTGGACAGTCACAGAAAGTCTGGGCGGGGTAAAATGGAGAGAACTATGGGGGGCAGGGACAGTGCACCCAGATAACTCCAATGAGCTTAAGTAGTCTGGTTGCCTATAGTGTCCCTTTAATAATAACATTTTATGTAGTATAAATAAATATAACTCACCCATCCAACGCAGAAACACAATTCCAAGCTTTAAAAGTGTTATGTGAGCATGGACATTCCCCAGCCACATCTTGACTCGGCATTTAATTAGTACACAATCTGTAAATTATTTAAAGAAAAACATAATATATGTGATTTATCATTTTCCGTACAAAAGCAGTTTGACACTTTACTTACAGTAGTCAAGTAAGGGATGCTATTAAAGTTAGATATCTTTGGCTGTTTAGGTATTGATATATTTCAAATATATAAACAAGATTATAGGTACCAACACAACATACATTTAGCTTTGATATTGGCTTTTTAAAAAAAAAAAAAAAAAATCACCAGGGTAATTTATCACATATGCAGAGCTATCAAGGCACATCTTGGCATATGATGTAAATGACCTAGATTCCCATGATGCCGTGAGATTTGGTATTAAAAGGCACATTCATATGTAAGGCAGCACAGGAGGAAAGTTGAAGCAAGTATTTACTTGCATGGCAATATAGAAAGATGCAAACATGAACATTTAAGAGCCTGGTGCATAATGGATAGATAGTGGTATGTAGATGCACATGTAAGTGTGCACTGCTCCTCAGAACACTGTTCAATGGCATTTACTGTGGTGACAGAGAAGTATTAACCATAAGGCGACCCTAGGTGGCTGCCTAGAGCCAGGGGTTTATGTAGGGGTCCCAGAACTATGAATTTTTGGGGACCCTTTTTGGGACCCTTTGTGAAGATTTAAAAGGGTCCGAAAACTGGTAAAATGCCTAGTGCCCCATGAGATCTTAATCCTTCTCTGTGTGGCGAACAAAATAGTGAGAATATCAGGAGTCCTAAAAATGTACCTGAAAGAGGAAGATATTGTGACTTTTATGAGAAATATTTCCAACATGATAACTTACTAAATGCATCACTTCATAAAACACAGCACAATCATAAACACAATACATTGATTTGCCTACTATACAAGAGTTACAAAATAAATACAACATTATTTAGATAAACAGCCCTATAAAAAGAGAATGAACAGCCTCACCATGCAACTGCAAACTATTAAATTTGCATTTCTCTTATTATGGTAATCACAGGAGATAAGAATTTCTATGTAACGCGCTGTCACACAAAGATAGCAGTAAAACATTCAGTTAGTTCCTCTTCTAATTAAACTCTTAAGGGTTATTCAAACAGAGGTTTTTTTTAAAGAAAGAATTGTCAGAACGTCAGAATGAATTCAAAGAACGTGTCCTTCTTCATACCAAAATAGATTAGGTACGAGCATAGTAGATTTTGAGAATTTTTACAATTCAGCTTTTGTGGTCTAATTTTTGAAATTCATTTTGAATTTGCTTTGAATACCCGCTTTACATGCTTTAGTGAATAACCTTATGATTATTTTATTTAAATGTATCTCTGTAAACAACATACAAACTCAATAAAGAAGCAGCTAATTTTTGATCAGACATTCTATTCTATTTGTCTCTTCATGTAACCTCGTGAAGGAACAACTGTAAGCTCGTTTGAGCAGGGCCCTCATCAACCTAGTGTTCCTGCAATAGTTTGTAATTGTCTCATTTATTGTTAAATTTCCCCCTTTTATAATGTGAAGCTCTGCGCAATAACTAATGCTAAATGCCAGAAATAATCATATTACCCCTAAAGCACGTTAGCTTGCTAATTTGTGTGTAAAGAGTATGTCCTCTTTTCTCATTTTACAAAAAAGCACAGAGTTCAATAGAAATAGGCAATTAATTTTTTTTTTTTAAATTAACGTTGTCACACGAACTGGCTGTCAATCAGACGTCTGGTTCAGTTATTCCCTAGTTATTACCTAGCTAGTTAGCTCAGTGGAGCTAAACTCAGGAGGCAGCCATTGTCCAGAGCACCTGCCTTGCCAAGACTTCTATTTGAGCTGCACTGGGAAGTCTGTTATAGGACAGCCAAATAAATCTGTAAGAGATCTGAAGCTTTTGCAAGCTGCTTTTATACATACCACCAATGAAAAATGTACATATAAATGCATGATTTTAGTGAGGTATACCTACTATATGGTGATTTTGTATTTTTTTTTTTTTAGGCAGTGGATAAGTCCTTTAACCCCATTTTTTCCAATATACCGTATATACTTGAGTATAAGTCGAGTTTTTCAGCACATTTTTTGTGCTGAAAAACCCCCACTCGGCTTATACTCGAGTCACTGTCTGTATTATTGCAATTTACATTGCCATAATACAGAGCAGGACCTCCGGGCTCATTACAAGCCCGGCGGTCCTGTTGGGGGCTGGCAGAGAGCTGTAACTTACCTTCACAGCAGCTCCTGTCAGCTCCCTTCTCCTCTCTGCCGGTCCGGTCATCTCCCCTGCCAGCTCCCCTGCAAGTCAGAGTGTTGCCACGGGTTATCGTGGCAATGCTCCGCTCGGCTGCGAGACTTACAGTGTGAGCTGACAGGAGAGCTGACCGGACCGGCAGGGATGAGAAGGGAGCTGACAGGAGCTGCTGTGAAGGTAAGTAACAGCTCTCTGCCAGCCCCCCTCCTACACAGCCCATCCACTGGACCACCAGGGAGTGATAGCCCCCCTCCCCGGCCAGCTAACAAGCAGGGAGGAGGACGAAAAAATAAATATTACAATAAAAAAAATTATAATACAATTAAAAAAAAATGTAATAATAAAATAAAAAAAAATAATACTAAAATAAACAAATTTAAATATTAAAATTAAAAATATTAAAATTAAAAAATTAAAAATAATAAAAATGCCCTCCCCCCATCCAGTTCACACACACTACACACTACACACACACACACACACACACACTCATGCAAACACACACTCTGCATTATATACAGACACACTCATACAAACACACTCTGCATTATATACACACACTCATACAAACACACACATTGCATTATATACACACACATGCATACAAACACACACACTGCATTATATACACACACTCATACACACACTCTGCATTATATACAGACACACTCATACAAACACACTCTGCATTATATACACACACTCATACAAACACACGCATTGCATTATATACACACACACTCATACAAACACACACACTGCATTATATACACACACACACTCATACAAACACACACACTGCATTATATACACACACACTCATACAAACACACACACTGCATTATATACACACACACTCATACAAATACACTCTGCATTATATACACACACTCATACAAACACACACATTGCATTATATACACACACACACACTCATACAAACACACACACTGCATTATATACACACACACACTCATACAAACACACTCTGCATTATATACACACACTCATACAAACACACACACTGCATTATATACACACACACTCATACAAACACACTCTGCATTATATACACACACACTCATACAAACACACACTCTGCATTATATACACACACACTCGGCATTCACACAAACACACACACTCTGCATTATATACACACAGAGTGTGCGTATATAATGCAGAGTGTGTGTTTGTATGAGTGTGTGTGTATAATGCAGAGTGTGTGTGTATATAATACAGTGTGTGTGTTTGTATGAGTGTGTGTGTATATAATTATAAAAATCACAGAATTTCATAGCCCAAAGTTTTACCCTCGACTTATCCACGAGGCATAGCATATTTCACAATTGTTGGTCACAAAACTGCACTCGACTTATACATGAGATCGACTTATACAGGAGTCTGTCTAGCCAGCTCCTTGGTTTTGCACCCCTCCCTGTCACAGGTGCCTCATCTCAGGACTCTATTTAGCCCTGTACTGCAGAGAACTCGAGATGGAAGGATTTGCCCAAGTGAGTAGCTAATTTAGTAGACAGTTGACTGTTAGAATAGGACCTGCCAAAGATGGGGTACATTGACGTTGTGGCAGGCTTATGCAATGTATGATCATATAATGTAACTAAACCCCCATCATTTTTTGCCTAGATTAGGTGTTTTTAATAAAACTAGCAAAATCTGTCAGCACCAAAGTAGCTGTTTAGTAGATAAGGGAGTGCGCTGGATTTTCATTTTTACTTTAACCCCATCACGTCAGACAAAAAACTGTCGGTAACGATGACCGCTTCCAGCCGCTCTAAGGGTATTGCAGCAATGCCTTGCTTGTGGCACCCGGCAGTAAGGCAGAGCATCGGAAGCCATCAGGCAGGCTTCCAATGCTCTACCTGAGTTCTGAGAGCTGAGTGCCTTGAGGGGCACTCAGTGAATATAACATTTTCAATAAATAAAATAAAAAATTAACCCCTTCCCCCCCTCCCTCCCTCTCCCTCCATTCCCATGTGCTTACCCGATCACCGCCAGTCCCCCACCGGCGATCGAAGTTCTTCTTCACGGGGGGGAATTGTCTGGCAGCCCAGACAGTCTCCCCTCTGCAAAAAAGGACCCCAATGGCCATGTGATCGCTCTGAAAGAGCGATCAAATGGCTGCAATAGGCATCCCTAGTGCTGCCAGCAGGGGGACTGCCTGATCACCACTGCTGGTGAAAAAAAAAGTAAAAAAAAAAAAAAAAAGCTTAATAGAAAAAATAAAGTTAATACATTTTAAAAATATGTATATGTATCTATGAGATACATATATACACATATTATATGTCTTATATATAATGTCATACTAAGTGTATTTTCTTATTACTATATACATAAATTAATATAAAAATATACTTAGAGTAAAATTACACATATATCATAACTATATATATTTTATATATATATATATATATTATTATAAAAAATAATTAATTAATTACAAATAAATGTAATTTTTTTAAATAATTAAAATATGTATATATATATAATTTTTTCTAACTGTATTTTGATATTACTATATATATATATATATATATACATAGTAAAAAAATGTTTGTAATTATGTATATGAACATATGTATATTTCATATAAGTTTTATTTATTTATATATACATATATTATTATTTATTTATATATACATATATTATTATAAAAAATAATTAATTAATTACAAATAAATGTAATTTTTTTTAAATAATTAAAATATGTATATATATAATTTTTTCTAACTGTATTTTGATATCGCTCGAGGAAGCCGTTAGAAGCAAAGGAGGTGAAAGATAAGGGAGCCTTTTTTACGGCCCGGGCAACACAATATATATTTTGATATATATAGTAATATCAAAATACAGTTAGAAAAAATTATATATATACATATTTTAATTATTTTAAAAAAATTACATTTATTTGTAATGAATTAATTATTTTTTATAATAATATATGTATATATAAATAAATAATAATATATGTATATATAAATAAATAAAACTTATATGAAATATACATATGTTCATATACATAATTACAAACATTTTTTATAAAAATACACATAGACTTCAAATATATAAATATGTATATATATATTTAAATTCTATGTGCATTTTTATGTAATATTTTTACATAATTAAGTAATTTTATTGATTACAATTTGGGGGACCTGTCTAACAACCCAGGCCGAAAGTCCAGAGAATTTAATTTGTTAGCACTATATTTAAACCCCATTTGCAATACATTGGGTTGTTTTTTTTTTTTGCAAATGGTATGCCATCATGGGGGTAATTCTCATTTCTGGGCTACCATATGCTCTCAAAGGCAACATAACCAATCTGCAAATTTTAATATGAAGAAATGGCCTTATAGTTGACCCTGTAACTTTCAAAAACACTATAAAACCTGTACATGGGTGGTACTGTTATTCACGGGAGACTTTCTTGAACACAAATATTAGTGTTACAACAATGATATCATCGGTGAAAGTGCCATTTGTGTGTGAAAAATGCAAAACATGTCACTTTCCAAGGCATGCTAAAACCTGTACGTGGGGGGTACTGTTTTACTCGGTAGACTTCGCTGAACACAAATATTAGGGTTTCAAATAGTAAAACATATCACAGAAATGATAATGTCAGTGAAAGTGACGTGTTTTGCATTTTTCACATTTTTTTAAGCTCAGAACAAAATTTTGAAGCTATTTAGCATGAGTGTTTTTTGGTGGCTGTAGATGTGTAACAGATTTTGGGGTCAAAGTTAGAAAAAGTGTGTTTATTTACATTTTTTTTAATCATATTTTATAATTCTTTTTTTTAGTAAATTATATGATATGCTGAAAATAATGGTATTTTTAGAAAGATCATTTAATGGCAAGAAACCCGGTATACAATATATGCGGGTACAGTAAATGAGTAAGAGGAAAATTACAGCTAAACACAAACAGCAGAAATGTAAAAACTGCCCTGGCCCGAAACGGTAAGAAAAATTAAAAGTGGTCTGGTCACTAAGGGGTTTCATTTTAAATTAACCTTGATTTCACTTTATTGAGTAACCGAATAACCCCATCAATGATCCCAGGATGCAGAGAATCGGTGTCACTGTGTCGCCAGCACGTTGTCAGTAGCATTCATATATGGAATTGCAGCCAATTGCACAGAATTAAAGATTGTAACCTCCACTGCAAAATCGTAACTTCTCGCATACGTAACTATCTATATTGTTGCCCAGACTACTAAACTATACCATGGATAGCAAATGATCTATGGGGTAATATAATTTAGGAGCTTATCCAGACGTTGTCTTCTTTGATACTGACAAGATTATTTACTAAATTTTGTTAGAATGATAACATATTATCAGCGTAGCATTTTTTAAATGACTTTCTAAGGGTGCATTAATACATTATATAATTAAATGCAAGGATAATACAACCCTCTCTGATGACTTATTCTAGTGATTGACCTTTTCACTACTTCATCGAGAAAGGAGATTCAATAAACAGGAGAAAAAAAATATTTACACAATAACAACAATGCAAAGTTGTAATTATAAGAAAAGATTTTAGATGGGTTTTAAAAGCTGATTTTTTTTTATTTTTGGCAAAGTGCAATATTCAGGACTCCAAATTTAATATAGGTTGCATTCACATCTTGTTTAGCCAAGAAGAAATCTAACTGCCACTTTGGAGTAAAAGAAGGAATTTGGGTGGCACAACTGGAATTCCCTTCAACATAAAATTGCTGCCTTCTATGTGATCAGTCATACATGTGCTTGTGGCTCTATGTGAGTGTTGACACAGTTATATCTCAGTATGTCAGCTCATCTACTGGTCTCTCACCAGGGCCGCACTGGGAATTAAAAGCAGCCCTGGGAAAAAAATATTTACCAGCCCAATAATGCGTAGCGCCAGCATAGTGTGCAGATACAGAGTTAGAAAAGAGAACTTCAAATTAAAAATTATTACTCCAACGTAAAAAAAAGCAATCATAGGCTTAAAAAAAACCCAAAAGTGCTGATTTATTTTAAGCAGACGTGCCTTTGCATATAATCAATGTTTCAGTCCAACTACCTTGACATATTAAGAAAAGCTTGGTAATGGGACTGAAATGGTGAATGGATGTAGGGCACAACTGTAAAAAATGACGTTCTCTTGTTTATTTTGAAGTCCTGTGGGTGCGCTCTTCACTTTAAATATGTTATTGTGATGGAGTATGCCCCTAGCAACAAGACTGGGCCAATATCTGCTCATTACATATGGTACATATTAATGACATTTCTCTGTGTATTATGCATATATAAATGTACATTAATATATGTGTAAATATAATAGGCATAATTGTATATATAAACTAATACACACATTAATATACATGATATGTATATATATATATATATATATATATATATATATATATATATATATATATACACACACACCAGTGGCGGATCCAGAGCCTGATCTCGAAAGGGGCACTTATAGATTATTTAAAGAAATAATCCATGCACAATAACCACTACTGCTCTGTGTAGTGGTTATGGTGCCAGGAGTGCCAGGACCCGCTCCCAGAGTAAGTAGTCAAACCGTTTAAGAACAGTTTGACAACTTACCTGGGATATGGGGCTGTAGTAGGGTATAGGAGCAGTGGTGCAATGTGTGAGGGGTGCAGTTTGTGTGAAAGGTTCAATGTGTAGGCTGTGTGGGGCAATGTGTGTATGGGGAGGGCTGTGTATGTGTGTGTGGCAATGTGTGTATGGGTGGCTGTGTGTGTGTGTGGGGCAATGTGTGTATGGGGGGCAGTGTATGTGGGGCAATGTGTAAATGTGTATGGTATGTGTGTGGGGTAATGTGTGAATGTATATGGTGTCTTTGGGGGGCAGTGTATGTGTATAGGGGGCAGTGTATGTGTGTGGGGGGCAGTGTATGTGTGTGGGGGCAGTGTGTGTATGGGGCTAGAGTTCACTCTCACGAGAGCTGGAGCGTTGCCACTGTAACCGCGGCAACGCTCTGTACTCGCGCAAGAAGGACCCGGAGGAGCTGCAGGCTGAGTTCCAGGGTCCTCTCTTCCTGCCAGCTGCCTGCACAGTTTCTGCGGAATGGGGAGGGAGATCTCTGATCTCCCCTCTGGTCCATGAAGGCACATGACTCTTGGCCAGCAGGGGAGAGCCTCTAGGGGGGGGGGGGGGGAATTGCCCCTTCTGCATCCACCAGTGATATATACAGCCCCTCTGTGCCTTTTTGTCTCCCTCCAGTCCCTCTGTATGTTTATTTCTCCCCCTCACTGTTCCTATGTGTCCATGTCTCCCTCTCCTTCCCAGTCTCTCTCTTCCCCCTCTGCCTCTTTCTCCCCCTCCCCTTGTGTGTCTCTCTCCTTTCTCCCTCTGTGTCTCTCTCTTCCCCTCTGTCTCTTTCTCCCCCCTTTCCCTGTGTCTCTGTCTCCCACTCTACCATCTCTCTATTTCCCCTCTTTCTCCCCTCCTTTCCCTGTGGCACTCTCCCTCCCCCTCTGTCTCTCTCTATTCTCCCACTGTCTCTTTCTTCCCTCTTCCCCTGTGCCTATCTATTCCCCTCTCTCTGTTTTATTATTCTCCCTCCCCTTATGTCTCTATATTCCCTTTCTTCCACACCCCCATCCCACCATTTACCGAGGGAAGTCAGAGGGGGCCGACCGCGTTCTACGCTGGAGCCGCCGGGCCAGCGGTACACCTGTACACTGATGCTGATGGCTGAAAGAGGAGGGAGCATCTCTCTACCATGCTCCCTCGCGGTTCCCACAATTTCCAGCACAGGATGCACAGTATGCTGTGCTGGGAATTGTAGGAACCCGCGAGGGAGCATTGTAGAGAGACATGCTCCCTCCTCCTTCTGTCCTCAGCATTAGGACTAGGAGTGCCGCCGGACCGGCGAGGCTGCCACCTGGCCCGGCGGGTCCAGCGTGGAACGTGGCCGTCCCCATCTGAGTGTGCCACTGGACCGCCCACCCGGTGGCACCTACCTGCGCAGCCCCCAGATGATGCGACCCACTGGTGGGCCAGTCCGGCCCTGTCTCTCACCAACTAGAAGATGTTCATGGAGCTGAGTAGAGGTTTAGTCCATGTGTCCTTCGCAGGCACATACATATGAGCAATGCATGCTAAAGCATCTATGTTATCTATGTTAGTGTATGATATCAAGGATGGTGCTGGTGGTGGGACTGGCAAATGAATATTGCTGTGAACGTAGCATTTTATAAACAATATATCTCCAGGTCTAGAAAAGTTTTTGTAAAACTTTTGTAGGAGCACAACAATTTTGTGATTATGTATTTATCTATTTATTTAACAGTTCTTACAAAGCGCTCTTATCTAGATTTATGAAAAATTTAAATAGTTAATTATACAAACATGGAATAAATATTTAGACACACTGGAATGAAAAGAAAAGGAAAAGAGAACGCAGTGAGCTTGCAATCTAGATGCTCTGATCTGCCCACTGTTGTATTAGTGTAAAATCCACTACAATGCTACACACATGTTTATTTCATATAAAACTACCGGGAAACATTTGTATGTCACTTGTAATATGTCCAGAGTATAAAATTTAAAAAACTATTTAATGTTGATATGCCCCATAGATTGGCCAATCTAACATTAATTAGCTAAATTCTATAGAGTGTATAATTGTTTGAGTGTGTAATGGTGAGTGTCCTAATTTGCCCCTTAGAATTCTAATGATACATTGATTTTGTACTTACTTGTAAATCAGATTCCAGTCTATCATTCTGGATGTCTTGCCATCAGCTCTTAATCTTTGTTCTAGAATCCACAACCTCTTGATGGATTCTCTTTATCCGTCATGTGATTTCTAGTGGTTTTTTTTTATTATTTTATTTCCCAGTACTATTGCACTTTGTTCTCACTTACTAATTCGTTCCTGCTCGATCTTCCTTTTTTCGTCCTTTTGTCTTAGTGTGTGCTCTCTCTGTATGTACAATGCACACGTTGTAAAGCATATTTGCATATTGTACCAATTCATGAGCATAATTCATATGTAAATATGGAATATTTAACCGAACAATACAGTGTAAGTTTTTCTACAAAGAAATGCAAATTAAAGAAAAGTACCTGTAAATCGTGCTTGGCAATAATGCATAACTGTGAACTTTTCTACATTTTGTAGAATTTTTGGAATGTTTCATTATTTGATTAATGCGACATACCCAAAACTCCAAAGGTTAAAACTATTTTTGTCCATAGAATATAAGGATCATTAATCAAAAAACAGATATTTGATGGTTAAAACGAAACCCATACATAAGCTATAGTGCCACAAAATTCTTCCCATCAAGTAATTGGTTTTATGCGGTCCGTCTGAGTACAACTAAACTGCAACATAGTCTCAAAACAAACAAATCTGTTTTCTGTAGGAAGGGTGCTATTGAAATTCAGGGATAGAGACATAATAAAGCATCAGTTGGAGCTTGGCTAGTAAAAATTCCATGTATCTGTTACTCTGCCTAAAAACACCCACCACAGCTCCTTAACTAAGATATGAGGACAGCAGAGACTCAGCCAACTGGGAAGGAGCAAGGAACTGTAGCAATCTGCACTACACTGGTAGGATCAAGTGAGAAAAACTAACCAAAACAGGGAGAAACAGGAGAAGAAGTACAAAATCTATATTTCTGTATTATATCTGTATCTAATGTATAAATACAGATTGTTTTACGTTTTATCCCTCTGTTGGTCACTTCTCGCTTGATCTGTGAATAAAATCAATATTTAGTTACTGTCCTCTATCCATTAGTCACCCTTTTTTTCTTATCAATCATTTCATTTTGGTGCCATTGGTGGAATTCGGAATCACAAACCAAAATAAACCTGCTCGGCTATTGCGTGTTGGTTAGAGATTTGGGTACATTTTGACTTTGAGTTTGATAATTCAGCCAATCACCTGATCATCCCAAATTCAGATTAACTGCAGTTCAGACCAAAACAAATATCCAAGTCTATGAGAAAATCTCTAACTATAACCTATAAAGCTGTATTTCCTGTACACACGACGAGAAGAAAACCATTACTAAAAAATAACATATCTAATATATGAGGTTTGCCAAAAGTTTTATAGAAATACATTAAATGCTTTTAACGGCCCGATATTTCTTTAACCCCTTAAGGACACATGACATGTGTGACATGTCATGATTCTCTTTTATTACAGAAGTTTGGTCCTTAAGGGGTTAAAGGATAAAGAAAGAAAGAATAAAACAAAAACAAACAAAACAGGTAAAGGAGCAAAATAAAACCACCTATAAACATATGAAATTTTTTTAGAAACTTGAGTCAGCACTGCAAAGTATCAGGAAGCTTGATATCTTTGTGTGATAGTGTCAAGTGAGTGAATTCTGAAAATCTATTAAATACTTAAATGAAGAAACAAAACAAAAGAAAGGTCTTTAGCTAGGCAAATGTTTTTTTTATTTTATTTTTTTAAATATTAATTGTAACGGCACCCCGGGTATAGAGGGGTTAAAGCCGCCAGAGACGTTCCCTTCCCGAATAGAAGTCAGCTACCGAACACTCCAAACTGCTGAACAGGAAAAATACACGAATAATCCCCCCCCCCAAGTACAAGACAAGGCTCTGTATTGAGGGTTAAGAAGGAAACTGTTTAATCTGGGCTACCTGCCCGGCTTTTATGCAGGTCTCCCACCAGGGGACACTCCCATAGGGATCGGGTGGAAGACTGTGACAATTTTATGCATTAACCAATCACAAGCATACACATAGAGAAACACTCCCACAGGGACATTACAAAGCCTCCTCTCTATCCTGAAAATAATTGGTTTAAGTGCTAGAAGTAACTCAATTACCTCCAGGGATAGAGCACAAACTTCATTTTATATGTCCAATAAAAACACATAAAAATATATAATTTCTAAACTATCAAATGGAACATCCACATTCAACGTATTCCCATTTAGCTTCAATATGAGCGCACAATATCACTGAATAGTTCTCAGATCACATACATACAGTTCAATTGCCATGGAGTTAAAGTCTTGCACCAAGTGCGTTCGTTGAAGAGGGCGGAGGGGGGTGGGGGGGCTCATGGATCAGTTTTGCACTGGGGCCCCATGTATTGTGTGTACGCCACTGAGAGTAAAGGTATGTGTAATATGCAGAGCAGTGGATCATATACATGTTATATGCAATACAGAGCATAATGCAAATTCTAAAGGGTAAGGGTAAAACATAGAGCAGTGTCTTACATACATACTATCTCTAATACAAAGCATAATGAATATTATAACGGATAAGGGTATCTGTAATACAAAGAGCAGTGTATTATATGCATACTATCTCTAACACAGAGCATAAGGGTGTAGGTGAATGTGTGAAAGTTCTATATATTATTTATTAACACAGTCTCTTAAAACGCTACAAAATATATAATACATTAGGTGGGAAAATTGGAATGTTGAAGAGATTGAAACCCATGATTGGTAAAGCTTTCCATATCGCTGTATGTGATGGACACAGGAAGAAAGTGGACTGTTTAGAACATACTAGTTTGATTGTAAAGCCAAATGAATAGGGAGTACTGATTGACCGTCAATTGAATTGCAAGGAGTTAGTCACTGGTGAGGTCCAATCAGCATAACCACTACAACTAATTGTAGGAAACAGTTTTCTTAGATCCACATGACTTTTTATGAAGCAATTTGTCTCTGTAATGCACACTATAAATATTTATATAGATATAGATAAAAATGTAAGAAATAAAATACAGAAATAATATTTTTTTGATATATATTTTCTATATATATATGTATATATATATATAAAATATATATTTTTTATTATTTCTGTATATTTCTGTATTTTCTATATATATATATAGAAATATATAAAATGTTTTATTATTTCTGTATTTTATTTCTTATATATAAAATACCGTATATACTCGAGTATAAGCCGACCCGAATATAAGCCGAGGCCCCTAATTTTACCCAAAAAAACTGGGAAAACTTATTGACTCGAGTATAAGACTAGGGTGGGAAATGCAGCAGCTACTGGTAAATCTCTAAATAAAATTAGATCCTAAAAAAATTATATTAATTGAATATTTATTTACAGTGTGTGTGTATGAGTGAATGCAGTGTGTGTGTATGAGTGCAGTGTGTGTGTATGAGTGCAGTGTGTGTGTATGAGTGCAGTGTGTGTGTATGAATGCAGTGTGTGTGTATGAGTGCAGTGTGTATGAGTGCAGTGTGTATGAGTGCAGTGTGTGTATGTCAGGGTACCTGAAGTCTCTACCTCTGAGAGAGGTAGAGACTTAGAAGTTTATCCGTCCGGACGGCATGTCTGCTCGGTCCCTCGCTGTTCACCCGGTCTTGCAAACGCCGGCCGCGAGGGAGTCACTTCCTTTTCTAGCAGGACGTCCGGAAGCCGACGTCATGACGCCAACCCGGAACGGCCTGTCACTCAATTCTGTGGAGACGAATCAGGACTCGTCAGAGGCGTGTCTCCTCTCCCTAACCAGGGTATTTAACTGTGTTCCTCTCATTTACTCATTGCCCTGTCGTGGTTCTAGCCAGTCTAGTCTCGCAGTGCTTTTGTATCCTTGCTATCCTTTTGGTTTTGACCCGGCTTGTTCATACTTTTCTGATTTATCTGTATTCCTTTGACCCGGCTTGTTCCTCGCTTACCTGTCTTCTCGTTCCCCCGACCTCGGCTTGTCTCTGACCATTCTCTACTCTTTCTGTGCGTTAGTCCGGCCATTCTAAGGTCCGGTATACGTACCTCTCTACTGTTTGTACTCTGCGTGTTGGATCCCTGTCCCGATCCTGACATTACGACAGGGCCAATGGATCCTGCAGGTACAAGCAGTCAGCTTGGTCCTTCCGATCCTAGGTTTGACGCCATGGAACACAGAATGGACCAGATGGCCTTAGCACTACAGGCATTATTATCCCGTGCTAATAACCCACCAGAGGAGACACGCACTACTACTGTCTCCGGTGACTTCGGGCCTAGAGGTAGCCACTGTAGGTGCCTCTTCCCGTATTACTCCACCAGTACGTTATGCAGGCTCTCCAGAGAAGTGTCGTGGTTTTTTAAACCAGATCAGTATTCACTTCGAATTACAACCCCGCTCCTATCCTACTGATAGGGCGAAGGTTGGATTTATTATTACATTACTCATTGAGAAGGCTCTGAGATGGGCAAATCCCTTATGGGAGAATGATAATCCGTTGGTATATATTTATAATGCCTTTGTAGCTGCCTTTAGAAGAACTTTTGACCCTCCTGGTAGAAAGGTCAATGCAGCCAGATCACTGTTGCGCTTGAGACAGGAGAACCGAACACTGGTGGATTATGCACTAGAGTTCAGGTCTCTAGCGGCAGAAGTCAAGTGGAATGAGCAGGCTTATATAGATGTATTTTTGAACGGGTTATCAGATGTAATTCTTGATGAGGTTGCTACTAGAGAGCTCCCTGAGAATTTGGAGGATTTAATTTAGTTCATTTCCCGTATTGATGAGCGTTTAAGAGAGAGACAGAACACTCGAGAGAGGAGCCTTAGACCTGTCTTTAAATTAGCTCCTGCATTTCAAAGTCCTGACTCCAATACCTCACTATTTCCTGAACCTATGCAGATAGGTAATACCCGCCTCTCAGAAGAGGAAAGACAGTACAGGAGAAGGGAGGGATTATGTATGTATTGTGGAGTTCGAGGTCACTTACGCCTGAGTTGCCCTAATCGCTCGGGAAACGCTCGCACCTAAGTTTCTCTAGAGGACAGGCCTTGGGTGTTTCTATTTTGTCCTCTACTCATAATTATAAAGATCACAGGCTTCTGCTACCAGTTTCTTTAACTTGGGAGAAGGGAGTAGTAAAGACCATGGCCTTGATAGATTCCGGAGCTGCTGAGAATTTTATCGATCAAGTCTTTGCTACTGAACACACTATCCCATCCCAGTTAAGGGATACACCCTTGGCCGTTGAGGCCATAGATGGTAGACCTTTACTTGAGCCTGTTATTTCTCGTGAGACTATACCCATTAACTTAACTGTTGGTATCCTACACGAGGAAAGATTATCACTTATGCTCATTTCGTCTCCTTCTGTTCCCATAGTTCTGGGTTATCCATGGTTAAAGAGACATAACCCTAGTATCGATTGGGAGTTAGGGGAGATACTCTCATGGGGTCAGGGGTGTCAGGAGAGGTGTTTACGCAAGGTTTCCCCATTAGCTGTAATTAACACACCAGGTAGTTCTGTCCAGTCTACAGAGATACAGATACCTCCTCTGTACCTGGACTTAAAGGCAGTGTTCGACAAGAAGAACGCTGATACACTACCTCCACACAGAACCTTCGATTGTAAAATTAATCTACTGCCTGGTACCATGCCTCCCAGGGGCAATGTATATCCTCTATCCACTAAAGAAAATTCTGTTCTAGAGGAGTATATTCGGGAGAATTTAGAGAAGGGATTCATTAGGAGATCTTCTTCTCCTGCCGGGGCTGGATTTTTTTTTGTTAAAAAGAAGGATGGTTCACTAAGACCTTGTATTGATTATCGGGGTTTGAATAAAATAACCATCAGAAATGCCTATCCCATCCCCTTGATTACCGAGCTCTTTGATCGGCTGAAGGGCTCTAAAATTTTCACCAAGTTGGACCTCAGAGGGGCATATAACTTGGTGAGAATCCAGAAAGGACACGAGTGGAAGACTGCGTTCAACACTCGTTATGGGCACTATGAATACACGGTCATGCCTTTTGGTCTTTGTAACGCACCGGCAGTATTTCAGGATTTGATTAATGAGGTTCTTAGGGAATTTCAACATGATTGTGTTATTGTGTACCTGGATGACATACTCATACACTCTAGAGAGACTGAGACCCACCATAGACAAGTCAGAAAAGTATTACACAAACTTCTGCAACATGGTTTATACTGTAAATTGGAGAAATGCAGTTTTGACCAGACCCAGATAGATTTCCTTGGGTATGTGATTTCTGGGGAGGGCTTTAAGATGGATCCTGACAAACTCCAGTCTATTTTGGATTGGCCATTACCCAAGGGACTCAAGGCTATTCAAAGGTTTATTGGTTTCTCCAATTATTATAGGCGCTTCATTAAGGGTTACTCTTCGATTATTGCGCCCATTACTAATATGACCAAACAAGGTGCCGACACTAAGACTTGGTCTACTGAAGCTGTCCTTGCTTTCAAAAGTCTCAAAGAACTTTTTGCTTCTGCCCCAATTTTAGTCCACCCTGACACGACTCTGCCATTCCTACTCGAGGTCGATGCCTCTGAGACAGGAGTAGGTGCTGTTCTGTCACAAAGGTTAGGGGTGGATAAACCGTTACATCCTTGTGGTTTTTTTTCTAAGAAACTTTCTGGGCCTGAAAGCAGATATGACATCGGTGACAGGGAACTGTTAGCGGTCATTATGGCCTTAAAGGAATGGAGACATTTATTGGAGGGGACCCTACATCCCGTTACTATTTTGACGGATCACAAAAACTTGTCCTATATTGGGGAGGCTAAGCGTTTGTCCTCCAGACAAGCTCGTTGGTCCTTATTCCTGACTCACTTCAATTATGTGCTTACTTACAGACCTGGTTCCAAGAACTCGAAAGCCGATGCTTTGTCTCGCCAATATGAACCGTCTACTATATCTGAACCGGTTCTTTCTTCTATAGTTCCGAAATGCAATATTATTGCTAATACGAATCTCAGGATTCATTCTCCCTTACTGGCCGAGATCATCAAGATGCAACATCTAGCACCTAAACAGACTCCTGGGGGTCGATATTACGTTCCTCCTGCTCTTCAACTGGAATTATTACAGTGTTTCCATAACAGCAAGGTGGCGGGACATCCTGGTATTCGCAAGACGTATGCTTTGATCTCTAAAGACTTCTGGTGGCCTGCTTTACGTAAGGAGACTAAAGAGTTCATTGCTGCATGTGAGGTTTGTACTAAGACCAAGCAACCTCATACACTTCCATGTGGATTTCTGCATCCCCTAGAGGTTCCAGAGAAGCCATGGTCCTGTTTGGCCATCGACTTTATTGTCGATCTACCTATCTCTAAAAGACAGACTGTTATCCTCACTGTGGTTGACAGATTCACTAAGATGGCTCACTTCATTCCTCTGCCTAAACTTCCATCTTCTCCCGAATTGGCGGAGATATTCGCAAGGGAGATTTTTCGTTTACATGGGATACCCTCCCAAATTGTATCTGACAGAGGTTCCCAATTTGTTTCCCGTTTTTGGAGGTCCTTCTGCTCTCAACTGGGTATCAAGTTAAATTTTTCTTCTGCCTATCATCCTCAGTCTAACGGAGCTGCTGAACGTACCAACCAAAAGATTGAACAGTATTTACGCTGTTTTGTTTCCGAACACCAGGACGATTGGGTCGGTTTGATTCCTTGGGCGGAGTTTGCACACAACAATCTCGTTTGCGATTCTACTCATTCAAGCCCCTTCTTCATGAATTATGGTTTTCATCCATCCATCCTACCCCCGGTTTCTCCTTCCCAAGGGATACCGTCGGTGGATGTCCATGTTGCCAACTTGAGGAAGTTGTGGGATCAGACTCGACAGATTCTTCTGCACAATTCCATGCTGGTTAAGAAACACGCAGATAAACGTAGAAGGGCGGCTCCGGTTTTTGTTCCAGGTGATAGAGTATGGTTGAGCACTAGAAACATTCGTTTAAAAGTGCCTTCCATGAAATTCGCTCCCTGTTATATTGGACCTTACAGGGTCCTGAATCGAATTAACCCAGTTGCGTATCGTCTAGCTCTTCCAGCTGCCTTACGCATTCCTAACTCCTTTCATGTTTCATTGCTGAAACCACTGGTCTGTAACAAATTCTCCTCCAAAATCGCCCCTCCTCGTTCTGTTCAAGTGGAGGGTCAGGAGGAGTATGAGGTTAACTCTATCATTGATTCTCGAATCTCCCGGGGAAGAGTACAATATCTGGTCGATTGGAAAGGTTATGGTCCTGAGGAGAGGAGTTGGGTACCTCAAGAGGATGTTCATGCTCCTCGTCTCTGCAGGGCGTTTCACTCCCGCTTCCCATCTCGTCCCGGTTCCTTCCGCCCGGTGGGCGTATCTGAGAGGGGGGGTACTGTCAGGGTACCTGAAGTCTTAGAAGTTTATCCGTCCGGACGGCATGTCTCCTCGGTCCCTCGCGGTTCACCCGGTCTTGCAAACGCCGGTCTCGCAGTGCTTTTGTATCCTTGCTATCCTTTTGGTTTTGACCCGGCTTGTTCGTACTTTTCTGATTTATCTGTATTCCTTTGACCCGGCTTGTTCCTCGCTTACCTGTCTTCTCGTTCCCCCGACTTCGGCTTGTCTCTGACCATTCTCTACTCTTTCTGTGCATTAGTCCGGCCATTCTAAGGTCCGGTATACGTACCTCTCTACTGTTTGTACTCTGCGTGTGTGTGTATGAATGCAGTGTGTGTGTATAAGTGCAGTGTGTGTGTATGAGTGCAGTGTGTGTGTATGAGTGCAGTGTGTATGAGTGTATGAGTGCAGTGTGTGTGTATGAGTGCAGTGTGTATGAGTGCAGTGTTTGCAGAGGCTTGGTGGCGGTGGGCATTTTTATTATTTTTTTTATTATTTTAATACGAATTGTTTTTTGTTATATTAACTTTTTAAATTATTATTATTTTTTTTATTATTTTTTTAAAATAATTTTTCATTATTATTATTATTAATACTTTTATTAATTTTTTATTATTATTATTAATATTTGTATTATTATTTTCGTCCCCCCTCCCTGCTTGCTAGATGGCCAGGGAGGGGGGCTCTCCTTCCCTGGTGGTCCAGCATTGGCAGTTCAGTGGGGGGGAGAGGGGGCTGGCACAGCTGTAACTTACCTGTCCTGCAGCTCCTGTCAGCTTCCTCCTCCTCCGCGCCGTCCGGTCAGCTCTTCTGTCAGCTCACACTTTAAGGCTCGCGAGAGCCGCGGCTCTCGCGAGATTTACACTGGGAGCTGACCGAGGTGCTGAACGGATGGCGCGGAGAAGGAGGAAGCTGACAGGAGCTGCAGGACAGGTAAGTTACAGCTCTGCCAGCCCCCCTCTCCCCCAGTCTGTATTATGGCAATGCAAATTGCCATAATACAGACTATTGACTCGAGTATAAGCCGAGTTCCGTTTTTTCAGCACAAAAAATGTGCTGAAAAACTCGGCTTATACTCGAGTATATACGGTATATAGATATATTTTTTTTTATTTCTGTATTTTATTTCTTAAATTTTTATCTTGAAAATAGAATTACCTCTATGTCTATGGTTATATTGTTGAGGTTTTTTTCCTTTACGCGGTACGAAATGTTATTGTATCCTTTATCTGTATAACACATTTATTGTGTTTATTGTACCTCTGGAAATGTAAAAAACTTATTGGCATATTTTTTTAATATATCTTTTATTAGAAATGTGTAAGAAAATAAAAAAAAATAGAATGACTCCTTAACCCTTTACTGACAGTAGCTTGCTACTGGTGAAACTGAATGAATTGAAGGAGGAAAATATCAGCCTTTATCACTATATCATATCCAGTTGCTAGAAAAGTCACCCAACAAGTGGTGAATGTCTGGTACACTATACTATGGCACAATATACTCATTCAGGGATTTATACTATGTAATGGCTAACAGAAGGTGTTATTTAGAAAGTACCAAACATGCCAACTAAATCACAAAATCTGTATGACGTAGCCCAATGCAATGGGAAATCTAAATTGAGAATTTACAAAGGACAGTTCAAATGCAAATTTAGCTATGTGATCCCACATTTGCAAATCAGGTTTGAGGCAAAAAAGATCTACATAAAATTAAGCCATATTTATAGTTTTAAGATGGGGTGCCAGTCTCCACTTATGAAACTGGCTCTCAAACTTTATCTGGAATCCCTGTTTCCAAATCCCCTGATATGTTGAAATATTTAACTGCATTCCTAGCGATATACAGTGCCGGACTGGAAAAACATTCTGTACCAGCCCCATAATGCATTGCACCAGCATAGTGTGCACATATAAAAGCAGGAAACACATCTTAAAACTGAAAACCTTTCCCAAAGTGAATGAAAGCACTCATAGGGCTTCAAAATAAACAAAAGAGCGAATTTGTTGTAAGCAGATGTGCATTCCAACTAATCAATGTTTCAGTCCAACTACCTTGACATATTAAGGGAAGTTTCTTTATGTTATTGCACAGCAGTAAAAAAAATGACGTTATCTTGCTTATTTTGAAGTAATAAGAGTGTGCTTTTCACTTTGGTTTACAACTGGATAGCATTGGGGGACTATTGCGCATGTGTGGCAAAACACTGAGCTTCACCGCGTAGCATTTACAGTGCTCAGCCTACAGGGACAGGCTATAGATTCCAGAACCACTACATTAAACTGTTATAGTTCTGGTGACTATAGTGTCCCTTTAATTCAAGGTCTTTCTCTCACCGCTCGACTCTAAATTACAGGGAGAGCAGGAGACCCAAGTGAAGATGCATTTTGTTTGTGTCTTTCTCCCCCAAGACCCTTTCAGTCCCTTTTAGGTGTCCCAGACCCTTTGACTCTTTCTCCCCTTTCCCCAGCCCAATTGTTAGTCTCTTTCCTTGGCCGCAGCACCTCTGTGTGTCTCTTTCCCCACAGCTCCTCTGTGTGTCTCATTCTCCCCTTTCCCAGCCCACATGTGTGTCTCCTGTTCCCCTTTCCCAGCCCCTCTGTCTCTTTCTCACCAGACCCCTCCGTTTCTTTTTTTCTCCCCAGCCTCTCCGTGTGTCTTTTTACTGCCCTGCCCCTCCACGTGTCTCATTCCACCCCCTCCAGCCTTATATTTGTATTATTACCCCTGCCGCCCCTCCATGCTTCTAAATCCATCCCCCCAGACATCCATGTGTCTCAAGCCATCCCCCCCAGACATCCATGTGTCTCAAGCCATCCCCCCAGACCTCCATGAGTCTAATTAGCCCCTCCATATATCTTATTATACCCCCAGCCCTTCATGTGTCTCATAAACCCCCATGTGTCCCTATAGCCCCCTCCCATCCCTCTATGTGTTGCGTTCCACCCCCTCCAGCCTTACATGTGTCTCATTAGCCCCCATCCCTCCCTGTTTCTCAATCCATCCCCCAGCCCTCTATGTGTCTCATTACCTCCCCCATTGCCTTATTATCTTGCTCAGCCCCTCCATAGGTCCCTATAGCTCAGCCCTCCATGTGTCACTCCTCTCAGCCCTTCACGTGTCCCTATAGCCCCCTCCCAGCCTTCCATGTGTCCCTATAGCTTCAGCTCCCTGCCCTCCCTACTGTCCAGTGAATAAATGGTTAAAAAACACTTTTTTCACCTACCTCTTTCCAGCACCAATGCTCCCTGGGCTCTGGCTGTGTCTTCTCCTCGCACAACGTCTCGACGATGGTGGGACCTAATGTACTGCATGGCACTTGCCACACGTGCATTAAAGCTTCCCCATAGGGAAGTATTAAATCAATGATTTTCTATCGGGAATTTGAAGATGCTAGAAATCCTCCTGCAAAGTAAATTGTGACGATGTCGAATGTTGTTTTATGGAGTAAAATGCCATTAGTCATCAGGAAGAGCCTCTAGTATCTGAAAAACAACCACTAGATGGAGCCTAACCCTGCAATGTAAACATTGCTGTCCCTCTAATCTTGCAGGTTTAACCCCTTCAGGACGGAGTCAATAGTGCACGTTCTGATCAAAACAAAACGTAAACAAAAACTGGAATTTGCGCTATATGTCTGTTCAACCGTAATTCACCTCTTTCATATTAAATGCACCCACACTTATTATATATCATTTTGTTCAGGAGAAACAGGGCTTTCATTTCATATAAAATATTTATATATGAAAGAATTTATTATGAATAAAATAAAAAAAACTGTAAGAAATTAGAATTTTTTTTTTTAATTTGTAGTTCCGCCTCACATTTTAGCTGTAAATGTCATAATACTGTTAGGTTTTACTGCAACAAAATGCACATATTTGTAATCAGCGATGTCTCACGAGTACAACAGTACCCCCCATTAACAGGTTTTATGGTGTTTTGGAAAGTTACAGGGTCAAATATAGAACGTTCCATTTTCAAATTGAAATTTGCCAGATTAGTAATGTTACCTTTGAGACGGTGTGGTAGCCCAGGAATGAGAATTACCCCCATAATGGCATACCATTTGAAAAAGTAGACAACCCAAGGTATTGAACGTGGGGTATGTTTAGTCTTTTTTAGTAGCCACTTAGTCATAAACACTGGCCAAAGTTAGCGTTCATATTTGTTTCTGTGTGAAAAAAGCAAAAAACTAATATTTGGCCAGTGTTTGTGACTAAGTGGCTACTAAAAATGACTGGACATACCCCATTTGCAATACCTTGGGTTGTCTACTTTTGCAAATGGTATGCCATCATGGGGGTAATTCTTATTCCTGGGCTACCATACGGTCTCAAAGGCAACATAACCAATCTGGCAAATTTCAATGTCAAAAAAATGAAATGCGAGCCTTATATGTGACTCTCTAACTTTCCAAAACACCATAAAACCTGTACATGGGGGGTACTGTTATTCTTGGGAGACTTCACTAAACACAAATATTAGTGTTTTAAAACAGTAAAACATATTACAACAATAATATAGTCCATAAAAGTGCCGTTTGTTTGTAAAAAATGCAAAAAACTTCACTTTTACTTAAAATATCATCGTTGTAATACAATTTACCAGTTTGAAACACTAATATTTGAGTTCAGCGAAGTCTCCCGAGTAAAACAGTACCCCCTATATACAGGTTTTATGGTGTCTTGGAGAGTTACAGGGTCAAATATAGTGCCTGCGAATTAAATTCTCTGCACTTTCTCCCTGTGTTGCCATGCATGTCAATCAAATTTTAATTAATTAAATGACATAATTATGTTAAAAAATTACTTAAATATACACGTAGAATTTTAATATATATGCATTTATAGGTATTTAAATTCTACGTGTATACTAATGTAATCTTTCATGTAATTATATGTATTTATCTATCTATATATATTTGCGGTTATTTGTATTTTATATATAGATAGATATATATAGAATGTCATTCTAAGTGTATTCTGTTTCCAATATATATATATTAATAACAAAATACAGTTAGAATGAAATTACATATGAATATATAATTTATTTTAAATTTTGTTTCAATATTTTATTTATTTATTTTATTATTTTATTTATTTATTATTGTAATTATACGTATATATATATAATATATATATGTAGATCTATTATATATATAATATATATATACATATTATATATGTAACGTCATTCTAAGTGTATTTTAATACTAATATATATACTAATATTAATATTAAAATACATTACGTATGACGTTACATATATATAATATGTATATATATTATATATATAATATATATACATATATTATATATATATAAATACTTGTATTTTATTTTAACATGTGTATTTAATTTTTTTTTTACACTACCTACCAGCAGGGGGACTCTCTAATATTTTAGACAGTCCCCCTGCTGGCAGATCCATAGCCAGCTATAGGGGGCCATGTGATCGCTCTTTGAGAGCGATCACATGGCCCCCGGGGGCCTCATTTGCCGGAGGGGGGCTGCCTGGGCTCTCAGGCAGCCCCCCAGAAGAGGATCGCGGCGGAGGTAAGTATAACTTACCTCCTGGGGGCTTCAGCCGTTACGGCGTTCTATGCCGCCGCAACGGCTTTAAAGCCCTTTAAAGCCGCGACGGCATAGAACGCCGTAACGGCGTTAAGGGGTTAAAAAGGTTTAAAAAGACAAGGACACTGCACACAGGCGTCATCAATAAAATTGAATGGTCTGCGTGCCTATTGTGTCCCTTTAATAAAGGACATTGATGATCACGTGTGTATGTATTATTTAGATGTTAAGGATACATGCAGCCAGAGGTCTATAAGATTACTAACAAACTTTGTTTTGATTTAATAAGCTTTTCAAATGATTCAATATTGTTAGAAAAAAAATCCAAATTATTTATCTACAAAAATTCCCACAGACATTAATGGTGATAAATCTGCAGATAAATAATGTGAAAGTTTTTATTCCAATTTGTATTTTATTGTATTTTTAAAAAGATCATAGGGGTACAGAAAAAAGATGGGGCGGGGGTACAGCAGTTTTAATAGTGCATTCAATCATCAATGTTTAAGTACAGTGCAGCATCACAAGGGTGAAAATAATCAGCAAGCAATGCTCTGCAAATGATACACTTTATGTGGCGTGCTTGAGAGAGACTTATTCTACCTAAACCCTTTGTGGAGTCAAGTCTGCATTCTAGCTAGTATGGTCAGTTCACCTAGTAGTAATACGTTGCTGTGACCACTGATGCCGCCCTGTGTTGGGATGGAAAGCAGTGATGCTGGCAGCGGTGTTAGCAACCGTCTTACTCGTCGGGCCGGTAGGTCGGGCTGCTACCTTATTTTCTGCTGGAAGGGGGAAGGGGAAAAGTCGAGACAATGACTACATAAACTATTTGACTGTATAGAAAAGTGCTTCCAACAGGCATCTGTTAGATATTCCTATATATACACGACTGATTGCTGCTGGAAATGTTTGCCACACCTCCTCATAGTCTTGAGAACTAGTGTGGAAAGATTCAGGGAACACTTGGTTCATAAGTAGCAACTGGGGAAAGAAAGGAGTTACGTATAAGGGTATGGGTGCACATGGTCTAGCAATACAATTCAGTAGTCTTACATATAGGGATATATTGTACAATTACAAGTCGATGTAGTGTCTGTGGGTTCAAGACCCTGATTTGATGCCATGGCTCTAAGAGATGAATCATATTGAAGGCTGGTTGAGCGTCAGGAGATAAGGCACGCATGGGACATCTGTGGCTGCCAGATCTCTTCAACTTTGCGTTTTTGTTTAAGAGTTAACACACTCATAGTTTCTAAATTGTAATTCAGATTGAGTCTCTCTACCAAATGCTGGAGGGGCGGGGTTACTGTTTGCTTCCAGTGTAGGGCTATTAGGTGGAGCGCTTCCAAGGAAACATGACTTCTCAAAGCATTGTGGTGGAACATACTCCGGTATGTGCAGGAGGTATCTGAGTGGTTTCAGGGCAATCTTCTGAACTGACAATTTGGACAAAAATCTGTCTACCTCCTCCTTCCACAATGGTCGCACCTTTTTGCATGACCACCATATGTGAAGCATATCCCACTCTTTGACCCCACATCTCCACCAGACCGAGGGAACGCCTGGAAATATTTTATGGAGTCGGGAGGGTGTGAGGTACCACTGATATGCTAGTTTGCGGTGTGCCTCTACATGATGATAACATGTAGTTACCACCCTGAGTGCGTTTACTGACCTCATCCAGAGGTATCCAATATAGCCGGTATTCAAAGTTTTTCAATTAAGGATAAGCTTTGAGTGCGTTTGGCTTCCATGTCTACCCAACCCAGTGTGCCTTGAGTTGCATGACTGTTCACTACCGATGTACTGTACTATAGCTGCTTTGTAGTAGAGAAATATATTAGGCACCCCCATCCCGCTATTAGATGTAGGTCTCTGGAGCATTGTGCCCAAATGAATTGTGTGAGTAGATGTTGTATCACCTTGCAATATGAGGGGGGTAAATGGATGGAAAGCATCCTGAAAACATACAATATATGTGGTAATATCATAATTTCAATCGTGTTTATCTGGCCTGCCCAAGAAAGTGGTACATGTTTCCATCCATTGAGTTCTATTTTACATTTTTGTAGAGGCAGAGTGTGATTGTGTTTATACAAGGTAGATGTTGATCTGATGAGGTTGATCCCTAGATAGGTTATATAGTTAGTTCGTCAAAGTTAAATGTCCATTTGAGATGTGTAAGGTCTGTGGAGCACAGGTTAACTGGTAGGGCTTGTGTTTTGGAGTGTTTGAGTTTGTAATAAGACAATGCTCCATATGAGGCCAGAGTGGGGGGGGGAGGGGGTTATCGGTGGAGATTTATCCGGGTTGAACAGTGTGAGGATGATGTCATCTGCAAAAAGTGAGATCTTATAGTCGTTGTCATCAATAGGGATACCTTTTATGTCGGGGTGAGCACGTATAGATTGCGCCAGGGGTTCTATGGTTAGAATGAAGAGGAGGGGAGAGAGTGGACAGCCTTGGCGAGTTCCATTAGTAATTGGGAATAGGTACTAATCCTGCATTTAGTACTTGGGCCGCCGGGGAATTGTATAGTGCCATTATGCCTTGCATTTGATAGATTTTCCAACAGTATTGTATCATTTAGAAAGCTCATTAAATCAAGGGAATACAATGGCTGGGGCCACTTTTAAAAAATATTATTCCTGGCTTGAAATATTTATATGCGAAAGAACTTAAAAAAAATATAACCAAATACGGTACATTATTTCACCTTTTATATGTTTATCTTTTTTTTTATTATTATTATTTTCAGACATAGATGAGACTAGAAATATCTAAAAAAAAATAAAAAATTAAAACTAAGAAATAAATATTTTAATAACTAGCTATATTTATTCAAATCCACACAGGATCTAGGGACTCTTGTTTTTTTCTGGGATTCTTACATCTTTGCTTTTTTAGGGATGGCATTTAATTTACCTTGCATTGCAGGTTCCTAAGCTTAAAGAGAGATGATAGACTACATACTTTAAAAGCTAGGGCTCAGACACTGCCCTGCAACCAAGCAGACTTTCATAATGATGTGTCAGTATCTGCAGCCAGTCGCACTGACAGACCACATGTGGGCATATTACAACAAATAGCAAATGTTAGTGCTATTAGCTCCTCTGACCACATATGTTGCATTATTGTTAAATGGAACATATTGAAGAACTTATTATTGGTTACCAGATCAGCTTAACCCCTTAAGGACCAAACTTCTGGAATAAAAGGGAATCATGACATGTCACACATGTCATGTGTCCTTAAGGGGTTAAATTGATACACACAACATATCTAACATTAAATATACCAATTGCTAAGGGCTCACTTTTAAACTTGGTCTGAAATAGCTGCAGTAATTTGCTGGTAGCAGCTACATAATTAGTGGTTTCCAAGCTTGTCTTTATTTTTTCCTGGCTGACCACCTTTTGCTCACATACTTATTGTTAGCAAATTAGCCACTATTGTGTAAAGCACAGAAACAAATGCAGGCAAGTCATGTCAGTCTGACCTTTATTAAATATAACTGGTCGTTAAACAAATACTGACTCTTTGCATACTTCACCCTGTTATTGGACTTATCAAGAGCGATAGCCTCAGTGTATACAAGGTATTAAACTGTGGTTTTATGTTACGCTGGATACACATCTTTGAAATATTTGAGTTAATTCAGGCTGATTGAAATTCTACATTTAAATTCACGTGATCTTGTCTTAAATAAAGAAAAATATATATTTTCTACATCATATGTCCAGCCTTTTGGGTTTAATGTGCATTGATATGTGTGTTAGGGTTTGCATTTTTACTATAGGATGTATCAAGCGTTAGTTGTCATTAACTTTTTTTGCACATGGCAAGAAAGAGGTAGTACGTGTTACTGTTTTTGCTGTTTCTGACAAACACTAGCACAAAGGCTGAAAACCAGTCGGTAACCAGTCATTAAGCAGTGTTTAGCTGCTCTCTGTTTACTTCACACTCTATATACTATAGCATTAGCTACAAATCCTGGCCACTAATGGTGAAATGAATCAGGTGGAAAACAGTTGATACTCATTAACACTAACAATTGACACTTTAGCAACACATGTCTGGCCAGTAAATAGTAGCTACAATGTTGGAACTTGCTACTACTATAACCATATAATTGGGATCAAGGATCTTGGGATCTTGTTTTCTCTCATTGTGAAGAATGGAAAGAAGCCCCAAATCTGTGACTGGATTTTAAAAATGAATACGGCTATAACTCCTTTTTTACCGATGGTCCCCAGTCAAGATCATTGACTCATCCAATATGTAACACCTCATGGAAGCCTTCACATAGTGTGCAGGGTTTATTTCATATTATTTATCGAGAGAATCACTACACAAAGATTGTGAACTCTTTTGTATTTAATAATTACAACACAATGATAATATGTTACACGGTTGTTTTGGATAAGAACATCAAAACAATGAAATTTCAATTCAGATTTCACTATTTAAAGTGTTTCGTATGTAATCTGAAAACATGGTTCATTTTAAGCTATTGTTACTAAGCATCTGTATTCTCCAAAGATCCAAAGGCTTTATAAAAGGAACACTTCAACCACCAAACTCCAAACATATCCCAAACATATCCCAAGGGCTGGAAGTTCCTCAGCTGAAACTTTGATCAGCTTTCCTGAGCTAAGCCACAATCCCTTTTAGCTTAACTAGGGAGAGGTAATGGACATTCCTACTGAGTAACTTTCGATTCTCGGGAGATGGTGGTGAAGGTGGGGATCAGCGCAGAGTGGATCCCAGTAAAGAAGACAAAATGTTCAAAAATGGCTGGAGTATTCCTTCAACTAAAATTAAAATGATAGAAAACTGACAACATTTCAGGACAAAATAGACATGTCAGAAAAGGACTCACATTCTCTAAAGTGTGAATTGTTGGGTATTTAAAATGAATTCAAAGTAGATTTTAAATTCCTGGTCAAAAAAGATCAACTGAAATATGGTTAACTTTATTTTTTTATTTTTTTCATTGTTGTTATTTTGATCTAAAATTAAAAATTATATTTCAAATCCTGATAAGTTACATTTTAGTGAATAACTTGTGATCTTTTTTGTTTCAGTTGAGAAGTTATTAGTAAATAGTTGAGCAATTACTATTTTTCTTTGAGAGACAACTCATTGGCCTCTGTTGTTTTAGACCTCAATGCAGGTATCCATTCTTTTCTTGGGCTTCGGATTGGGGATTGTTTCGAGAAAGTTATCGAAGCATATACTACAGGTATTTCCATAGACAAGTCCCCTGGATCTGTTTCTGGATTTCAGTTTTCAACAGCAGGATTTGAAGCCTGTTAAAGAAATATATACATATGAACATATATTTAATTTAATTTTAAATGTCTGGTAACCTTCAATATCCTAATGTGATATTGCCTCGGTGCTATCCACATTTTTTATACTTAAAGACAGATGTGTTTGTGTAAGTCTTTGCTTTTTTATTAATACGTTATTGTAAATAATAGTAAGGGCTCATCATTTTAATCCCTGGTCTACTAGACAGACCTAAAAGCCCCTGCACGCCTGGACGGTTCATGGCCCACTTACTAGGGCTGGATTTTCACTGGCCAATGGCTAGTGGACGAGGTGAGATTTTGAGCCCTGGTATATATTATCATTATTGGTATTTATATAGTGAAAACTTTTTCCGCAGCGCTTTATGATATTATATATCATATATTCAACATGAGCATTTAACAAGCTGATTAAATCATACAAAATATATAGAGAACTAAGTGTAACTCACCAAATGTGTGAGTCACCAACACTAAGATGAAAAAAAAAAAAATCATCGTCACAAAATGTATTTTTATATTTAAGCCCGCAAAATGACTGCCGCTTTATGAAATGGATATGTAATAGAAAAAAGTATACCCCCCCCCAAAAAAAAAAAACAAGAAAAGGACAACATAAATATAAAGTGTTGTGAATAAACAGATGGATATAGAAATTTTACTAATTTTATTTATTGGAATAAAACAGTATTAAGTCTGGTGCTGTGTAAGCTTACAAACATTTTATCTTCTTGCTTTGAAGTTATACATACATCACGCGGGGATTATATCACCAAGACTTCCTATAAAAATGTATGAGTTCTTTTAATTATAAAAAGTTAAATAGAGACTTATTTAGCCTACAAAATTTTATACTCAGAGCTGCACTATGCTTGTTCTATATTTTGAAAAGAGATAAATCATAACGTCCATATCTAGTAATGACTGAAGTACAACTAATGTCCTTCTTCTTGCGCACTAAAGAGTCTTTTCGGTCTTTGTTGCAATTTTTTGTACCAACAAATCAGTGATCACTAAAATGGCTGTCACTTGTTAGCAATTAAAAGGACTCTCCAGTGCCAGGAAAAACATTGGATTGGCTAAAATCGGCACGGGGGCGAGGCCAAATGCCATTATGGCCAATCAGGACCTCCTCATAGAGATGCATTGAATCGATGCATCTCCATGAGGAAAATTCAGCGTCTCCATGCAGAGCTTGGGGACGCTGAATTTCAGGGCTGCCTTCTGTGCATCCCTGAGCCAGGAAGCACCTCCAGTGGCCATCTAAGGAGTGACCACTTGGAGGTGTCCCTAGGGGCAATGTAAACACTGCCTTTTCTCTGAAAAGACAGTGTTTACATAAAAATGCCTGAAGGGAACTATTACACTTACCAGAACAACTACATTAAGCTGTAGTTGTTCTGCTGACTATAGTGTCCCTTTAATATATTTCACTATGCATTACACAGTTTCTTACATCAATATGTACCATTTTCCATTTGGAACTAAGATAAAATGTATTGGCATTTTTACTACTTGATTAACTCTACATGACAACAACTAGAATTATGATTTTGTTTAGACAGTGCCAACATATTCCACAACACTTTACAATAAATAACAAACACAGAGAATATAGGAACTTTGAGAGTGTGCAAAAGCTCAGATATCCCTTTGGTTAGTCCCTGCCCAGGTCTTGAAATGTTTTTGTTCACTTGTGCCATTACAGAGAGAACCTATACCATTTGTATATCAGACTGATCCCTCCCACATAGGCAGTCCACATCTAAAATGTTGCCACATTCAACAACCCTGGACAATAATTTCGACCTTCTCTGGGCTTTGTCACTGAAGTGTAGCTGATACCTCTTTTGTCACTGTGAGCATGGGATCCACATCTCTATTACCTTTTAACTTAGAGAGAGACTAAATAATTGTTTTACAACCAAAACAGAGAATAAAAGAATTGTACAATAGGAAAATGAAAACAAGCAATTCTAACAAAACCTGTTTGACATATGGGAACAGGGGGTGAAGAGAGCCCTGCCCTAATGCGCTTACAATCTAAATGCCTAACACTTTAAATGTGAAAATGATTTTGCACTGTGATTTATTTCTATGTAAAACTGTTTTTGAAATAATATGTATTGATGTCATTAATTTGTTTAAGATATTATTATTATTATTATTATTATTGTTATGATATTTATAGAGCGCTGTCAAATTCCGCAGCGCTTTACAATGGGTGGACGAACAGACATGTAGTTGTAACCAGACAAGTTGGACACACAGGAACAGAGGGGTTGAGGGCCCTGCTCAATGAGCTTACATGCTAGAGGGAGTGGGGTAAAATGACACAAAAGGTAAGGATAGTATTAGACTAGTGACAGTTGCAGAAGAGGAATCAGTTGGGAGCTATTAAGAGTTTAATTGATACGCTTTTATGAAGAAGTGGGTTTTTAACGATTTTTTAAAGGAGTGGATACTGGGTGAGCATCTAACGGAGGAGGGAAGCGAGTTCCACAGGAATGGTGCAGCCCTCGAGAAATCTTGAAGGCGAGCATCAGAGGTGGGAGTACGGACAGAAGATAGACGTAAGTCTTCAGAAGATCGTAAGGGTCTATACGGAACATACTTGTGTATAAGGGAGGATAGATAGGTGGGAGCAGCATTATGTAGAGATAATGTAGCATTATGTAGCATTATGTAGAGATTTGAAAGCAAGAACCAGAATTTTAAATTGAGCTCTATATTTTATTATTATATAAGACATCGTATATCTCTATTAAGTTTTTTTTTTTTTTTTCTTGAATGCAGCTAGCCTCAATAAAATAGATTTAAGTTAAATAAAATCTTACCATTTCTTCCATGGTCATAAGTTTGGACTTCCGGCTTTGTTGTATTGTCTGCAAAAAAATAGTTTGAAACAAGATAACATTAGAAATGTATTTAGCTATATTATGGAAACATGGCATAACAGTCATAAAGGTTATTCACTAAAATATGAATTTTTCCCAAATTAAAACCAATTAAAAAAACTGAGCCAAAAAAGCCAAGTTGGGACTGTGGTTGACTTGGAGAATTTTTCCATATTAGCCATTTTTAACTCAGTTTTTCTATTTGGATTTGTGAAAAATCCTGTAAATGTGAGGAAGTGTGTCATTTTTACAGATAAGACATTTTTTTAAAATCAATATAACATTTTCTATAACATTTATTGATGTGAATGTTTTTAATTTAACGCAATGCTGTTGGGACCTACCTTATTTATTTTGAACTCTAAAACAATATATCTGTCTGGAGGTTATGTCTTGAATTCAGCTGATTTCAATAAACATTTAGATGTAAAATGAATAAATCCATCTGTAACGTCACTTCCTAGGTCATAATTGAGAGCTTCAGATTGTATGTTATTGTCTATAACAGTGATGGCGAACCTATGGCACGCGTGCCACAGGTGGCACGCCGGGCCCTCTCTGTGGGCACGCGGCCATAGCTTTGCCATCACTGCAGAGTAGGCGCCTGCCTGCCCAAAACGGCAGGCGCCTACTCTGCTTCCGTGTCGGCAGGACCGGAAGCAAGGGGGAGGGATCGAGGAAGCAGCTCGCCCGTCCTCCCGCGAGCTGTGTGGAGCGTTGCCGCGCGTTACCATGGCAACGCTCCACACAGCATCGCGCGGGAGGACAGGAGAACTGCAGGACCTGTCCTCCTGTCCTGCATACCACCACCGGACCACCAGGGATGGCTGTGTCCCCCCCCTCCCCTTCACCAAAGGTAACAAGAAGGGAAGGGGGGGGGGGATACTGATTTAATAACCTTACCCCCAGCACCCCTACTCCCAGCATCCCTACTCCTTCTACTCCCCCTACTCCCAGCACCCCTACTCCCACTACCCCCAGCACCCCCCTTCTACTCCCAGCACCCCTACTCCCACTACCCCCAGCACCCCTACTCCCACTACCCACAGCACCCCTACCCCCAGGACCCACAGCACCCCTACCCCCAGGACACCTACCCCCCCTTACCCACAGCACCCCTACTCCCACTACCCCTAGCACCCCTACTCCCACTACTCCCAGCACCCCTACACCCACTACCCCCAGCACCCCTACCCCCAGGACACCTACCCCCCCCTTACCCACAGCACCCCTACTCCCCCTACCCCCAGCACCCCTACCCCCAGCACCCCTACTCCCACTACCCCTAGCACCCCTACTCCCACTACCCCCAGCACCCCTACCCCCAGGACACCTACCCCCCCTTACCCACAGCACCCCTACTCCCACTACCCCTAGCACCCCTACTCCCACTACTCCCAGCACCCCTACACCCACTACCCCCAGCACCCCTACCCCCAGGACACCTACCCCCCCTTACCCACAGCACCCCTACTCCCCCTACCCCCAGCACCCCTACCCCCAGCACCCCTACTCCCACTACCCCTAGCACCCCTACTCCCACTACTCCCAGCACCCCTACACCCACTACCCCCAGCACCCCTACCCCCAGGACACCTACCCCCCCTTACCCACAGCACCCCTACTCCCCCTACCCCCAGCACCCCTACCCCCAGCACCCCTACTCCCACTACCCCCAGCACCCCTACTCCCACTACCCCCAGCACCCCTACCCCCAGCACCCCTACTCCCCCTACCCCCAGCACCCCTACTCCCACTACCCCCAGCACCCCTACTCCCCCTACCCCCAGCACCCCTACTCCCAGCACCCCTACCCTCAGCACCCCTACCCCCAGGACCCCTACCCCCAGCACCCCTACCCCCTTACCCCCAGCACCCCTACCCCCTTACCCCCAGCACCCCTACCCACAGCACCCCTACCCCCCTTACCCACAGCACCCCTACCCTCAGCACCCCTACCCCCCTTACCCACAGCACCCCTACCCCCCTTACCCACAGCACCCCTAGCCCCCCTTAACCCCAGCACCCCTACCCCAGCACCCCTACTCCCACTACCCACCACCCCCCTTACCCACAGCACCCCTACCCCCGCACCCACAGCACCCCGATCCCCCTACACACAGCACCCCTATCCACAGCACCCCTACCCCGCCTACACACAGCACCCCTACCCCCCCCCCACACAGCACCCCTACCCCCCCCCACACACAGCACCCCTACCCCCCCCACACACAGCACCCCTACCCCCCCCACACACAGCACCCCTACCCCCCCCCACACACAGCACCCCTACCCCCCCACACAGCACCCCTACCCCCCCCCCACACACAGCACCCCTACCCCCCCCACACACAGCACCCCTACCCCCCCCTACACACAGCACCCCTACCCCCCCCACACACAGCACCCCTACCACCCCCACACACAGCACTCCTACCCCCCACACACACAGCACTCCTACCCCCCACACACACAGCACCCTACCCCCCACACACAGCACCCTACCCCCCCACACACAGCACCCTACCCCCCCCACACACAGCACCCCACCCCCCCACACACAGCACCCCACCCCCCCACACACAGCACCCCAACCCCCCACACACAGCACCCCAACCCCCCACACACAGCACCCCACCCCACATTACACACAGACACATACACTGCACCCCTCAATGCAGTATATGTGTGTGTGTTCAGCAGTCTTTATGTATTCAGCAGTGTGTGTGTGTGTGTGTGTATTCAGCAGACTGCATGCGTGTATTCAGCAGACTGCGTGCGTGTATTCAGCAGACTGCGTACTCAGCAGTGTGCGTGTATTTAGCGGACTGTGTGTGTATTTAGCAGTCTGTCTGTGTCTCGGTGTGTGTATGTATTAAGCAGTTGGTGTGTGAATGTGTTCAGCAGTCTGTGTGTATGTATTGCATTTGTTGGAGATACTAATATAAGCTTCATTTATATCATTATTTAAAATGTTTATAATTTAACTCTCTGTTGTGTTCTTCTTTTAAAACAAAAGTTGTTAACTGTACGAGTAGTTTTTTCTAAACGTAAACCTCAGTATTCAGGTTTAATTGCCATGTTGGCACTTTGAGGGAAAAAAAAGTTGGCATGTATTGCGGTTTGGGCACTCGGGCTCAAAAAGGTTCGCCATCACTGGTCTATAAGAACATTGTATAAATCAATAGTATTTGTAAGAATGAGCCAATCTTGTGCCTAGATTTCAGTTTGACCCAAAGCTACTGGAAAGCTGATATCCAGGAAAGATGCTTAAAATCTATGCTTGATTTTTAATTGTCTGAAATATTTTCCGGTTGGTGGTGTGAGGGTTAACTGAGCTAATGATTAGCCACCTGCCCCACTAAAAAAAAAACACTTTCAAAAAATTGAGTTAATATGACCACCATCTAATGTTTAATACCTCTCATACTCGCTTGTCCACTATGCCTCACACAATGACATATCTGCTAAACATTAAGCAATCAATGATTTTTTTTCAGGTCTTTTTTATTTTTATAATTGCATTGGTTGTTCATGTTTTTTTTAATATTCTTTATTTTTGCAGTGCTTTCATGACATAAAAGACAATAAATGACATTACGTTGGTTACATGCTGGTCACAGTGAGTTATGGGAATATGTTGAGGAGTCAGCACCAATTTATGTTGTAAAAGAGAGAAGATAGAAACGATTGCATACAAGCTGGAAATGTCACAATGGTAACAGTAAGTAGGTAATAGGAATGGTGTATGGCAGAACAAGGGTATTGCTTAAAAGGGTATGGAATGTTAACAAGCTAGTCCAACTTTTGGTCAGTACTTAGGGTGAAACCCTTATGGGAGCATGTCATAGGAAGAGTGGGACATAAGTGAATGCAACCCAATGCTATATAGTTGAAACTAACTTCACTTGAAGGGTAATACGACAATGAGAACTAACAGGTGAGTGAAAGCTGCCGACTGAGTGGAGCTTCTGTGATTGGTGCGTCATCCGCTTCTTCCTCTTCTGCCTCCCTGCTTTTGGCGTCGAAGTAAGGTCAGGAAATGTGGTCTTTGTAGGCAAGAGCGGTGTTGAGGTAATAGCCCTCAGTGGTCGTTGGTGGGTTTGGACAGATGAAGTAGAGATGCGTGAGCGGCTTGCTATTTAAGTCCAGAAATCGTGGCACAGTTTGTCAAATCTGTACTTGAAGCACTTCACCCAGTCCAGGCTCCCTGGGCCTGCTTGACGTACTGGAGTAGTCGGCATGTCGGCCATCTTTATTCCGTCACGTGGTCTCAGGATCATCAGAGATCGAGTTGGCCACGGCAGCGTGGTTAGTGCTTCCAGTGAGGAGTGGGATCTCCCCGCCAGTTCAAGGGAAAAGGGGTAACGGGGCTTCCCTTGATTTACTGCAGGATGTGCAGTCATGGCGGTAGTTCGGCCGCCTCTCCCAGCCGATGGGCGGCAGTCCCAGAACGCCGTTTTTCAAATGGAGGAATAAACTTTCAGGCTTGATTACCTTTGTCAACTGTAGCTTCTGTGCTTGGCTTTGTGCTGTTTGCACCTGTTTTTATGCAGTTTTAGCACAGGTAAACCTTGTTCTGGCAGGAACTCATAGAAAGCATGTCTGGCCAGCTTGAAAGTCAGGCCCTGCCCCTTTGATCATGGTTTTTTATTTGGTCTTTTTGGAGCTGACAAAATGTAGATAAAAGTAAGAACTTTGAAGTAAGGAATTTTTATATTAATAGTTATTAAATCTATTGCCACTTTCCCTGTTAGTTAGATTAGGGATACGTAGGTAAGTAGGGATTGCTAGGGGCTCTAGGATACCTAGCTATCCCAGAAAAGGGGAAGGACTATTGGCCAGTGGTTTGGGAAAGGGTGGACTACTGGTGTATTCAGGAGTACCTTGGCTCTCCCCATGTAAGTAATCAAACTATTTATTGATGGCTATACGTTTTACATGGGGCTCACCGGTCACTGCTCCC
Source organism: Pelobates fuscus (assembly GCF_036172605.1). Lineage (NCBI taxonomy): Eukaryota > Metazoa > Chordata > Amphibia > Anura > Pelobatidae > Pelobates > Pelobates fuscus. Next base: position 16,667,655 of record NC_086327.1, read on the forward strand.
CACCTTTCTCCTGCAGGTTGTGAATGCTGGAAGCTCCTTTTGGCTCTCATTACCCAAATCCATGCAATATTAGTTGGCTTAGCTCATGTAGAGAATTTTTGGGCTCCAGAAGAAGAGGCAACTGGTGCCTGGGATCCAAAGGTCTTAAATGATTTGAATGCTTACTTTGGGAAGGCTCGTGCACACTCATAGCACCATAACTACTACAGCACACTTTTTTTTTGCTTTTTTTATATATATATATTTACACTGATGAATGCTGTGGCCACTGCTGCTGCTCAAGACTGTGGGAGTTTGAGCAGATGGCTTATTAATGAGTGTTTTTATGTTTTCTAAGAATGTATTCTTCACTCTGAAACTGATATCTGCCAGTCTCTTGTTTAGTTGTATCTTTATTTATCAGGGAGCAGTCTCCATTACTGTGGATTCCTATCAGCTGGAAGTTTACTATTGAACAAACATTTTTTGAGATAACTTTTCAAGACTACAAAAATGTTGCAATATATATATATATATATATATATATATATATATATATATATATATATATATATATATATATATATATATTGTTGTCTAAACACTAATTCAACAAACCAGCTACAGTAGAGGGGATGGTGGCCATTGGATGCTCTGGCACAATAGTATTTGTAGTTTGGGATATTTCATTTTCAGTGGAATTAACATATGGGTTAGTTGTAATACAGTTAAAATCTGAAAAGAGAAAATATAGCAGTTACAAAAAAAATAAAAAAAAATAATCAAATAAAAGTCAGCAGCAGAGTTACCTTCTGCTAAACGGTATAGTCTAGGTATCCGTTACTCTCATTGACCATTATTTATTTATTTATTTATTATTGCAATTTATATAGCGCCAACAGATTCCGTAGCGCTTTACAATATTATGAGAGGGGATTTAACTATAAATAGGACAATTACAAATAAACTTACAGGAACAATAGGTTGAAGAGGACCCTGCTCGATCGTGCTTACATTCTATAGGAGGTGGGGTGTAAAACACATTAGGACAGGAATTTGCAATCAAATAAGGTGGACTGCCCTTTAGGAGAGGGCAAGAGTCAGGTATGTGAGGTATTGGTTAGTCTTGGAGGCCATAAGCTTTCCTAAAGAGATGAGTTTTAAGGCACTTCTTAAAAGATGCAAGACTAGGGGAGAGTCTGATGGCGGTAGGCAGGCTATTCCATAGGAAGGGAGCCGCCCGTGAGAAGTCCTGCAAGCGCGAGTTGGCCGTACGAGTGCGGACAACGGACAGGAGGTGGTCACAGGCAGAGCGGAGAGACCGAGAAGGGACCTACCTATGGATCTGTGAAGAGATATAAGAGGGGCTAGAGTTGTTCAGTGCTTTATAGGTGTGAGTTAGTACCTTGAATTGACTCCTATAGCATACAGGAAACCAATGTAAGGACTGGCTGAGGGGTGAGGTGTGAGAGAAACGACTAGAGAGGAAAATCAGTCTAGCAGCAGCATTCATTATGGACTGTAGGGGTGCAGTACGGCTTTTGGGAAGACCAATCAGGAGAGGGTTACAGTAATCCATGCGGGAAATTACTAGAGCATGGACAAGCTCCTTGGTAGTATCTGGTGCAAGAAAGGGGCGGATGCGGGCTATGTTTTTAAGATGGAATCTACAGGATTTGGCAACATGCTGGATGTGAGGCTCAAAGGTGAGACCAGAGTCAAGTATGACGCCAAGACAGCGCGCTTGCAAGGATGGACTGATGTTGGTACCACAAACTTGAAGGGAGAGTGAAAGAGGAGGATCAGTATTAGGAGGAGGAAATACAAGGAGCTCAGTTTTAGAGAGATTGAGTTTCAGAAAGCGGGAGGACATCCAGTCAGAGATGGAAAAAAGGCAAGCAGTGACACGTTGCAGGACGGCAGGGGAGAGGTCCGGGGAGGAGAGATATAGCTGGGTGTCATCAGCGTACAGGTGGTAGTGGAATCCAAAAGAGGTAATAAGTTTGCCAAGAGAGGCAGTATAAAGAGAAAATAGAAGGGGACCAAGGACAGAGCCTTGGGGGACTCCAACCGAGACAGGGCGAGGGGAGGAGGTATCATTAGAAAAGGAGACACTGAATGAGCGTTGGGAGAGATAAGAGGAAAACTACGAGAGGACAGAGTCACAGAGACCAAGCGATTGAAGAGTTTGAAGAAGGAGAGCATGATCAACGGTGTCAAAGGCCGCTGAGAAGTCAAGAAGAATTAGTATGGAGTAGTGGCCTTTGGATTTAGCTGTGATTAGGTCGTTAGTGACTTTGATAAGGGCAGTCTCTGTAGAGTGGAGAGGGTGGAAGCCAGATTGAAGGGGGTCAAGGAGAGAGTTGGAATTGAGGAAATGAGACACACGGGTACAAGTCTTTCCAGAAGCTTTGAGGAAAAAGGGAGCAGGGATATGGGACGGTAGTTAGAGAGGGTGGATGGGTCGAGGGATGTTTTTTTTAGTATAGGTACTACAGTGGCATGTTTAAGGTCAGCAGGGACAATGCCAGAAGAGAGCGAGCAGTTGAAGATGTGTGTTAGAGAAGGCACGAGACAAGTGGAGAGAGATCTGATAAGGTGAGATGGGACAGGATCGAGCGGGCAAGTGGTGGGGCGAGAGGAGCAAAGAAGAGCAGCCACCTCTTGGTCAGTAGCTGGGGAGAATGTCTGAAGGGTAGGAAAGGCATGATCTATGTGTGATTGAGAAACAGAAAGGCAGGGAGGGGAGAATTCTTTCCTTAGCTGTTCAATCTTGTCAGTGAAGTAACATGCAAAGTTATCAGAAGTAAGGTTAGTTTTGGGGGTGGCCACAGCAGGGCGAAGAAGAGAATTAAAGGTGTCAAAGAGACGCCTGGGGTTGCGGGAACATGAACTAATGAGAGAGGAAAAATAGGACTGTTTGGCAAGGGCAAGGGCTGCACTGTATGAACACAATATGAATCTATAATGGAGAAAGTCTGATTGGGTACGAGACTTCCTCCAGGAGCGTTCAGCACAACGGGAGCATCTTTGCAGGTAGCGCATTGATTTAGTATGCCATGGTTGGGGGCGGGTCCTCCTTGAGGTGCTTGTTTGGAGTGGCGCTGCAGTGTTCAAGGCAGATGTAAGAGTAGAGTTATATATGGAGATGGCCAGTGAAGGACAGGGGAGGGAAGGGATGGACAGCAGTTGTGAATCAATGTCAGCTGACAACTGTTGGAGATCAAGAGAATTAAGGTCCCTCCTGAGTTGAGGGGGGTGAGGCTGAGGTTGTTGGGTGAGGGGGTACGCAAGAGCAAATGATAAGAGGTGGTGATCAGAGAGTGGATATGGAGTGTTGCAGATATTAGTTACTGTACATGCATAAGTGAAGATTAGGTCAAGGGTATTGCCAGCTACATGGGTGGGAGAATTTGCCCACTGCGATAGCCCGAGGGAGGAAGTCATTGAAAGTAGTTTAGTGGCTGCAGAGGTCAAAGGTGGGTTTATAGGAATATACCATCTGCTGGCTGTAGAATTACTGAGTAATGCAGCTCACTTAATCTTCATATTCCATTAAAACATGTAACGTTAAACTTTATAAACCCATTCAATACCGAGCACTTTTTAATTGAAAAAAATATTAGCATAACATTTATTTGAAGCAATGGATGTATAGCTAGCATATAAAGATGTCATAACACAGTCGTCTTGTGTATGTGTATACTGCTTTGCAGACACATGTAAACATTCTAATTATGTACATGTTCACAATTTTTATTTTTCACTAATTAATTCATCCTTTATAAAAAAAATATGAGAAGCCATATACAGTATTCAGTGTATATTATCTTGCAATATTCCACACAGAGACTGAAATATTAATATAAAAGCAAAAATGCTATATTTCTTATATACAGTAGACGTGAAGAAGTAGTATCAAATAATTAAATATCAATGTGTTTCTTCCTAATGTTTAAAATTTACTAGTTTAAATAGTTACCATGTTTTCTGATACAGCATTGCCACCAATTACAGACAGAGTGTTTTATGAATGTCGTGAGCACTGTCCATTTCTGACTGCAGACTTTTATAATCATCTTATGATCTGACAGTCTGGCCAACCGCAGAGACTGCAGAGATCAGCAGAGACTGGAGAGACCAGCCAAAGCCTAGAGAACATCGATATTTCAGATCATCAGCCCATGCACAAACTCACACAGTGCTGGGCTGGCAAAGTGACTTCACAATTCTTCCCACTGCCTTGTTCCTTCAATAAAGTGCCAACAGATATCCCAATATATCACCAGGTTTTATAATCAATAGAATAATAGTCCATAAAAGCCTTATGGGCTATTTTCCTCCTTGTCGACCTTCCTGCACTCACCAGTTTTAAAAATGAGGCCCACGAGATCAAAAAGGTGACACAGAGTGATACCCAAATTAACCCAAAAATTTGTAAAGCAGCAGCTAATCTATATGATTGAAAAAGCAAGAAGGAACAAACAAAACTCGTCTCGAAAGATTTAGCCAGTTTGTTAATTATTATTTTTTTTAATTCTGATTCCTTTCAAACTTGTTGAAATAAATAGTAAGGTTTTTACTCTACTGAAGAGTTCCTGCTGCAAACTAACTTGGTTGGTGCAGCTTTTTCACCTCGGAGCTGGGAACCTTTGGCTCCTTAACACGTGAGTATTACCTCGATTCAATACATTGGTTTGGAAAAGGAACAATACCGCACCATTTATACATTTCTTTCTCTGTATATATGTGTTTGATTCTGCACTGAGAATCGACTGACGGAATCCTATTTACACTGACTGAGAGCAGTTGGGTGCAACCCTTAAAACACCAGAAGATTTGGTACCTGGAACCAAAGATTGATAAGGCTCTAGTGAATGTTTGATCACAAATTGCACACATACCTTATACACATATGTACAATTATACTACACTTTAATTAACTTGTTTCTTCTTTTCTTTATGTAGGAGCATCATTTGGAGCAGGGGTGACCAAAAGGTTTCTCCCCAGATTTTTTATCACTACTGCTTTCATGATGCTTCGTCATTCTAAAGCAGTCTAAAAGACATGCAAAGACTCATGGGAATTGTAGTTCTACAACATCTTTGGATCTACCGTTTAAGCATCACTGATTTGGAGAGATCGCAAGGTATTATACTATTTTTGCAGTGCTTTACACTTCATAATAAAGCCCTCTATAGCTTGTGGCAATTGCTTATTTCACTGTAAATTGATGTCTTGTTTAACTGTGTTTGACTCTGGGAAGCAAATTGTGCATTAAAAAACAGTACAGGAAGGCAGACTGTAAAGGGCCAATATATTCTATATATTACATTCTGCCCTGTAAAGTAATGGACTTTCAAAATGATTTGTCATCATCCACACAGACAGATTGAGGCAGGGTGAACGATCCCATTTAAAACTGGCATATGGTACGTAATAGTATCATGCCAGTGTGTTAATAACTGACCTGGTTTAGTGTATTCTATTTTACAGTTCTGTTCATGCCGTTTTCTTTACACATGTTTTTCAATATCTAAATTCTTATCGTATCTTAGAGTTCTATATAAAATGCAGAAATAAAATTGTAAACATTGAGCAAAGAGTGAGGCATTATCTCCCGTGAGTTATAAAATGCGTGTTAAATATTAATTATGCTTTATAATGATCTTTACTCACAGCATTTTGGTGAATGTGAAACAAATGGAATCTTATGAAGAAATATCATTCTAGAGCAATCTGTAATAGAGTGCAACATCAAAATGGAAATTGTTATATTGGCATGACACCGAACAACTCTCCCTCTTTAAGGAAATATATGTTCACAAAATAAAAAAATCAGATGAAAACTTTTAAAACCTCCTGTTGACATACCGCTCAGTGTGGGTGGAGATTTAAATACACTGGAATGTTTGAGCTTTTCTGATTAATTCCAAATTACAGAAATAATAAACCAGTCTACTGACTGCTTGGACACTCTGTGCAAAGACTGTAAAATATTTTTTTACACTGACATTTATTTACATACACGAGATGAGACATACATTGTTTTAGCATGTAGGCAAATAATAAGCCAAATTGTCAACTTTGAATAAAAAGTGCTAACTATTTACCCTTACCTCTTTTCTATGCCCAGTGAGAGCTTTGTGTTGACATCTTCAGCCAAATGTAGTTTAATGTATAACTCTGTTTGTAGGTGCTTTTAGTGTTCAAAGTACAAATAACTCAGGCACTTGATTTGGGGTGTTTAAGACATTCAGGAGTATTGTTGCCTCGACTATTGCTAGAGGGACAATGTATTGGAAGCATATGAGGGGTAGGAAACCTTAACAAACCATAATTTTCCTTCCTTACATCATCACATACTGTGCTGTCATCAGGGCGTGACAACCATGATGTTTGTCATGGGCCTGGTGGTCCTGGGGGGCCTAGACTGCTCTGAGTGTCCCAGGCCCCACATTTCCTATGTGGACATATATATCAATTACCACAAAAGTGAGTACATCCCTCACATTTTTGTAAATATTTTATTATACCTTTTTATGTGAAAACACTGAAGACATTACACTCTGCTACAATGTAAAGTAGTAAGTGTACAGCCTGTATAACAGTGTACATTTCCTGTCCCTTCAAAATAACTCAACACACAGCCATTAATATCTAAACCGTTGGCAACAAAAGTGAGTACACTCCTAAGTGGAAATGTCCAAATTGGGCCCAAAGTATTTTGTGTGGCCACCATTATTTTCCAGCACTGCCTTAACCCTCGTGGGCATTGAGTTCACCAGAGTTTCACAGGTTGCCACTGGAGTCCTCTTCCACTCCTCCATGATGACATCACGGAGCTGATGGATGTTAGAGACCTTGCGCTCCCCTACCTTCCATTTGAGGATGCCCCACAAATGCTCAATAGAGTTTAGGTCTGGAGACATGCTTGGCCAGTCCATCACTTTTATCTTCAGCTTCTTTAGCAAGGCAGTGGTTGTCTTGGAGGTGTGTTTGGGGTCATTATCATGTTGGAATACTGCCCTGCGGCCCAGTCTCCGAAGGGAGGGGATCATGCTCTGCTTCAGTATATCACAGTACATGTTGGCATTCATGGTTCCCTAAATGAACTGTAGCTCACCAGTGCCAGCAGCACTCATGCAGGCCCAGACCATGAAACTCCCACCACCATGCTTGTCTGTAGGCAAGAGACACTTGTCTTTGTATTCCTCACCTGGTTCCCGCCACACACCCTTGACACCATCTGAACCAAATACGTTTATCTTGGTCTCATCGGACCACAGGACATGGTTTCAGTAATCCATGTCCTTAGTATGCTTGTCTTCAGCAAACTGTTTGTGTGCATCATCTTTAGAAGAGGCTTCCTTCTGGGAAGACAGCCATGCAGACCAATTTTATGCAGTGTGCAGCATATGATCTGAGCACTGACAGGCTGACCTCCCACCCCTTCAACCTCTGCAACAATGCTGGTGGCACACATCCGTCTATTTTCCAAAGACAACTTGGTCTTGTCCACTGTGCTGCAGGTCAGTTTCATGGTCTTGGCAATCTTCTTATAGCCTAGGCCATCTTAATGGAGAGCAACAATTCATTTTTTTCAGATCCTCAGAGAGTTCTTTGCCACAAGGTGCCATGTTGAACTTCCAGTAACCAGTACGAGAGAGTGTGAGAGCGATAACACAAAATTTAACACACCTGCTCCCCATTCACACCTGGGACCTTGTAACACTAACGAGTTACATGACACCGGGGAGGGAAAATGGCTAAATGGGCCCAATTTGGACATTTCCACTTAGGGGTGTACTCACTTTTGTTGCCAACGATTTACGCATTAATGGCTGTGTGTTGAGCTATTTTGAGGGGTCAGCAAGTTTACACTGTTATACCGGCTGTACACTTACTACTCTACATTGTAGCAGAGTGTCATTTCTTCAGTGTTGTCACATGAAAAGATATAATAAAATATTTACAAAAATGTGAGGGGTGTACTCACATTTGTGAGATACTGTGTATATATCTGCACCTGTGGGCCACCGGCTACCTGTACACTGCAGAATGGGCCCAGCCAGCGCCACCTTAACTTGCCAGCAGCTCTTATGTCTGTAACTCTCGCGAGCCCAACAGCCGTCAGAGCGTTGCCATGGGTTACCATGGCAATGCTCTGCACGACATTCACACTAGGCTTGTGAGAGTTAGAGAGAGAGGAGCTGCTGTAAAATTGTATAGTGCATTGTATAGTGGCTGACTACCTCAACCATACTACCAGAGCACCAGGGAATGCAATAAAAATATTATTACATAATACATAAAATGTAATAAAAGAAATCTAAAAAAATTAAAAAATTCTCCTCACAAAATGCAACTCATATTTTACACATTTACACATACTACATCTCTACAAAAACACATACTCTGCATTCAATACACATACTACATCCCTACACAAAAACACACACTCTGCATCCCCTACACATACTACATCCCTACACAAAAACACACACTCTGCATCCCCTACACATACTACATCTCTACACAAAAACACACACTCTGCATCCCCTACACATACTACATCCCTACACAAAAACACTCTGCATTCACTATACACACACTACATCCACTAGACAAACACACACTCTGCATCCCCTACACATACTACATCTCTACAAAAACACATACTCTGCATCCCCTACACATACTACATCCCTACACAAAAACACACTCTGCATTCACTATACACACACTACATCCACTAGACAAACACACACTCTGCATCCGCTACAAAAAACACATGCTGCATCTAATTCACACAAACACAACATGTATTATACAAACGTACAATCTGAGTCCCCTTTACACACTGCATCCACTATGTACACACTGCATTTACTATACACTCTGCATCCACTACACAAACACATCCACTACAAACAGGCACTCCATCTACTACACAAACACACACACTACACACAGGCACTGCATCTACTACACACACTACATCTAAATAAGTTTCACAATTTAATAAATATCAGAAAAACAAAACACATGTTAAAAGAGCACTCTATTATCACGAATACATTCCCTAGTGATAATAAATTAATTTGCCTGCTGCAAACTGCATGATTTAATGTTTGCTCTCTGGAATTACTGTTACTGCTCTCTGGAATTACTGGATATGTCCTTTGGTTCCTACGACAATGAGTGTGAGTGCAGTGTTTCCTACTATCTCACATGCCATCTGGGCTAGCTCTGCATGTTATAATAAACCCTGTTACATGTTATATTGTGAAAGGGGTGAGTGGGATCTGTGTGACTCCAATTTTGTGTAACGGGGAAGACTTCATAATCTGTTTGGTGGGTGGTACATTAGGCTCCAAGAAGAACCCCGTATTTTGGTATAGCAGTCTTTTTTACATGCATACTGTATATTTTTAGTACTTTTTGTGTATTGTGTGTCTGCAGTCTGTGAAAGAGTGGTGGAAGAGAATTGCTAGTCTGATAAGCAATTTGCACTTTCCTTCTGACTACAACTCTTACACTTTTATTATTATTATCCTTGTATCATGTTGCTATTCCTAAGGGCTCTTGGCCAATTTTGGCTTTTGTATATTTGCAATATTGCACATGTACTGTGCTATTGCTTGTCTTTTTATTTGATTTTATTTGTAATAAATTGGACGTTATATCTCTACTGATTGTTTTTTTTTTTATGATTTAACTTTTAAAGTGATTGTGGTGCCCTGTTTTTCTAATATTACATTCGGTTTTTGTCTTTTTTAGTTGAGGTTGGGAGTGACCTCTTGACAGTGGCATGCCTGCACTTAGTTGACTTGTCACTTTCTCCACCCACCTATCCATTGTTTGTTTATGTACATTAGGCGCCTGCTCATTTTTCAGAATAAAAGTGTTATACTAGTAATAATAACTTGATTAGAAAAAAATGCAATAATACAAATTAAGCAATACCTGATGGTTCAGCGGTGATTGAGATGGATGGAGGATCTGGGATAAAAACACAGTATGTGTTAAATAAATGATAAGGCAAAACAAATGTGTATTTTTATAGAATTGTATATCTGCTACACTGTGTACATGCATTGCCATACAAGTCCACACTTCTGATCTATTCACTGAAAGTTCATTGAAATATTTTTGCACCTCCGGTTGCAGAATGTTGTGTTCAATAGCTGAAAATATGTCCAAGTCGGGTAGCTACTAAACGGAACATTGTTGTAAAGTCCATTTCAACAACACATCTACACTGCCCACTTGGTTGTGGTTGGCTAGGGCTAAACTCCTTCACCTCAAAATTATGTATACACGTTTTTATTCATTTATTTTAGCAAAATTAAATGTATTACATAAAGCCTCATTCACCTTCATTATATTCACACAAATGTCTTGTTATACCCTCTTGCCAGCAGCTAACCTGTAAGAATCAAGTTAATTGCCCCTTTGGAATGTCCTTAAACATAGTTTGAGATGTCAGATGTCTACATGTAACTAAGAGTGTGCTACAAGTCAAGGATTTCCTAAGCAGAATGTGGACTATGTTCCAGAAATAACATCCCATTGCAATTCTAAACTTCGTACCGAATGAGTTTTGAACGCATGCGCATTAGGTCTCCCCATAGGAAAGCATTGAAACTATTTTCAATGCCTTCCTATGGGGATTTGAGCGACGCTGGAGGTCCTCACACAGCGTGAGGACCTCCAGCGACGCTCTAGCACAGGTTTCCTGTGCTATGGACCAGGAAGAGACCTCTAGTAGACAGCCACTAGAGGTGGAGTTAACCCTGCAAGGTAATTATTGCAGTTTTTAAAAAAACTGCAATAATTACACTTACAGGGTTAGGAGTAGTGGGAGTTGGCACCCAGACCACTCCAATGAGCAGAAGTGGTCTGGGTGCCTGGAGTGTCCCTTTCATTTCACATTTAAGGCCAAAATAAACAAACTGGAAAACCTTTCACTAACCTGTGATTTTATCCCCCCCCCCCCCCCCACCCCACCATGAGAACTTCCCCGTGCTGTGGGGATATTTATGGGATAATAATAGTAAACAGAGAGAATTACCCACTATTTTAATTCTCAGATCCCAAAGATCGTTATCGTGTAAGTGAAATGTATACCATATAAATAAAATCACAAATTGTTTATAAAAAATAGATACAATTTATTTTTAGCAATTTAAATAATAATAATGAGTAACATGCGTGACAATAATCAATGAATATTCAGTATAAAATGATATGCAATACAATATGGTAATATAAACTTCCACTGGTTAATACAGTATAGAATCTACAACATAGCTGTCAAGACAGATTTATGATAGGCTTCACAGAGAAAGAATGTGAAAGTTTCACACAGAGAAGAGAGTGCAGCGTGAAGTCGTAAAAGCTTTAGCTGCCAGTTAGAATAACCCTTTCAATGCTGGCTAGACCTCCTCTAGGCATTAAAGATCTATTGTTATGTAATTTTAAATAAAATAACATTTAAACCAGTCATTAATCACTTCCTAGATCCATCCAATGAGAAGAAATCTACATGTTCTATAAGCTGATATTTTATTAATTTGCCTAAACAGATATTTAATCTTATTTTATAACAAATCAATACAGCTGGATAAATGTCACGATATGCTAACATGTGATATTAATCACATTAATATATATAATTAATATTAATCCCATCTGCAGATTGGGATGCTACAACCATATATATTCTTTAATAACTAAGATTTCTGAATACCGAAATCTGATCGTGATTTATCCAGTCATATATCATGCTATTAGAACATTTTAATTAATTTAAATTAACTAAATGAAGCCAGTATATTTACCAGTTAAATAGATGTTCTCACCAGATGTTCTCAGGTAGCTAAGTGTCAAGGAAGGTTTCTCTGTCTCGCTCTGACTCTGCTTGCTTCTTATTTAGCCTGCTTCCGACTTTCTCTGCATTACCCCTCCTTGCATCTGCCTTGATCACCTTGATTGCCCTGATTGCCGATTGCCTTGATCCTCTGAATCTCTGAATCTCTGAATTAATCTCTCTTCCCTTTGTCTTAACTTTTAAAGGAACAGATTCTCTGTTCGTCACTAGTTTATGAACCAATAGCAACACTGGGGTGTGATTTATCTTTTAGATAGCAACTTAATATTTGGTCTATAGATGGCAGTCTCATCCCACTAAACATACCTATCCAGGAAAGAGTTAACTTTCCCTGGTGGCTATTTTGACGTCATTTTCGTTATCTTTATGGTTTCTATAACTTATATTTACTTGTCATTTCAAACCATTTTCTTGAATTTTCTTCAGATTATGTGTCTCCAAATTCTGCTGTAATTTCTAATATGACAGTTCTTAAACTAAAAATGACCTTTTCAATACAATGGGAATCTGTTAGATATAGAAAGTAAAATTAAATTATTTAATCTTCTCTGTCACCTATGTCTGGGTTTAGAATGTATTCTATTCCATTAGCAATTTAGACAGTCTCTTATCACTTGGTTTGTTTATACTATACATTCCATTTAGCTCTGGCAAAGTTTTAGAGAAAGGATAGAAATTTCGTGTCTCTTTGTTAACTTGAAAATAACAAAATGGAGTTTGGTCTATTCAGAGTGATTCAGAATATACACTTTTAATTTCTATCATAGCACAAAATGTCTGCCGATATAAATACCCTCACAGTGCATCATATGGCATGGGAGATGACATGTTTTAAAGGAAAATAAGAAAGTAATGTGTTTTTAGATATCAGTGGAACTGGACGACCATTGTGAGTGGAGTACTAATTTCTTGCAGAAGCTTTGGGAGAGAGAGAGATGCAGCTGCTGGAAGACAGTAAGAAGGAGCAGGTGGAGTGAGAGGGATAGCCAGGGGTTTCCAGCTGTCAGTTTAAAATTATTGCACACATGCCCATCTTTGATAAATAGTTAATGTCCTAATTATCTGAGAGGGTAGTAAGGCACTTCTAGACTGGCTTATAGATTTTCCCAACTCAACTAATCAATATGGCCTATGATTTATAGCAGAAATAGAGCTAGATAAACCATTTTAGACCTTTTTTTTGTTTGTTTGTTTTTATCAGGGATGGGCATGTGTGCAATAAAATGTTTTGTAAACCAACAGATGATAATGGTTTTATTGAATATTCTAGCTGCCACCATCCTAAATGGCTGCAGGATATTCCTAAAAGTTAACAAATGATCATTGTATGGAACATTGGTGATTTCATTATTCCTGTTTAAATATCAGTTTAAATATCAGTTTAAATATCAGTGCTGTGATGTTATGGGCAAATGCAAATATTACAAGTTTTAGAATGAAATATTGTATTTCTCAAACGGTGTACTTTGTCCTTAAGAGATATTGCAAATTGACAAGGTGTTAGAAATGGAACATATTGTTTTCTATACATGTTTCTTTAAGCAAAAACCTCTTACTTACCTTTAGGGCATAATATGTTTGCACCATTTTGTCCCCGAAGAAATACAATAACAATAATGCATTAGTAAGCTTCAATGCTATGCTACAACTCTTTCAATACGTAATATACTGTGGTAACCCTAAATAGATATGTGCAGACTTTAAGATGCCATCTTGACCTAAGTCAGGAAAATTTCCATGACGTATACACACTTTAGTTATGGCCTTGTATTTTTGCCAAGTTAAGGGAGGTCCTAAAATGAATAAAAGTTAAAAAAGTTACTTTTTCATATATGAACTACAGTGACCCTAAAATTACGACACCTAAGGTATAAATAGGTGTACTTTTAAATGTTAAGACACAGAGGAGAGACTTGGAGACAGACGCTGCTCCATCTTAAAATGACAGAGAGGCTGACATGATGACATGTTCAGGAGGGTATGTTAACCTATTAATGATATTTGCAAGCATTTAGTTTAATCATATAAACTCTGCTATAATTTATTGTAATGGATTTTATATGTCTATATTTATATTTTATATCATAAATATCTAAAAAGACAAAACTTTATTGCTTCCAAGACAATCCTTATTTTATATTGTATTCTCAATTATTTATATATGTTAAATAGAGGATCTCTTACTAACTATGTAAAATTATGGCTAAGATATCTGTATGGTTAGCCCTGCTAAGTTCTATGCTTTGAGACATTATAGTGGTAAATAAGGGAACCAACCGCGGTTACAGTGATATCACCTGAGCATCGGCATGAAGATACAGTAAGCTGTGCATTTAGTGCACAATGAAATCCCAGGTGTTAAAATCTCTTGAACAAGATACACATGGATTATACTGGTGCAATGGCTACAAACTGCACCTCTGAATATGTTTGTGTGTATATATATATATATTATATTTATTTAATATTTTAGTGGTATGATTTAGTGGTGGAAATGATTAGTGCCCCTCAGTCAAGACTGTGTAATCTGATGTGCCTTCCATTTATATTGTTCCTAGAATCACCACTGAATATAACACACTGTCATTATGTGTAATCAGTTTTCTTTAGGCTTAAAGAGTTACAGTTAGGGATTTTAAGATTATATGGACTGCAACTCTGATCATTCTCAGCCAGAGGAAGCTGATGATGGGAGTAAGTAAGGTACTTTATAATCCTGAGTTACCTTTACCCCATTCCTAACCCTAGCCTTAACCGAGTAACCCTAACTAACTAACTAACTAACTAACTAACTAACTTACCCTTGAAGCCTGATCCTTAGACCCCCAACTTGAGCCCTAAACCCTCCAGTAATGCTGCTGGATGGTAACAGAATTGATCACTGTTGATGATTGATCAATGTGCAATAGCTATAAGATTAAAGAAACTGTGGCAATTAATGCTATTATTTAGATTTTCCAGAATCCATGTTAGTGTAGTATTCTGCATTGCTGTTTATATCACATCCAATCACATCATGTAATGTTACTGTATTCTGGGCTTTATAAACAGGAAGCTGTTTTACCCAATCTGTCTCTCACTGAGCAAAATACACAGAGGCTCACAGACCCACGTTCATTGCAAACTGTCAGATCTCAATGGCCACAAACTCACCTGTGACATTGACCTCTAGGTACTGGTTTATATTGTTATAGTTCCATTTCAATATCCCGTCCACACCGTCCTCTATCCTGAAATAACTCCTGCCATCTTGTTTCTTTGCATCATTTATAGTCAGCGAGCAGTCTCCGTTACTCACATTCCCCGTCATGTGAAAGTTTTCTTTTCTGCCAGATAAACTCACTGACTCTTTACTAGAAGCTACATAGCAAGGAGATCTGGGTGTGCAGTACTTTCCCTCATAGTTTCCATAATACCCCCAGTATCCGACTGCCTGTGTCAGTCTCTTATTCCTATCAATGGTGAAGGTACAGGGGACGGTGACACACAGACCCTCCCGCACACTGACAGCTTTCACAGTAATCGTATAGTCTGAGATATCTCCATTACAGCCGATATCTGTGGAGAGAGGAAATTCCAGTAATAATTAGTATGTATTGTGTGTGAGTGTATTACAGATTAAAGAACCCTCTGATCACAGGATTATAGTTACATTCCAGGCTAACTCCTCCCTCAGCATCCATGATAGGGCTGAAATAAAATGCATTATGGGCGGAGCATAGCTAATGGGGGTGGGGCACAATCTGATGTGGGTGGAGCTACCAGTATTCTTGTCTGTTCACCAATGGATTTTTCACTGAACGGGGAATTACAGTGAATAGAAATCCTGAATTGCAAAATTTATATCAAAATAAACATTATGGAAAAATTATTTAACCGAGTTATATGTTAAGCTATTTAGCCTGAATATTGCACTTAAAGGAACACTCCAGTATTAAATACATAATACCTTTATTTCTAAAGCTGAAGTGTTTTAAACTCTATTAAGGGTTTCTCTATCTCCACTAAGAACAAGGTTATTGACCTCTAACTGACCAATGAGAGGGTCCCTCACCGCAGCTCTGCTCCACCTCTGGGAGATCATCACTGGGATCATATAGAAGTATTGGGAGGCAGGACTCATAGCAATCGCTGCTCTGCAGTGGACTTGCTTCTTATAGAGAGGCTTAGAAACCAATCTCTGTGAGCAGACTTATATCCACCCTGAGTGAGCACTCAAAGTGAGTGAGGAAGAGCACCGTATGATTGACAGTCATTAGATTGCAACCCAGAGGCTTTAAAAAGGTGTCAGTTGTCAGCTAAATTTTGAACCTGACACTTGTATAAAGTAAGAGAGAGAATCTGTAATAGTCTATTAGGCCGTAAGGAATGTTCAAATTGAAGTAATTTTATTGATCAGAGATCATATTAATTATAGTTCATTTTATCAGAACATTTTGTCTCAATGTTTTCGTTTTAATTTTTCCTCTTCTTCTACCTATTTATATGCAAAAGGGAGACACATTTAGTTTAGAGGGACACTGTAGTCACCAGAACAACTACAGCTTATTGAATTTGTTCTGGTGAGTAGAATCATTACTTTCAGGCTTTTTGCTGTAAACACTGTCTTTTCAAAGAAAATGCAGTGTTTACATTACAGCCTAGTGATAACTTCACTGGCCACTCCTCAGATGGCTGTTAGAGATCCTTCATGGGTCATGGCTGCCTAAAATGCATCCAAACATTCAGTATCTCCTCCCTCTGCATGCAGACACTGAACTTTCCTCATAGAGATTCATTGATTCAATTCACCTCTATGAGGAGATGCTGATTGGCCAGGGCTGTGTTTGAATCATGCTGGCTCTGCCCCTGATCTGCCTCTTTGTCAGTCTACGCCAATCCTATGGGGAAACATTGTGATTGGATCAGGGTACCACTTCTGCTGATGTCAGCAGGCAGTGGGCAGGTCTAAAGGAAACAGAGCCAGAGCTAGCAACTTCAAACTTGAATACAAGTAAGATTTTGCTATTTTTAAGGAGGCATGAGGGAAACAGGGGGGCTAGATGGTGGTTTTATCCATACAGGGTCAGAAATACATGTTTGTGTTCCTGACCCTATAGTGCTCCTTTAATTGTATGGCAGTGATTTTTAGTTAATTCATAACCATATCTTTTTAAGTTTATTTTACATATGACTGCCCATTAAACTATATTCTTTTAAGAACATGAATCCTCAATTTGCCATAAACTAGGACTTTTAAAAAATTGTCAAAATTGTGTTTCTAGTGGACCATTGCACATCCACAAACATGGCCGTTAGAGGATATCTGGTAGTGGCTAAGCTATGTGATGGACGAAAGATTTCCAGACTGCTCGATATCCGGTTGTGCAATGAGATGCACAACACACCCATCCAAGATGACTGTGGCCGGACAATTGAGGATGCGGTTTCACTATGACAAAGTGGGAAGTTGTGAATATGGCGCCCCATTGGAGAATAATCTGAATGGCATGAATTGGAAGATCACCCAAACCGGAAGTAATATGTTAATGAGACTCCTGGTGGGTGGTATTTAAAGAGGAAATGTATTCTATTTATTTCTATGCACCATGATACAGACTCAGGTTTAAACACATTGTGCTTGTGCTTATGTGAATGGTTTTAAACATACATATACAATTTCAAGCATTGTGGAGCTACTGTACATGCTCAGTAAACACCACATTGCGCCAGTCAGCAGTTCATCATAGACATGCATCATCTTAATAAATCTCAATGGGCAACGTTCAGTGTCTTCTATGAGACTGTGAAGATGCCGAACATTGGTCCTGTAGTCTTTGCAGGACTGCAACAGGAAGTACCTGTATTGGTTGTCTGAAAAAACAGCCACTAGATGTGTCCTTAGTAAAGAAAGGCAGTGTTTTAAATTTAGAGACTGCAGGGACAGTCTATTTTAACCAAAAATGACATCCTTAAAGCGGCACTGTCATGCCATACTTACCTTTCTTTAATCGATTCCTCTTCTCTCCCTCTCTCAGTATCTGTTCTTCATTTCTTCCTGTCTGCTCTGGTTTTCATTAAAACGTAAAACAAAGTTGGGACTATTCGTCTTATGGAGGTTTCCTATGCCTGACCATAGGTCCCCCTCTTATTGTTATTTAGTGCCCCCACCCACCGCTCAGGGGTGGGGCTGGGGGGAAGACAATAGGTACCCCCCATTCTCATTTAGAGCCCCCTCCTGCCGCTCAGGGGTGGGGACCCGGGAGGGGGGGGTGCTAGGTCCCCCCTTCAGTTTAATATCCCCCACTCACGCGGCACGGGTGGGGGCTCAGGAGGAGGGATACTAGGGTTGTTTTTTTTTTTTTTTTTAACAGTGAGCAGTCACTGGCTGCTCACTGTTTAGCAGACATGCCCCTACTCGCGGTATAGAGAGTAGGGGCAGAATTTACTAATACTAAGTAATCTTTACTTAGTATTAGTAAATTTGGCTGAAAGACCAAGTTAGGTCTTTCAGCCTGTTGGTAGATAGATCCCTGATACCGTGGGAATTAGGGAGTTATCTACTAAGCGGCACAAATAGGATCAGAGTTTAATAAATTTGAATGAAATTCCGATCCGAGCAAAGTCCCGAATTGCGTCCTAACACGAATGGAGAAACTGTTCTCATTCTGTTAGGATGCAATACGGTAGTTTCACTGGTGTTCTGTCTAAATGACAAGACGTTCGGAAAAAGTGAAAGGAAGCTTCGCGGGAACACGGAGGAAAGGTGAGAATTGTGGGAAAATTGCTCTGACCACCAGAAATGAAGCACACTTTGCTACTCTGCTGGTCAGAGATGGCCAGGCATAGGAAACCTCCAGAAGAGTAAAAGTCCCTACTTTGTCTTATGTTTTAATGAAAACTAGAGCAGACAGGAAGAAATTAAGAACAGATCCTGAGAGAGGTAGAGAAAAGGAATCGATTGGGGAAAGGTAAGTTCGTCACAACAGTGACACTTTAAATATAAAGAGAAAAAAAAAATTGTGGAAAGTTAAAGAGTGAATCTCAATTATATGTAATTATAATTCCCAAAATAAAGTTTTGTTTTTTTTAAAAATGCTGTAGTGAGTTTGATTTGAGTGTCCCTTTAAGCTAAATTATATTCAAGAAAATCTTACCTGAGAAACACAAAAAACAATAACATTTACAGGCAGAGATTGATCGGAAAATGTGTTAAGATTATTGTAAAATGTTACTTACCCTTCCAAATGGGGAACAATATTACAGTCAGTGAGACCCAGGCCATGTAATCTCTCCCCAGCCACATCCTGACACTGAGCTGCACTGGGCCTGTGTCTTTACACGATCTATGAAACTAAAAAGGGAAATAACATGAGATCGAAGGTAGATCATTACCATCACACATATAGCATGAGACGGATTACATTGTAATTCTCTGGAATTCTCTGCCTGAAGAAGTGGTTTTATCAGAGTCCATACAGATGTTCAAACAGCTACTAGATGCATACTTGCAAAAACAGAATATTCAAGGATATAATCTTTCAATGTAGGGTAATAACTGCTTGATCCAAGGATAAATCTGACTGCCATTCTGGGGTCAAGAAGGAATTTTTTTCCTAGCTTGTTGCAAAATTGGAAGTGCTTCAAACTGGGGTTTTTTTTTGCCTTCTTTTGGATCAACAGCAAAAAACATATGTCAGGAAGGCTGAACTTGATGGACGCAAGTCTCTTTTCAGCTATGTAACTATGTAACTATGTAACTATGTAACTATGTAACTATGTATCTGCCAGTATTGAGATATGAGGCAGAATAACAATACAACATCATAATTCAATAGCTGTTAGATTTTAGCTCCAATTATGCTTAATTTTCTGACTTTTAATGCATCAAAAGTTTATAGAATGCTGTCACCTTTCCCTCGTGCAGTTTAAATAACTGCCAATATTTTTACAGATTACAAGCTATAATTTATACACAGGACACAATCCTATTGATGTCACACTCATTATACTGCAAAGTTCCATTTACATTCTATGTACATCAAAAGGAAGTTTACAGCATCCTGTGTTAGAAACATGTTAAAGAGACACTCTAAGCACCAAAACAACTTTAGCTTAATAAAGTGGTTTTGGTATGTTGATCAGGTCTCTGCAGTCTCACCGATCAGTTCTCTGGCAATTAGGAGTTAGTTCACGTTGTATCTGTTAATGCAGCCTTAGCAGGGGGAAGATTTGGGATATAAGGGGACAGACCTGAACTGTGGGTGGATGGATAGGGGCACAGATTGAGGATTTAGAAGAGAGATTGGGACAGACACCAATTTAAGGAAGGGAAAACTGCTAATGGCGGCTGGGCAGGGTAACTCCCGAACGATCTCTCAGACCTGGACTATAGTGATTGGGCAGGAGGCCAGCTTCCACACTCCTCCAGAAGTTTGTGGCAAACGTACATGGGAAGGAGCGATTGTCACACATTTGTTTTAACACACAAAGATTCTTATCACAGATTCACACAGGTGAAGATGCATTTTTACACCCCCCACCCCTAAAATCAAACTGCATTTTCACCTGTTTCTCATAGCCCCCCCTTTTGAATTTTTTAGAACATCTAATGTATTTTATCCCCCTTTAGTGTGTCTTACACCCCTTTGTGTGTCTCTTACAACCCCCTTGTGTATTTATTATTACTCCCACCCCTTTGTGTGTCTCTTTCCTTCCCATAGCCCTTTTCTGTGACTCTCTCTTTTCAGTACATTTTGTGGGTCCAATTGTTGCACAGGGTCCGCTGTGTGTCTTTTTCCTCTAAAGTCATATAGAAATAGATATACAGCAACACACACAAAAATCAATATCCGGGCACATACTCAAACAAGCTCAGTCATACAGGCACAGACATACAGGTACACAGTCATACAATCTACACATACAGGCACACTGTCATAGAAACACAGACATAATGTCATACAGACACACACAGAGACATGCATACACTGTCATACAGAGATATACAGACACAGACATACAGTCATACAGATACATAGACACAGTCATACAGAGACATAAAGACGTGGGCATACAGTGACATACAGAACAAGGAATGCAGAGACATAGAAACAAAGTCATACAGAGACATATAAGCATGCAGAGACATACATACACAGACATATAGTCACACAGAAACATACAGGACAAGGCATACAGAGAATAACAGACACAGTCATACAGAGACGTACAGACACAGTCATACAGACATACAGAACAAGGCATACAGATAATTACAGACACAGTTATACAGATACATACATACATATGAGTACAAATACATAAATACACAGACATGTAGTCATACAGAGACATACAGACACAGACATACAGAACAGGGATGGATCCAAAACCTAATCTCGGGAAGGGCCCTGGTAATGGATTGTGGTGGGGTGATACGGGCAGAAATTAAGAAATTATGAGCTGTAGTACGGGGATAGGGACTGTGGTGAGGGGGTAGAGGCTTTAGTGGATGTGATGTGTAATAGGAAAGTTAGGGGCTGTAGAGGGGGCACAGGGTCTGTGGTGGGAGCACAAGGGTTGTTGTTAAGAGCATAGGGGTTTTTGTGGGGGGCACAGGGGCTGCAGAGTGGAACACTCTTATTCAGTCACATGTACAAGATGACTCATTTGTATAATATTTGAGGGCTGGGGCTAAGGGGTCTTCTTAAGTTAGTTTGTGGGACAACCTCAGTATGTGAGCTGCATGACAGTTTCACATGGAGCCCATGACATGATTAGAGTGTCATCAGACTGTGATAATAGAATCTTACTTTGACTCCAAATCCGTAACTATCTCTCATGGAAGTGACATACATGGGATACGAGTTCTAGATGCCAATAAACTGATCAGTGCCCCCACAATAATCAATGTTCAATACTCACATGAGGTAGATTTGGCTCCAGGGCTCTGTCCTCTCTCTGCACGTCTTAATGGTTATTGTCAGGCTGCTGGACTCCTCGTTAATTTTTGCTACTTCTTTTTTCTTATTTCCTTTTTCTATTTTTTTAGATCTTTTATCGATCATCTTATTTCTTGCTTTCTTACGCTGATTTTATTTTAGTTTTTATTAATTGAATATATTCAGTGGCTGTATGATTTGTTCATGGACTGTTTTTGCTAGTTGGTTGTCAAATGACCACAAAACACTTTTTAGTGAATAGAATTCTGGATTGTAAATGATTGTCAGTTTTGTTGTAAATGACTGTCAGGCGTAATTCACCTCTTTCAT
This sequence comes from Pelobates fuscus, assembly GCF_036172605.1. Lineage (NCBI taxonomy): Eukaryota > Metazoa > Chordata > Amphibia > Anura > Pelobatidae > Pelobates > Pelobates fuscus. The sequence continues at coordinate 16,689,784 of NC_086327.1, forward strand.
TTTATATGCACCCACACTTATTATATATCCTTTTATTCAGGAGAAACAGGGCTTTCATTTAACATCAAATATTTAGGTATAAAACATAATTTAATATTAATAAAATATAAAAAATGGGAGAAAATAAGATTTTATTTTTAACTGTGAATGTCATAATACTGTTTGACTTTACTGCCATGCAATACACATATTTGTATTCAGCGATGTCTCATAGGTAAAACAGTACTCCCTATGTACAGGTTTTATGGTGTTTTGGGAAGCTACAGGTTCAAATATAGCGTGTTACATTTTTCATTTTTTTCACATTGAAATTCGCCAGATTGGTTACGTTGCCTTTGAGAGCGTATGGTAGCCCAGGAATGAGAATTACCCCCATGATGGCATACCATTTGCAAAAGTACACAACCCAAGGTATTGCAAATGGGGTATGCCCAGTCTTTTTAGTAGCCACTTGGTCACAAACACTGGCCAAAATTAGTGTTAATATTTGAAAATGCAAAAAACTAATTTGAATGGAGCAGTCTGCACTGTGCTCTTGCAGTCATCTTTACAGGACAGCCACTCCTAGAGAGTAGCAGCAGTGCTGAACTGTCTCCATTTATAGACAATTTGTCTTACCGTGGACTGATGAACAGCAAGGCTTTTGGAGATACTTTTATAACCCTTTCCAGCTTTATGCAAGTCAACAATTCTTAATCGTAGGTCTTCTGAGAGCTCTTTTGTGTGAGGCATCATTCACATCAGGCAATGCTTCTTGTGAAAAGCAAACCCAGAACTGGTGTGTATAGGGCAGCTGTAACCAACACCTCCAATCTCATCTCATTGATTGGACTCCAGTTGGCTGACATCTCACTCCAATTAGCTCTTGGAGATGTCATTAGTCACATACTTTTTCCACCTGCACTGTGAATGTTTACGTGGTGTGTTCAATAAAAACATGGCAACATTTCATTCTTTGTGTGTTATTAGTTTAAGCAGACTGTGATTGTCTATTGTTGTGACTTAGATGATGATCAGATCACATTTTATGACCAATTTGTGCAGAAATCCATATCATTTCAAAGGGTTCACATACTTTTTCTTGCAACTGTACATTCAATCCCTGTGCAATGTATGGTTAATAACAACATTGTCCTTTTCTGTATGAAACACATATATTCGATCTCTGTAATATGAATAGTTTAATATTGGCAATTTTTTTTTTATTGTTTTTCCAGTTTTTTTTTTTAATTATTTATTTAATTTGTGCATCGATAAATCACATCAGGCTTATAATGCCACAGCAGCGAGGGTAAGCAGTGTTTCAAACATATTATTACATTAGTTAGGCATTGGATGGTGCTGCACATTTTTTACATATTAATGTTGCTTGCCAAGAAGTTTCTTCTCTTCTGTTTAACATGAAAGAGGAGGTCAAGGATGTATTAGCCGCGAGGCAAACAAGGCATTTGCCTTGGGCGGCGTTTTCCAGGGGGCGGCAAAAAATGCCGCCCCCAAAGGCCCAGGGCAAATGCCTTGTTAGCCTTGCGGCTAACTGACATGCTGGGCGGGTGAACGGCTGGTGAGGGAGCACTTCCTCTGAGCACTCTGCTCAGCTCCCTCGCGCGCCGCAGAGTGAGGCTGGCAGCTGGAATATGACGTCATATTCCGGCTCCGCCTCCCAGCCTCACTCTGCAGGCGGCGCGCGAGGGAGCTGAGCAGAGTGCTCAGAGGAGGTGCTCCCTCGCCAGCCGCCTGCCCGCCTGCCACTGCCGCCCGCCCGTCAACCACTGGACCACCAGGGAGGAAGAGACCCCCACCCAGCATTCCCAGCAAAAACATTTGTTAATGTGAGTGAGTGTGTGTGTGTGTGTATGTCTGTTAGTGTGCCTGTGTCTGTTAGTGTGTGTCTGTTAGTGAGTGTGAGTGTGTCTGTTAGTGAGTGTGAGTGTGTCTGTTAGTGTGTGTCTGTTAATGTGTGTGTCTGTTAATGTGTGTGTCTGTTAGTGTGTTTCTGTTAGTGTGTTTGCCTATGAGTGTGTGTGTCTGTTAGTGTGTGTGTGTCTGCTAGTGAGTGTGTGTGTGTGTGTGTGTGTGTGTTTGTGTGTGTGACTGTGTGTGTCTGACTGTGTGTGTGTGTTTGCCTGTGAGTGTGTGTGTCTGTTAGTGAGTGTGAGTGTGTCTGTTAGTGTGTGTCTGTTAATGTGTGTGTCTGTTAATGTGTGTGTCTGTTAGTGTGTTTCTGTTAGTGTGTTTGCCTGTGAGTGTGTGTGTCTGTTAGTGTGTGTGTGTGTGTGTGTGTGTGTGCTAGTGTGTGTGTGTGTGTGTGTGTCTGACTGTGTGTGTCTGTTAGTGTGTGTGTGTTTGCCTGTGAGTGTGTGTGTATGTTAGTGAGTGTGTGTCTGCTAGTTTGTGTCTGCGAGTGAGTGTGTGTCTGTTAGTGTGTGTCTGTTAGTGAGTGTGTGTGTCTGTTAGTGTGTGTGTGTTTCTGTTAGCAAGTGTGTGTTTCTGTTAGCTAGTGTATGTGTATCTGTCAGTGAATGTGTGTGTATTTAGAATGCAGGGCGGGGGGAAGGGTTTGGTGGGGGTGGCACGGGGGGGGCGGGGGGCGCCTGAGTTTTGTCCTGCCTAGGGCAGCACAAAACCAGGATACACCACTGGAGGAGATACACGACTAGACGGAACACAATGACATTGGTTTAACATAAGAGATTAAAGCATGGCTATTGCAGAGTCTGCATAGGTAATAGGTAAATATACAGTTGTAACGGCACCCCCAGGCATAAAGGGGTAAAACCGCCGTTTAGAAGATCTTCCCCTTCCAGAGATACAGGCAAGCTACTGCAGAACACCAAACTCCCGAACTGGATACAAAATAGCACTCCACCTCCCGAACTGGAACCTCACAAATAGCTGCTAGCAGACGAACAGGAAAAGCAGACAATCAGCTTACACTCCTGGCAATCAGTCTCTAACAGCATACAGTGAATCCCCCCAAAAACGAGACAAGGCTCCGTGTTGAGGGTCAAGCAGTGGTTTATTGAGGGCTACCTGCCCCTGTATTTATGCAGGTCTCCCACCTGGTGGACACTCCCTTAGGGGACCAGATGGAAGACTGTAACAACGGACAGACAAGTAGCATTTCAGGACATACAGAAGTAAAACATCCCCACAATGCATCCTGGCTTCCTCCCCTCTGCCCTGGAGAAGTAATTCAATTATCTCCCAGGACAAAGGCAAAACTCCATTACACACGTGGGGACACAAAGACAGACTATCACTTTAAAATACACAAAGTTACTTTTTGCACATAAAACACAGACATGTACCATACCCCAAGATAGCTCAGGTCTGATTGCACATTATTAGGTGAATGGCACTCAGACCACACGAATACAGTTCAATTGCCATGGAGCCAACGTCTTTAATTACACGAATAGGCTCCATGGCATAGCTATCTGGGTTAAAACATTCCTCCAACTTAAAATACCGATTTACATGCTTTCGTTAAATCCGTACGAATTAGAACCAGGGACTGGAGGTTCAGCGGTGCCTGCACGTAAAAGTGTCCGGGTTTGGTGCATGAAAGCCGGGCAGAAAAGCGCTGGCTGCCCGTGGAGCTCCGGAACACCGCCATCGTGTGGCGGCTAAGTGTAACCGCGACCACCCAGTAAGAATCAATTAAGCTGCGGTTAACTGCAGCTACTGGGTGGTCAATTGACGGCACACGCTTGTTAAGCCACGGTTAACCGCGGCTTCAGGGAGGTAAATGTAGGGCGCACTCCAGCTTCTGGGTGGCCCATTAACAGCGCCGGCCGGCTTCCCACGACTCTGGGGAGGCTGAAAAGAAGCTGTTTGTTCGGTAGATAGAATCTACCGAACGGCTGTGCAGAAAGGGAGAAATAAATCCTTCTGCAGAGTAAAATTAACCCTTTAGCTGCCAGTCCATAATCCAAAGGCAGCAGGCGGGCGACCAGGCTCCTCCAATGCAATGTGGCGAGATTAGTCTCGTCACAACAGTAAGTTATAACATAAGAGTAATATAGAAGCGAGGTATGCCACCCTGAGTGATTTTAGCAGCAGGTGCTGGTGTGGAGATACTTGAACATATGATGCAGTCAGCAGGTAAGTAAAGTGTTCAACAGATATGTCAACCATAGTATTCAAGTAGGTGAAGAAGGGTGATTTCTCCTGGCTGTGTGTGATGTGATTGTGGGTCCGACGACCTCCTGTGCATTCAGCCTATGCCCGTCATGGGCAGGGTACAGAACCAGGTGTTGGGGTAAGTTAGGAGGCGCAGTGACCCAGACACGATCGGTGCAGTGTCCATGTTATTTAATATCCCCTGCTCTCCTCTCCCTGCTTAACCCTGCTTGGCTTTCCAACTGCTGGCTCCATAGGCACCATAGTCTGATGCAGGCCTGCGCTTCCCGCCCTCCGTGCTCCACCGACCTGGTCTTTTTCACCCTTCTCGTGCTTTCTTCATGCTGCACCCTAATTGAGGCTGCCGGGGTGCGGGTTTAGGTGGGTAATCTTGTGAGATTTGTAGGGAAGGTGCCGGTTGTCGGCTGGGCATCGTCCCCCAAAAGTCAGCAAGAAGTCTCTCCAGGAAGCACATTTTTCTGGACATCACACCGCCATATTCAGGCGTGGGGTCCTCAGCGTCCGCCATGTTATGTATGCCATGTTGGGTGTCAACGCTATTTGAGGCAGGATCGCTCAGCCCTGGTAGAGGGAACAGGCCTCCAGGGTGGTGACCGTGATAACCCCCGCCGGTCCAAAGGGGGGGTTGCAGGACGCCATCGAGATTTGGGCAAAGATCTGCCTGAGCTTGGCTGGGAGAGCGGACGCCTCTCCCCTCCGCAATGCTTGCTAGGCCTCACTCCGGCCCGTTGAGGGCTTAGTCTGGACAGCTGCTACTGACCTTGCAAAGCCGGTTGCTTTTCACCAGGCATGCAAAACTCGTTGTCTGACCCAGAGAGAGCACTGGGAATACAGGTAAATGGCTTAGATTCGATAAGTTGCCCAGAGCTCTCTGAAAATGCGTCCAGCCGCCATCACAGTCAGGCCCTGCCCCCCTTTCCAGTTTGTTTTTAATATGTTTTATGTCTAATAAAGTTGAAGCTCATATAGATTACTAACAGAATATATTAATGATCTCACATGTATACAGATATTCATTATACTATATGATAAGAATAAAATGTATGTAGAAGGTGATATCAAGTGCACACTTTATGATAGAATTCTTTTGATGCACTCTTTTATCATGCATTAAGAATATGAAATGTATACCATTGTATGTCTTTTGTACTGTATGTTTTTATCTATTATATATTATGATTGTGGCATATGTTGTAAAATAAAAAAAATTAAACTGCTCAACACAGGGTTAATAGCCCGGTGGTCCAATGAGACTGGGAGGTTTATAAGCCAAGCAAGCTGAAGGGATGCCATCATCTGATGAAGCGATCAGCGGATCACGAAACGCGTAAGGAAGGCATCCGACACAAGCACTGAAAGACAGCCAGGTGGCACGCATTCTGAGCCGCAGTAGAAGGCACGTGGCGGGTATCAAGTGGCCTAACATCTCGCAGAGATCCAGGCTTCCTCCGATCCGCCTGGCAGGAGGGGGTTACCAAAATCTTCTGGTCTGCAGTATATCAACATGATACTCTATGCCACACATTTTGAAGCTCCTGAGAGTGCAAGTTTGATTTTTACTTGATTTTTACTTACTTTTAATGACAGTGTTTATCTTAAATAAATTCTTATAGACAGTACCCTATCTATGTCATACTGTTCTGTATAGCGCAAACACAGTGTCTATATTGGGACACATACTGGAATATTGTATTGTTTGGATATATGTATCGGTCATTCCAACAAGAGAGGGATTAGATCGATACTGTATAACTTTCTCCAGCACTATCAAATTTACCTTCTACTTATACCATAGAAGGCAATCAATCTGAGGTTCAAGCTGATACATTTGTCACTACCAAAACACTTTTTATTTACACTTTGTATTTTCATTTTTATTCTTTGTTTTATTTTTGTGTTTTCTACATCTATATCCCATCCACTATATTTATATGATAACGTTTGGTGAAGACACATAGTTTTGGGTTACTCTCAAGTACGAGATTTAGTAGATACACCCTTTATCACATTAGAGCTCAGTTATATCCATCCTCAGCTCGGTTATTTTTCCATATATTCAATTTCCACTGTATTCCTGTTTCAACTATTGATCTCTACCATAGTTACTTCTATTTGCAATATATGCATAGTTTCTTTAAATAAAAAGGTTAATTTTTATTCTTAATCGTATGCCTTGTATCATAAGTTAAAATAATTTGTATTAATGGTAATTATTTTACTACTATTTCAGTCATTTTTATCTCGTATAGTTATTCCAGAATTCTTATAATTAATTTTATCTTGATCTGTACAATTGCTAGCAATTCGGCAAACATAATGGGTAGATGTAACTTATTTAATTTAAAAATAAAAGCTAAAATATATGTACAGCTACATGTTTTGTGATTATCTAAAGCTGATCTCTTCCCTTTGTAGTAAAATGAAGAAAGGTTTTTCATACACTGTCCTGTCCATTATTAGTTTACATTGTAATTCTATGGGTTTGTGATGATATGTCCACACATGGCTTCATATATTTTGCTCATTAGAGGGAGCACTTTGTGAAAAGGAAAAGTTGTGCAAAAAAACTGTTTTTCTTTATTCCCTTGATTCCATTTTTTCATAGATGTCTTCAGATGGACTTCTGAGATCCTTGTGAAAAATTATAAACATTAAAATTAGGTCTAATAGTACTAAAGACAATGATGACTTTATTAGCATATATAAATAAATCTATTTAGTGATAAATAGTCCGTTAGTAGTCACAGCAACCAAGACAAGTAAAGGTGAATTTTAAGGAAAAATCAATTTCCCCCTTAATTTTCTTAACAAATAGGAAAATAATGAATATTTATTTAAAATTACATACTTTCTGTTACATAAAATATATAGACTGTTTCCTTACCTGCCACCAGTAAATACTTATTTAAGAACAGATACTAAATACACACAATGAGAGACAATTTTTTAATTATATTTTTGTAGCACTATTTAAGTAATATTTGACAATAGCTATAGCTTTTTATAGTGACTTATTTATTTAAGATGCTCTTCAATCAGAAAAGAATCAAGATATAAGACTGATAATGTAAGAGAGGAGAATGATACAGAGAGGACCGTACCTGGTATGTAGACTCTGTTCCTGTTGTATTTTGTGTATTGCTCTGTCTTGTGTCACCTTAATAAATACGAGAAAATTTTAGATCTTCATCTCCAAATTATTATTATTATTATTATTATGTTATTTATATAGCGCCATCAAATTCCGCAGCACTTTACAATGGGTGGACGAACAGACGTAGTTCAATGATAAGAAATGCACAAATCCAGCTAATAATAAATATATTCTACTTGTACTGCAGCTTTATTAGACCTAGTAATCCATAGAAATAAGTCTGTGATACTCAACCTTAATCCTAATGACTAACAATGATCAAGTTATACCCACCATCCATTATTACAAGAATAAGAGATGCCGGTATCAGTCTCGTACCTGATCTTTTCTTCTCTCTGGTTCTCCTGTTGTAGTAGACTTGTCCCAGGACTATCACGGATAAGATAACGATGTTGCCAATTACAATCCCAACAATGAGTTTAGCATTCATCATTATGCAATCTAAAAGGTAACATAATAAAATGAAAATATAATTTGGTTGTTTAATCGATATCTGTTTCAGAGATATGAATTATTTTTTTTAGCTTCACAAAGCCTTTAGGTAATTATATAATAACTCCATCATCTAATCAGCTATGAAAGGTTTCTTCTGAAGCAGAAGATATTTGACATCTGCCCAGTCACTAACAAAGGCTCCACCAGGAGGTAAAACGCTAGGTGGACCCCTACCATAGGGCCGGATAGGGAACAGGAAGCAAACCTGTAAAAAAATTATTCCAGCTATGTAATTAATTGTGTCACATAGTGTGTTTGTATTTTTATATTTATGGGTGCCTTGGGAGCTGTTACATGGTTTATTACCGGCAGCCCCTAGTTTAAGATGATCCATGGGTGTTACAGTGCTATAACACCCACCCTCCAGGCTGCCCTCTGTCTGTAGTGACTGGCACTGCTTGTGGACACTTCTTTAAGCAGGACAATCCTCCATGCTAATATCAGCATATCGGTATAGTGTTGCAGCAAATATATATATATATATATACATATATATATATATATAATATATATAATAAAGCATGCTCCTCAATAATAAATCACACAAGCTCAATGGCACACACACTCAAGGTGACTACAGACAAGATCACTGACACACACAAATGCTCTGTCCCACACACATGCTGACTACAGACAAAATTACTGATTCAAAGAAGTTTACTGACACACATTCACCCAAACACACTACAGACAAGCTCAGTGACACACTGTCATGCCTTAATTATGATATCCTCTTACTTCCTGGTTCCACGGAGCTTAGCCACACCTCTTTATGACACGGTCTCCCTATTTAATCTGACCGCACCAGCTGATCGACGCTGGATTATTGAACTACGTTCCGTACTCACGAACCGGCTGCAACATCGTTGTGAAAGCCCTCTGTTACCGGACCGGACTGGAAGACTTCAAGTTCCCTTCACCTTTCCTCATCCACGACTAAAGCTGAACTCTCTCCATTCAGGATAAACCGCCTCTGAGGAAATCTCGGGAACCAGTGTTCTATGTGCCGGAAGCTAAGTAAAAACCCTGTGATAAGCGTTGCATCTCAAAGCTGTTATTTCCTGTCTCCAAAGTCCTTCGTTAAAACAAACCCGTTACAGCTAACTCCAACTCATACTTTGTCTCAGTTAGCTGCATCTGTCTTACTTCAGTTAAAGTCTATGGAACAGCTATTGTAACTTCTTATCACCTAATTAATTACTACTTAAAGCTACAGTGCATATAATTGTGGACTTCAGTTATCGTTTACTACTTAAAGCTACAGTGCATTTAATTGTGGACTTCAGTTATCGTTTACTACTTAAAGCTACAGTGCATTTAATTGTGGACTTCAGTTATCGTTTACTACTTAAAGCTACAGTGCATATAATTGTGGACTTCAGTTATCGTTTACTACTTAAAGCTACAGTGCCTATAATTGTGGACTTCAGTTATCGTTTATTACTTAAAGCTACAGTACCTGTAAATTGGAATTAAAGTCAATACCTTTTACTTTTTATAATAAATATTCAAACTATAAGAAATCTGCAGTTGTGTTCCTTCATAACAAATGTTTAGACGTGACACACACACAAGCTCACTCCAGGCAAGCTCACTGACACACATGAGCACACTATAGACAAGATCACTGAAACACACAGAAATAATTTGACCAACACAAGCTCACTGACACACACAAGCTCACTGAAAAACACACACAAGCACACTACAGAAAAGCTCACCAACACACAAGTTCACAACTCACTGACACACAAGCTCGCTGACACACACAAGCTCACTACAGGCAAGCTCACTGACACACACAAGGTCACTACAAGCTCATTTGTACACACAAGCTTACTCAAGGCAAGCTCATTGACACACATTCACACACACACATAGTATCAGTTATGGGCTGTGTGCAACTAGCAGTGTGGATTCTAAGTGCCGTGTTTCTTACAGTGACCTACTTGAATTTTTTTTAAAGAAATACAATATAGCTGAAAACAAACAAAAAAGGATGGGAATACCTGATGATTCAACAATGGTGGAGCTAGTGTCTGAAATATAAAAGTAGGGAATTAGTGTTCATATGATGAATATTAGTTCACAGGTAGAATACGCCATAAAATCTAATATTTAGGATAAAAAAACTAAACAAATCAAGTGGATCTTGAGAACATATTTTGCAGGGACCTATGTGAGTCAGTTTTATAGAAATAAAATACAGCAATTAAAACTGAAATTTAACAGGATCAAGGGTTTGCTCTATTGGAAAATTAAGCTCTATTTATAACACAAACATCAGATAGAAGATGACCATATACTATTATTTATATGTCCAAATTATTTTTAGAATTTAGCCAATTTCTTTAACTTAATGGAATTAAATATTTTCTGATTTAAAATGAGTATATTTTACTAATATAATTAATTAATTTCATTAATATTATATTTAAGAAAAACATTTGTTGGCATAAAGATCCATTACCCCCTACTTTGATGAATTTTATGTTTACTTCTTATACATTTAAGCTGCCCCTACACGCTCACAAAACTGCCCCGAGCTCTCAGAAAGGGTTACTGGTTTTCATTTTTCACATATGTATGGAGAATGGGCAAAGCATCTTCATGATTTGGGGAGAAAGTTTAGATATTGAGCCATAGGCGACCACCTAAGGTTACCTTATGGTTAATCCTGCTCTGCTAAAGTGGCATTTGCTCCTTATAACGTAGTAGGTTGTTTCCATTTTTTTTCTGATCTTATTACTGCACTGTTGTAAACAGACTGAAATGGATCTAGCGCTCTAACATGCATTTATGTTCATGTATGTCATTGAAAAATACTATACTAGTATACTTACACTATTTAATCTATCTTGGCTTTTAAACAGAACTTCTCCTGTGACATGAAGAATGTCATAATAAATTGCAGAGAGCAGGCAAAGATCATACTGTGTGTGTATGTGTATGTAGTGTGATAAAGTGAAGGCAGAGAGGCCTTCTAACCCCAGGGGAAGTACGTGTAGTTTGGTGTTGCACAACACAAAGCTTTGTTTAGTTATGAGCCCCTGGGGTGGAGTATTTGGAGAGAAGGGTGGGCCAATGCTCCACTCCACAGTTTAGTGGTTTTCTTGGGAGACAAAGATCCAGGCCAGGGTTTTTGGACTGTCTCCAACCCACTGCTCAGCTGCAGATGATCAGCTGTAGCAGTGGGAATAAACCACTCCCTGCTAGGCAGGTACAGGGGGATTGCTGGCTTCCTCTCAGGAAGCAGGTAGGAGAGAGGGTGTACTCTCCAGTAAGTGAGTCAAGGAGACTAGGCACTGGGAGTGCTGGCTTGAGGCACTGGGAGTGCTGGCTTGAGGCACTGGGAGTGCTGGCTTGAGGCACTGGGAGTGCTGGCTTGGAGCACTAGGAGTGCGGAAGGAAGCAGTCAAGGCTGGCTTGGAGCACTGGAGTGCTGAGAGCGGACAAATACACTAGGTTGGTGAAACCCACACATTTTGTTATAGTTTAACCCCTGCTAGATAGGGAATCTGATGTGAGTTAGTGCTCAGACGAGCTAGGCTTTTTGTTGTAGGGATTTGTGTTACATCATTGCATGTATGTTTCGTTTGCTGCTGCCTGATGTGTAAATTTACAAATAAAGTTGCCGGGATTATAAGAAAATAAAAGGATTGTGCATGTTTTGCCCTAGAGGACCGTGCTATCTACTAACAAGGATCACAATATGGTGGAGAATGCGGGCACAGTAGCACATTGAGGGTCTGTGGGTGTGCCAGTCATCCGTGGGTCTGCTTATTGAGGACTTTTATTTTGGCAGTCCTGCTAATCGAATAAAAAGCACTGTACCTTTAAGACTGTTACCTGCGTGGTGCTATAATGGAGGACCTGCTGAAGGCTCTGGTACAGGCAACTGCTGTACAACAGGAGGCTAACAGGAGAGCTGCAGAAAACAGTGCAGCCCTGCAGCAACTGGTGCTGGCCCAGGCAGAGGGTGCTAAAGTCCTGGCCAAAACACAAATGGAGTGCACTCTGTCCTTGGTGAAACAGCTTGTTGTGACACAAGCGGAGATGTTTAAAGTAGCCCGTGAGGAGCAGAAGAATCAGAAGGGAGAACAAGACAAACTGATAACTGAAGTTGACAAGTGTTTATATGAGACTCAAAACATTGCAGCTTCACGTGAAAGCCTCAAACTTGCTCTGAGTGACATCACAACAGATGAAGTCTTAGAAAAAGAGTTGGAAACAAAAACATTGTCAAGCTCAGAAACTGAATCTTGCATGTTTCAAGAGAAAGCTGGAAAGACATTTGGAAACAGAAAGGTACTGATAAATCTTCCCAAGGCAACAAATGGAGAAAGAAAGACTGTGACTGAGGCCAGTAGTGTAAAGTCGGTTTGTGCTATAAAGAAAGAGATAAGTAAAAATACACCATGTAAAGGTGAAAAGACTAAAGCATGCAGAAACATCCTAAAGAAAACTGCAAAGATGAGAAAAAGATTTATGCAAGGCCGAATGTTGGTGGTAAGAAAAAAACACCCAGAAGGCGTAAGTAAAGCTAGTGTATACAGCCAGCGAAAGAAACATGAAGCAGAAGCCGCTGATGTACACCCAAGTGAACAAGTTAAAGCCATGAAAAGCAGACTGACTTGGGGAGTCAGAGAAGACAACAGCAAAGGAACTGAGCTTAATAGAGAGAAGCAAGGCACCCCAGTTGAGTATAACAATTCGGTGCACTGTTTAGTAGCCGAGGCTACCCAAGAATGTCGACCAGCTGTTGAACAGTTGGGCAGAGAAGCAGTGGCAAAACAAAGTCACAATAAGAAAGGCAATGTAGCCGCTTCTGATCTAAGCCAAGAGAGAGCGACTGTTACAGAACCATGCTGTGATGAAAAAATGGGCACTTCCGCAGCTAAGCCAAACCAAGGCGAAAATGATATAGTAGATGACATTGGCGTAGCAGGACAAAATAATTCAGAGACACCTGGTAGTGCTACAAAGACTTTACATGATTGTCCGGGAGCCGTAGAACTGGATCTGCTGGCAAAGGCTACTGCTACAAGGCCTGGGCGCACTGACTACCTGGAACAGCTGCCAGATTCTGGGAGCACAGCCATGGAATTAAAGGCGGAGCTCGGAATGCCTGACTGGCTGTTTGATACCGGGGCTGTCATGACCCAGCGAGAGGCCATGAGTGCGTCTCTGCACACCCCCGAGGGAGCAGGGAGACCGCCAGACAGCCCAGAAGAAAGCATTGCTGACATTGGGAGGTGGCCACTCAAGGCCGAGCAAGCAGAGGGAAACCTAAAGGAAGAAAACTGTAATATAGTTTTACGCATCGCTCCTACATTCCTTAGATTTGGCTCTTTTGAAATATTCAAGAAAACTGATGAATTAACAGGCAGAATGGGTCCTAGTGTCAACAGAAATGACGTTTGCATCCAAATGATTGATTATGTTATCAGTACGTTCTATCCAGACATTCAGAATACACATGCAGAGCACAAGATTGAACAAAATGCTGATTTCTTCAGAGAGATAACCAGGTGGACTGCCAGGCATGTTGCAGAGTGGCAGTGTGTTGGATTTTGCCATGGCGTCTTAAATACTGATAACATGAGCATTGTTGGGATTACTATTGATTATGGCCCATATGGATTCATGGACAGGTATGATCCAGATCACATTTGCAATGGGTCAGATAACATGGGTCGTTATGCCTACAACAAGCAACCAGAATTCTGTAAGTGGAACTTGGGAAAGCTCGCTGAGTCGCTGGTACCAGAGCTCCCGGTAGAAATCAGTCAAAGTATAATTGATGAGGAGTATGATTCAGAGTCCCAGAGGTGGTATATGCAGAAGATGCGAAAGAAGCTTGGCCTGATTCAACCAGAGCTCGAGGAAGACAGCAGTCTTATCTCAGACCTGTTGGAAACCATGAACAAAACTGGAGCAGATTTTACAAATACTTTCAGAGTGCTCAGCAAGTATGCTGGGAATTTCGTCAGCGCAGAGGATTTTCTAGATATTCTAACTGAGCAGTACGCTTCCTTGGACGAGTTAAAGGTGGTGTTCAAACCCAAAATGGATCCAAGACAACTGTCGGTGATGCTGATGTTAGCGCAGAGTAACCCTCAGTTATTTGCTTTGAATGGAACAAAAGACCAAGCAACTACTGGGGATAATGATACATTTGTGGCTGAACGTGTGAAAATAATGGACTCTAACAATCCGGCATTTGTGCTCAGAAATTATATTGCTCAAAACGCAATTGATGCAGCTGAGAAGGGAGATTTCAGCGAGGTACAGCGGGTATTGAGAATGTTGGAAAATCCATACGATGTAGAAGTCTCTTTCCAACAATCACCTGATGAGGCAGGCGATGAAGATGATGAGCTTGAAGAAGAAGCTGACTGGATATATAGAAATGCTTTTGCAACACCAACAATATCTCTACAGGAAAGCACGGACTACCTGGAACGTGGACAAGTTGGAGCCACCTTCAGCAGGAAGGGTCCAAGCACTATACAGAAGATCAGAGAGGCCCTACATTTCATGAGGAATCAGCATTTTGGGGTCCCCTTTATTGCATTCTACAGAAAAGAATATGTGGAACCAGAACTTAACATTAATGACTTGTGGCTTGTGTGGCAGTGGGATGAAAAGTGGACCCAGCTGAAGATTCGAAAGCAGAGTCTTATCCGCCTTTTCCAGAAGATGCAGGCTTACCAATATGACCAAATATCTGCAGACCCTGACAAGCCTTTAGCTGATAGAAAAAGGCTAATTACACACCAAGCCTTTGTAAAGTTTGCGCTTGAAAGTTACTCCGACGTTGAGAGATTATCAAATCAGAAGCTGCGGATGTGGAAGCAGATGATGATGATGATTGAGAGGAACTTGGCTGCTAAGGAGCCACACCGTATTGATCTTCAGCCTAGATCCGCTAACAACCATATTAGCGGGGAAACTGGAAAGAAAGGACAAAACCTGATACTGAGCCTGGGACAATATAAATATGATGGTAGAGTGTACCCAAAAGTCCCATTATGGCTACGAGACCAGACTAATTGATTCAGGGAGTGAGGCTACTTTGAAAAGTGTTGTGCTTCAGCCAGAGAAATGTGATATAAGACAAATGTTTAATATTGTATGTACACATGGTGACACCCGCACATACCCCAAGGCAGAGGTAGAGTTTGTCACTGAGGTTGTAAATGTTAAATGCCCTGTAGTACATGCAGCTCAAACGCAAGAGCGTATAAGTAAGGCCAGGTATCTGAGTACTTTGGACCTGGTCATAAGGTATTGGCAGGTTCCCCTGACAGAGAAAGCAAAGGGAAGGACAGCGTTTTCTACTCCCAAGGGGTTATGGCAACATAAAGTACGGCCATTCAGGTTGCATAGTGCACCAGCCCACTTTCCGCATATAAATAGGATACTTTGGCCCCACAGAGAGAATGCAGCTGCCTACCTTGGTGGTGTGGCGATTCACAGGGTGGACTTGGAAGCACACCTGATGAAGGTCCAGTTAGTTGTGCATAATGTAAGGGCTACCGGTTTGACCGCTAACAAGTGTTATCCAGGATTTGAGGAAGCTAACTATTTGGGTTATCCACTTGGGTGGAGGTTCCTTAAACTACAAGGGAGCAAGGTAGCAGCCATCTACAACAGGCCACTTCCTCTAACTGAGGAGCAAGTCAGGGCTGGTACGGCCCTAGGTGATGTGAATGTTCACAGTTTGTGTTCTAAGGCCGCTCGACCCGATGGGTCTGAGCTGGGGGGGATGTGATAAAGTGAAGGCAGAGAGGCCTTCTAACCCCAAGGGAAGTACGTGTAGTTTGGTGTTGCACAACACAAAGCTTTGTTTAGTTATGGGCCCCTGGGGTGGAGTATTTGGAGAGAAGGGTGGGCCAATGCTCCACTCCACAGTTTAGTGGTTTTCTTGGGAGACAAAGATCCAGGCCAGGGTTTTTGGACTGTCTCCAACCCACTGCTCAGCTGCAGATGATCAGCTGTAGCAGTGGGAATAAACCACTCCCTGCTAGGCAGGTACAGGGGGATTGCTGGCTTCCTCTCAGGAAGCAGGTAGGAGAGAGGGTGTACTCTCCAGTAAGAGAGTCAAGGAGACTAGGCACTGGGAGTGCTGGCTTGAGGCACTGGGAGTGCTGGCTTGGAGCACTAGGAGTGCGGAAGGAAGCAGTCAAGGCTGGCTTGGAGCACTGGAGTGCTGAGAGCGGACAAATACACTAGGTTGGTGAAACCCACAAATTTTGTTATAGTTTAACCCCTGATAGATAGGGAATCTGATGTGAGTTAGTGCTCAGACGAGCTAGGCTTTTTGTTGTAGGGATTTGTGTTACATCATTGCATTTATGTTTCGTTTGCTGCTGCCTGATGTGTAAATTTACAAATAAAGTTGCCGGGATTATAAGAAAATAAAAGGACTGTGCATGTTTTGCCCTAGAGGACCGTGCTATCTACTAACAAGGATCACAGTAGATATATATATATATATATATATATATATATATTTGTGGTTGGAACTTAATTTGTATATTAAAATAGAGAAGAGGGGGGGAAAGTTGGTAGTGGTGTGCCGAAACCAACGTACGGGTAGGTCTGTAATAAAGAGGGCCCACCAGACGTAATGTAATGATGATAGTAAGTTTATTAGAGGGAGTGGTGGGAGGGGTCACTCTAACAGGAACCAGCATAGGTAGAGCTTTTATAGGGAGAACCCCTCCCACAAATTCAGGCCTAGGGCCTTTTACTTGTGGTTGGAACTTAATTCGTATATGAAAATAGAGAAGAGGGGAGAAAGTTGGTAGTGGTGTGCCGAAACCAACGTACGGGTTGGCCTGTAATAAAGAGGGCAAAAGATATTGCAGAAAACACACTTTATTCATAATTTATTACAATGCTAGACATTTAAAGGCTTTCCTGAGTTCTTCTCAGGAGGTGAAGTAAAGTGCTGTAAAGAGAGGATTCTATCTGCCCGGTCTTTGAAGTTAGGTGGAAGACTGAAGCTTGTGGATAGAAATAAGTCGAGTATATAACCGGGACACCAGAGGTTCTCTGTAGGAAACAGAGGAATCGTAGCTGGGTAGTTGTGTGGTTGGTTTTGGATGAGAGTCAAGACATAACATAGTGGTCACCGTGTATGATTCTGTCAGATAGTTTTAAACAGGAGCTGACATCCGTTGATGGACTACAGTGAACTCTTGGGGTCTGAGGAGGCCATAGAGTGTCATGTAAAATGGCTACCAGACGACTGAGTTAGTCTGGATATTAAAGGGGTTATAGCCAAAGCGTCTGACCTGTACCTGAATATGGTACAGTCTAAGGGTAAACTATTGTTAGTTGGAGGTCGATCTATTTATTGATACCTTTGAGGAAAGGAAAGGTGGGTGATTGGAAAAGGTTGTGAGGACGTGGTGCTGTATACCTGTAAGATATAATTTAATTTTGATATCTGCTAATTTTAAGTGTAGGTGGCATGGACACTGAGTCAAGTGAGATACCCAGGAATACCAACTGTGTTGTGGGGCCTATTGTTTTGTCAGGGGACAATGGGACACTTAGTGCCAAAAACAGTGCAGTGGTGCAAATTATACTACGTGGAGTGAGGGATCCTACCTCGACCAGTAAAAAAAATTGTCCAAATAGTGTATGACCGTGGGGCATCTGACTGTATTCAGGAGCAGCCAACAAAAAGTTTCTGCAAATATATCGAACAGCTTCAGGCTGCTCCTGGAGCCAAAAGTGAGTCTGGTATCTTCAAAACTAACAGCTCTATTCTCTAGAGTATCCTGTAAAGGTATAAGGACGGCGACTAGGCTAACATCCTTGCCATCCATAATGTTTTTTCTTAATGGAAGCCTGAACACTATTTACAGGGTTGATGCCATGTGGCGTGGAGGGAGTGACATTAATTTCCCTACCTACCTTGTATTCCTGGACAAGGCACAGATATGCAACGACAAGTGCTGCACCTCCTATCTCACATTACCATCCCCCCATTACCATCCCCCCATGAAGGTTTAACATACTGAGTGACTGTCCTCAGTACTATGAGATGTTATTGATTAAAGAAAGTTCTAATCCCAGAACCATATATGGATTGATGTAATGGTCGCAAGATGGATATTGATTAAATGGTCGCAAAGATGCAGCTTGAAATGGTCAATTAAAATGACTGTGTTAAAGCGGCACTGTCATGGCCGCATACATTTTTTTAACCCCCCCTCCCAACTCCACTACATTATTGTCCTCATAGTCACCCCAAATGCCCTTATTCAACCATTTTTTTTTTTTTTTTAAATGCTTTATTTCTTGCCCGGACCTAGGTCCAAGGCGCCACCATCTTTATGTGGCCAGATGAAAGCCCTGTGGGACACCCAATCAGCCCACACTAGATAGCTAAAGTTCATGCATTGGTGAGGTTCTTGGCACTTGTTAGAGCTGGCTATGGCAGCTGGTACTTCCAAAACCAGAGTAATTTCTCTCCAGCCGTAACTGGGTATTGGTCAGGAAAGGGTAAAGGGAAGCAGGGTCTTCAAAATCATATGGTGAGTCAATGTGGAAAATATAAGGAAAGAAAACAGAATATATTGTTTTAAATTCTACAGGTGGTGAGGTAAAATAAGAAAAATGCCACATACAATTTTCTGGAGCTTATGTCTATCCCCAGATATGTGTGCCTGGGAGGTATGATTGCCTGCCTGTGGATATGTCCACCACCCATGAGCAGGAGGTATGGGCTCTAGTTAACAAAAGGATAAATAAAATTCTGAACAGACAAAAATGACCGAATTTCATGCGAACATGAATGGATAAGCTGTGGGCATTCCATTGAAGAGATGAGCAGAGATGAAGAGAAGAGGAAACAATAGGAGAAAGGTAAGTTTGGCATGACAGTGCTGCTTTAATTACTCAGTTTTCTTCATTTACAACTGGTCTGGCAAGATGGGGGTAAAGTGCTGCCCATGGTTTCTATTTAGTCCTAAACTTGAAATGGATCCAGTAAATCCAGCAATGAACATTATACATTTGAAAAACTGAAATTGTCTGTATGTCTATAATTTGATCCTATAATATCTCAAAACTCTGGTAAGGTCTACATGGGGATTAGTACTTGTGAGCAGTAGCAGAATACAAATATGTGGCCTTAACAGTAGTGGGCTAGACATTGTCGGTGTGTAATTCTCCACTACATATATGAAAAGCATAAAAATTAAATAAAACCAGAAGACCTGGTTATAATATGGTTAAATGGAAAGCATCAAAATGCTCTTAGTTGTTTAGTGATTATTATCAGCAACAGCATGATTTGTTTTGTTTTTTTTCTAATATTTTTAATATTTTATTAATATGTAATGTTGTGCTATCCATACAGATAGAGTAGCAGAAGAACTCCTCAGATGTCCTTTAAAAAACTATATATACTATAACTATAAAACTAACTATATGTAATATATGGGTATCCTTTTGGCAAAGCATAAATGTACAGAGAAACAAAAATAATAGGGGTTACTCACTAAAATCCAAAGGCAAATCTGGACATTGATGAAAGGCCAGACTTCCTGCATCATGAATACATTTGACGATATTAAATCTTTAAATTGCCAATGCGGTTGGAATTCTGACATTTTCACCAGATTTTGTGCATTTGGACAAAATTTGGTGTTTAGTGAATAACCCTGTATGTATTCAGACACTTTGCACAATGAGACATATACTTACACTGAACATCGAGGGTAACGGATGTTTGGGTTGATTTACCCACCGCTGGGAAAGTCACATTGCAGGTTATCATTGTTTGATGATCATTTCGAGAAAGGGTAAAGGTGATTGTTAATTCTTTGCATTGAGATATTCTCATTCTCGTCTTCCCACATATGATCAATGGATCAGACTCTGTCCTGTCTTCCTTTTGCAGTCTCCCCCATGTGATTTCTGGAGCTGTCCCAGAGCAGTTCCCAGTATCAGGAGGTTTACATGTCATTGTAAGCTCGTTACCTGCGACCAGTTTCTCTGGGAGGATAATCTGTGGCTTTTCTGTGAGATCTAACAATGACAATAAATGTTTAATACAGTTTAGGATGTTTAATGTAAATAAGGTAATATTCTATGTAGACCTTGGTAACCCATCTTGCTTCTGTTGCTTCAACTGTGTCATCGAAACATCTAAACCAGGGGTAGGCAACCTTTGGCACTCCAGATGTTGTGGACTACAACCCCCATAAAGCTTGAACACCCACAATGCTGGCAAAGCATCATGGGAGGTGTAATCCAAAACATCTGGAGTACCAAAATGTGCCTATGCCTGAACTAAACCTTCATTATAAGTTATTCTAGGAACCTACTTTCCCCGTATATTAAATACATCCTATTTTTATCTCATGTCACTTTACCCCACTCCCTCTACAATGTAAGCTTGTTTGAGCAGGGCCCTCCCAGCTCTGTGATTATCAGGTAATCAATCTCTCAGATTTATTATATATATTATATATATATATATATATCATTATAAACTCTGACAGGGTTAGAAATTTTGTTTAGAGGGTTTCCGCAAGTTTTTCCCCACAAGTGAGTAGAACTCAGTCTGAAATTAAAACTCAGTTCTCTAAAATGTGACGCTGTCTATCTAACAATAATAATGAACTATAAACAGATATCCAATTGGCAGCTCACAGTTGGCCAAGAATGGTTAGATTGTGCCGTAATATCGGATTCATTTCATGGGGTTTAACCTCTAGGATGTGTCTGCCTTCCCACTAATCACTGTCCCTCAGTTAATAATTCTGAATCCTTTGGGACTGGTTGATAGAAAAGTTTATTTTATATAAGCTAGTAATATTTCACAAATTAGAGAAATTATAATGTAATATTGAATAATAAACAAAATGCACAGATCTGTATTAATTTTTATTATTTTTATAAATAACTACAGACTCACCTGTTACCTCTACATTGAGGTATTTATCTCTATAAGACCAATTTAAACTTCCATCTTCAATCCTGAACTGATATTTCCCTGTATCTTGTTTATTTGCATCATTTATTGTCAGGGAGCAGTCTCCATTACTGGGGTCCCCAGACAGCTGGATATTATGTGTTTTATCAGCCAAACTCGTAGACTGATTATTTGTGGCTACAATGGGGTAACAGCCACTATTATCATGATTTATTCTCCTCCAGTATCCTATGGCTTTTGATTAAAGTTTATTGTCACTAGGGATGGTAAAGGTACAAGTGATGGTGACACACAGACCCTCCTGCACAGTGACACGTTCTTCTACATTCATAGTATAATATGTTTCCTGGTCTCTAGGTACACCGAAACCAAGTTGCCTGTATACAGTCACACACACAGGTACAGACAGACAGTCACACAAACAGTTACAAGCAGACAGTCAGACACACTCAGTTAAAGGCAGACAGTCACACATGCTCAGTCAAAGAGACAAACACACAGTTATAGGCATAGAGTCGCGCACACACAATCACAAGCAGACAGTCGCACACACTCGGTTACAAGCAGGCAGATACTCCGTTAAAGGCAGATAGTCACACATACAGACACAGGCACACACAAAGGCACAGCTACAGAGACACCACAGTCACACATGTTACATTCACACACACACACAGGCAGACAGTCACACACACAGACAATAACACACATAGGCAGGCAGTCACACAGACAGACAGTCACACACACACTTACCTCTTTCCATTATGGCTGGAAGGAGGAGTGGAGGCAGTTGGTTGTTGGGGAAGCAGGGACTCCTTCCTGCTTACCCCTTCCTGTGCAGCAGTTGCCAGGGGCTTTTGGTAGGTATTAGACCCACATCTGCTGTCATTTTAACCCTGCGTCTGCCTTGCGATAAGCTCCGTCCTCACTTCTTGGTAACACCCACCCCCGCTGCCTTGATATTTTGTTTTCATAGACCCAGGTGGAGAATACAGAATCCTCCCCCAGGCTACCTGAATTAACGTTTATTTTTTCCTTTCCTTCTCCAGTTCTTCAGTTAACTCTGGCAATTGTCTCCTACCTGACCTGATCGAGAAAATAAAAATGTACTGTGGCTTCAGATATCAGTCGAACTGGATTACCATTGTTTGCGGCATACTAATTTATTGCAGAAGCTTTGTGTGAGAGAGACATGTAGCTGCTGGAAAACAGTGAGAAGGAGCGGGGAAGAGAGAGTTGGAGCCAAGGGGTTTCCACCTGTCAGTTGAAAACTATTGCACACATGCCCATCTGAGATTATCTGAGAGGGTAGTAAGACACTTCTAGACCAGTTTATAGAGTTTGTTAACTATGATCAATATGGCCTATCATTTACAGCAGGAATAGAGCAAGATAAACATTTTTAGACCTGGTGTGTTTTTTAATCAGTGATGGGTATGTGTGCAATAAAATATATTTTAAACCAACAGATGATCATGGTTTTATTGAATACGCTAGCTGCCTGCCACCATCCTTGATGGCTGCAGAATATGCCTAAAAGTTAACAAATTATAATTTTATTGAAGATCGGTAATTTTGTTATTCCTGTGTAAATATCAGTGCTGTCTGGTTCCATCAGGTGTATTTAGGGATCACTCTGCACTGCCTGCACTGCTTCCTTGTGCTCCATGCACTGATGCCGATAACCTTTGCCCACCCACATACTGGCAAAACATTCCACATCAAGGAGAGACTCACCTGCACCACAGATTTAGTCGTATACAAGTTAATTTGCCCATTTGGCCTTGCCTATGTAGGAAAGATGGATCTCCCATTGAGAGAGAGAATAAGAAACCACCGCTCAAGCATTAGGATTGCCTACAGAGACCAAAGATCTGAACTAACGGTAGCTAAACATTTCTTAGAACATCAGCATCCATTATCAACAATGAAATTAGCAGCGATCGACCACATCCCACCAGGGAGGAGATCACAAGAAACTTCTACTCCAGAGATACCTATTCTGGATTAGAACACTAGACACTGTCTGGTCAAAGGCCTAAACGAAAAATATACATTAACACTGTTCTCAAGACAGATATCACTGATGCAATGTCTAATAATCATGTATATATGTATATAATCTGAATTTGTATTTTTGAGATTTATGACACGAACAATGTACATCCTATACCATTATCTTCCGATATAGTCATTGCTCCCGATAATTAGTCGCGGTGTGCTAAAGTGTTCTCACAGAACTCACCTGTCCGTCAGTGTGCTGCTCCTCCGACGGATGGATCAGGTGACATGTGTACCATGCCCCCCCACGCTGCTCCAGGATTCTATTAAAACTCCTAGAATCTTGTACATCCTAGTATGAGTTACCTGGAAGCAGTGTGGAGGTCAGTGGGTATACAAACGGACATAGCATCCCACCCACATAGGGG
Source organism: Pelobates fuscus (assembly GCF_036172605.1). Taxonomy (NCBI): domain Eukaryota; kingdom Metazoa; phylum Chordata; class Amphibia; order Anura; family Pelobatidae; genus Pelobates; species Pelobates fuscus. The sequence goes on from NC_086327.1 coordinate 16,712,969, forward strand.
AATTGTCTCACCAGACCACTGGCTACCCTGTCTCTTTATATAGGCCATTAGACCCCTCCTTTTAGGAGGGCCCTTATTCCCTTCCACCCCCCACCCCTCCTATAAGCACAGAAAGCCCTTGGTTCTGTGCTCATTTGTTTAGGTCATTCCTAAGAGTAAAGAGTCAACTCCTGAGGCATTCTGCCTACCCTTTGTTTATGGAATCCCTTGCTGTGTATCCTATGTTCCTGTTTCCTGCAGGTTCCCCTTTAAAGGACTTATGCATATTTGACTTACTATTGGATAAACCCTTGCTACACTGATTCACTTCTGGACTGCCCTGCCTAGTGAAGTAACTCTGGTAAAGGACTCTATTTTCTTTAAAGACATTTATTTGCACATTGAAAGAATTACGTTACTGTTACTTTATTTTCTGCATATGGAAGCTGCATTTACGTTATAACTAAGGACGTGTTAATTTGGTGACTGGGCTCGTCTCCATCTCTGCATCCTGAGGCCATTCACCCTAACCTGTGACAACCATTACCTACCGATCTAGTCGTTGCTAATTAGAGCTCCATTCTTGTAAACACTAAGCTTAATTATCTACCCTTCTTGTTTTTGTTTTTTTTGCTTTTTTTGTTAGAAACACTCAGAACCCTATTTCCATTATTGTAGTCTTCGGTTCTTGCTTCTATATTACCTTTGTTACACCATCCCTAGATTTAATCATCACTATCCAATCTTACAACAATATTCACAATTATTGACACCTTTGTATATTTGTTTATATGTACATATTCCAATTTCCTTAACGTGTTGGGCGCAACTCACCACATATATGATCCACTCCAGTGGATCACTATCGCTTGAGATATACGCATCCTGAAACTACAAATGTGGATCAGGCCCCACTAAATTTGCAAAGGCCCAATATAGACGAGTTCATTTTTAGACCTGTACCTGTTAATGTCATTAAAAAACATTTTAATAATCTAAAAAGGAAAAACCAATCCGGACCTGATCAAATCCCAGCAATGCTGTCGAAGCTCAGTGCGCCGGCAATTGCTAAACCCGTCGCAACTCTAATTAATTAATCCTTGGTGTCTGGATACATACCCAAACTTTGGAAGACTGCAAGAGTAGTGCCTATCCATAAAAGTGGTGACACTACTTTGGTTTCTAACTATCGCCCAATATCATTGCTTCCGGTATTGTCAAAAATCTTAGTAAAATTTGTCCATACTCAACAATGTGAGTAGTACCAACAATCAAACTATCCGACCCCTGATCAATCAGGCTTTTAGCAGAATCACTCCACTACAACTGCCCTCTTAAACGTTTGCAGTGACATCCAAACTGGCATGGAACAAGGAGACCTAACTGGAACTATTTTCCTTGATTTTGCTAAGGCCTTTGACACAGTAGACCACGACATTCTACTGCACAAACTCAAAAACTCAGGTATTGGTGATCGTTCGCTAACCTGGTTTCGATCGTATGTTTTGGATCACTCGTAATATGTGTCCATTTCTGACAGCGACTCCCTTCCTCTCCCACGTGTGGTGTTCTCCAAGGTTCCATTCTTGGCCCCCTACTATTTAAATTATTTATAAATGATCTGCCTAATGTCTGCAAATCCTCAAATGTACACATGTACGCAGATGACACAGTAATGTATGCGAGCAAATCCGATCTACCGCAGCTTGAGGCTGTGCTCCAAGACCAATTTACAGAGGTAGAAAAGTGGATCGCAAAAAACAAACTCTTCCTGAACACTGTCACAATGATCTTTGGAACAGTACCTAAATTATACAAATTACACAATTCCCACCTATCCATCAAAACAAATTCAAATGGCACACTGACCTCAGTCCACTCTTTCAAATACTTGGGTATGATGATAGACCCCAATCTATTTTTTGGCCTGCCCATAGAAAAGCTTGCATCTAAACTTTATCCAAAACTAGGTGCCCTGTACCGGAACAAATCCTGCCTAAGCCAGCAAATGCTGATGCCAATCATTGATTATGGGGATGTAGTATATCCATCTGCATCACAATCCCACATTAATAAACTCAACACATTGTATAACTCGTTCTGCCGATTTGTGCTACAATGTAATTACAGGACCCACCATTGTGACATGCTAAAAGAGCTAAACTGGCTGTCGCTGGAATCCAGACGCACCCTTCATCTCTCCAGCCTTGTGTTTAAGAGCTTTTCTGGGAAACTCCCACCCTACCTGAACAAAATGCTTTCCCCAGCTGTTCCCACTTCCTAGAACCTCCGATCCAGTGCCAACACTTTACTTAGTCTACCTCAATATAAAAAGAAAGCAGCCTGATCCTCCTTTTCCTACAGAGCACCGCAATTATAGAACGACCTCCCGCACAATTTAAAATTATCCCTAAGCCTAAAGTCCTTTAAGAGATCCTCTCTACATACCTCAAAACAGAATGCACCTGTCATAGTAGAGTATATATTTCCTACCTGTTCTATGTTAAATTTTGTATATATTGTGTATTAATATTGATTTTGTATTTTATTGTACCAATGCAATGTTTTGTGGACCCAGGACATACTTGAAAACGAGAGAAATCTAAATGTATCTTTCCTGGTAAAATATTTTATAAATAAATAAATACACTCTCTCGATATACGAAGCCCCTTAGCCACATAATATTATCCAATGCCGGATCCTAGAACAATAAGTTTGGGACCAAATCAAATCCTCTCTCTTCCCTCTCCACGGGATGTACAAATAATAATTATTTTCCTTTGGCTTTATAGATCCACCTTCTGCTTATCAGTGTCTTTAGCGCAATGCTATTATGCAGTAGACAGCGATCTATTCACTTGCTCTAATATAACGGTTCTCACTGGATACTTTGTTATAGTTACCCTGCATTTTTTGATACTTGTTCCAATCTTCCCCTCATTTATAGCGCTACTAAACCATTAGGACTGTAGTTAGGACTATCACGTCTCTACATTCTTTAACAGCTATAATGTACTAAAGATGCTTAATAGTCAATTCCATCAATTATTACTCCTTTCTATGTCCAAGTTGTTTTTATTACATGTTTGCACGTTGGTGTAATATTGTACACAAAGATGCATTTTTTTATGTGTATTTCTTGATTACAATTTTATGTCATGTCATTTCTTCCTCCCGCCCATCCTGGTTGCAATGCCTCCATAATCGCAACGGTCAACAACCCAGCATGTGAGTCTGACTATCTTCGTGAGATAGCCGAGCTCTGAACACGGAGGTTGCGTTCCAACCCCTAGACAACCGGCTGCAACGCACACAACGAACACCGCTGTAAATTTCCATAGAAAGACCACAATTTTTTCTGCTAGCAGCTGCATGCATGGTAATTACAGTCCGGGGGGTAAGTATTCATTATTGATTTGTACCATAATTATTTGGCTATTTAAACACTGCAGTCACTGTTGTATCTGTGCCCTGAAGACCGTTAGAATTACAACTGAAACGTCGATTTGTTTGGGGTTTTTTTTTTTTGGCACAGCATTCGCTGAATAAAAGTTACGTTTTACTTTATACTACTTAACGTCCCTGGAGTGCTATATCTTCCTCATGCAGTTTGATGCTGTAGTTAGTAATGCTGTAATAATGCTGGATGGTAACAGTATTGATCGCTGTTTTTGATTGATTTCCAATTAATGATATTATTTAGATTTTCCAGATTCCATGTTAGTGTAGTATCCTGCATTGCTGTTTATATCACATCCAATCACACCATGTAATGTTACTGTATTCTGGGCTTTATAAACAGGAAGCTGTTTTACCCAATCTGTCTCTCACCGAGCAAAATACACAGAGACTCACAGACCCACGGTCATTGCAAACTGTCAGATCTCAATGGCCACAAACTCACCTGTGACAGTGACCTCTAGGTATGGTTTTTTAAAGGTCCAACTGAATGTCTTGTCCACACCGTCCTCTATCCTAAAATAATATGTCCCGTTATCTTGTTTCTTTGCATCATTTATAGTCAGCGAGCAGTCTCGGTTATTCACATTCCCCGTCATGTGGAAGTTTTCTTTTCTATAAGATAAACTCACTGACTCATTACTAGACACTACATAGCAAGGAGATCTGGGTGTGCAGGACTTTCCCTCATAATACGCCCAGTATCCAACTGCCTGTGTCAGTCTCTTATTCCTATCAATGGTGAAGGTACAGGGGACGGTGACACACAGACCCTCCCGCACACTGACAGCTTTCACAGTAATCGTATAGTCTGAGATATCTCCATTACAGCCGATATCTGTGGAGAGAGGAAATTCCAGTAATAATTAGTATGTATTGTGTGTGAGTGTATTACAGATTAAAGAACCCTCTGATCACAGGATTATAATTACATTCCAGACAAACTCCTCCCTCAGCATCCATGATAGGGCTGAAATAAAATGCATTATGGGCGGAGCATAGCTAGTGGCGGTGGGGCACAATCTGGTGGATGTTTCCCTGAACGGGGAATTACAGTGAATAGAAATCCTGAATTGCTAAATTTATATCAAAATAAACATTATGGAAAAATTATTTAACTGAGTTATATTTAAAGCTATTTAGCCTGAATATTGCACTTAAAGGAACACTCCAGTATTATATACATAAATACCTTTATTTCTATAGCTATTTTTCCCTTCTCCAGTAAAAAGAAGTTATTTACCTCTAACTGACCAATGGGAGGGTCCCTCACCGCAGCTCTGCTCCACCTCTGGGAGATCATCACTGGGATCATATAGAAGTATTGGGAGGCAGGACTCATAGCAATCGCTGCTCTGCAGTGGACTTGCTTCTTATAGAGAGGCTTAGAAACCAATCTCTGTGAGCAGACTTATATCCACCCTGAGTGAGCACTCAAAGTGAGTGAGGAAGAGCACCCTTCAGTGTAATAGCCCTTTTAAGCTAAATTATAAAAAAACAATAACATTTACAGGCAGAAATTGATCGGAAAATGTGTTTAGATTATTGTAAAATGTTACTTACCCTTCCAAATGGAGAACAATATTACAGTCAGTGAGACCCAGTCCATGTAATCTCTCCCCAGCCACATCCTGACACTGAGCTGCACTTGGTCTGTGTCCTTACACAATCTATGAAACTAAAAAGGTAAATAAAATGAGATCGAAGGTAGATCATTACCATCACACATATAGCATGAGACAGATTACATTGTATCTGCCAGTATTGAGACATAACAAAAATACAACATCATAATTCAATAGCTGTTAGATTTTAGCTCCTATTATGCTTAATTTTCTGACTATTAATGTAACAAAAGTTTATAGAAAGCTGTCACCTTTCCCTCGTGCAGTTTAAATAACTGCCAATATTTTAACAGATGAGAAGCTATAATATATACACAGGACACAATCCTATTGAGGTCACACTCATTATACTGCAAAGTTCCATTTACATTCTATGTACATCAAAAGGAAGTTTATAGCATCCTGTACAGATTGATGATTTAGAAGAGAGATTGGGACAGACACCAACTTAAGGAAAGGAAAAGCTGCTAATGGCGGCTGGGCAGGTAACCCAGACCTGGACCATAGTGAGTAGGCAGGAGGCCAGCTTCCACACTCCTCCAGGAGTTCGTGGCAAACGTACGTGGGAAGGAGCGATTGTCACATTTTTATTAACACATAATGATTCTTATCACAGATACACACAGGTGAAGATGACACCTCCCACCCCCAAAATTTAAACTGCCCTTTCACCTGTTTCTAATAGCCCCCATTTTGAATTTTTTAGCCTATCTAATGTATTTTATCCCCCCTTTAGTGTGTCTTATACCCCTTTGTGTGTCTATTACAACCCCCTTGTGTATTTATTATTACTCCCACTCCCTTTGTGTGTCTCTTTCCTTCCCATAGACCTTTTCTGTGGCTCTCTCCTTTCAGTCCATTTTGTGTGTCCAATTGTCGCCCAGGGTCCACTGTGTGTCTTTTTCATCTAAAGCCATATAGAAATAGATATACAGCAACACACAAAACCATACAGGCACACAGACATAAATATTTGTTCACATACTCAAACAAGCTCAGTCATACAGGCACAGACATACAGGTACACAGTCATACAATCTACACATACAGGCACACTGTCATAGAAACACAAACCTAAAGCCATACAGACACACACACAGACATACAGACACTGTCATACAGAGATACACAGACACAGACATACAGTCATACAGAGACATAAAGACGTGGGCATACAATGACTTACAGAACAAGGCATTCAGAGACATACAAACAAAGTCATACAGGGACATACAGGCATGCAGAGACATACATACACAGACATATAGTCACACAGAGACATACAGTACAAGGCATATAAAGAATTACAGACACAGTCATACAAAGATGTACAGACAAGGTCACACAGACATACAGAACAAGACATACAGCTAATTACAAACACAGTTATACAGAGACATGCAGACATAGGCAAACAAATGCATGCATACACCAACATATAGTCATACAGAGACATACAGACACAGACATACAGAGCAGGGATGGATCCAAAATCTAATCACAGGAAGGGCCCTGGTAATGAATTGTGGTGGGGTGATACGGGCAGAAATTGAGAAATTAGGAGCTGTAGTAGGGGGATATGTGTAATAGGGAAGTTAGGGGCTGTAGAGGGATCACAGGGTCTGTGGTGGGAGCACAAGGGTTGTTGTGGGGTGCATGTGGGCTTTTGTGGGGCGCACAGGAGCTGCAGAGCAAAACACGGGGCTGTGGTGGGGTCACAAAGGTTGTAGAGGGGGCACGGGGCAGTAGAGAGGGGCACAGGAGCTGGGGTGGGGGCATAGCGGTTTTGGTGGGGGCACTAAGGCTGTTATGGGGCACAGGGTCTGCAGAAGGGGGACAGGGGCAATAGAGAGTGGCACACTTGGCTTTGGTGGGGGCAAAGGGCTGTAGAGTGGGGCATAGGGGCAGTAGAGGCTATACCAATGGGGCACAAGTGCTATAGCGTGGGGCAAAGGGGAAGTATACGGGGCAGAATAGTGTGGACAGGGGCTATAGAGGGGACACAGGGGAAGTTGAGGGGGACAGGAACTACAGAGTGGGTCACAGAGGCAGTTAAAGGGGACATGAGCAGTAGAGGGGGGCACAGGTGCTATAGAGGGGGTACAAGAGCTGTAGAGGGGGACACATGCATGGGCGTCCGCAGGGGGGGGGTAAGGGGGGGCACTTGCCCCCCCCCCCCTGCATTTTTCAGCTTGTTCTGCTGATTTTCGTGTGAAATTGAAAATACAGTGCAATACCGACGCCGGCCAGTAGGTATTGGAGAGAGACAGGGATAGGAAGCTGCATCTATCCCTGCTTCTCTCCGCTGAGTGTAACCGCAGGGGAGCAACACATGCAGGCAGAGACAGCCTACACACCAGGTAAGTGAGGAATGGGGTGTGGGGGGGTTAAAATAGCCTATAGATTAGGGGAGTGAGGGATGGGGGGGCAGCCTATAGATTAGGGGAGTGAGGGATGGGGGGGCAGCCTATATATTAGGGGAGTGAGGGATGGGCGCAGCCTATAGATTAGGGGAGTGAGGGATGGGGGGGCAGCCTATAGATTAGGGGAGTGAGGGATGGGGGGGACAGCCTATATATTAGGGGAGTATGGCATGGGGGGCAGCCTATATATTAGGGGAGTGAGGGATGGGGGGCAGCCTAAATATTAGGGGAGTGAGGGATGGAGGGGGCAGCCTATAGATTAGGGGAGTTAGGGATGGGGGGGACAGCCTATATATTAGGGGAGTATGGCATGGGGGGCAGCCTATATATTAGGGGAGTGAGGGATGGGGGGGCAGCCTAAATATTAGGGGAGTGAGGGATGGGGGGGACAGCCTATATATTAGGGGAGTGAGGGATGGGGGGGTGGGCAGCCTATATATTAGGGGAGTGAGGGAGGGGGGCAGCCTATATATTAGGGGAGTTAGGGATGGGGGCATCTATATATTAGGGGAGTGAGGGATGGGGGGGCAGCCTATATATTAGGGGAGTGAGGGATGGGGGGCAGCCTATAGATTAGGGGAGTGAGGGATGGGGGGATAGCCTATATATTAGGGGAGTATGGCATGGGGGGCAGCCTATATATTAGGGGAGTGAGGCATGTGGGGGGCAGCCTAAATATTAGGGGAATGAGGGATGGGGGGACAGCCTATATATTAGGGGAGTGAGGGATGGGGGGGCAGCCTAAATATTAGGGGAGTGAGGGAGGGGGGGCAGCATATATATTAGGGGAGTGAGGGATGGGGGGGTGGGCAGCCTATATATTAGGGGAGTGAGGGATGGGGGGGTGGGCAGCCTATATATTAGGGGAGTGAGGGAGGGGGGCAGCCTAAATATTAGGGGAGTGAGGGAGGGGGGGCAGCATATATATTAGGGGAGTGAGGGATGGGGGGGTGGGCAGCCTATATATTAGGGGAGTGAGGGATGGGGGGGTGGGCAGCCTAAATATTAGGGGAGTGAGGGAGGGGGGGCAGCATATATATTAGGGGAGTGAGGGATGGGGGGGTGGGCAGCCTATATATTAGGGGAGTGAGGGATGGGGGGGTGGGCAGCCTATATATTAGGGGAGTGAGGGAGGGGGGCAGCCTATATATTAGGGGAGTTAGGGATGGGGGGCATCTATATATTAGGGGAGTGAGGGATGGGGGGGGGCAGCCTAAATATTAGGGGAATGAGGGATGGGGGGACAGCCTAAATATTAGGGGAGTGAGGGAGGGGGGGCAGCATATATATTAGGGGAGTGAGGGATGGGGGGGCAGCCTAAATATTAGGGGAGCAGCCTATATATTAGGGGAGTGAGGGATGGGGGGGCAGCCTATATATTAGGGGAGTGAGGGATGGGGGGGCAGCCTATAGATTAGGCAAGTGAGGCATGGGATGGCAGCCTAAAGATTAGGCAAGTGTGGCATGGGGGGGGGGGCAGCCTATAGATTAGGCAAGTGAGGCATGGGGGCAGCTTATAGATTAGGCAAGTGAGGCATGGGGGGGCTAAATGAAGAGTCAGCAAGGAGCAGGAAGGGTATGCAAGGAGCAGGGGCAGCAAGGCGCAGGGAGGGTCTGCAAGAAGCAGGAAGGGACAGAAGGAGCACAAAGGTAAAGGAGCAGAAAGAATCAGAAGGAGCACAAAGGTAAAGTTGAAGAAGAAGCAGAAAGGGACAGCAAGGAGCACAAAGCTAAAGTAGGAGAAGGAGCAGAAAGGGTCTGCAGGGAGCAGAAAGGAATCTGAATGAGAAAGGAGCAGAAGGGCGCAAAATAAGCAGAAAGGAGCAGAAAGGTAAAGGAGCAGAAGGAGCCAAATATAGAAGACAGTGTCAGAAGAAAAAGAAGACTGTCAAATGAAGGAGAAGAAAAGGAGATTGGAGCAGGAAGGACAAATGAACTGAACCCTCCACTTTATTCTGGACACCACATCATAAGGCTTTGGTACCTGGGCCTGGCAGGGAAACTCTGGACTTTCTCATCTCCCCAGGTAAAAAAAAATATCAGTGTTAATATGTTCACTTTTATTTACTGAGTGTCAGGAAGCACAGAGTTGCTGATTGGCTAGAGCGGTCAGCTGGCACTCTAAGCCAATCAGTAGCTCCCCATTCATAAAAAAGTTTAAAAAAATTATGAACCGGGAACTAGCGATTGGCTTAGAGCGTTAACTGTCAACTCTAGCCAATCAGCGGCACCCATGCCTGACGTCAATCTGCACTTCCTGACACTCCGTTTCAGATGCCGAATACCACTGAGGGACCTTAAACTGGAGGAAGCCTTTGGGGTTAAACCATCTGAGAGCGGTTTAACCCCTTAAAGGAAAGAGAGCACCCAGGGGCTTCCTGGCATCATAGCATTTTCATTTAGATGAAGTTGTTATGGTGACCAGAATGTTTCTTTAATTTGCTTAAAGGAACACTATAGTGTCAGGAATACAAACATGTATTCCTGACACCATAGTTGTGAAAACGCTATTCACCCTGGCTTTATGTGATAATCACTATGCTCCTCCCCTTCATGACACTGTCAAAAAGGGGCCAAGCATAGATGTAATTACAATTATGCCCCCCCCCCCTGGAAAAATTCCTGCGGACGCCCATGGACACATGGGCTGTAGAGGTGAGAAAGGGGCTATAGATTTGGGGGACAGGAGCTGCTTAAAACAACAACAAAATCATTTTTGATTAAGAAACAAACTAAAAGGTATTACCCCCCAAATCAAGGAATTTATAGTTTTGTGCCCCCCTGCTCTGGCGCCCTAAGGTGGCCGCCTGTGCAGCCTTATTGACGCACAGGCCCTAGATATACAGATATAAGGCTGAGCAGGAAAGAGTCAACTTGGTCACCTAAGCTCACTCTTATTCATTCATATGCACAAGATGACTTTTTTGAATAATATTTGAGAGCTGAGGCTAAAGGGCCTTCTTAAGTTAGTTTGCGGGACAACCTTAGCATGTGAGCTGCATGACAGCTTCACATGGAGCCCATGACATGATTAGAGTGTCATCAGACTGTGATAATAGAATCTTACTTTGACTCCAAATCCGTAACTATCTCTCATGGAAGTGACATACATGGGATACGAGTTCTAGATGCCAATAAACTGATCAGTGCCCCCACAATACTCAATGTTCAATACTCACATGAGGTAGATCTGGCTCCAGGGCTCTGTCCTCTCTCTGCACGTCTTAATGGTTATTGTCAGGCTGCTGGACTCCTCGTTACTTTTTGCTACTTCTTCTTTTTTTGTATTTCCTTTTTCTATTTTTGTAGATCTTTTATCGATCGTCTTATTTCTTGCTTTCTCACGCTGATTGTATTTTAGTTTTTATTAATTGTATATATTCAGTGGCTGTATGATTTGTTCATGGACTGTTTTTGCCAGTTGGTTGTCAAATGATCACAGAACACTTTTTAGTGAATAGAATTCTGGATTGTAAATGATTGTCAGTTTTGTTCGAAATCCAAAGAAAATCTTTTCAACAAGTGGAAATATGTCACGAAAAATGTTGTGTGTGTACGTTTGTACATATGTGGTCAAACTTTTATGTCGCTCAGATAACTTGATAACAGGTTTTTATCAATAATAATAATACTTTATTCTACAATATTCATGTTGATTTGCCTGATGCCAATAAAACTGCTGTTGTAGCAAAACAATGCTAAGAAATTATTTAATTTGTTGTAGCTCCAAATAGTAAAGTTTCAAACTGAACAAAATCAGTCCACCATAGAAAAAATAATGCCTGTCACATTTACCAACAGTACTTTTTGTTCATCTGTCCCAGGACACCCGCAATGCCCTGGAGGTCAGTCTGCAGTGGTCATAGTGCCTGTGGCTGCTGTAATACTTAGGGTCTATGAGCACGCAGCATAAAACTAGAGAAATCCTATCAACCTAATACTGAGAGAGACAATTATATATCTCTCTCTAAATCCACCAGAGGGCAAATTACCAATCTTGGAGCTCTTCTAGTATTAACCTCCAAAAACAAGGGAGAAGAAAAAAAAGAACATGGAATAGTATGTATAATTTATTAACGAACAAATTGGGTACAGCTCACTCAGGTATACTGGAGGAGAAGGGTGGTAACCCCTAGTGGAATCAAAAGGAAAAGAAAAATGGGTAGTATACCAATGTTAGGGTACTAGAAACACATAGGAAGTACTATGAGTTACAATACCAATGGAGGCTAAGGATACCAATCAGGAATAATAATCAAAAATAAAAAAAGAATTTATTGAAAAAATATGTTAAAAATTGGCAATCACCCAGAGTGTAACACACTAACTAAATATAGTGGAAAAAAACTAAAATAAATTAAATAATTAAATGAAAAATGTCTTGATAACTAGAGATTCAACAGTTCTAAAGTTGCACTCCATTTGTTGTCCTTGGAGCACACGTCTGTGCTTCACAAAAATGATGATAAGCGTGGAGTATTGGAGGGGGAAGGATAGGATGCCTTAGGAGTGTAAGATATAAAACCTGTGTGTGTAATATCAAGGAAAATGCCTGAGTAGAAAAAGAGCCTTGATACAAAGTCTGCAAACAGCAGGCTCAATAACTTGGCATACGTGATAAGATGTAACAATTCATCAGTACGTGTTGCCAATTATTAGCACTGTCCGTTCGCTGTATGCATAGACTGGCAGTGAGTCTCTGTGAAACACAGAGCAATATAAGGCTGTCACATTACCAGATAGGATTAAATGCACGTTGAGTGTGTCAATGACACTGGATAATGTTCCTTAGTAATATAATCTCTTTGTAAGAATGAAAATGCAAATGAATAACCAGAGTACTGGATATGAACTAGATGTAAAACTAGGATGGTTACTGGCAAGACACAGGATTATAAAAAAAAACACCGGTGTGCTAACAGTGGTGTATCCTGGTTTTGGTCACTAGCAGACACACACACTCACTAGCAGACACACACACACTCACTGTCAGACACACACACTCACTGTCAGACACACACACTCACTGTCAGACACACACACTCTCTGATATATAATATAATATATATATAATATATATATAATATAATATATATATATAATATAATATATAATATAATATATATAATATAATATATATATAATATATATATATATATATATATATTTTATATATATATATATATATATATATATATATATATATATATAATTATATATATGTATATATATATATATATAATATATAATAATATATATAATTAATTTAACCTACCCCCCCAGCCTCCTTACCTTTGGGAATGCTGGGGGGGGTTTCTTTACCTCCCTGGGGTCTAGTGGGGCTGCCGGTCGGGCTGCTGGGCTGGTTGCTGGGCGGGCGGCTGGCGAGGGAGCTCTTCCTCTGAGCTGTCTGCTCAGCTCCCTCGCGCGCCGCAGAGTGAGGCTGGGAGCCAGAAGATGACGTCATATTCCGGCTCCCAGCCTCACTCTGCGGCGCGCGAGGAAGCTGAGCAGACAGCTCAGAGGAAAAGCTCCCTCGCCAGCCGCCCGCCCAGCAACCAGCCGGGCAGCCCAGTTAGCCGCAAGGCTAACAAGGCATTTGCCCTGGGCATTTGGGGGTGGCGTTTTTTGCCGCCCCCTGGAAAATGCCGCCCAAGGCAAATGCCTTGTTTGCCTCGCGGCTAATACGCCCCTGTGTGCTAAGCATTCACAGAATGACAATGGGAGAAATAGAGATAAATTATTGGCAATAAGAAAAAAAGTAGTGAAAGCCGAAATTGCTAAATAAACTATCCGTGGATAGCCTCCCCGTGCCTTCAGGGGCACCTAAATCCAACCCCACTAGTAAAGTATACGGAGAGAATAGAGTGCAAGCATAGAGACTGATAGTTAACTTGATATGATAAGCCGCATAGTAATTCCCTTTAGACAACAAATGGATTTCGTCTAAGGCAAAGGAAAGGTTTTTTTACTGTAAGAACAATCAGGATGTGGAATTCTCTGCCTGAAGAAGTGGTTTTATCAGAGTACATACAGATGTTCAAACAGCTACTGGATGCATACTTGCAAAAACAGAATATTCAAGGATATAATCTTTCAATGTAGGGTAATAACTGCTTGATAAAGGATAAATCTGACTGCCATTCTGGGGTCAAGAAGGAATTTTTTGTCCTAGCTTGTTGCTAAATTGTGCTTCAAACTGGGTTTTTTTTTTTTTTTTGCCTTCTTTTGGATCAGCGGCAAAGGGCAGATGTGAGGAAGGCTGAACTTGATGGACGCAAGTCTCTTTTCAGCTATCTAACTATGTAACTATGTAACTATGTAACTATGTAACTATGAGTGCAACTTAGAACTGTTGAATCTCTAGTTATCACGCCATTTTTCATTTAATTATTTAATTTATTTTAGTTTTTTTTCCACTATATTTAGTTAGTGTGTTACACTCTGGGTGATTGCCAATTTTTTCGGCAATTTTTAACATATTTTTTCAATAAATTATTTTTTTATTTTTGATTATTATTCCTGATTGGTATCCTTAGCCGCCTTTGGTATTATAACTCATAGTACTTCCTATGTGTTTCTAGTACCCTAACATTGGTATACTACCCATTTTTCTTTTCCTTTTGTATAATTTATTACACGCAAATGAAATAAAATAAACACTCTCACAAAAGTGGTGGCACAAATACAAAGGAAATGTGCAAATAACACTTGGCCCACTACTAGACTGGAGTCTCACAATCGCACAGGTTACTGGCCAAGTCTGGCAAAATCCTGGAAATCCACAAGTTGTGATCCTCTAGGATTCAGGCATTCTTACTGTAAACCAATTACATTATTAAAAATCCACTGGGGCAACATCCACTGTTTTGCTCACTCTACTGTGCTCACTCAACGTGTTTTGTCCCATGTCAGTCGGAACTTCCTCCAGAGCCATCTAACCTGCAGCTGTCCAGTTACTTTAAATGCCCCAATGTCCGCGCCAAATTTAAACAACTCGCATGTGCACTACCACCCGCTGACATTTTCTTGAAGGATAGTAGTCATGTGAAGTCATTTATTATCACATAGTTGTTTGGATCATTTTTAAATCATAATGATAACAGAACTCACCCAAATGGCCCTGATCAAAGTTTACATACCCTTGAATGTTTGGCATTGTTACAGACATACAAGGTTACACACATAGGTTAAAATGTAACTGAAAGGTTTTTTTAAATTTCAATTAGTGTCTGTGTTGGGTTAATGCAACTCATATGCAGTTTTTCTATATGAAGTTATTGAAAATCAGGACATCCGATTACATATAACTCTATGAAGGACTACATGAGGATTTCAACAACTAGAGAATTTATGGAAAGAAGCGGACTTATGGAAAGGAGATTCTTCAATAACTGAAGGCAGCTGACGGAACTCTGGGTGAGAGTACCTGCCAGCTACATCAGATTATGGTGTGATAGTGAGGCATGAACCGCACACGTCCTACCTGTGGGTGGTAGCAACGTGTGCGGTGCACACACACCGATTTTCAATTTTATTAATTTGTGAACAGTATTTAAGCACAGACGGCAAACCAGGAAACATACAGCTTATTGATCCGGTTGAAGAAGCCACATGTGAGTGGTGAAACGCGTTCCGGCTTTATTTGGACATTGTGCCACTTTTATTTTATCTTACAGATTGTGTCAATAAATTTGTTATATTTTACCATCGTTATCCTGGTTCCACATTCGTCACTCTACAAAAGGGAGTGCAGCCGCTAGTCTGCACAACGCCTAGATACGGAGTCAATTCTGACTCCTTGCTTGTAAGTACCCATTTGGGTAATTTACCAACTATACTGCGCAATTGTTTGTATATCTAATCCCCTCCAGGACAAGATATACATCTATTTAAGGGGTGGGTCACCTCACGGACCCAGACGTGATTCAAACTAGAGCTGAGACCGCAGCTCTTGCTTTGTGAGTGTTTATAATTCATATACATATACATATATATATATATATATATATATATATATGCTTTTGCTATCTAACATCTGCACTGTTGTGATTATCTTTTATAGATCTCTACTTATTGGGGACCTAAGTGAGAATTTTCCTCCTTTACATATAAAAAAGGTGATATTCACATTCTGTACTATTAAAGCGCTACATTATTTTTCTATTTCTGTGTATAAATAGTCAATGAGTTTGTTAGCTCTTACAAGGATGCACTGAGCAGGCTAGATACTAAGCCATGGGGAGCAGAAAAGAACTGTCAAAATACCTGCGTAACAAGATAATTGTAGCGTTACTCACCTTTCCCAGGGGGCGGCCGCGGTCCTCTCTTCAAGCCGCGCGCGGTCCTGCGGCTGCACGAGCCGCGCGCGGCTCATCCGACGCTTCAGACAGGAAGGCGGGCAGTGACCGCGAGATGCGGTCACATGTCCCGCCTGAATCTAAGAGCGCGCCGCGAGTCTCGGGCGCGCTCTTAAAGAGACAGTGGGAGCCTAAATTGCCAAAAGGCTCCCATTGGCCCCTGTCATCCCACACACCCCATACACTTACCTTTTGGGGGGGTGGAAGTGACAGGAGCCAATCACATTAGTTTTGAACCTATTTATACTTACCCTTTTCCCTTAGTTCCTTGCCCTATCGTGATTTCTGCTACAGTTCCCTTTAGCGCTTGTTGTGTTCAGTTGTGTTCCTCCGTATTTGACCTTGGCTTTGTATTCTGACTTCGTTTTCGCTTTATCCTTGTCTGTTCTGTTTGCCGGCTTGCTGTTTCCTGTGTACCAGACCCCGGCTTGTCCTCGTTTACGCTGTCTTTGTGCCCTTGACCTTGGATTGTTCCTGACTCTGTACTTCTCCTATATACGTCACGTCCGGCCATTCTAAGGTCCGGTAGACGTATCTCTCCTCTGTTCTGCCTTCTGTTTAGCTGGATCCTGCGTGTAGGGGTATATTCTCGTTACAGTAATAGAACTTTATTAAGATGGGAAAGGATATAAGAAGATATTAAACGCCTTGAAAAGCCAGTCAGTACTGTTCTTATTAAGAAGTGGAAAATTTGGGAATCTCTTGATTCCAAGCCAAGGTCAAGTAGACAAAGGAAGATTTCAGCCACAACTGCCAAAATAATTGTTTGGGATACAAAGAAAAACCCATAGGTAACCTCAGGAGAAATACAATCTGCTCTTGAAGAAAATGGTGTGGTTGTTTCAAGGAGCAAAATATGACAAAACTTGAACAAAAAATGAGGTGCATGATCGAGTTTCAAGAAAGAAGCTTTTACTGCACCTTTGCCACAAAAAAGCCCGGTTACGATATGCCCTTTAACACCTTGACACACCTCACCACTTCTGGCACACTTTAACAAATAAGTGCACAATATGGAGGAGAATGAATAATAGTGAGAAGCTCAAAAACACCTTAAAGTGGTATCCCCTAAACCACTTTAAAAAATAAACAATATACGTACATACATAAGGTGGAGCTCCTAAATAAAGGTTCAATGCATATTCTGTAAATAGAAATACAAAACAATAGTGCAATACAGTATGAACAAGTAAAATGTATTAGATAAACAAGAGTGGTATCACTCACAAGCCTGGAGCCATAATCTCATATGAGTCGAATGGTTAGCTCCTATGGACTTTTATAGAATGTCCAAATCCTTCTTCTAGTGAGGTTCACACTTCCCAATTCCAGGGTGCTTGGTGTTTTCCCACACTTCCCAGGCTTAGGAGTGTATGAATGCCAATTCAAAGTAGTATCTTCGGGGGCGGGGCCTGACCGCCGGCGGGATCAGACGTGCTCTGTCTGAGCTCCCGCTTCAGGGCCTGAAGAATCGGAGCCAACTAGGAGCCAAAGGCAACCACGGGTCCATACTGGTGCCCACTGGGACCCCCAACTGATGGGGCACACGGGGATACCTTTCATGACCCTGACTGGCGCCCGAAGTAACCCGACGAGGCCCGAAGCTCGCTGGAGCTTGAGCCGGGCAGAGACGGCCGCTCTTCCGGGTCTCCGGCCGGCGTCTTGCCTCCCCCCCCCCCTCTGGACCGGGGGGGTTATCCCGGTCTCCATTGGCCGCTACGGCTATACTGACGGGGCCTAAACAACCACCCCACCGAAGAGAGCTTGCAGAACAGGGGTCCTCAAGATGGCCGCCGCGCACCAACCATGTGCGCGACCGAGCGCGAACAAGCGGTACAAGGGAAAGATCACCCAACTTTGTCCGATGCCAAACTGATCTGCAGCCCAAGTGCCGACCCTGAGATGGCGGCGGCGGCTACGTGACACGGCACATAGAACTGAGAGCATGAACGCCACATTCACCGCAACCTCCGCAGACCAGAAGCACCAACCGAGCTAAATCCCACAAAGAATAGCGGCAAACACACACCCTAGCACCATAACGAAATACCTACCTCTGGAAGCTCAACACAAGCTCTCGGCTCCGTGAGGAAGGAGGGCCAGGAACCGGCGGCAGAGAAAGGGACACAGCAAGCCAGCGTTCACCTAACAGCAGGAGCCAACAGCCCGCACTCCGAGACACACCTATCTCCGAACACACCGGGGTCCAGGTCAAGCAAGCCGGTTGCCGCAAATCACTCCCGGACTGCCGTGCAGCACCTGTCAATCAACCCCGCGGGAGTCGCAAGGAGGGCATGGGCTGCACGGTCACGAAGAGACTCTCTGAAAACGAACTTTCTGATCTTGGCTCATGGTAATCTTGTTTAAATCGTGGTAATCTTGTTTAAATCGTGGTAATCTTGAAATCTCACCTACCACACAGCATCGACCTAAATTCAGATGTTTTTTTTTTTTCTTCTACATCTAAAGCCTGTACACAGCAAATAGTACATAATAATACCTGCATGTAACACTAGCCTGTATCTAATATACCTTAAAAAAAATGTGCACTGCCTAGCAAACCCTACATGTCATCTATGCCAAGCAGCTCCAGGAATGCCGTTGGGGTACCTAGAGCCAGTTTGTAATAATTATCTGCACTGCAAAAATAAAGAATTAAAAAAACAAAAAAAAAACAAAGTAGTATCTTCAAAAAGGTGCTTTATTACATGAAAAGGAAACTTTCACAAAGTATAAAATAATAAAAAAATTTAGACATTTGTATGGACTGCTAAAGCTATCCTGAACATTATCTGGTACATTTTATTATTTTTATAAACTTTTTATTTCTGCTTTCTTTCAGTAGAATCTGTTCTGTAGTTTCTTCATAAAACTTCCGGAAGTTGAAGTCAGTTGTCCAAGATATCATTTTTTACGCAGTTGGTTTCATTTCCTTTTGCCTGTAGACACTTTTTTTTGTTCATTTGCAGAATCGAAGCTCAAAAATCACCATTATTTTTGTTGAAGCACACTCTTGTATAGAAGACTGCATACTGATTTACAAGGAGACCACCTAGCATAAAAGGGCATATAAAAGACTCTATTGGCATCAACACAACTTTAGCTTAACCCCTTAACACCGCAGCCAAATGTACAAGTTGTGAACGAAACAAAACGTAAACAAAACCTGGCATTTGCGCTATATGTCTGTCCAACCGTAATTCACCTCTTTCATATTAAATGCACCCCCCCTTATTATATATAATTTTATTCAGGGGAAACAGGGCTTTCATTTAATATCAAATATTTAGCTATGAAACATAATTTAATATGAAAAAAATGGGACAAAATAAGATTTTTTTTGATTTTTTTCGTTCTACATGACATTTTAACTGTCAATGTCATAATACTGTTTGCTTTTAGTGCAATAAAATACACATATTTGTATTCAGCAAAGTCTCACGTGTAAAACAGTACCCCCTATGTACAGGTTTTATGGTGTTTTGGGAAGTTACAGGGTCAAATATAGCGTGTTACATTTGAAATTGAAATTCGCCAGATTGGTTACGTTGCCTTTGAGACTGTATAGTAGCCCAGGAAATAAATTTACACCCATAATGGCATACCATTTGCAATAGTAGACGACCCAAGGTATTGCAAATAAGCGATGTCCAGTCTTTTTTAGTAGCCATTTGGTCACAAACACTGGCCAAAGTTAGCGTTCGTATTTGTTTGTGTGTGAAAAATTCAAAAAACGCCAATTTTGGCCAGTGTTTGTGACTAAGTGGCTACTAAAAAAGACTGGACATACCCCATTTGCAATACCTTTGGTTGTCTAGTATTGCAAATGGTATGCCATCATAGGGGTAATTTTCATTCTTGGGCTACCATAGGGTCATAAAGGCAACGTAAGCAATCTGGCGAATTTTAATGTGAAAAAAATTAAACACAAGCCTTATATTTGACGCTGTAATTTTTGAAAACACCATAAAACCTGTACATGAGGGGTACTGTTGTACTCAGGAGACTTCGCTGAACACAAATATTTGTGTTTCAAAACAGTAAAAAGTATTGCAGCAATAATATCGTCCCTGTAAGTGCTGTTTGTGCGTGAAAAATGCAAAAAACGTCACTTTTACTGGCGATATCATGGTTGTAATACATTTTACTGTTTTGAAACACTAATATTTGTGTTCAGCGAAGTCTCCCGAGTAAAACAGTACCCCCCATGTACAGGTTTTATGGTGTCTTGGAAAGTTATAGGGTTAAATATAGTGCTAGCAAATTAAATTCCCTATACTTTCGGCATGGGTGGTCAGGCAGGTCCCGCTAATTGTAATTAATTAGGATACCTAATTATGTAAAATTATTACATAAATATATGTGTAGAATTAATATATGTATATATATACATATGTGTATATATACGTATATATATATATATTTTTTTTTAAATATTTTTATTTATATATAGGTATATATATAGTGATATATACGTATATATTTATGTATATAGATATATATATTATTTCGTTCTACGTGTATTTTGATATAAATATATATATATTAATATCACAATACAGTTAGAACGAAATAAAACACATCTATATATTTTTTAATATTTTATTTTTAATTATTTATTTTATTTTATTTTTTTACGTATTTACATATTTATTTTTTTATATTATTTATAAATATATATATGACAATAATTATATATATATTTAATCAGTATCAGTCTACGTGTAATTTGATATTAATATATATATATAATTATATATATATTAATATTAAAATACACCTAGACGGTGTATGTGTGTGTATGTATATGTGTATATATATACTTAGATCATATATATATAATATATATATATATGATCTAAGTATAAATTTTTTTTTTTACACTTTTAACATTATTTTTATTTTATTTTCAGCCAGCAGGGGGACCAACTGTCATTACAGTTGGTCCCCCTGCTGGCAATGCCTGAGCCAGCTATCCCGGCCATGTGATTGTGAGGTCCTCGCAAGGACCTCACTCTCACATGACCGGGAGGCACCGGAGGAGGAAGATGTGCCGTGGGGGTGCTCCCTGGGAGTCCCCCCAACCGCGATCGCCGGCGTGGGACCGCCGGCGACCGGGTAAGTTACTAAAAACCGGAGGGCGTACTATTACGTCCGGCGGCGTTTAGAGCCGCTTTTAAAAGGACGTAATAGTACGCCCTCCGGACTTAAGGGGTTAATGATGCAGCTATACCCCTGTGGTATCATTGCTCAATTATTTGCATATGAGGAGTTAAATCACTTTGTTTATACAGCCCTCCACACCTCACACCTCCAAGCATGTAACCTGCACAGCCTTCCTTAAAACTTCCTGTAAAGAGAGATCTAATGTTTAAACACCCTTTATTGCACATTCTGTTTAATTTAGAAGTTATTATCTAATGCTCTGTTAGTAGCTTGCCAGACCTTGCAGTAGCCTTCTGTGTGTGATTAAAGTTCAATTTACATAGCAGGAGATAAAAACGTATAAAGCAAGTAAACATCTAATTGAAAATTAAACATTTTTTTTTTTTTATGCAGGCTGTGTGAATCCCAACAAGGGGACAAAAAAAACCAAGTGGTTTAACTCCTAAATAGCATAGAATTAAGCAGTGAGAATGCAAGGGCATGATTTATACACTAAAACGGCTTCATCAAGCTTAAGTTGGTTTAGTTTCCATAGTATCCCTTTAATCAATATATAGAAAATATAAATAAAATAAAAATAAAGGTTTCCTACACTTTGATCCAAGCCATGCTCTTTTCAATCAATATTCTAATTATATTTTGTCCTATTTTATAATTTGTATCGATTCATTACTATTTAGATATATAGTATGCCCACTTGTCATAAACATTTCTTTACACTCAATCCTACTTAAATATAAGTTGTATAAAGAACAAGCCACCACACCAATGCTGAAAAGATTTACTTATATTACATATTTATAGTGCTAGAAAAAAAGTTTTATTTATTATAAAGAATTAGATAAAATAAATATAATGCAAAATGTTATTTGTAAAATGAAGGGATAGAAATGTGATGCAGACTTTCAAGCATCTTATAATATACTGTGATCAGAAAACACGATAACATACATTATAGCTAAGTATTAGTTATCTTTTTCACATATTGACATACAAAGACATTAAAATAGTAAACAAAAGGTATAGGTGCTTAGTAGACATGCCCTACTCAAAATATAATGCAAAGTTCTAATTCCGGGTTTCAAGGATATCAATGTCTGTATTATTGTGAACTTGATATTGTACGTTAATTCAGCTCTTTAGTATAAACGATCACTTCTGTATCGAATCACATATATTGTATCCACCTTGTGCACAGCTTGTTCAGGACAAATTCAGAGACAGCAGGCCTTCTGGGTCAGGGTAGACCTCAATCACAGGATGGTCAATTTACCAGACAGCATTACGCCACAATGCAATCTCCTTGTGCACAAGGTGGATACAATATATGTGATCTGATACAGAAGTGATCGTGTATACTAAAAAAAAAAATGAATTATTTACTACTATTCATACGCACCCCTTATATATTCTGTTATCATTAAAAAATAAAGTGTGCTCTCTTGTTACATTTATTATACAAAGACATGCAGATAGATCAACAGACAGAATGTTATTACACATGCTTGTGTGAATATGAAATAGCTGGATTTTTGCTACCTGTGCTGCTTCACTCTGCCCTCTCTACCTCCCACACTGCCTCGGTCCTTGTAATTGGAAGAAAATGAATGGTCGACACTTTCTCCCAGACGGCCAATATTACACCACGGCCCTTTAATAGCACAACTGGGACCCTGTTCAGCAATAATACCCATTGGGTGTGCCTAGGTCCATGGGCCACCCAATAGGCCCCATAAAGTGTGCAGTAGTTCCACCACGGATTGTCCCCTTCTCACTAACACTTTTGTGCTAATGTCCCCATTTCAAGCTCCTCTGTTGGTGTCATAGTCCCCTTATCTAGACCCTCTTTGTCATTGCCCCAGATGGTACAGTCAAACCATGCATTATAGTATAATGGTATTTTAATAGTTTATTAACAATCTCTGTAATGCGTATGCAATGTAAATGAATGAGGCATCTGAGAGAACTCATTCACTCCTTTCTCATTGACAGTAGGAGTGGAATGATCTGAGGCATCTTCTGTTATTTTTAAGACATTTGCAGACATTTCATTGATGTAAAGGATTTCTGGCAGAGAAATGTGTTCCATCTAGAAGCTGAAAATGATCCCTGTATAATAAGTGTAGGCAAATGAAGTGTAACACAGTAACTTTTGTTTTGCCAAGCAAAAAAAAATTTATAAAACCTGTATACGTGGTTTTGGTAGTGAAGACTTAAAAAAGGCAAGTTGTTTCAAATATTCAAACTGTTTACTGAATTTTCTTACATTGCCAAATATAAGAGTTTTTGGAGCCATCTAACAGTTTCAGTTCATTTTTTAACAGTCCAAAATAAACATTGTGCAATTGCTCTTTAGAAAAAGTATGAAGACTAAAATGTATATCTTCTATTGGCAACAGTAACATTTACAGATACGGTCTCTTCTGAACACAATCGTACAAATCAATACTTAGCTCCTTTATAATACAGTATGATATAAATGATCTACCCACTAAATCAATTAACAGCAATGTGGGATTAAGGCTAAACAATGTGCAGGAACATGCAGCGAAAAATAATAATAATAATCAAATAATGTGAATAAACTAAAAATGAAAACCAAAATACACATATTCTAGCAATACAAGCTTACAAAAAATAATCACAAATTCTAAAAAACATTAGTTTTATTTCACTCTCAGTGATTCATTTTCACCTGCCAAAAAAAAGTCTTACAGAGTTATTTACTAAAGTAGAAGTAAATAGAAAAAATCTGTCAGCTATGCTTTCGATTGAGCTACTCTGGCCTTTAAATTCTCACTTTAGTGAATAACCCTATATGATTCTGGAGCACTTTACCTTCTGACCTTAAGTGGTTCAGAGTTCCGCTGCTATAAGACACTTCATTCAGAACATTATCCATAAATATTATCTTATTATCTTATCTTAGCTGACCAAGAACAAGTGACGATAAAGAAGTATCTTAATAGCATTCATCAAAATAAATTTTTCATCCAAAAAATTTGTTGATCAGCAAACCTATACCAACCCAAAGACGATTGGGGAAGCTTTCAATAGGTTTTATGCCCAACTGTATGATCTCTCGCTTAGCCCCCCGGACGATGATATAGTTCGATATTTGGACAAGATTGATCTGCCAAAATTGACGGACGAACAATTCAGGAATTTAAATTTACCCTTTAATGAAAATGAAATTATTGACAAAATCAATAATTTTAAAGTGAACAAGGCCCCAGGACCATATGGTTACACTAATTTGTTCTATAAGAAATTTAAAAACAATTTAGCTAACACCTTCAATGCAATTCAAGATTCATGTCTTCCACCAAAAGAAATCCTACAGGACACAATTACACCAATACTAAAACCAGGGAAAGACCCAACAAACCTTGCTAACTACAGACTGATATCATTGATGAGCTCAGATATATCAATGTATTCCTCTGTAGTTGCAAATAGGATAACCTCTATAATTCCATCTTTAGTGCACCAGTATGAAATCAGATTTGTCCAGGGCGGCTAAGCAAGTAACAATTCATGTAGGCTGATTAGCCTGATCGACTATGCTGTTAAGAAAAAAGTTCCCCAGCTGATCCTGTCTTTAGATGCTGAAAAGGCCTTGACAGGGTCAGCTGGAGATTTAAGAGTAGAACTTTGGAAAAATAATGTTTTATGGGACCAATAAAGACGGCAATGATGGCCCTTTATCAGATTCCAATGGCTAAAACAGTGGATCCTGGCATCTCCGCCGATTGGTTTTCCATAAAAAATAGAACAAGACTAGGCTGCCCACATTCTAACCTCCTTTATGTTTTAACCTTGGAACCTTTTGCTGCCAGCATAAGAGCCAACGCTCAAATTAAAGGAGTTATTTTAGATCAAACAGAATTTAAGATAAATCTTTACGCAGATGACATTATACTTACTTTGACAGAACCTGCACTATCTATAGGAAAGGTAATCTCTGAAACAGATAAATACAGTGAAGTCTCTAATTATAAATTGTATAAGGGGAAATCCCAAATTATGCCCATCAGTTTGGACCATACTCTAATTGAAGATCTGACTCTAAAATATTTATTTGCATGGACAACTGATATGTGTCTTGGCATTTATTTATCTTCAAATTTAAATAGCATGATTATAAAAAATGTTGAAATATTATTTAAAGATTCCAGTGATAAGCTATTAATAGAATGGAAAAATATAGGAATCTCATGGTTTGGGACAATGAATATTATTAAGTATTTTGTTCTCCCAAAATGGTCCTACCTATTTCGAATGGTCCCATTAACTATACCTTTAGTAAAATGTAGGCAGGTCTGTAAGCTCTTTATGACTTATATTTAGGCCCAAAAGAGACCTAGAATTGCAGCTTCGCATCTAATGAAAGAGACCAGTAGAGGAAGTTTGGGGATTCCAAACATCATTAGATACTATGAAGAAAGAAGAATGTTCCATCTGCGGACATGGCAGGACCTACTATCGGGTGGTGAACCGTGGCATTATATTTAATATTTTAGTCTGAAAACTGTAAACTGTCTCTTCTGTACTTTGGATGGATGCTAGGGCTAGCTGTACATTTTAAACAACTATAGCAAATACGTATCTAAAAAACCTCTAACACGCCCGGCTGACATTTAAGAAAACCAATAATTCACTGGATAAAACTTTGAAATGTAGTACTATCAGTACAATTAAATATAACGTAACTGATGTTCATTTAAATAACTGGCCTAAATCAGATTTGAAAATAGCCTAATGGAAGACAATACAATATTACCTTTTCCTCAGATACAGCAAAAAAATAAATTTCTAATTATTTTAGAAAAAAAACTTTTTTGACTTCGTATCTGTTTCATGAGGGAAAAGATCTTCTATGTAAAAAAAAAAATGATTTAGTTAAAGAAGACTTTATGTCAAAGTCTATCTCCTGTTATGAAATCTTAAGACTTAATGACACAGAGACCAAACCCAAAGAAGAAGATAAATTGGGATAAAGACATTGAGACCCTTTCCTCGTTATCCTCTACCCCTTCCTAGTTATCCTTTTGGTGTAAATCAATGCAAGAAGTTAAACAATCACTGCATTGTCTGAATCTTATTGAGTTACACTATAAAATATTACATGAGTGGCCTATGGTTCCAAAAGTCATGAATAAAATGAATCCTTCTAATTCAAATTTGTGCTGGAGGTGGAATCAGGAAGTGGGAACCTCTAAACACATCTGTTGGGAATATGACAGTATAAAATCGATATGGAAAAAAATTATAACAGAATTAACCAAACTGGTAGGGAAAGACTTTGTAAATAATTTTCAAGCACTTATTTTCTACTTTAATATCTCAATTTTTTTAAAGCAGAAAAGATGTTTAATAATCCAGCTGAAATTGTCCTCCTGGGTGGGTCACTTGATAGTTAAAAATCCTTAATGAATATCCCTGTTCCACAGCTCAATTCTTAAATACATTCTCCACAAATTCCTGAACCAACAGAGGCCCCAAATAAGCGATATCTATACAGCACTTCTGTGGAAGGCTTGAAAAGTGAATCAATGACTGTAAATAACCATGAGATGGCCAGATAAAGAGGTTAAACGGTTCTCCAATCATATGATGCATGCATCATCATGGAAACATCAAACAGGGAACTCCAAAAATCCACCCAAATAAAGTATCCATAATATGGAAATAATAGCATGTGGATCTATTGAATAGGTCCTACTGTGGGGCTTATATATACCTATATTATAGGCTTACTCTTACTGCAATACCATTTTCAATAGGATAAAAACAACACTACATTGCAAACAATTCTAGATTGTATCCAAGTCCATAAACAAGCATTTATTTTGGTTTAACTTCTGCATACTCAGGTTCTGAATTGTCTTGATTTGGTCGGGGTGAAGTCTTAGAGAAGAATATCCTTGCATAATGTATGTTTTCTTCCTTGGTTGAACCATCTGGATCCGGTCTTATGTTTCTAACATTTATATCTTCAGCAGTTCTGTTTGGAGGCTTTTTGGGACAAAAAAAAAAAACAGTTAATATTTCAAGGTTCTTTGGAAAATACATTAAGAATAATATAATTCTTCCAAACACAAATAATTGTGTCTACATCGTGACTCATCAACGGTTTAAATATCAGTTAAGGATGAACATTAAATATCTGCTTTTATCTCTAAATACTTTCACCCACAATATTTGTTCTTACAAGGTTTTGTGCCTTTTTTTTTTTACTCATGTTACCTCCTTCCTCTCCAGTATTCCAGACTTCTCCCATACTGTTCCTCTAGAACTTTTTTCCTGGCTCTGTCAGACTCTCTCCAACATTCTATAATTTTGGAAAATGTACCTATTCAGAGAAGCCAATCGCCTACTTCAATCATGGTGGAGTTTCCTGTATTAACAAGTCTCTCATCCAATCTATTGCTTCCTGTCGGATATTGACCTTCACAGTAAGACTTCCTCTTCTATGCAGCCTACTTACCTTTTGCTTATACCACACCCACTCACTGCTTGATTGTGTACTGTCAAGAGCAGGTTCTTATGAACCAGTTATCGTTTCATGTAACTTTTGCAAAATGTCTAATAAACATCAACTTGTCTGTAGCCTTGTAAATATATTGCTACAAACCGCCCAAATGAAAACAGGAGTCTTAATCAGTGAATAGTACATCCAGAGAAGAGTGAAGGAACAATATGTATAGTGCACTTATAGATATATGGTATCTAATAAAACCTAACTGTTATTTCTTAAATAATAAAATATTGTGCAGAGGCACCCACCCACGCTTTTATTAAAATTAACTACTAAATGAACATGTTTCTACTTCACACAGTGGTTTCTTTCTTTATTTTCTTTTTCCCTTTTTTTCTTTTTCTTTTCTTCCTTTTCCATTTGTAACGGACCGTTTCAGCATAAAAGGGGAAAAATCCGTTTAGGCGATAATCCCCTTTTCTAGAGACAGGCACAGCTACTGCAGAACACCAAACTCCCGATCTGGATACGAAATAACACTCCGAACTGGAACAGCTGAACAAGAAAAGCATACAATCCGCTTACACTCTTGGCAGTCAGCTTACAATCCAATTCCCCCCAAGAACGAGACGACACTTCATTTTGAGGGTTAAGCAGGAACTCTGGACTGGCTCATCCAGCCTGGCTTTTATTGAGGTTACATGCAAATAGGACACTCCCAGGGGGAGGTATAAAATCACCAATCACACATCTGGTGCAGCCCACACATTTCCTCCCCTCAGATAAACAGTTAAACCAATTATTACATACAATAAAAATACAGTTTTTACACACACACTGTAACTTTAAAACCATGCATTCAATTTCAATAAAAGTTGCATATTCAGACTCAGCATACATCAAACATAAACCCTTCCAAAAATCAGCCAAATCCCTCCAGTGGATCAAAAGTTAGCTGGAAGTCCCTTTATGACCGACCGCAAGCACAATTTCCTGCCCAAAACAGTTCCATAGATTTGGGCTGTGCGGCCGCTCAATTTCATGCGAAAAAACGACTAAGTCCCATTTCGAACGGGACTTAGTCTCTGGAGCTGCAAGTTCCGTATGGGAGAAGGTAAGGGTCAGCGGTGTTCGGCAAAATGTGTAGCCGATTTCAGTTCCACAGAATCTTTAGCATACACCGCTGACCGCGTTCGACTGAACAAAGATGGCCGCCGCCACGTGCAATTAACCGGCAGTAACCTCACAGCCTGGGAGGTAAATTGCCTGCACACTTTAGCTTCTGGGTGGTCCGCCTGTGTGGTACTTGGTTCAGTAAGCCCTATTTACTGAACCAAGTGGGGGAAAGCCAGGAACAAGTTATTTTACAGGTCTGGGGACATAGTCTTAAAGGGGTATTGTTCACCAAAGTCACAATATGTCCCCAGACGGTTCTTAAAGGGCCATACACACCAATAAAAGTCCATACGTTTTCAGGGGCCATAGTCTTAAAGGGTATTGTTACCCAAAGTCTCAATAGGTCCCCAGACAGTTCTTAAAGGGCCAGCAGCAGTACAATAAAATACCATTCACTGTACTTAAAGGGCCAGCAGTCGCACGATAAAATACAATATGCCCCAAATATGTCCAGGGGCCATAGTCGCAGGGCAGGAGGCTAGCAACCAGGCTTCTCCAGTTCACAGTGGCGAAGTTGGTTTCGCCACACCATTCTTCTTCTCTTTTCTACTTCCTTATTGTAATCACCATGAGGAAGGCTGAATTAGGTAGCCTACTTTATAATCAGCCTAAAAAAAAAAATTAAAACCCCAGAATAAAATATCTATATATCAGGGGTTCATTTTCATTTCTCTTTATTCTCTCCTCCTCCTTCCTTTGCTTCTTTTTCTTTTCATTCATTCCTTCTTTCTTTTATTTTATTTTAAATAAACCAAGTATATAGAAAATATTAGAACTTATTTAGCAAAAGTAAAATTACAGAACTTAGGTTACAAAGTTCATTATCAGCCACTCTAAATGCCACACTTTTCTTCACTTTGCATGCATCAGCTTCCCTCCTCTTCCAGTGTGTTACATTATCACGCCCCCAGTCCATCCCTATCATGTGTACAGCCCCCTGCGTGCTTCCTTTTAGCCATCAAGAGAAATTTAGCAAACCGCGGCGTTCATGCAATGCGTACTGGCCGTTTTTGTGAGGTCTCTCGATGGCTGGAGGGAGGTGCACGCCTGTGCAGAGCATGTGGTGCCTGAGAACTGAGGGTAACTGATAAAACCCACCACAGTCCACCATGAAAGCTTGAAGTGCCCACTAGTGGGTGGTAGGGACCAGGTTGACTACCACTGGTCTAGAGATATCATGACCTCTTGTGGTGAAACTATGGATTACACATTTCAGTAACAGGGTAAATTGTGAAATCTGATCATTTCAGTTAACTTTATCTTATTGTATGATATACATGTGCATAATGTGCCCTCTGCTAATGTCAGGTTAATGCATAACCAACAGATGCAGATCTCACAAAATAACAATGTTTAGGTTATATGAAATCTTATGGTAACAATTAGGAGCTAACATAAAGTTTCATGCATTAGACATCATTCAGTAGAAAGATTTCCCTTCAGTTATTGATTTTACTACAGGTGTGGGTGTCTGACTCTGTAGAATATTTTATCATTTAAGAATTAACAGTTACGTTTTATTGGATACCATGTATCTATAAGTGCACACTATTCCTTCACTCTCCTATCGGTGTATCATTCACGGTTTAAGACTGTTTAAGACTCCTGTTTGTTTATTCGTTGTGTAGCAGTTTAGTAGTACGGGTTACCCCCCCATATAGGAGCATTACAACCATAAGAAATCTGGCTTATTTTTTAGTTTCTTTCTTGTTTTATGTCCTGTAAATATATTATTTTAGGTGATAAAAAAAATAAAAAAAATATATATATTCTATATACACTCTAGATAACCACACAGTGCAAGTTTTGTATCAGTTTCTCTGTAATCTACATCTGTCCAGACATAGTTTTTGGTTTAGTGCAATGTTTGCAATCATCTAATCTAACAGAGAAGAAAAATACTGCATTCCCGCCTCTCCCAGTAACTTTCAGCTATCGACTGAAGTTGAGAAGATAATACATCTCAATGATTCAGCCTATATTGACATATATTTTTTTTGTTACAATGTCACAATGTTTACCTCTAGTATACTACTCTCATTTTCTGTACTTGTGTTTATTCATTGTTCTTTATAGGGGGGAATTAAAGTAGTACCTCCGGGCCTCAGTAATGAGTGAGAAGTTAAATGAAATTGAACCTTTCCGAATTCAGTTTGAAACGAAAATATGCAAATTAAATTCAGGCAAATTGAAACAAAACATGAACAAAATTCAGTTTGTCCAAATCATTGTCTTTTGTTTTTTTCCTGGACGAACCAAATTTTCTATCCATGTGGTCTAATTATGTAACTAAATGTAACATTGCACTGCTACCAGATGGTCTTAAAATATATAAAAATATGTACTTTTCCTTAAATTCATTATTAGTAGTTTTAAGGTAGGAATTTGTATGTTTGTATTAAGCACTTTATTTCCTTTCCAATATTTTTTCTTTAGTTTCTCACCTGTAGTGATGGGTGAACATTCATGTATAAATCATCTCTGGATGCTGGTGGTGAATTCAGTTTCTGTTTTCTCTTTATTCTAGTGAGATATATAACATGAAATAATAAATACAAATAATTAAGACAAAACTGATTATAATTAATAATTTTTGAACATAGAAAAAGGGGCTCACTAATCAGAAGTGTATCCTGTTTGGTGAATATACTAAATAGATAATGAATTACAGTATAAAAAATGCAAAACAATAAATGTAAAACCGCCACACTTAAAGCTTGTGCATTTTCTAGCAAATCTTAAAAAAATCTTATGCTGGAATTGGCTCTCTCCAAACCAGGAAGTGTCTCGTCTCAGCCACTCTAACTTTCTATAGCACAGCTGACCATAATCCACTGGTGACCAGCACTGCTGACCATAATCCAGGACCCCTTCTCTCTGATGATGGCTGCCACAGCAGTATTGAATGTAGGACTTCATACGATCCAAATAAAATGTAACTTTATTTCATACAACAAGTATAAACAGGATTATAAAATAAAGCGAACCCCAATACAACTATAGGACCTATAGTATAACTATAGTAATATACATATAGGACCTTTATAGGTTATATCCTTAGAGGAAGCTGTAAATATATAAAATACGTTTATTTATTTCATCCCACTTATCACAGATTGTTGAGAGTGTGGTTTATGTTTTGTGTTTATATCAAACCTTTATGTCTGAGTTTGTTTAGATGACTACACACATGAAGAAAGGTGAAGAAGTGTCAATGCTTTTAAAGCTAAAAACATGTATACTTCCTTTAAAATAAACCCGTTTCTGGAATGTAGATGGCAAAATGCAGGTTTCACTTTGAATTTGACATATAAGGATTGCAACCAAACTTGTTTATAAGATCAGGAAAACTAATGGGACGTGGTTGTTCCCACAGTAATACCACTCAGGGCTTTGTGAAGACTGCAAGGCAAACACAGGTTTACTGCATCTTTACGTGTTTGCTTCTAAATTGCATTCACTTAAAAGTCAGTGTTTTTGCAAGAATCTGTCTTTATTATTTGTTGTATTTCTGGTTTCTTTAGTGCAATACTAGAGGTTTGGAGTGTTCAAATAATAATATTATTAATGCAATGTGGAATTACACAGGTTTGATTTCTTACTTTGCAATTAATTTTACGATACCAATCACACACAACGCAATGAACATTCCACACAAAAGCCCGATCATCATATCACGGACTAGGTTGTTTGACTTCTTGCCTGTAAATAAATAAATGAATACATTAAAAAACCTTTGCCCAAAGATGCAGAACGTTTTAAATATTTTGAGCAGAGTTTCAATGTGTTAAATCATACTAATGTGGCACAGACTATGGTTGTCAATACAAAAACAGTGAAAAAATATAAACATCCTAAGCCAATTCATTCATCTTTGTAATATTAAAGATAATCATTTGTCTGAATGAGATATTGAAATGATTTGCAAAAAAAAAACGTTCTGCATTGCAAAAAAAGTGCATTTAGATTATTCTTTCATACAAACATGTATTCCTAACGCTTGCATTGAAAACATTGCTACAAATCAGTCATGTGCAGGGCCGGGCAATCATATGCTCTAAATGACCTGTATTACATCTATTTGAGAAGTGTATAAATAGCAAATGATGAGATTCACACAGCTCTGCTTGAACTATAACTCAATATGAATGAATATATTAAATCCTCCAAGCTGTCTGATGGATAGCTGGGAAAGTGGAAATAGGTGTTTTATAAAAGTGTGAATTTCTTTTCATATCAACTTTTATTAAATATGTTTGCAGTTAAATACCATTTAATGTTATAATACTATAGGTACCAAAACAACTTTAGCTTAATGAAGATGTTTTGGTGTATAGATCATGCCCCTGCAGTTTTTCCATGCTCAATTATCTGTCATTTAAGAGGTAAATCACTTTTATGTAGTCCTGGCCACACCTCCATGTGGCTAGGACTAAACACTTCCTGTAAAGATAGATCTAATATTTAAACATCCTTTATTGCACATTCTGTTTAACTTCAAATTTCTGATCTCGTGCCCTGTTATTAGCTTGTTGGTGCCTACAGGAAACTCATGTGTGTATGTGTGTGTGATTCAAGTTCAATTCATAAAGCAGGAGAAAAAAATTGTCTGAAGTAAATTGAAGATTATGCTAGCTTTAGTGTACTAATAATCTTAATTTTAATAAGGACAGGAGGCGAGTATTTTGCATAACTCTCTTTACTAAACCCCATGGAGCAGGAAAGAAAGAGGAGGGGGAGCCTGTTCACTGGGAATACTATACCTCCTACTGTTTTTTGATTGGTTCTTACTATCCTTTTCTTTACTGCTATGGAGTTTAGTAAAGAGAGTTATGCAAAATACGAAGCCTCCTGTCATGTAATAAAATTGAGATTTGATTGAAAATTAAACACTTGTTTTGTTTTTTTTATGCAGGATAAGAGAGTCACAGCCAGGGGAGATGTGACTAGGACTTCGTAAACAAAAGCATTTTACTCTTAAAAGGCAGTTAATTGGGCAGTGATACCGTAGGGGCATGATATATACAATACAACTGTTTCATTAAGCTGTTTCCCTATATCTTCACAAAGCGGAAGTTCTCTAGGTGCTTGGAATGTTCCTTTAAAGAGGAATTGTTACTACTTACTAACACATCTGAATAGCTCACTAAAAGTTAGACATTTTTTTTTCATGGTTTGCGGTCATACAGAATCTGATGAGCTCTTGGCCGTGATCACTAAGAAACTAAGGAGAAGCCTGGCAGAGACACCAGTTGGCGAAGGTTAGAGTTGACACCAAATGAGATGGCCGTGTAAATGCTGAGCTGAGTACTGGTGGACACGAATGATTGCTTTTGAAATTTTCATTTCGTACAAATGGTGACAGCAAAAAAAAAAATCTTTTCATGCTCTTGGATATGCTCACCAAGTGCCATGAATTGCTTACCTTCCATTTATTAGTGGCAGCAAACGTAACAATTGCTAGAGAGTGGATTATATGATTTTTCTTCAACTTCATGTACAAACTGTTGTCAATATTGATGTCAACACCAATAAAATAAAATAAAGAATTAACTGTTTTTAATTTACATGTGCACATCAGGCACAGCATGTATGTTAATTTAACCCCACTGTGCTGTACATGCACGCCCACATCAACAATGAAGGAATACTTAAGAACACATGCCCTTATGATGCATTTCTATGTAGATGCCTGAGTGTACATGACTGTGCTCTGTGGTAGCAAAATTGTCTGCAAAACAGATGTGCAACAGAGATAAGTGCTTTTTTTACAGACCTCTACTGTTTTGTTTATCTTGGTGAATCGTGCAATAGCATTGTCACTATTTATATCCGAACAGTAAATTCCATATCTTTATTTAGCTTATTGTAAATAATAATTTCTGTTTATGCTATATAGAAGGCCAATTAATTAGACAAATGGGAAACATGTTAATCTTGGACATAAATACCTACCTTCAGAGGCAGTCTGTGTGGCTGCATTGGAAGAGTCTGTAAGTGAATAATATTGTGGTTTATTATATGCATTAAAAAAAATTCTCAGTAAATTAACACATTAATATCTGGCTGTGCTTGGAATGACTATATTGTCTATTAGCTCCACAATATTCTGATATTCAGAAGTAACTAATATATTAATATAAGCTCCAGCTTTATAAATAAATACATAGTTACATAGTTACATAGCTGAAAAGAAACTTGCGTCCATCAAGTTCAGCCTTCCACATATATGTGTTTGTTGTTGATCCAAAGGAAGGCAAAAAACCCAGTCGGAAGCGCTTCCAATTTTGCAACAAGCTAGGAAAAAAATTCCTTCTTGACCCCAAAATAGCAGTCAGATGTCTCCTTGGATAAGCAGCTATGAACACACTAATTAGAAATTATATCCCTGTATGTTATGTTTTTGCAATTATGTATCAAATTGCTGTTTAAACATCTGTAAAACATCTAATAAAACCACCTCTTCAGGCAGATAATTCCATTTCCGTATTGCTGTTACTGTAAGAAAACATTTTCTTTGCCTTAGATGAAATCTCCTTTCTTCCAGCCTAAATGTGTGACCTTGTGTCCTATGTATAGCCCTATTTATGAATAGATTTCTAGATAATGGTTTGTACTGGCCCCGAATATATTTGTATAATGTTATCATATCCCCTCTGAGGTACAATTTTCCAAACTAAAGAGATTTTAATTTTTTAACCTTTCTTCGTAACTAAAATGCTCTATTCCTTTTATCAATTTTGTAGCTTGTCTCTGCACTTTTTCTAGTGCCCTGATATCTTTCTTTAGAACAGGTGCCCAAAATTGCACAGCATATTCAAGGTGTGGTCTTACCATTGATTTATGAAGAGGCAAAATTCTATTTTCATCCCGAGAATTTATGCCCCTATTTATACATGACAAAACCTTACTGGTCTTAGCAACTGCAGGTTGACATTGCATATTGCTGCCTAATTTGTTGTCTATAACAATTCCCAAATCCTTCTTGTGTGTGGTTATCCCTAATTCCCTACCATTTAGGGCAGTGATGGCTAACCTTTTTGAGGCTGAGTGCCCAAACCGCAATACATGCCAACTTTTGTTTCCTCAAAGTGCCAACACGGCAATTACACCTGAATACTGAGGTTTAAATTTAGAAAAAACAACTCGTACAGTTGTCCGAACTAATTAACAACTTTGGTTTTAAAAGACGAACACAACAGAGAGTTCAATGATAACATTTTTAAATAATGATATAAATAGATAAATTTAAGCTTATATTTATTATTATCTACAACAAATGCAATACATACACACACACACAGACTGCTGATTACACAGACTGCTGAATACACACACAGTCTGCTGAATACACACACACAGACTGCTGAATACATACACACACAGTCCACTGAATACACACACTGCTGAGTACACACACTGCTGAACACACACACACACACACATACACACAGACTGCCGAATACATAGACACACACAGACTGCTGAATACACACACAGACTGCTGAATACACACACACAGACTGCAGAATACACACACAGACTGCTGAATACACACACACACAGACTGCAGAATACATACACACAGACTGCTGAATACACACACAGACTGCTGAATACATACACACAGACTGCTGAATACATACACACAGACTGCTGAATACATCCACACACAGTCCACTGAATACACACACTGCTGAGTACACGCACTGCTGAGTACACACAGACTGCTGAACACACACACACAGACTACTGAACACACACACAGACTGCTGAATACATACATACACACACAGAATGCTGAATACATGCACACATACTGCATTGAGGGATGCATTGTATGTGTGTGTCTGAGGGGTGCTGTGTGTGTGTGTGAGGGGTGTTGTGTGTGTGTGAGGGTTGCTGTGTGAGTGAGGGGTGCATTGTGTGTGGGGGAAGGTAGGGGTGCTGTGCTGTGTGGGGGTAAGGGTGTTGTGTGCGGGGGGATGTTGGGGGGTAGGGGTGATGTATTGTGTGGGGAGGTAGGGGTGCTGTGTGTGTTGGGGTATGTGTGGGGGGTTGGGGTGCTGTGTGTGTGTGTGTGTTAGGGGGTAGGGGTGCTATGTGTTGGGGTGTTGTGTGTGTGTGAGAGGGGTGATGTGTGTGTGTGGAGGTAGGGTTGCTGTGCTGTGTGGGGGGTAAGGGTGTTGTGCTGTGGGGGTAGGGGTGCTCTGTGGTGGGGTAGGGGTGCTGTGTGTGGGGGAGGGGTGTTGGGGGTAGGGGTGCTGTGCTGTGTGGGGAGGTAAGGGTGCTGTGTGTGTGTTGGGGTGTATGTGGGGGGTTGGGGTGCTGTGTGTGTGTTAGTGGGTAGGGATGCTATGTGTTGGGGTGTTGTGTGTGTGAGAGGGGTGGTGTGTGTGTGTAGAGGTAGGGTTGCTGTGCTGTGTGGGGGGTAAGGGTGTTGTGCTGTGGGGTAGGGCTGCTGTGTGTGGTGGGGTAGGGGTGCTGTGTGTGGTGGGGTAGGGGTGCTGTGTGTGGGGGGAGGGGTGTTGTGTGTGTGGGGGGAGGGGTGGTGCGTGTGGGGGGAGGGGTGGTGTGTGTGTGGGGGAGGGGTGGTGTGTGTGTGGGGGGGTGTTGTGTGTGTGTGTGTGTTGGGGTAGGGGTGCTGTGTGTAGGGGTAGGGGTGCTGTGTGTGTGGGGGGTAGGGGTGCTGTGTGTGGGGGAGGGATGCTCTCTGTGGGTAGGTGTACTGTGTGTGGGGGGTAGGGGTGCTGTGCGGGGGCTAGGGGTGCTGTGTGTGTGTTGGGGATAGGGGTGCTGTGTGTGTGTGTTGCGGGTAGGGGTGCTGTGTGTGGGGGTAGGGGTGCTGTGTGTGTGGGGGGTAGGGGTGCTGTGTGTGGGGGGTAGGGGTGCTGTGTGTGGGGGGTAGAGGTGCTGTGTGTGGGGGAGGGGTGCTGTGTGTTGGGGGTAGGGGTGCTGTGTGTGGGGGGAAGGGGTGCTCTGTGTGGGTAGGGGTACTGTGTGTGGGGAGAGGGGGTGGTAAAAAAAAGTATGCTAAATCTGTATCCCCCCTCCCTTCTGCTTACCTTTAATGAAGAAGGGGGAGGGACACAGCCACCCATGGTGGTCCGGTGGTGGTAAGTACTGCTTCCGGGTTGGGAGGCAGGGGGAGGGATCTGTGAAGCAGCTCCCCTGTCCTCCCACGCGATGCTGTGTGAAGCGTTGCCGCGCGTTACTATGGCAACGCTCCACACAGCATCGCGCGGGAGGACAGGGGAGCTGCTTCACAGATCCCTCCCCCTGCCTCCCGACCTGGAAGCAGAGTAGGCACCTGCCGTTTCGGGCAGGCATGTGCCTACTCTGCATTGAAGGCGAACCTATGGCCGCGTGCCCACAGAGAGGACCCGGCGTGCCACAGGTTCGCCATCACTCATTTAGGGTGTAAGTTGTTTGTGTATTCTTGACCACCAAGTGCATAACTTTGCATTTCTCTACATTAAATGTAATCTGCCATTTTAGTGCCCAGTCCCTCAATCTATCTAAATCCCTCTGCAGCAAAGCAATATCCTGCTCACATTCTATTACTTCATCTGCAAACACTGAAACATGGCTTTCAATGCCTATTTCAAGATCATTTATAAATATGTTAAATAGAAGCGGTCCCAAAACAGAACCCTGAGGGACACCACTTACCACTTTTGCCCAGTCTGAAAATGTATCATTACTGACAACTTGCTGTACTCTATCCTTAAGCCAATATTCTACCCAAGAACAATAATATTCATCTAGACCAATTTATTTTAGTTTGAAGACTAACCTATTGTGAGGAACTGTATCAAATGCCTTGGCAAAATCCAGGTAGATCACATCTACTGCAACACACTGATCTATACTTCTACTTACTTCTTCGTAGAATGAATTAGGTTAGTTTGACATGACCTATGTTTCATAAAACCATGCTGATTATTGCTAATAAAGTTCTTCCCAATTAATTCCTGAATATTATCCCTTAATAGCCCATCAAATATTTTCCCAGTCACAGAAGTTA
Organism: Pelobates fuscus; assembly: GCF_036172605.1. Taxonomy (NCBI): domain Eukaryota; kingdom Metazoa; phylum Chordata; class Amphibia; order Anura; family Pelobatidae; genus Pelobates; species Pelobates fuscus. The sequence goes on from NC_086327.1 coordinate 16,751,666, forward strand.
AGCTCACAGGTCTACAGGTCTATAATTTCCAGGCAAGGATTTTTAACCCTTTTTAAAAATAGGAACATCTGCCTTCCTCCAATACTCCGGTACCTGAGACAAAAGAATCTTGAAAGATTAAATACAGAGGTTTACTTATTTCCCCACTTAGCTCCTTAAGTACTCGTGGGTGAATACCGTCAAGCCCCGGAGCTTTATTTACATTAATTTTCTTTAACCATATCTCAAGCCATCACATTACAAGTTATCTGCAAGTTTTTTGCAGCAATCATTTGCATATCTCTTGCCATAGGATCCTCAATATATACTGAAGAAAAAGTTATATAAAATGTCTGCCTTTTCCTGGTCTTCATTAGCTAACAGACCCATTTCTGTTTGTAGCTACACTTTCATTTTTTTTTTTTTTTTTTAGAATTGATGTACTTGAAAAAAAATATTTGGGGTTGGTTTTGCATTCTTTGGCTATCAATTTCTCATTTTCTAGTTTAGCCACTTTAATTGCCTTTTTGTGAGCGTTATTGGCTTCCTTATATCTTGTACAGGATGCCTCTGATTTGTCCGATTTAAATGCTTTTCAATCTCTTGTTTTACTTCTCTACTAAGCCACATCGATTTCAATTTGTTTATTTCATATTTATTGCCCAATGGTACATACTGAGAAATTTACCTATCTAATATTATTTTAAATAGTTTCCATTTATTCTCAGTGTTTTTTTTCACTAAGGAGTTTATGCCAGTCAATATTTTGTAGAGATGCCCTAATCTTATTGAAATCGGCTTTTTAAAAATTCTACATTTTATTATACGCCACGTACTTTTGCTTTTTTGCTTTTAAAAAATTACCATATTGTGATCACTATTTCTCAAATGCTCCCCTACTTGAATGTTGGTCAAAAGATCAACATTGTTTGTTATAACGAGATCCAGACAAGCATCCTTTCTAGTAGGTGCTTGTACCAGTTGTGATATGAAGTTGTGATTTAACACATTCAAAAACCTGATTCCCCTTACTGAAGTACTAGTCCCTCTATCCCAATTTATGTCCAGGTAATTAAAATCTCCAATAATTAACGTGTTACCCCGATTTGCAGCTTTCACAATTTGCTGTTCTTCTTCATTAATATTTACATTAGGTGGTTTATAACATATCCCAAATAATAGCTGATTTCCATTTGTTTGCTCCAAGCAGATATCTACCCATAAAGCTTCCACATTTTCCTCGTCACACTCCACATGCCTAAGATTTGACTTTAACTCATGGTTGACATACAAACATACCCCACCACCCTTCTTGGTTTTTACTATCCTTCCTAAAAAATGTGTACACATTTAAGGTAACTGCCCAGTCATGTGTCTTATCCCACATTGTTTTTGTTATGCCTATTATATCATATTGTTTAGTGTATGTGATTGCCTCTAGTTCCCCAATTTTGTTAAAGTCATTTGTACTTTTTGTGAAATTTTATCAATATTACATACCTCATCTCCACCCCCTTTATACTGAGCTAAATCATATCTCCATTTTCTAGATTGCTTTGACCCTCCCCCCTACTCCTAGTTTAAAATCATATGCCCCAGCACAGCAGACCCTCTTCCGTTTAGGTGCAATCCATCATGACTATACAGGTTGTACCCAAGCGAAAAATCCACCCAGTGCTCTAAAAAAAAACCAAAAAAACTATTTTCTGCACCAAGACTTCAGCCACGCATTGACCTCTCTAATCTCCCGCTGCCTTTCTGCTGTAGCGCGCGGCACAGGTAATATTTCTGAAAATATTACCTTGGAGGTCCTTTTCTTTAGCTTACTTCCTAGATCCCTGAACTCATTCTTTAGGACCTTCCATTTACCTCTGACTTTGTCATTGGTACCAATATGGACCATCACAGCTGGGTCAACCCCAGCCCCTCCCTAATATCCCTCCACTCTGTCAGCAACATGCCGGACCCAAGCACCTGGGAGACAGCAATCTGTCCTGTTGAGACGATCAGAGTGGCAGATAATAGAGTCCCCTACCACCACAACCTGTCTAGTCTTCCTTACACTCTCAACCCCACCCGTACTAGAGGGGCTGTTCCCACGGCTGTTAGAAGGAACAGCTTCCTGCAGCACAGTTACTCCTGAGTTGATGCTCCCAACATCTTCACTCAAACAGGCAAATCTGTTAGGCTGCACAAGATCAAGACTAGCTAAACCTTTCCTCTTCTCTCTCCCCTGCTTCCTCGCCCCACTGTTACCCAGCTATGTGCCTGCTCACCAACTGTCTCAACTCCTCCCACTCCGCTACCTGCAGACTCCTCTCAAGATTGTCAATCTCCCTGAGTGTTGCAATTTGTCTCTCCAGATCTCCAATCTGAGCTTCCAGAAAAGCCACTCACTCACATCCACCACAGAGGTATGGACCCTGGACAGATTCATCCAGGCATGCATATATGCAGCATGATGTACACTGAGTAAAACTTGCAATCTTGCTAGCACTCATCACCAGTTACCAAAAGCACAAGTGAGCAAAACAAAACATGTACCCTCTTGGTTTAAAAACTCCTGTTGTTTCAACTCCTACTTAAAAGAGACAGCTTTAAATAGTCTACTTCCAAGCAAACTCCAGTGAGCATTTTTAAATACATGCAGTTAATTATTCCCAATTCTGGAAAGAGGGACCCTTGTTGCAGGTCACTTACGCCTGTGGGAGAGAATCACTAGTGATTGTCTTCTAGCCAATCAAATGCTTCTCATATAGAAACATTTAGAGCCATTGTATACGCAGAGGCATTACCAAGCTGCGCCAGCAATGGTTCTCATAGATAAACATAGAATCCATAATTTCTCTGAGAATCCTTCTGTCTGTTTTGAGTAGGGAAATCACCCTCCTAGCTCACTGCCTGACACCCGGGAGGACGAAAGCTAGGAGCTTTATTAAAATGCAGATTTCTCTCATAAAATAAGAAAGAGAGAACATTATGTTCGAGTGCTTACATTCAACTATTTCGTAATGCACCCATGTGTACTACTTCAATTTGCACTTGACATTGCTGTTATTATAAAAATAATGTCCTTTCTGTAACCTATATATCGTGTTACACTTTACACAAATATTTACCCGGGATGCTGATATTGATGATGCTATAGCTGGTTCCATGCTCGTTTTTTGCTGAGATATTGTAGATACCAGTTTCCCTTTGTGATATGTTTCTCAGATGAAGGATCAATTCCCGGCCACTTATAATGCTTGCAAATGTATCTGCTGCCTTCATAATGGTCATATTAGCAGGTGGGTTACTGTCTACCGAGCATCGAAGAATCACAGAACTGCCTTCCTTCACAGTCACATAAGATACATTACTGACTTGATTTTCTACTAAGGAGATACATGAAAGTAGAGATGATAATTAAAAAAACAGAATAATATAAAGGGATATGCATTGAGAAGGAGATATCTATATTGTGAATGATACATAATATAATATATGAAAACATATATACAGGGTACAATAATATGCTTTTTGTTGTATTTAAAATACAAGGTGCTTCCAGAATTATCAACCACCCAAACACATTTAAGACTCCTGATCATGGGTATGGGGAAATAGGGGGGTACAGATTTGGAGCACCGATACCAAGGTCATTTTGAGTTGGGTATGAGATGGGACAGATACAGTTTCAGTTCAGTGTTTTCCATATCACAAAATTGAAATGCATGAACTAGTAACTCATGTTGTAAAACTCTGTGTGCCACAAGAACAGACAAATCGATTGTTTTATGTCACTTGTATTAAAATGTTATGTAAATTTATCATTGATACATTTCCATGCAGAGTTCTAAATACTCCTGAAGAAAAAAGAAGAGGAGGAACACTGCCGTGAATAAAGTAATTAAAACATAACTTTTAATAGTGAAAAATACGATAGTGATAGCCATGCAAAAGATTACTCTCAATAGACCTCAATGTACAGAGAGGGAATAAGGAAAGATAATGTGTGAAGTTTAAAACAGTATTAAATGAATTGACATCAGTTAGACTGTCAAAATAGACCGATATAATGGGAGTTTAAATGTCCAGCTCTAAGCGGAGAATACTGGGACTGTAGAATAAATTTGAGCAGATCACTAAACAATGTAGCAGGAAAAGATTACTATCAAATGTTGCAATATGGCAATTGTTACAGCCTGATAGACATCAGAGCGTGTGGTACCACACAGCAGAAGTAGAACATTTTATCTGATCTGTCTCTTATTTCCAAACATTTCCTTGCTTTATAGGAAATGTGAGAAAGTCTGTTACATGCTCTTCAGCAGATTGCAAGATGAAGTAAACGGTTATACTATTTAGTAGTGATGTACCGAACTGTCCGCTGGCGAACAGTTCCCGGCGAAATTAGCGTGTTCGCGTTCGCCGCGGCGGGCGGACACATGCGCAGTTCGATCCGCCCCCTATTCATCATCATTGGGCAAACTTTGACCCTGTGCCTCTCGGTCAGCAGACACATTCCAGCCAATCAGCAGCACTCCCTCCCTTCCACACCCTCCAACCTCCCTCCCAGCATCCATTTTCGATTCATTCGGAAGATGCATGCTTCCACATCAACGGCACCCCCCCAGCTCCCCAGGTACTATTCCACATCCCGGATACGGCAGTGTCACGCCGTCTTGGGTTTGACTTGCTTGAAAGCAGAGAGTCACACCGGACAAGCACTCCTGTCCGCCCTGAACGCACAGGTGTAAAAGTGGCTGACTCCGCAGCAACTGGATATCGGCAAAGTGGTGTGTGACAACGGCAAAAATTTGATAGCGGCATTGAAGTTGGGCAAGTTGACACATGTGCTGTGCATGGCACATGTGTGTAATCTAATCGTACAACGCTTTGTGCATAAGTACACAGGCTTACAGGACGTCCTGAAGCAGGCCAGGAAGGTGTGTGGCCATTTCAGGCGTTCCTACACGGCCATGGCTCACTTTGCCGATATCCAGCGGCGAAACAACATGCCAGTGAGGCGCTTGATTTGCGACAGCCCTACACGTTGGAATTCAACACTCCTAATGTTCGACCGCCTGCTCCAACAAGAAAAAGCTGTTAATGAATATTTGTATGACCGGGGTGCTAGGACAGCCTCTGGGGAGCTGGGATTTTTTTTGCCACGTTACTGGACGCTCATGCGCAATGCCTGTAGGCTCATGCGTCCTTTTGAGGAGGTGACAAACCTAGTCAGTCGCACCGAAGGCACCATCAGCGACATCATACCATTTGTTTTCTTCATGGAGCGTGCCCTGCGAAGAGTGCTGGATCAGGCTGTAGATGAGCGTGAAGAGGAAGAGGAAGAGTTGTGGTCACCATCACCACCAGAAACAGCCTTATCAGCATCGCTTGCTGGACCTGCGGCAACGCTGGAAGAGGATTGTGAGGAAGAGGAGTCAGAGGAGGATTGTAGCTTTGAGGAGGAGGAGGAGGAGCAAGACCAAACACAACAGGCATCCCAGGGTGCTCGTTGTCACCTATCTGGTACCCGTGGTGTTGTACGTGGCTGGGGGGAAGAACATACCTTCAATGACATCAGTGAGGAGGAGGAACGGGAAATGAGTAGCTCGGCATCCAACCTTGTGCAAATGGGGTCTTTCATGCTGTCCTGCCTGTTGAGGGACCCTTGTATAAAAAGGCTGAAGGAGAACGACCTGTACTGGGTGTCCACGCTACTAGACCCCCGGTATAAGCAGAAAGTGGCGGAAATGTTACCCAATTACAACAAGTCGGAAAGGATGCAGCATTTGCAAAATAAATTAAAAAGTATGCTTTACACAGCGTATAAGGGTGATGTCACAGCACAACGGGAATCTAACAGGGGGAGAGGTGGAAGTCATCCTCCTCCTCCTCCTCCCACGACCACGCCGGCAAGGACAGGACGCTTTAAAGACGTGTTGTTGATGGAGGACATGCGGACCTTTTTAAGTCCTATGCATCGCCACAGCCCTTCAGAGAGCGACTCGACCGACAGGTAGCAGACTACCTCGCCTTAACTGCAGATATCGACACTCTGAGGAGCGATGAACCCCTTGACTACTGGGTGTGCAGGCTTGACCTGTGGCCTGAGCTATCCCAATTTGCGATAGAACTTCTGGCCTGCCCCGCTTCAAGTGTCCTGTCAGAAAGGACCTTCAGTGCAGCAGGAGGTATTGTCACTGAGAAGAGAAGTCGCCTAGGTCAAAAAAGTCTAGATTACCTCACCTTTATTAAGATGAATGAGGGATGGATCCCGAAGGGACTGACACTGGGCGATACATTCGATTAAAAAAGGCCTGATGAGATGAGCTGCCTTGGGCTAAAAATGGTCCACACGCTGCTGTATTTTAGCTCTGAATGACGTTTGACTTGCGTGACTTATCCGCCACCAACTAGGGTTCAAGCCGCCATGTTTTAGGGCACTTTCTGCCTGTGAAACAAACATCAATTTTTCTGGCCGCTGCTACAGCAGCGGCTGCAACAATACCAAATTTTTCAGGCATGTGTACATGCCTAATTTTTAGGCCCACTGGTGCAGCACTGTGGCTTCAAAAACCAAACCAAAAATTAAAATCCTCCAAGATGGCACCAATATACCAGTGGTCTAAGCATCTTCCCACCTTGGCCTAAAAAGGGGAGGTGATTCAACAATTAAAAATCTCTGCCATTTACACGTCCACTGATAGGAGACGCGGAAGGTATTAAACTGATATGAACAATACTCCACTCCTATCAGTAGGTCCGTCTCATTGTGATTTATGCCCCCCACCCACCGCGCAGGGATGGGGGCCGGGGGGGAGGAAAGTAGGCCCCCCCATTGTGATTTATGCCCCCCACCCACCGCGCAGGGATGGGGGCCGGGGGGGAGGAAAGTAGGCCCCCCCATTGTGATTTATGCCCCCCACCCACCGCGCAGGGGTGGGGGCCGAGGGGGGGAGGACAGTAGGTCACCCCATTGTGATTTATGGCCCCCACCCACCGCACAGGGGTTGGGGAGGACAGTAGCTCCCCCCAGTGTGTATCAGGGGCTTTGAGGACAGGTGTCAATCCATACCTGCCAAGTGACCCTATGTAGGGGGAACAGTCTCTATTCTGCTCTGTGTCAGTGTGTATCATGGTCTCTGTGGACGGTGAACAGTCTCTATTCTGCTCTGTGTCAGTGTGTATCATGGTCTCTGTGGACAGGGAACAGTCTCTATTCTGCTCTGTGTCAGTGTGTATCAGGGGTTTTGAGGACAGGTGTCAATCCATATCTGCCAAGTGACCCTATGTAGGGGGAACAGTCCCTATTCTGCTCTGTGTCAGTGTGTATCAGGGGTTTTGAGGACAGGTGTCAATCCATATCTGCCAAGTGACCCTATGTAGGAGGAACAGTCCCTATTCTGCTCTGTGTCAGTGTGTATCAGGGATCATTAGGATAGGTGTCAATCCATATCTGCCAAGTGACCCTATGTAGGGGGAACAGTCTCTATTCTGCTCTGTGTCAGTGTGTATCAGGAGTTTTGAGGACAGGTGTCAATCCATATCTGCCAAGTGACCCTATGTAGGGGGAACAGTCTCTATTCTGCTCTGTGTCAGTGTGTATCAGGGATCATTGGGATAGGTGTCAATCCATATCTGCCAAGTGACCCTATGTAGGGGGAACAGTCCCTATTCTGCTCTGTGTCAGTGTGTATCATGGTCTCTGTGGACAGGGAACAGTCTCTATTCTGCTCTGTGTCAGTGTGTATCAGGGGTTTTGAGGACAGGTGTCAATCCATATCTGCCAAGTGACCCTATGTAGGGGGAACAGTCCCTATTCTGCTCTGTGTCAGTGTGTATCATGGTCTCTGTGGACGGTGAACAGTCTCTATTCTGCTCTGTGTCAGTGTGTATCATGGTCTCTGTGGACAGGGAACAGTCTCTATTCTGCTCTGTGTCAGTGTGTATCAGGGGTTTTGAGGACAGGTGTCAATCCATATCTGCCAAGTGACCCTATGTAGGGGGAACAGTCTCTATTCTGCTCTGTGTCAGTGTGTATCAGGGCTGGGCTTTGAGGACAGGTTTCAATGTTAGGTGATTTCTGCCCTTTATGGATTAAAAGCAGACTCTGCATCAACTGTGCAATTTTCCATGGGAGTTTTGCCATGGATCCCCCTCTGGCATGCCACAGTCCAGGTGTTAGTCCCCTTGAAACAACTTTTCCATCACTATTGTGGCCAGAAAGAGTCCCTGTTGTTTTTAAAATTCGCCTGCCCATTGAAGTCATTTGCGGAAGTTCGCGTTCGCCGTTTGCGAACCGAAAATTTCGGGTTCGCGACAACACTACTATTTAGATCACCTCAGCCTTAGCCTTCCGTCCCTTTGCTATTTATTTTCTAACTTTGGGACTTTACTGATATTGTATAGTTATCTAAGATTTCGGGTGATTTGGGCTGCGGGATTCTAGTTAATTGCTGCCTGCAAAGAAAGGCAAGCGCGGACATAGCGCATAGAGATTGGGAATCAATGCAGATAATCTCTCCTTTACTAATATCACACTTTGCAGGGTTTTCTCGTCTGTTAGCTAGCTAGCTTAGCACTTTATATTGGAGACAGGTGCCCCTGAAGGCACAGGTATACTTTGATAATATCTAATCTCTACACTTTTCTTTCTAATCTGCTTAGTTACTACAGCTAGTTCCTCTACTTGATAGGAGCCCCTGAAGGCACAGAGATGTATACATTTCTCTAGAGTCACTCACTACGAACTTGAGCTCTGCATTTGTTAAAATTATTTGGCAAAAGGTGCCCTTGAAGGCACAGATATATATATATATACTGATATAATAATTTTTCTTTTGACAATCCAATTTGTATTCTTCTCTCTCTAATCCGTTTTTTCATTAACATATGCAGATATAGTTAGTGCCCCTGTAGGCACAGATATATATTTCTGTAGAGTCACTTATTACTAACTTAAACTCTGTATTTGTTTAACCCCTTAAGGACACATGACATGTGTGACATGTCATGATTCCCTTTTATTCCAGACGTTTGGTCCTTGAGGGGTTAAATCATCTGGCGAAAATTATATCGAAATAGTACAGTAGATGTTTATTCATATATAACCTTTTACTTCATCTTGCAATCTGCTGAACAGCATGTAACAGACTTTCTCACACTTCCTATAAAGCAAGGAAATGTTTGGAAATAAGAGACCGATCAGATAAAATGTCCTACTTCTGTCTAAGCTTTACCTATACTTACAGGCACATCACAGTGTGTTCTGTTTAATTTACGTGGGTGTATTGACACTCTGCTGTGTGGTACCACACGCTCTGATGTCTATCAGGCTGTAACAATTGCCATATTGTAACATTTGATAGTAATCGTTTCCTGCTACATTGTTTAGTGATCTGCCCAAATTTATTCTGCAGTCCCAGTATTCTCCGCTTAGAGCTGGACATTTAAACTCCCATTATATCGGTCTATTTTGACAGTCTAACTGATGTCAATTCATTTAATACTGTTTTAAACTTCACACATTATCTCTCCTTATTCCCTCTCTGTACATTGAGGTCTATTGAGAGTAATCTTTTGCATGGCTATCACTATCGTATTTTTCACTATTAAAAGTTTTGTTTTAATTACTTTATTCACGGCAGTGTTCCTCCTCTTTTTTTCTCTTCATATTCTATTTAGGGTTAACCCCTTCACTGCCCTACCAATTTACCATCCAGCACATATGTATGGGCACAGCAGGGGTACATATGTAAACAAGTTTTAAACTGTAAGTTCATTATTAGCATTTACTGAAGTGAGGGGGAAGAGGAATTGGGACTATAATAAGTGTGAGAGTTCCTCTTTTAATGTTGTTTTCTAAATTAAAGAATTGCTTAAATTGGGTGGAGAAGTGAATATTTCTATTTATTTTTCCTCAATAACATAACTTGCATTAGAAACCAGAGATAAATAGAAAAGCTCAATAAATTAAAAAAAAAAAAAAAAAAAAAAAAATAATTATAGATTGCTGTTCAGGGATACATAATAGATTTTAATTATGAAATTATTACAATTATGTTAAAAACTGATTGTTATGGGAAGTAATGCAGCCTTCCAAAACTATCATGAACTCTTTAGAGTATATAGAATGCAACAGACAAAATAAAACATGACAATGTGGTGTAGAAACAGCAGTTATACCATGCTACTTGGTCATAATTATCATTGCGAGAAAATGGAAACCTGTTTGATGTTTACACCGGATGATGTGCTGCTATGTTAGTATAATTGCAGATTATAAGAGCAGTACCTGATATCTGAGTGGTGATTGTCGGAGGATCTGGAAAAGTAAATTAAAGTAAAGTAAGTAAAATAATAGTTACTCTTTGCTATTACCACCACATGAACATGAAAAAAACACACAATTATGGGGTGGTAATTTTTTTTTAATTTTGGACAGTGTTTGTCCCTTTAATATGGGGTTGTAGATTTCTAATACCATCTAAAAAGATGTTTTTAATTCAAATTACTACAATAATTCATAAATTCATAAATCAATTCAGTGTGACTAAAAATCCTTTACTAAGCCTCCTCATTATAGTAAAATATAACCTACTAAATAACTTAGAGAAGCACCCAGTTCTGAGTATAGTAAGAATAGTTTGCTTAAAACAAATCAAAATAAAATTTCCAGCATTAAGAAAAATGCATGAAAAAAACAAACAAACAAAAACAGAATTTAAAAGGCTAAGCGTGCATGTAAGTACTCAGAGCCCACAAGGGGAGGGGTAAAGGAAGGGATGGAATAGAGTGGGAGGGAATAGAGCAGGAGGGAAGGTGGGGATCAACAAAAATAACTAATAGTATCGGTAGGAGATGGGATTCCCTCTCTGTGGGTGGCTGGGAGGGAACACAAGAGCTCCTCCTATACAAACTCTACCTGTCGGCAGTTTACAGTGCGAGCTACTGACAGATGTAAATTATGCACAGAATTGACAATAGGCAACCAGGAACAAAGTTACATTTGCTGGGGATGCCAATTGCCCCCAGAACACCATTATAAATGTTTTTGCATGTGCAGCATTTAAACCTGAAACACTGCACATCCAGAGGTGGTTTGAGTAACCCTTTAAACTTACAGCAATTTGGTTGATTGGAACCTATACCCAGCTGAGTGATTTCATTCTTTTATAAATGCTATTTTAGTAGCAATATTATTTTATATCTTCAATATTTGGTTTACTTACCAAACCATTTTTCTGGAGTTTACCATGGAATGGCTTTGAGAGTTTGATAATGTTCTCAACAATGCTATTTTGGCTTTAAATGTACCATGCCATGGTTAACTTCCAGTGAACCCCAGTTTAGTGGAAAACCTTGAAAGGTATTGTATTATTAGTTTGTTATAGTGTGGATTAAATATCGTTTAGGTGATATTTTCTTAAAGAGGTTGGTTCCAAAACCATGGTCACAATATATATTCAGCTATGTTAATTATTTGCTTTTCTCCTGGAAGGAGGTCTATACGTTTTGTATTTGTTTCCATTGGTCGATACTTACATAACACAGCGATAGTGACAGCAGTACTGGCATTTCCATGTTCATTGGAAGCTACACAGTCGTATGTATCTGTATACTGACGTGATATGTTTGTTATGGTCAGTATATTATGTTTAGTTTTCTTTTCTTTTCCTCTCCACCAGGTCACATTAGCCGGGGGGTTACTGTCTACTGAACATCGTAGAGTCACATTGTCTCCTTCCTTCACAACCAGTGGTCTGTTATCATAAAATGCTTCTACAGAAACAGAGCACAAAGTACAAAGTGATATATTGGATGATCAGCTTACTGCACTGAGCACAATGTGCAATGATTAGGACTGGGTGACATTTAAGGTGGAAAGCACGCACAATGTTTTATTGACTGAACTACACAATACTAAGAATTCACCACGGAACTAAAGTTCAGTGTAAAAATAGCAAAACTAAAACATTTCTCCAACACAGGTTCTTTCCAACTTCTCTATTTTGGTGAAAGATATTCAATGTACTGGTTAATTCTTAAAGGACCACTATAGTGCCAGGAAAACAAACTTGTTTCCCTGGCACTATACAGGGAGTGCAGAATTATTAGGCAAGTTGTATTTTTGAGGATTAATTTTATTATTGAACAACAACCATGTTCTCAATGAACCCAAAAAACTCATTAATATCAAAGCTGAATATTTTTGGAAGTAGTTTTTAGTTTGTTTTTAGTTTTAGCTATTTTAGGGGGATATCTGTGTGTGCAGGTGACTATTACTGTGCATAATTATTAGGCAACTTAACAAAAAACAAATATATACCCATTTCAATTATTTATTTTTACCAGTGAAACCAATATAACATCTCAACATTCACAAATATACATTTTTGACATTCAAAAACAAAACAAAAACAAATTAGTGACCAATGTAGCCACCTTTCTTTGCAAGGACACTCAAAAGCCTGCCATCTATGGATTCTGTCAGTGTTTTGATCTGTTCACCATCAACATTGCGTGCAGAAGCAACCACAGCCTCCCAGACACTGTTCAGAGAGGTGTACTGTTTTCCCTCCTTGTAAATCTCACATTTGATGATGGACCACAGGTTCTCAATGGGGTTCAGATCAGGTGAACAAGGAGGCCATGTCATTAGATTTTCTTCTTTTATACCCTTTCTTGCCAGCCACGCTGTGGAGTACTTGGACGCGTGTGATGGAGCATTGTCCTGCATGAAAATCATGTTTTTCTTGAAGGATGCAGACTTCTTCCTGTACCACTGCTTGAAGAAGGTGTCTTCCAGAAACTGGCAGTAGGACTGGGAGTTGAGCTTGACTCCATCCTCAACCCGAAAAGGCCCCACAAGCTCATCTTTGATGATACCAGCCCAAACCAGTACTCCACCTCCACCTTGCTGGCGTCTGAGTCGGACTGGAGCTCTCTGCCCTTTACCAATCCAGCCACGGGCCCATCCATCTGGCCCATCAAGACTCACTCTCATTTCATCAGTCCATAAAACCTTAGAAAAATCAGTCTTGAGATATTTCTTGGTCCAGTCTTGACGTTTCAGCTTGTGTGTCTTGTTCAGTGGTGGTCGTCTTTCAGCCTTTCTTACCTTGGCCATGTCTCTGAGTATTGCACACCTTGTGCTTTTGGGCACGCCAGTGATGTTGCAGCTCTGAAATATGGCCAGACTGGTGGCAAGTGGCATCTTGGCAGCTGCACGCTTGACTTTTCTCAGTTCATGGGCAGTTATTTTGCGCCTTGGTTTTTACACACGCTTCTTGCGACCCTGTTGACTATTTTGAATGAAACGCTTGATTGTTCGATGATCACGCTTCAGAAGCTTTGCAATTTTAAGAGTGCTGCATCCCTCTGCAAGATATCTCACTATTTTTGACTTTTCTGAGCCTGTCAAGTCCTTCTTTTGACCCATTTTGCCAAAGGAAAGGAAGTTGCCTAATTATTATGCACACCTGATATAGGGTGTTGATGTCATTAGACCACACCCCTTCTCATTACAGAGATGCACATCACCTAATATGCTTAATTGGTAGTAGGCTTTCGAGCCTATACAGCTTGGAGTAAGACAACATGCATAAAGAGGATGATGTGGTCAAAATACTCATTTGCCTGATAATTCTGCACTCCCTGTAGTGCCCTGAGGGTGCCCCCACCCTCAGGGTCCCACTCCCGTGGCGCTGAAGGGGGAGGAAGGGGTTAATCCCTTACCTTTTTTCCAGCTCCGGGTTTCCTCAGCGCTGGGACTCTCCTCCCTCTTCTGATGTCATCGGCTGAATGTGCATGCGCGGCAAGAGCCGCGCGCGCATTCAGCCAGTCTCATAGGAAAGCATTCTCAATGCTTTCCTATGGACGCTGGCGTCTTCTCACTGTGAAAATCACAGTGATAAGCGCGGAAGCGCCTCTAGCGACTGTCAATGAGACAGCCACTAGAGGCTGTATTAACCCATAGGTAAACATAGCAGTTTCTCTGAAACTATGTTTACAGGAGAAAGGGTTAATCCTAGATGGACCTGGCACCCAGACCACTTCATTGAGCTGAAGTGGTCTGGGTGCCTATAGTGGTCCTCTAACAATAGACAGTGTAATGTATAACTTTGATTGTACATACTTTCATTGTCCGAAAGACAAATAACTCTAGCACTTGATTTGAGGTTTTTAGGATATTTTGGAATATTATTGTCTCCACTTTTGCTAGAGGGACAAGGTATTCCTCTGGCACTGTAACCATATGAGGGGAAAGGACACTGAACAAACCATAATGCTCCCTACTTATAACATCATACAGGAGATGAGAATTGGGAGACAATAGCTTAGATTCTGTGTGGGTGATAGAGGGTCTTGGGGATCACCCCAAATCTCTCACCCAAGGCAATCTGGTGTAGCGTATAGATATGTTTCACACTCTAATAAATATAAGAAAAACAAAACATATGTTAAAAGAGTAGGTTATCCTATTCTACTGATAGATTCCCTAATGATAATATAAACCCTGTTACACATCCTATCCTTATATTGGGAAGGGATGCATGGGATCTGTGTGACTGCACATTTTATTATTGGAGTAAGGCTGTTTGGTAGCTGGTCAATGGGCTCCTGCTCATTTTTCAAATCAAATGTTTTATACTTGTAATAACTTGATTAGAAAAAATGCAAAAATAAGAATTAATCAATACCTGAAGATTTGTCAGAGATAAACGGGGGATCTGTTAAAAAAAAAAAAAAATACAGAATGTGTTAAATAAAGGATAAGAGAAAACAAATGTGTCTTTTTATAGAATTGTATATCTGCTACACTCAGTATAATGTATTGGCTTGAAATTTCACACTTCAGACCTATTCACTGAAAGTTAATTTAAATATTGTTTTAATTTTGCTGTGTGGTGTGTTCAATAGGTGAATACATCTTGGTGGATATTTATTAAAGGGGATATGGTTGCAAAGTCTGTATCAACAATAAAATCACACTGTCCACCTGGTTGTTGATGACAGGGCTGAACTCCCTTACCTCAAAAATGTATAAAAATGTATTTTTTTTCATTTATTTGGCAACATGACATTTACTCCTTAAAGCCTCATTAACCTTCATTTATACTCCAATAATGATTAGCAGCCTGTAGAGGAATAGATTTATCTAGCAGTAATTTAATGTCTATTTTAATTATCTCAATATGAGACTGCTCAGAATGGGTACATACTCACAGAACTCCATAACTTGCCCTTGGTTAGTCACCACTCCCTTATGCTATTACCGAGATAACATATCTGACTTATCCCACCGATAAGGGCTGTTGAGATTTTAAATTGTATATATTTTTAAGTGCAAGAGAGATACAGCAACCTGGGCGATCATTTCAGACTTCTCTGGGCCTCGTCAGTGAAGCAAGGTTCACGTCTGGATTAACCTTTTAACATGGAAAGACCTTAAACAAATGCATTGAAGCAAAATGAGAATTTTGAGAATAGGCAAAAACTTAGAAAACTCAATAGCTTACACTTTGGCACTGGGACAGGTCTCAAAAGGGGTTTTGCTCACTTTTGCTATTAAAGAGAGACCCTATGTCTTTTATATAACAGACTGATGCCATTTATAGGGTAATCAAGATCTGAAATGCCCATAGGGTAATCAAGATCTGAAATGCCTGTTTGTAGAGGTCTCATATAAGGTCAAGCTATGGTGTTTTCTGACATTTTGCTCAATCTTAAAGTTGTTCTCTGTTTTTTTTCTCTAAAAGCATTTGCTTAGAGTCTCCATCAGTTAAAAAGGTAATCCAGACATGGACTCCATACTAACTGTGATTAAAGGGGTATCACCGTACCACACTGCCAAGGCCCCAAAAAAGGATGAAATGGTCTTCTGAAGTTATTGTATCATTCGTGTCTTTTGGACTGGATCAAAATAGAAGAAAGGTACAGGCACTCCAAGGTACAAACCAGGCAATTTTATTGAACCCACTCCATCACAACGTTTCGACCTACAGGGTCTTTGTCAAACTAGGTGTAGGTCGAAACGTTGTGATGGAGTGGGTTCAATAAAATTGCCTGGTTTGTACTTTGGAGTCCCTGGACCTTTCTTCTATTTTGTTACTCAGCATTTGGTCTCTAGTACTGAGACTGTCAGAGTTGCACCAAGCTACATACTACTTAAAGGGACAGAGTGCAGTTCCACACCCTACCATAACTACTTTTGAACTGGATCAGTCTGATATTCAAATGACATAGGTTATCTTTGTAGTGTAAAAAAGTAGAATGAGGTCTTGGTGGGGACTAACTGAAGGCAAGGTATTGAGTTTTCTTAAAATCTGCCCTTTTTTTGAATGATTTTAATTGTTCATGGTCCTTGAGGAAGTTCTATACGAACGAAACGTGAAGAACCATTGTTTCTGTTTGTTTTTTTAATTTGAAACCTAATTTTATATAAGTTTTAAATCAATAAATTACATTTTTTGATACAGCTACCTGGATTTCACTTATTACGTCCTGAAAGTAACATTGAAAGGGAAGAGAGTGTGATCATCCCCCCCAACAGACATCGAGGGAGGCACCCTTGAGGCAAATTAATACACCACTATCTCGTGAGTGCTACCACTAATGAGTGTCATTGATTATTGTATCTGACAATATTACACTATTTATTGTTTATGTATTCCCCTTTAGGAAATGACAGCTGTATCCCTAAAATCTTGTATATACATGTTTGCCAGCATTATGGCTGTAAGAGCACCACATTTGGAGTGCTGAAGGTTACCTATCTCTGCCATAAACCAACAAGTAATCAGTGTAGTGAAAGTAGACTAATAAAACAAATAAAATAAAGATATGAGTTACAAATCCCCCATTGGTGTTAATGGGTGTTCTCCACAAAGTCATACAATGGCTGACACAGAAGGGATACATTTTGCCAATAGAGCCACAAATCTAGAGATGGTAAACTCAATCAAACATAAAATAGTTATATGTCAAAATAAATTGGACATATAATTAAAAAAACAGCAACAATACATGTGAATAATTAGAACAAATAGTAAGAAAATACTGAATTGAATACAAACACAAATCATTTAGCATGCTGAAATACATTTAAACAATATCAAAAATAATTGCCATTCCAAGCAAAATCATCAGATTGTATGAGAACAGAAAACTAAAGGAACCCATAAGGTATGATGAATGATTCCACTCAGTATAAAAGTTTCTTAAAGGGACACTATGTCACCAAAACAACAGTAGCTCAATAAAGCAGTTTTGGTATATAGATCATGCCCCTGCATTATTATTGAACAGTTCTCTGCCATTTAAGAGTTAAATCACATTATACAGCCCTGGTCACACCTCCCTGCATGTGACTTGCACAGTCTTCCTTGGGAAGTGTGGCTAGGGCTAGATAAACAAAATCAAAAGTAATTTAGCTCCTAAATGCAGAAAATTGAGCAGTGAGCTTTCAGAGGCATGATCTACACCAAAACAGCTTCATTCAGCTAACGTTGTTTTGTTGACTATAGTTTCCCTTTAACAAAGGATTCAATACCAGTGACAGGTCTAACTGGTGGGTTCCTGGTCACTTTTAAAGAATTCAGTCAATGTTAATGAGTAAACTCAAATCACATACTTCATCTATAAAGTATAATGCCAAAAACTGGGAGATTTCATTCAATTCATATCCCACTGATTGTAAATTCCCTGCATTGAACCAGAGGATAACATTTTCAAGTAGCAAGCCTTCGGTGAAGGTCCATAATCTCCTTACCCATAGTAAATACTTCATATAGTGCAAATGAGATGGCAGACAGTAATTTACTCAGTATGAACCAGCATTCATAAAGGGAAACAATAGGGTTATTCTGTAACTATGTATTCAGACACTGTGCACAATGAGACATATACTTACACTGAACATCTAGGGTAACGGATGTTTGGGTAGAATTACCCACCGCTGGGAAAGTCACATTGCAGGTTATCGCTGTTTGATGATCATTTTGAGAAAGGGTAAAAGTGATTGTTGATTCTTTGCATTGAGAGATTCTAGTTCTCTTCTCCCCACATATAATCAATGGATCAGATTTTGTCCTGTCTTCCTTTTCCAGTCTTCCCCATCTGATTTCTGTAGCTGTCCCAGAGCAGTTCCCAGTATCAGGAGGTTTACATGTCAGGGTCACCTCGTTACCTGCCACCAGTTTCTCTGGGAGGATAATCTGTGGCTTTTCTGTGAGATCTACCAATGACAATAAATGGTTAATAGAGTTTAGGATTTTTAATAAAAATGCTTTATTTATAGTAATAGTTTTTGCGTTGCAATGAATAAACATAAAGGTATTAAACACAATAAGCGAAACATTGCATGAAGCCAACAGTGGTCATATAAGTGTCTGATTGTCGGAACCATTAGAGGGTGGTGGTCGTACCTAAGGACGATATGTCTCGATTTGGGCGTTTGGATAGGTTTTTACCTGCTCGTCACCCCACTATCTGTGGCACACCTGTGGGGCCTGCAGTAGGCCCAGAGTCGGGGGCTGTAGGGTTGGTTGGTCGGTCAGTCGGGTTGCAAAATGCGTTGGTAGGTTACTGAGTCTAGGGTCACTTGGTCTGAAGTGGTTAGTTGAACCTGGTATGCAGGGCCGCCATCAGGGGGTGACAACCATAACGGTTGTCACGGGCCCGGCGGCCCTGGGGGGCCCGGCCGCCCAGACCCCATGTGTAGCGCACGCTGATGGGGCCCATCGGGTGGCCCTCTCACTTAGGGCCACCCGATGGTCCCTGTATGTTCAGGGGCCCGGTCAGCGCTGCGGCCGTGCAATAGCGCGACCGGGCCCTTTAAAAAAATCTAAGCCGCAAAGTACTGCTGGGAGGAAGTGCCCGTCACTTCCTCCTAGCTCCCTCACCTCCCCTCAGCGCCGCGTGGGAGGGAAGAAAGACAACCGCCGCTGGAGCCACGCCGACTCTCATCAGTCACAGCCTTCCACCTGCAAAAAAAGGTAAGAAAAGTTAGCTGTATTTGTGTATGTTAGTATGTATGTATGTATGTCAGTATGTCTGTGTGTATGTCAGAATGTCAGTATGTCTGTATGTTTGTCAGTATGTCTGTGTGTATGTCAGAATGTCTGTGTGTATGTCAGAATGTAAGTATGTCTGTGTGTATGTCAGTATGTATGTATGTATGTATGTATGTATATATGTATGTATTCCAGTATGAATAAATGTATGTCTGTGTGTATGTATGTAATGTCGATGTATGTATGTGTAAGTCCTCATGCATGTGTGTCTGTATGTATGTTAGTATGTGTCTATCTGTCACTATGTATGCCTGTGTGTCTGTATATGTGTGTATGTCTCAGTATGTGTGTGCCAGTACGTATGCCTATATGCGTGTATTTCTGTTTCAGTATGTGTGTCTGTTAGTATATATATTTGTGTGTGTGTGTGTCCTTTTGTATCAGTGTGTGTTTTTGTGTCTGTGTGTGTATTCCTGTGGGCAGGATTTGTAGGCGGACCCTGTGGGCGGGATTGGAGGCGGGCCCCAGGGGGCCCAGACCCTGAGCTGAGTTAGGGGCCCCAAAATTTCTGGTGGCGGCCCTGCTGGTATGCACTAATTTAGCCCACAAAATGGGGTACCCTCAGGTCCTTACTGTCTTAATATGTGATGCCAATGATTATTCATTTAATTGCATAGGCCAGGCCCATGTGGCCACAGAAAAAGTTGATAATATCCTAATCTGAAAAATGTAGGGTTTACAGGGGCCTGTGCAGTTCACGCGGTGCGGGTCGCACACATATCTGTGATGTGGGTGCAATCCGTGGCGCCACCAATGCATCTGAAGCAATCATTCAGTTCCCCTTATGGTAACTAGGTCCCCTACCCCCACAACTATTTATGGATACAACCACGTCTCCTATAGGTTTGGCACCATTCTCTCTGTCAGTATCAGTATTTAGATCATACTCCTGTATATAGTTTTTGTTCTTCATCTGCTTGTAATTTTTTCTTATGGTCCTTTATCACCACTCTGCCACATCCCAACTATCATGGCGTTCCATATGGGGGCTGTAATTATCGTGGAAACTCTACCACAAGCCCAATATGGCCCAGGTTACCCTACTGTCACTAAATGTAAGAGGCCTTAATACCCCAGAAATTTGTTCCATGTTGACACAAGAATTAGACAGGTAAAAAACAGATATTATGTTTATCCAAGATACCCAATATAGGGTAGAATTCCAACCAAGACTCAGATCCAAATATATTCACCAGACAGAAACAAAAACCTCCAGGTGTTAGCAGACATTAAAAAAAAAAAATAGAATGGTGCAAAAAAATGATTAAAATAGGTGTTACCATACAATTTAAAAGCAACAATGTAAGTGCAACAACCTACAAGGAACTCTGATAACGTAGATCCCCAAAACGAACAAAAACAAAAAGTGTAGGTGCGCAAACAATTATAAAATAAAGTAAAATGACAGTGCAAACGAAATTCCAAAATACCCCCAAAAAATAAAAAAATAAATGTGAAAAAAGCCCACACTTATTAGTAACACAGAAGGATATAATATGTGCACTCTCTTGGATTGGTATGCCACAAAAACTAAAATATATAAGCACAAAGAAGGACCTAGTGCAATACAGTCTGAATTAAATAAATACTGTGCAACTCTACAAGAAGTACACTCACAATTGTGGAGTGGTTGTAGTACCACTCCAGACTATCAGGCACAGGGAGAATCAGACCCTTGGGTACGTTGGATCCTAACGTTGGTAATGTAGATTCACCACCAGCCGAAAGTTAAAAGGTGAAAAAAACGTTATTTTAAAAAAATTTGACTTTAAAACCGAAAGTAAAACGTCACTGTATCAGGAGCACACCAAAAGAGTCCTGGATATTGCAAAATATACAGTCCAAGTGTCCTCTCTGTATCTCCCAGTCAGTCTCAGTCTCTCCACTTGCAGATACTTATTGGTGTAATACAATGCACTTCCGATGCAATGGATCACGCCAAAACCCAGAAGTGCATAGGTGGAGATATGCCTGAACATATTGCCTTCTGTAAGTGCATTTTCAAGCATTAAAACTGTTGTTTTAACTTTCTTACGCTATTGGCTCTCCTTTTATAACCTACAGCTGCAAGTTGAAGTACCAACAGAAGTATTTTTACCCCTTTTCTGGGGAGACAAACCTGAATATCCTGACGTCTTGTGAGTTTTCTTACCCCCTCCCCCTTTCTGTATTGTATAACACTATGTTCTATGTTTTTGTTTTTTATAGATATTGTATTATCAGGTAGTATTTATCTTCTCCTAGTGTGGAGCTTGCCTTTTTCTTATACACTGTTCCAGCATCAGGTTGGCATACAGGGATGGAATGTCCGACAAACCTGTGGCGAAACATTTTTTTGCCAGAAACATTCACTAGCCACTTTAAAGTTTGTTGCCATCGAACATGTCCCCTTATCAAGAAGAGCAGGTGATCGGGGCAGGACATTATTAAACAGAAACTTTCTGGATCCATGAATTGGATACTGTGGCCCCGAGAGGTCTTAATGAAACTATCTCCTACCACTTGTTTTTATAAGTATCTACATGTTAGCTTTGCTTTAGTCTATATTATGAGTTAATATAACCTGAGCTCGTTGTACCAAATAGTCCGGCTTGTATTTCTTTATTAACTATCTATGATATTTATTTATTTAGTACCCTCTCCAACAATGGCAGCATCCCTCCTGGATAAAAAGGGCACTTTCAATAAACATGCTCAATGATAATAATAATGAAACTATAATAAACAACAATGCATAAATGAATAAGCAGGTTCCTAGACAATTTACACAAATAGTATCTCAAAATACATATAAACACATTCATATAAAAATAATTGTAATTTTAATATTGAGAAAAAAGGTATATATGCAGTACATAGAATGATTGCATATCATTATCCTCCAAAAAGATAAATGCAATAAATTAATTTAGTTCAAGTGTCCACAAGCAGAGAAAGAAAAAAAAGTTTTAAAAGGTTTAAAGGGACACTATAGTCACCTGAACAACTTTAGCTTAATGCAGCAGTTTTGGTGTGTAGAACATGCCCCTGCAGCCTCACTGCTCAATCCTCTGCCATTTAGGAGTTAAATCTCTTTGTTTATGAACCCTAGTCACACCTCCCTGCACGTGACTTGCACAGCCTTCCATAAACACTTCCTGTAAAGAGAGCCCTATTTAGGCTTTCTTTATTGCAAGTTCTGTTTAATTAAGATTTTCTTACCCCCTGCTATGTTAATAGTTTGCTAGACCCTGCAAGAGCCTCCTGTATGTGATTAAAGTTCAATTTAGAGACTGAGATACAATTATTTAAGGTAAATTACATCTGTTTGAAAGTGAAACCAGTTTTTTTTTTTCATGCAGGCTCTGTCAATCATAGCCAGGGGAGGTGTGGCTAGGGCTGCATAAACAGAAACAAAGTGATTTAACTCCTAAATGACAGTGAATTGAGCAGTGAAATTGCAGGGGAATGATCTATACACTAAAGCTGCTTTATTTAGCTAAAGTAATTTAGGTGACTATAGTGTTCCTTTAAAAATCTATAATCTCATAGAGTTCCCTAGTGTATATGTGTATATTAAAGGACTGTGTTGCCTTAAGAGGCTGGGGGGATTTCCGGAGTAAGAGGGCTTAGGAGAGCACTCCGTGATGTGAGTTTAGCAGTGACTCTGCAAGTTATGTTGTGTGACTTATGGAAGTAAAGCTGTTCATATGAAGTGAGTGTCAGCATTGTATTATTCAGCAAGAAACACATAAAACACAAATCCCAGGAGCTAATATTCACAATCTATGTATCCAAGTGGACTCAGCCTTCAGAAGTATCCTAATGCTAGAATAGGCCCCACAATTATCAGGGATCCATTCAAACTCAGTATTTCTACTTATCTGTGCATCAGAATTGTGATGCTGTCTAAAACAAGTGGCTATTCTACTGGCAACCCTTGAATTATTAATAGAAGACCTATGTTCCACGAACCTTTGTTTAAGGTTTGTCCGACATACTGCAACCCACAGGGGCATGTAAGAAGATATACTACAGATGAGGTGATTCCTTGGGACACATAATGTTTTGTCAAAGTGGTATTGAATATCCAGTAACCAGGGCCATGTTTTATAACTTGACATGTAATACATTTAGAAGCACCGCATTTAAAGGTGCCATGTTTAAGTTGTGTAACTTGAATATGTGCTTGCGTATTTTTTAATCTAGTAGGAGCTAAAATATTTTTTCAAATTGGAAACCTGTCTAAAAGTAACTTTCAATTAATTAGGTAAACTATGGCATAACCAAAGATCCCTTTAAGAATTGACCAATATTTACCCAGGGCATCTATGATACAACTATAATAGCTATTGAACTTAGTAATGAATACTGATCCTGTCTTAACAAATGTCAAATCCTTACCCGATATTCTATGTCCTGTTAATGACTTTCTGTTCCATTTGTAACTGTTATTGAAGAGAATACTGTGTTTCTCAGATTATGGCGATTCAATTACATCCAAGTCTATAATATTAGAGTTTGCTGTATGGTGCTGGATGATAACAGAATTGATCATTGTTGAGGAATGATTCCTAATTAATGATATTTATTATTTAGATTTTCCAGATTCCATGTTAGTGTAGTATCCTGCATTGCTGTTTATATCACATCCAATCACATCATGTAATGTTACTGTATTCTGGGCTTTATAAACAGGATGCTGTTTTACCCAATCTGTCTCTCACCGAGCAAAATACACAGAGACTCACAGACCCACGGTCATTGCAAACTGTCAGATCTCAATGGCCACAAACTCACCTTTGACATTGACATCTAGATAACTGTCTTTGTAGTTCCATTTCAATACCCCGTCCACACCGTCCTCTATCCTAAAATAATATGTCCCGTTATCTTGTTTCTTTGCATCATTTATAGTCAGCGAGCAGTCTCGGTTATTCACATTCCCCGTCATGTGGAAGTTTTCTTTTCTATAAGATAAACTCACTGACTCATTACTAGACACTACATAGCAAGATCCGAGTGTGCAGGACTTTCCCTCATAATACCCCCAGTATCCGACTGCCTGTGTCAGTCTCTTATTCCTATCAATGGTGAAGGTACAGGGGACGGTGACACACAGACCCTCCTGCACAGTGACAGCTTTCACAGTAATCGTATAGTCTGAGATATCTCCATTACAGCCGATATCTGTGGAGAGAGGAAATTCCAGTAATAATTAGTATGTATTGTGTGTGAGTGTATTACAGATTAAAGAACCCTCTGATCACAGGATTATAGTTACATTCCAGACAAACTCCTCCCTCAGCATCCATGATTAAGCTAAAATAAAACACAATATGGGCAGAGCATAACTGGGAGAGAGAGGGGCACAGTTACAGGTGTCACTGTCTGCTCACCAAGGGATTTTTCACTAAACAGGGAATTACAGTAAAGAGAAACCATGAATATCAAAATTAGATCAAAGACATTTCTTTAACCGAGCTAAAAAAAAGATTAACTCCTCAAAGACTGAGCCAAATGTACACGTTGTGATCAAAACGAAATGTAAACAAAACCTGGCATTTGCGCTATATGTCTGTTCAGGCGTAATTCACCTCTTTCACATTATGTGCATCCACACTTATTATATATAATTTTATTCAGGGGAAACAGGGCTTTCATTTAACATCAAATATTAAAAACTACTAATATTTAAATTTTACTACTAAAATTTTAAACTACTAAAAAAGACTGGACATACCCCATTTGCAATACCTTGGGTTGTCTACTATTGCAAATGGTATGCCATCATAGGGGTAATCTTCATTCCTTGGCTACCATACGGTCTCAAAGGCAACGTAACCAATCTGGCGAATTACAATGTGAAAAAAATGAAACGCAAGCCTTATATTTGACTCTGTAACTTTTGAAAACACCATAAAACCTGTACATGAGGTGTACTGTTATACTTGGGAGACTTCGCTGAACACAAATATTAGTGTTTCAAAACAGTTAAATGTATCAAAACAATTATATTGTCCGTGTAAGTGCCATTTGTGTGTGAAAAAATACAAAAACTGTCACTTTCACTGACGATATCATTATAGTAATACATTTTACTGTTTTGAAACACTAATATTTGTGTTCAGCGAAGTTTTCCTAGTAAAACTATACCACCCATGCAAAGGTTTTATGGTGTTTTGGAAAGTTACAGGGTCAAATATAGTGCTAGCAAATTAAATTCCCTGGACTTTCGGACTGGGTTGTCAGTCAGGTCCCTCAAATTGTAATTAATAAAATGACCTAATTATATAAAATTATTACATAAATATATACGTAGTATATATAATTTTTTTATTATTATTTTTTTTTATTTATATATAAGTATATACTTATGTTTGATGTTTGTTTTTTTGATCCTGAAGAAAGCCCAATGTGGGGCTCAAATGTCGATCATTTTTTAATGTATACCCAATAAAGATTTTGGGATTTTAAGGAAGACAGTGGAGTGCAGCCTTCATTGTGGAATTTCTACTTATGCATATAGATATATATATTATTTTGTTCTACATGTATTTTGATATATAAAAAAAATATATATATATATATTAATTTTAAAATACAGTTAGAATGAATTTACACATATATATATATATTTATTATTATTATTATTATTATTATATTTTATGTTATTTATTAATGTATTCATATATTTATTTATGTTCTATTATATATACATATATATAATAATTATTATATATATTTAATCAATATCATTCTAAGTGTATTTTGATATTAATATATATGTATGTGTATTTATGTGTATGTGTGTATATGTGTATATATTTACTTAGATCATATATATAATAAATATATATATATGATATACGTATATATAATTAAACTTTACACTGTTTTAAACTGTGTTTTATTTTTTTTCAGGCAGCAGGGGGTGTACCTGTCATTACAGGCACTCCACCTGCTGGCATTGCTGTGGACGGCTATGCCATCCATGTGATCGTGAGGTCCTCGCAAGGACCTCGAGATCACATGGCCCAGGGGACTCGAAACAGACGGAGGGGGACTCCCTGGGCTGCCAGGTGAGTCCCCACACCGCGATCGCCAGGGACTGGGTAAGTACAAAGGACGGCGGGGACATGCTATGCCACCCCCCAGCGTTTAGAGCCAGGTCCCTAAGGACGGCATAGCACGCCTGCCATCCTTAAGGGGTTAAAAGCTATTGATTCTGAATATTGTCCTTAATATACCTATTATATGTATATGTATTATCCCTAAAGCTGGAGTGTCTAAAACACTATTTAGATTTAAGTTGTATTATTCTCCACTAAAAAAAAGGTTATGTTCCACTAACTGACCAATGAGAGGGTCCCTCACTGCAGCTCCACTCCATCTCTGTGCTCAGTCGCTGCTCTGCACTGACTGTGCTTCTCATAGAGGGGCTTTGAAACCAATGCTTGTCTGTGAGAAGACTTATATCCACCATGAGTGAGTGAGGAGGAGGACCGTATGATTGACAGTCATTAGATTGCAACCCAAGCTTTATAAAGGTGCAAATTTCTGAACTTTGAAATCTGCCACTTTTAGAAAGTAAGAAAGAGTCTGCTAGTCCCAGAGGCGTTTCCTGAAACTGAAGTGTTTTTATTGATTAGAGTTCTTTTAGGAGTTTAATTCACCACCGTGCACTGATCACTGTTCAACACACAGCATTCTACATTATAACAGAGCATCAGAGTATGGGCATCTGCAGGAATTTTTACAGAGGTGGGGTCGGCGGGGGGGGGTAAGCATACTTGAAATGTCATCTATGCTTGGTCTCTTTTTGCAGGGCTGGACTGGGGATACAAAGCAGCCCTGGTAAACAATGTATGCCAGCACCATAAGTCATTGTGCCATGTATTGTCATTGTCATTGTAAAAAAATGTAATTATACAGTAAGCATACTTGCATGCAGACACAGACAATCTCACTGACACAAGCACACAAGCTCATTGATACAGAGGCTCACAGACAAATAATCCCATTGATACACATAAGCTCATTGACATAAAAACCACAAGCTCACTGATACACACAAATAGGCTCACTGACAATAGTTACATCCAGACCAACAGTTGCCATTTTAGTCCGTGGCTGAATAACATACCTAGAAGCCAACTGATTAGATTAAAAAAGAAATTGTACAGAAAATAGCATTTTTATCCAACAAAGTCAAAAAAAGAATTCAAGATTTCAAAGATAGAGGTTACAGTGAGAAAATGTTAATTGTACAGCGCTACGGAATTTGTTGGCGCTATATAAATAATAAAATAATAATAATAATAATAATAATTGCTGCTACTGAAGATGTACACTATATTGATATAATATAATATATTGATAGACAATAATTGTTAGAGTACAAAAAGAAATCTGATAAAGAATTTAACAGGGCAACACCATTTATATGTCAATACTCTCGAGGACAAAATCAAAAGGTGAGACGGATCATAAATAATGATTGGCACACTCTGCACACATAAAGCACTTCATCAGGTTAAAAAGTACATTTTGCTTATTAAAGAAGCAAT
The DNA here is from genome assembly GCF_036172605.1 of Pelobates fuscus. NCBI lineage: Eukaryota > Metazoa > Chordata > Amphibia > Anura > Pelobatidae > Pelobates > Pelobates fuscus. The sequence continues at coordinate 16,779,261 of NC_086327.1, forward strand.
GTAACATTAAAAATAAAATGTATTCCTAATGTTAAGGTGTCCTCATATATGTTTAGATGTTCAGGGCACCCTGAAATGTTAATAAAACAAGTTATAACCAACATGGTGCCAGACTCACTAGAGACACACTTACCTTTGCTGAGATCATCAGGGTAAATAATCCCAGCCAATCAAATGTTATCCCACACGCGCAGCAAACTTCACATTGTGCCAGTCAGCAGCTCCTCATAGAGATCCATAATCTCAATGAATCTCTATGGGGAGCATTCAGTGTCTTCTATCTGACTGTGAAGATGACAAACGTTGGTCCTGTAGGACCTCAACAGGAAATGCCTGTAGTGACTGTTTGAATGACAGCCACTAGAGATGTCCTTAGTGTGGAAAGGCAGTGATTACAATTTAGAGACTGCAGGGACAGTCTATTTGAAGCAAAACAACTACATTAACCCCTTCACGCGGCGATCGTGGGGTTAATGGTGCTCCGGTCTGCCTCTGCATTAGAGGCAGACCGGGAGCACCGGATCGGGCTGTCCCAGTACATGTGCCCGCTCTGACAGCATGTCAGAGCGGGCACATGTGCTCTGTATACTCACCTCCGCCTCCCTGCACTTCCGGGTTCAGTGTGAAGTGCAGGGAGACGGATCTTCAGTGATCCTGCCCCCTGGTGTTAAAAAAAAAAAGTTTAATTAAAATCCCACCCCCCCTTTACCCATATTAATAAAAAATTAACCCCTTCCCTGCCAATTGATCACTGACTACAGTGATCAATTGGCAGGGATTACATTTTAATATGATCTGATTTTTTTTTAACCCCTGAGGGTTAATTCTTTTTTTTTTTAACCCTCAGGGGTTAAATTTATTTTATTAATTAATTTTAAATATTTTAAAATTATAAATTTAGCTAGCTGGGGAGGGTGGAAGTTAGTGGGGAATTGGGGGATTTAGTGTTAGGCTAACTAGGGGTTAACGTTAAAAAAAGTTTTAAAATAAGCTTTAAAAAGTTAAAAAATTAAGTAAAAAAAAGTTTTAATAACGTTTAAGTAAAAAATAAACCCTTTACCCAGTCCAAATAAAAATTAACCCCTTGCCTGCCAGTCTATCACTGCCTACAGTGATCAAAATACAGATCACAGTATTATACTGTGATCTAATTTTTTTTTAACCCCTGACGATTAACTTTTATTTATTTTTTAACCCTCAGGGGTTAAATTAATTTAATTAACTAATTTAAATATTGTATAATTAAATATTTTGCTAGCTGGGGTGGGTGGGAGTTATGGGAAAATGGGGAATTTACTGGTAGTGCTGCTTACTGCTAGTTAGGGGTTAACGGTAAAAGAAAAAGCTTAGAAAAATTTTAAATCTGTAAAAAAAAGTTTTACGAAAGTTTAGGAAACTTTAAAAAAATGAATAAGCGAAACAAAAGTTTAAAAAATAGTTTTAAAAAGTAAAAAAAGTTTTAAAAAGTAAAAAAATACATTTAATAACGCTCATTACCACTACACCTGGTACAAGCTAGCGGAAAAATGATCCCACGCTAAGGTTCAAAATATGCCTTTTGAAATACCCTGGGATGTCTTCTTTAAGAAATGGTATGGCTTTATGGGGTATTTGGATTATATAGCCTGGTAAAATACTCTAAAATGGGACATGGGCACAGCGTAAACATTTTAAGTTTGAAAAAAATGGAATGGTTGTGTCCCAAATGTGCCCCTCCGATGTCCACATATACCTGGCAAAGGTACATACGGGGGTATTTTTGTACTCAGCCGACATAGCTGAGCAACATATAAAGTATTATAGAGTGGTGGTACACAAAATGTTTGCAAAATATACTGTGCAAACTCACTTTGTGTGTCAAAAAGGCAGAAAAAACGCTTATTACCACTACACCTGGTACAAGCTAGCGGAAAAATTATCCCACACTAATTTTCAAAATATGCCTTTTGAAATACCCTGGGATGTCTTCTTTAAGAAATGGTATGGCTTTATGGGGTATTTGGATTATATAGCCTGGTAAAATACTCTAAAATGGGACATGGGCACAGCGTAAAAATGTAAAGTTTGAAAAAAAATGGAATGGCTGTGTCCCGAATGTGCCCCTCCGATGTCCACATATACCTGGCAAAGGTACATACGGGGGTATTTTTGTACTCAGCCGACATAGCTGAGCAACATATAAAGTATTATAGAGTGGTGGTACACATAAGGTTTGCAAAATATACTGTGCAAACTCACTTTGTGTGTCAAAAAGGCAGAAAAAACGCTTATTACCACTACACCTGGTACAAGCTAGCGGAAAAATTATCCCACGCTAAGGTTCAAAATATGCCTTTTGAAATACCCTGGGGTGTCTACTTTAAGAAATGGTAGGCCTTTGTGGGGTAGTTTGAATTTAAAACTTACGAAGATGCTTGGAAATTGCACATAGGTCCAGCGTCAAAATTCAAAGTTCTGTAAAAACTGATATGGCTTGGTCTCCAATATGCCACTGTAGCTTCACAAAATAGTGCCAAAGACATTCATTGGGGATGTCTTTTTACTCAGAAGACTTAGCTGAGCATAATTTGAAGGTTTTGAACTTAGTGGCACATATGAAATATACAAAATGCCCAGCAAAAATGCAATCCGTATGTCAAAAAATGCACAAAATTATTTTTTACCACATACTTTGGCATATATTGGTGAATAAATGGGGGCATGCTAAGGCACAATATGCACCTTATGATATACCCTGGAGTGTCTACTTTTACAAATGGTAGGCCTTTGTGGTTTTTTTTTTTTGAACAGTCAAACTGTTATAATACCCCAAATGGAAGCATAGGCTCATTAAATCCGTCTCTCAAAATTCAACTGTGAATACTGAAAAGGACAGGTCTCCTGTATGGCACTGTAGCTTCACGAAATAGTGCCATAGACATACAATGGGGGTGTCCTTTTACTCAGAAGACTTAGCTGAGCATAATTTGGGGGGTTTGAACTTAGTGGCACATATGAAACATACAAAATGCCCAGCAAAAATGCAATCCGTATGTAAAAAATGCACAAAATTATTTTTTACCACATACTTTGGCATGTAATGGTAAAAAAATGGGGGCATGTTAAGGCACAATATGCACCTTATGAGATACCCTGGAGTGTCTACTTTTACAAATGGTAGGCCTTTGTGGGGGTTTTTGAACAGTCAAACTGTTATAATACCCCAAATGGAAGCATAGGCTCATTAAATCCGTCTCTCAAAATTCTACTGTGAATACTGAAAAGGACAGGTCTCCTGTATGGCACTGTAGCTTCACGAAATAGTGCCATAGACATACAATGGGGGTGTCCTTTTACTCAAAAGACTTAGCTGAGCATAATTTGGGGGGTTTGAACTTAGTGGCACATATGAAATATACAAAATGCCCAGCAAAAATGCAATCCGTATGTAAAAAATGCACACAATTATTTTTTACCACATACTTTGGCATGTAATGGTAAAAAAATGGGGGCATGTTAAGGCACAATATGCACCTTATGAGATACCCTGGAGTGTCTACTTTTACAAATGGTAGGCCTTTGTGGGGGTTTTTGAACAGTCAAACTGTTATAATACCCCAAATGGAAGCATAGGCTCATTATATCCGACTCTCAAAATTCTACTGTGAATACTGAAAAGGACAGGTCTCCTATATGGCACTGTAGCTTCACAAAATAGTGCCAAAGACATACAATGGGGGTACCGTTGTACTCAGCAGAAGTAACTGAACACATAATAAAACTTTGTACAGGAATAGCACACAACAACTTTACAAAATACACATGAGAAGTTCTTTGTTATACGTTTGTGTGCGAAAACCCCCCAAAAACACAATTTTACTCCAATATTTAGCAGAGGTTGGCGGTAAAATGGCTACGTAGAAAGTGTCAAAACAACCTTAGGTAAATAGCCTGTGATGTCTACTTTATATAAATATATACTTTTGTGTGGCAATTTTGTTTTATTTTATGGCTATTAGGCTTACAAGACAAACATACCAAATTCTAAAATCGCTCCATATTAAAATTTTATTTTACTCCTTGTGCTTTGTGACCTGTAACTACCAAAAAAAACTTAAAATCCCAGACACATTATATATTCTGTAAATCAGAACAAATAAATGAATTTATTTTTAATTACTTTCCTTAACCTGCACTAATTATGCACACATTATGATTGCAAAAACTGTAAAAAAAAAACAATATTTTTCATTTTTTTTGCATTTTTCTGTATTTTTTTTATAATAAGTAAGCATTTATATATTTATATGTTATATCAAATTAAAGCCCTTTCTGTCCTTTAAAAAACAGTATATAATATGTGTCGGTGCAATAAATGAGAGAGATGCAAATTGCAGTTGAACGCAAACAGCAAGAAAATGCAAAAATTGCTTGTGTCATTAAGCGTAAGTCAAGCTTCTGAAGCTCTGTCCTTAAGGGGTTAAGCTGTAGTAACTAGTGGGTCTGGTAACTAGAGTGTCCCTTTAAGCTAAATTATATTCAAGTAAACATTACCTGGGGAATATAAAACACAATGACATTTACAGGCAGAAATTGATCGGAAAATGTGTTTAGATTATTGTAAAATGTTACTTACCCTTCCAAATGGGGAACAATATTACAGTCAGTGAGACCCAGGCCATGTAATCTCTCCCCAGCCACATCCTGACACTGAGCTGCACTGGATCTGTGTCTTTACACGATCTATAAAACTAACAAGGGAAATAAAATGATATCGCAGGTAGATCATTACCAGCACAAATGTAACATGAAACGTATTGCATTATATCTGCCAGTATTGAGAAATGAGGCAAAATAAATAATAGAAAGTTCTAATTCAATAGCTGTTAGATTTTAGCCCCAAAAACTCTTAGTTAGCAATTTACTATCTAATAATGGAGGATATTCTGGGCCTGTTCAAGAATTCTTAGCTACACAGGTAAAGATGCATTTTGCTGCGCCCCCAGGCTCCCCCCAAAAAACATCTTCATCTGTGTTTACTTTAATTATCATCTTGAATTTCTTACCCCATTTTGTGTTTAGTATCCTCTTTTGAATGTTTTACCCCATGTAGTGTATCTTACCTTCCTGTAGTCATGCACTCCCCTTTAGTATATCTTATCCCACCATTTCATCTCTTTAAATGTCTTACAGCCCCTTTGTGTGTATCATTCTTCCCTCCAGCCCCTTTGTTTGTCTCTTTCTCCCCAACCCCTTTGTGTGTCTCTTTCTCCCTTTTCACAGCCTTCCAGTTTGTTTCTTTAACTCCACCAATCCACTTGTGTTTCATTTGCCCCTTCCCCAACCTCTCCTATATCTTGCTTTACCTAGACCCCTTGTGTCTCTCTCCATCCTCTCTGTGTGCTTCTTCTCCCAGTAATTGTTGTGTAATGACAAAAATGTCGCTTTCTCTCCCCACCCCCTCTGGGTGTCTCTACCCCCAAGACACCGTCTGTCTCTTTTGCCCCTTCGCCAGCCCTCGACTTACACTTTAACTTGGTTTTAGTATATGGATCAGGTCCCTGCGCCCCACTGCTCAGTACTCCATTTAGGAGTTAAATAACTTTGTATATGTTTATGCAGCCCTAACAAGGGGGGGGGGGGGGGAATTGGGATATATGGGTTAAGACCTGAACTGTGGGGATTGATAGGGAAACAGATTAATGGTTTAGAAGAGAGATTGGGACAGACACCAACTTAGGGAAGGGAATTAGAGCAGACACCATTTGAGTTAAGAAATATTGCGGCTGACACAAACTAACAGTGAGAACAGATCGATGCAAACTGGGGCAAGTTAGTTTGCGCAGACACAAAGGGGGAAGAAAGATTGAGACAGACACAGACTTCTGTGTATTAAATCGGTCTCTAAAAAGGAAGTGGCAGAGGATGAGGGATAGACTACATGCATGCAAATAATCTCTCTACAACAAATATGCTACATGCAAATACATGCCTTTGTTAACACACACTGAATATTAGTACAGATATAAGTATGAGCAGGAAAGAATCCACTTAGTCACTTGAGCTCACTCTTATTCAGCCGCATGTATAAGATTACTCACTCGTCTAATATTTTAGGGCTGGGGGTAAGGGGTCTTCTTAATTTAGTTTGTAGGAGAACCTCAGCATGTGAGCCTTATCTAACATTGAGCCCATGACTTGATTAGAAAGTCATCAGACTGTGATGATTGAATCTTACTTCCAATCCAAATATCTCTCTCATGATAGTGACATATTTGGGATAATGGTGGGTGGACTGGGGAATCCTAGATCTCAATAAAGTGATCAGTGACCTCATTCAGTACTCACATGTGGTAGATCTACCTCCAGGCTCTGCCCTCTCTCTGCACCTCTTAATGTCTATTGTCAGAATGCCAGACTGCTCGTTACTTCACTAGTTCATCTTTTTTTTTTTTTTTACTTCCTTTATCTATTTTTGTAGATTTTTATCATTCATCTTATTTTTTGCTTTTTTATGCTGATTAATTTTAGTTTTCATTGTATATTTCCAATGGCTGTATGGTTTATGCATAGGCTTTTTTTTTGACAGCCAGCTGTCAAATAACCACAAGACACTTTTTTAGTGAATAGACTTCTGGATTGTAAATGACTGTCAGTTTTGTTTGAAATCCAAAGAAAATCTTTCGCCACAGAGAAATTAATATGCCAGGGAAAATGTTGTGTGTGTACACGTGTGCGTGTGTGGTCAAACGTTAATGTCACTACGATGTCAACTTTTTTTTTTTTTGTTTATTCTGTTTTTATTAAAATTTTATATAAGAAATACAAAAGCATGTACATTTACAATGAGACAAATGTGTCAGTCAGCAAGGATACAATTATTTTTATAACAGAGTAAGCATGAATAAATTACATAAATACAACATCATCTAGTGTGATATATAGTGCTAGGCATATATAATATTTAAGCAATTACATGTATGGCAAGCAATATCTAGGTGGTACAATCAATCATCACTTATATCAATATCTCTGTATTTTCATCATTACTATATCCTAGCCTAGCTCTAGGACCTAGAGAGTGATATGTATCTACTAGACTACACAAATTATACCATATTCATGTACATCATATATTGTCCAGTTTTGTGTTATAGATTACTATGTTATCAACAGGGTTTACTGCTTGATGAAACAATGATGTCTTGCACTGACATGTCAAGGAGTCTCTGTGATGTATGTTTATAACATGTAGAATAGTATATAATGTGATAAATCATAGCATGAAAGAACTAAAATAAAAAAAAAAAATAGAAAAAATGTGCAAACAGGTGGTTGTACTTTAACCCTTCGTGCAGGTCTTGTATTTGTCAGTGATTGCTATTTTATTTTGTGTGGTACGTGTATTGTGGTTCAATAATGGAATCGGATGATGAATGGTAACTATCTTTCGTAAACTATGTATATCATTCCTCATATGCATGCTGGTGTCAATGGTAATCACAAAAATAGAAATCATACGTTTCTTTTCAAGGTGCTGCAATGTCAGGAGTTGCCTGCAGCCCCTTATCATGAGATGTTTGCTTTCTTCTCAAATCTAGGAATGTAATCCACAGTTCCAATATAATTGAATAGTGTGCATTGTGTACAGACATGGATTTTTTTTTTTTTTAAAGGACCACTATAGGCACCCAGACCACTTCAGCTAAATGAAGTGGTCTGGGTGCCAGGTCCAGCTAGGTTTAACCCTTTTTGCTGTAAACATAGCAGTTTCAGAGAAACTGCTATGTTTACAAATGGGTTAATCCAGCCTCTAGTGGCTGTCTCATTGACAGCCGCTAGAGGTGCTTCCGAGCTTCTCACTGTGATTTTCACAGTGAGAAGACACTTGCGTCCATAGGAAAGCATTGAGAATTGCTTTCCTATGGACTGGCTGAAAGCCCGCAGCTCTTGCCGCGCATGCACATTCAACCGATGATGGAAGAAGAGGGAGGAGAGTCCCAGCACCGAGGGAGCCCGGCGCTGGAAAAAAGGTAAGGGATTAACCCCTTCCTCTCCCTTCAGCGCCAAGGGAGTGGGACCCTGAGGGTGGGGGAACCCTCAGTGCACTGTATTGCCAGGAAAACGAGTATATTTTCCTGGCACTATAGTGGTCCTTTAATCTCCTCTATATTTCTAACCAGTTTATCTTGAGAAAACCATTCCTCAAGTGGAAGAGGAATTTGATGTCTCCAATATTTAGGTTTTAATGCTTTAACAGCTGATAGTAAGTAAAAATCAATTAAATGATAACAGACTTTTAAAGATTTTGGTGAAAGATGGAAGAATAATCAAAGGAAATATTATGGTTTGGGGAGTTTAGCAATGGATGATACCATGGATAGGATATTATCCAAGTACCGTCATTCTGCAAGATGGTGCAGCCCCACTAGATACGCTGGTAGATGCCCCTTTCTTTCTCACATCTACAACATATTTCTGGTACCAGCGGGTATATCAGGTGAAGTCACACTGGGGTTCTGTACCACCTAGTCATTAGTTTTTAGTTAGCTTCTACCATTGATATATTTAGGTTGCTTCTATGTGCAATATCTCATATTTTATTCCAGTCAGGTGTGGAAATAGTGGTATTTAATTCCTGAGGCCAGTCATTGGTGAATTTAGGAAGAGATAGAAAATCAGTTTCCTGAAAATTGGAGTATATTAAGGAGAATGTCTTTTTCAATTCTTCTTTTTTTCTTTTTCAATGTGTGTGGTTGGGAGCACCACTTCTCGAAAGTGGTATACTGAAATGCAGTGCCTATGTTTTTAGAGCGGAAATGGTGTTATCAAAATTTGTCTCTGAAAGATGGACACTGATTAGGGCATAGTTCAGAGAAAGGCCTGAGGTTACCATCCCTAAATACTTCAGACAACTTCTTGAAGGGAAGAATGGACGGCTTGGGCCAATGTAGACCAGTCTTGCCTGGAAGAAATTGTAGGTTGTGGGAAAGTGGTGATGGGTTACCCACTAATTGGTACTCACGGGTGTGTTTACTCCATAGGTAGAGTAGTGCTTTTCAGGACCCAAGTGAGAGATCGCCATGGGAGTGATTCCAATGGGAGGCTAACCCATTCCTGCTCTAAAGATATCCATTGCTTAGTATTATCTAAATTACACCATTCCAAAATTATAGAGAATTGTGATGATAATAAATATTTAAAGAGATCAGGAAGACCCAGTCCCTCTCCTTTCTAGGCCTAGTTAAAGTATTAAATGATAATCTAGGTCTTCTGCCGAACAAAATATAGGCAGTAAGTAGTTTCCGCAGCTATGTGAAGAATGTGGTTGTCATGATTCTCATCATGCCTGCCAGTATGCCAGACGTGTACCTGTCATTTTGTGCCTGGCTGGGATTGAACCTGGGTCCTCTGCATCCCAGTCAGTGACTTTACCTTTTCCGCCACAAATCTTTGTCATTTTCTGGTTGTCTCTGTATTCTGTTATGTCTGAGTCTCTGGTCCTGGACTGCTCCACAGTTGATCTTGGTTCCAGATCAACTGCTCTGTTCGTCTGACTCCTGCCTTGACCTTCAGTCTGTTTATCGTTATTGCCTGTTTGCCGCCAGTCTTGACATTTGATAACATACCCAACTTCTTTTGGATTATCCTTGTCTGCTCTACATATCTGGAAGCACTGTGTATGTACAGCCCAAGTGCACTGTCTCAGAACCTTGAAGAATTCTACCTTGAGTCTCCTTGGTTTGTGTTAAACTGCAAAAGGTGCTTTAACTCTGCACGTCGTACTCCATCTCAAGGTAAGGTCCATGACAGTGGGGTGTATTCTGATGGGTAATGTTTGGAATATATAAAATAATCTAGGATGCTCATTTTAATAAAATCCATTTGTGGTATCCAGGAGAAGTGGGGATTATTCCATCTTGCTAAATCTTATTGTAGTGTCTGTAAGAATGGGGGGGAGTTTTGGTGATAAAGATCCTTTTAGTTTGGTGTGATCTTGACTTCAAGATATTTAATGTGTGCGGTGGTGAATTTAACAGGGAAAAATGATTTTAGCGTATGTTAAGTCTGCCCATTAACTTATATAAATATTATTGGTAGAATTTAGCTTTTCCCGTAATTCACACTGAAATTAGATAATCCAGAATAGGTTGACATTTCTGATAAAAGATGTGGGAGTGAGACCCCTGGGTTGGTAATTGTGAAGAAGAAATCATCTGCGTATGCAGAATTTGTATATTGGGAGGAGTTGCCGCTAATGCCAGCTATATTATTATTGGAACAAACTGCGTTTTGCAGGGCTCTAGGGTGAGTATAAAAATGAAGGGGAAAGGTGATAGCCCTGGCTTGTGACGTTTTGAACAGAAAGGGGTCAGACTCAGAAAGTCCACTGTTCTCCAAACCCCATCTCCACCATAACATCAAATTGTAGGGACCAGTCTACCCTGTCAAAGGTCTTTTCTACATCCATGCTGATGAGTAATGTAGGAATTTTCTTTGCGTTCGCTTTATAGATAATATTGATTATTTTTTCAGTATTTTATTTTTGCTTGATCAGGGTGGATTAGTCCCTGGAGAAGTGGATTACGCCTGTTAGGTAGCATGTGTGAAAATATTTTGATGTCATTGATTATTAACGATATTGGTCTATAATTGCTACATCGAGTGTGATCTTTGTCAGGTTTAGATATCATTATGATTGTGATTGTAGCTTCCAATGCTGAGTGACTGCATGCTAAGTCTATTGCCTATTGGTATGGAATTAAAGCAAGTAGCATGTGTCATCTTAACTGCGGGGAGAAGATCTTATAATATTTGTGTGTAGCCGTCGGGACCAGGGTTTTGCCATTTGGTGCATCTTTAATTGCTTCCATAAGTTCTAGGAGTGTAAAAGGGGCATTAAGGAAGTTGTGCATTGTTGGTGATAATTTTTGGGTTATATTTTTTTGTAAGTACTGCCGTCTGTCAGTGTTTGTTATTTCTGGAGGTGATAGGCCATATCGGGATGCTTAGTATTACTTTAGGTATTTATATGGCTTATGAAGTCTTTGCTGTAAAACTCTGGCAAGAATTTTGCCATTTCTATTGCCATGTGCTTAGGAAGAGTGATTTGTGAGTAGGATGGCTCTTTTTGCTCTATGATTTAAAGTTGATAGAGTTCATCTCTCTGAAGGCAAAGTTGGAGAAGTATGTTGGGATTGTTGTTTAATTTATGACGTGTTTCTAAATGTTGGATTGACAAAAGGATAATAATTTTTCTGCTCACTTTCTTTTTTAGTGTAGAACCTACTTAGATAAAGGAGCCCCTCAGGACACATTTATGGACTTCCCATTTGTTTAAAGGGGATGTGTCAGATGATGGATTATCATGAAAATAATTCAGGATTGTCTCCTGTATGTGAGTTTTGACTTGTTAATTGTCTAGAAGAGAATCGTTTAATTTCCAGTTCTATGCTCATTGTGAAATGGTGGGGAAAGACATATACACATGCACTGGAGCATGGTCAGTCCATGCGATTGGGCCTATGAAGAATTTTCTAATTTGTGTACAAATCTGTGAAGTATGTAGATCAAGTCCAGATGGAATAGGTGCCTTTGGGTTGTTAGTAAAAGGTATAATAATTTATGGACGGGTTTACAAGCCTCTAACAATCAATTAATCAGTTTGTATGGAAGGACTGTATCCATATTTTCTTCCGTAGGGAGGTGGAGAGCCTACGATGGCAGGAGGCATCTAAGTGAACGTGAAAATCTCCTACACATATAAGAATATCCTTTGCAAAATGATTACGTTTGACAAATGTTCCTCTTTGCAATATATCATATGGCTTATTGTGTATCCCGGTATCCCTGTCATATAATGATTTATGTGGACCCACAATTTGGGGTTGGTCCCAGATAGACCTATGGAGTGCTCATTGGGTGGTTATGGTTTGGAAGTATCAGCCCTATTTATGTTGCTGCCTCCTGCTAGCCCATAATGGTCGGGCTGTCTCTCCTGCTTTTACCCCAGCCAACCAGGATAGTAGAAGGAGGCACCAAACTGAAAGCTGCCTCCCCCACTGAATAGAGGATTGGCTGGGGTAAGATTATGACATGACTTCATACACATTGCTAATTAGAGTTTGAAGCTATTTTAGCAGCATGACTTTAAAGCTCTTTTCACTTGCCCCTGACGACGGCGTATTGACACACCAAAATGCACCTTGGGCTATTTTCACTTTTTGGGCAGCATATTTTATTATTCATTATGTTGCTTTGGACTTAATCTTTCATTTAGGGACTGTGGTTTAGGTAGGCACTAGTAGTTTCCGTGCTATGGTGCCCAAGATATTTAGGGACTCTGGAGGTGGCTATTCATTACTTAAAGGGGAAAAGTGAAAATAGGAAGTATGTATTTACCCTGTGTTCTTGATTTGTGTACTTTTTCATTTTAATTATTCTCTATCAACCAATCTAAAATGTGTGCTTATACCATCATTATACCATCCTTAATATAGATACTTAAATCTAATAAATTAAATACAATATTACTATAACTTACAGTTAGATGAATGCCCCAATTATTAGAATGAAAAAAGTTTTTAAAATTTACTAAATTCTCTTCGGTTCCCTTCCATACAAAAAATATATTATCAATGTATCGCCGATAGAAAATCAGGTTCACACTGCAGTCAATGTTGATGCAGTTTGGTCAAACCGTCACTTGGCCCCACCCTGCCTCCTTGATGATCTCAGCCAATAGGAGAAGCATTGGATTGGATCAATTCTGATTATGTCAGTCAAAGAGGCGGATCGGGGCGGGGCCAGCACTGGCAGACCTGAGCAGCCCTGAAAATAAAGTATGATTTATTACCTTTTAAGGAGGGCAAGTCACCTAAATTGTGTTTTTTACACTATAGGGTCAGAAATACATGTTTGTGTTTCTTTAACGTTTCCTTCAAATAACTCCTGTACTAATAGACACTCTGTATTATTCAACAAATTTGAGGGGTTCCTTTAATTAGGGTTGCTGCCTGCCACACTTATTTGTTTGTTAATTAGCGCTGACCTATTGTTGTATTGTGTGTACTCCTGTATTATTGGTTGGAGGCACCTATCTATATATTAAGAGAGTCTGCTAAAAATTTAACCTACCCCGGAGACAATAGGTCTGCCTGGGGTATTTAAACGATTCTTGTATATTTTTGGCAAATTACCAAAAGCATGGATTTTGGAGGTTTCATGTTGTTGTAGTTATATTCATTGTTTAAAATTACATTTTCATTCCTTTAATAAAAAATGCCACCATTTTTATTTAACCATTTCTTTTGTTGAGTCATCAGATCATTTTTTTATGTATTGATGGCCCCCTTAATCTAAGTACTTTTTCGATATATTTCTCTTTTTCTCTTTCTCTTTTCCTTATTAACTGGTTTAATAACGATTGATTGATTCTTTCAGGCCTTTCCATTCTTCTATGCTTAAATGCATGTATGATTTAATTTCTTAATTTTATTGATTTCCTGCAATATTGATTTCTCAAATGTAGTCATTTCTGTTGAAATACATTTTTGAGGAACAAAATACAGATTTTTCTTTTAATGTTGCATGAATGATTTTGATTGAGGCAGTTTTTGTCCTTTAGTGACTGGAGATTTTAACTTGCTGTCACTTAGCTGGGGTTGCAAGAATGCATGAATTGGAGTGACCCAAGGGGTAACAATATGGCAGCTAATTGAGGAGGCTCTTGAAACATACTTACAGATAAAAGTACGTTTACTCTTTACTTTCCCTATCTGTTTGCTCTGATTTTATATTATTTAACTTTCTCCCCATATTTCTGGGTCCTTATTGATTCATGTTTCTTCCTTCCCTGGTGGTCCAGCAGTTTCTGGGCTCTTTTTGCAGCATTTTGCAGTCTTTCAGGTGAGTTCTGGGCCTCCTGGGATCCAGGCTTGGTCAGCTTCCTCCTTTTGCAAATGTGCACGTGTTAACCTAGCATTCATTCCAGTTCGTGAGCACGCATTCTGCTCTTTCCTGTGAATGTAGCTCATTCCCACAATTCAGTTTGGCGGAATACGCACTGATATATACGTGGGGCTGGTGCCACCGTTAGACGAACTAGGCATTTGCCTAGGGCGCCGGCCTCCTCCAGGCACCCGAAGGTGGGGGTGCCCAGAGGAGCCCTGTCACAGTGTGGCAGAGCAGGCACCTTCTTACCTTAATGTCAGGTGCCTGCTCTTCCATCAAATGCCGGTGCCTGGAGGAGAATGCAGGCGGCGAGGGATGCTCTTCTTGCAGCTCCTCACTCCTCCCTCGCATGCCCTCTGTGATGCCGGAAGCTGGTATATGACGTCTGCCCTGCACTGGACCCAAGGGAGGTGAGTGTTTGAGTGTCTGTCAGTGAGTGAGTGTCTGCCTGTGTGTATCTGTCAGTGAGTGTATGTATGTATGTCAGTGAGTGCCTGTCAGTCAGTGAGTGTCTGTGTGTGTATGTGTGTGTGTGTGTGCCAGTGAGTGAGTGTATGTTGGTCAGTGAGTGTCTGTGTGTGTCTGTCAGTGAGTGAGTGTATGTCTGTATGTGAGTGTCTGTCAGTGAGTGTATGTATGTATGTCAGTGAGTGTATATGTGTGTGTGTGTGTGCGTGTGTGTCAGTGAGTGAGTGTAGGTCTGTCAATGAGTGTCTGTGTGTCTGTCTGTCTGTATGTCAGTGACTGAGTGTATGTATGTCAGTGAGTGACTGAGTGTATGTCTGTCAGTAAGTGTGTGTGTGTCTGTCAGTAAGTGTTTGTGTGTCTGTCAGTCATTGAGTGAGTGAATGTCTGTCTGTCATTGAGTGAGTGAATGTCTGTCAGTGTGTGTGTGTGTGTGTGTGTGTCTGTCAGTGAATGAGTGTATGTCTGTCAGTGAGTGCGTGTGTGTATTTCTTTCTGTCAGTGAGTTTCTGTGTGAGTGTGTGTGTCAGTGAGTGAGTGTGTGTCCGTGTGAGTGTATGTGTGTGTGTGTCAGTGAGTGTGTCAGTGATTTTTGTGTATGTCTGTCAGTGAGTTTCTGTGTGTGAGTGCCAGTGAGTGAGTGTATGTGTGTCCGCGTGTGTGTGTGTCTGTCAATGAGTGAGTGACATGAAGGGGTGGCAAAATGGAACTTTGCCTAGGGTGGCAGACATCCTTGCACCTGCCCTGCATATATGTTTTCCATATTTTGTCTGTTTGTGTTTCTAGCTCTTATATTTACCTCACATTATCACCATAGCTCTGAACCTCTGTTTGCATGTATCTGTTAGTCCTGTCACCTATTTTTTCCTGTATCATACCTAGGTTACTTGAAACTTCTACTGGGAAACTTCTACTCTGTGCACCGAATGCACAGCATCCTTCCTTTCTGTACTGATGCAGAAGATGAAGTGACATCAATCCATGTAACTGATATAATTACCCCCAGGTTGAAATTCTTACCTTATATAAAGTGAACTTACCTGCTACGTAGCTCTGTAATGTTATATCAACGTATCAATTCTAATGTCCATAAGATTTTGCCAGGCCTTCAATAAAAACACACTGAGAATGGAAATTGACATGTAAAGTTAGTTAATTGAATGATGAGCTTATCATAACACTCTCTGGGCGTTGAATCCTGCTGAATTAGACAGACATCTGCATTCCCACCCTTTGTACCGGTGGGAGTTATTCCGGTCCTTGGAGGTTCCCAAGACAGCGGCAATTATATCTGCAGACTCAGATGAGACCCAAGTGGCAGCATTCCTTGCAGAG
This sequence comes from Pelobates fuscus, assembly GCF_036172605.1. Taxonomy (NCBI): domain Eukaryota; kingdom Metazoa; phylum Chordata; class Amphibia; order Anura; family Pelobatidae; genus Pelobates; species Pelobates fuscus. Next base: position 16,794,993 of record NC_086327.1, read on the forward strand.
CTTGACCATAGCAGCAAGATGGCAGTATAGGCAGACATCTGGACCAAGTACCCCTAAAGCTCTACCGCAGCTTTCCTGCCTACACCAGACCAAACTATTTTTGATGCATATATACAAAATGATACCACACTCAAAAAAGAACTATCCAAAAAGTTGTTGGAAAAAAAGTACAACTGCTTAATGTCCTGTCTTATAAGACAGTATCAGTAAAATTATTTGCTTAAATATTTCTACCAGTGCTATATAACTTCCACCTTCATAAGGTGGAATAATAATATCACACAATATGAATACACAGGCAGGTCCCTCCAATCAGATTCTTGGTGTTAGTATGGTAGTCCATAACAATGTGAGTACAATATTCCAAGGCATCTTTCATAATCCATAGGAGCAAGAATAGTGTGCTTTTAGTTATTACATTTGTAACTCAATTCTTACAAATAAAAAAATAATATAAAAAAATAAAAAATATAGAGTGGGCAAAAGGAAGAAAAATGCACGAAAATAAAAGTCTCAAAAAAGAGGAAAAATAAAAACTTGTATCAGGTTTCCATAATAACAAGACATGAAAAAAAATCTTAACTTTAACACATGTATTATACTTGAATAGGTCTTGTTTCCCCGAGAAAAGTGTTAACAAAGTGCCCAGATCGGATGTGCCTAGCCTAAACCAGTGCAGAGTTCCAGGGTGCAGTGGATAAGTGACGATCATCAAACCTGTCTGTTTTCAGTGTGAAAAAAACGGGTCTCTTTTAGGTAGCATTTGTTGGCTTTATTCTTCCCTACCTCATCTTCAAAAAGTGCTCCCTAGATGTTAAATTGTTGGAGCACTGGACCATGTCAACTTTGTGTTGAAATTGGCACCCGTCCTGATAGACAGGTTGACCCTGGCTTTGGGAACAATTTTAAGGCCTGGGAAAAAAAGTGCTTAGTGCTAAAGGTGCTTGGACAGTGTAGGGGGAAGCCAGGGGAGTTATAAGCTCATTAGAAGAAGTTATAACTTGGAGTTCTATACCAGTTTGTCCGCTGCTCCAGTGCAGACTTCACCATGCTCCTTTAATCGCTGCCTCTCACCACTGAAATGGATTAAATTTAAATAAATTTTATAGCAGCATATTTCACCGATGCTTTTGCCAGTTATTTTTCTATTCCTAAAGTTATCCTAATTCTCCGTTTTTATTTGTTTTTCTTTCTGTAATATTGCTTACCCCATTTGCTTTCCACCAAAAATGCAGGTGCAATTCATGAAATTAGCTATGCAATATTATTGCTATCACTTTGAATGTTTTTGCTTTTTTTTTACATTTCAGCTTAAAACTATGCAGACCATTGTTGAAGTGGAAATCAATCAATAAATTGATCATTTTGTGTATCTGCCCCTGGCCAAATTAAAGAAACAATGCGTGCACGCTCCCTGAAGTAATTCACACCAGACACAAGTTTCAGGTTAATGAAAAACTTGAGGAATGTTTATTAGAGGGGGTGGCATGCCCCTTATAAAGCAAAATCACATCCTAAGCATTGTCAGAGATAACATAGAATTATACATCAATAATTGGTTAGGGGTTAAGTGGCTGATTCATTGCTCGTCCTACCGGGTGTGATGTCACTGGCATCTTGCGGGTCTCCCCCAGATTCCAGCACCATCTTGTTAGTGAGGGTATTATTCAATGACTAAGGGAAACTCCCTGGCCCTAGCGGCCATTTTAGGTAACTCAGGTAAATCATATATGAAGTTATAAATGCTGATTGGAAACTATATAAAGTAAATAGACATTTTACTAACTAGAAAATTAGAATAATATTTCATGTCCACAACAATTGTGATTGACTCATAACAACACTCTGATTGGTTGATTGAAATTCAACCAATCAGAAGGTTATGCGTCAAATTACACAGCATGGGAAAATTCCAAAGAACTTTCTGATTGGCTGGATTTTGGTCTGACCAATCAAAGTGCCGTGACAGGTAAATGTAGAGACTTACCTGTCAGTCTCTTCATTTACTTGTCAGAGCACCCTGATTGGATGGCTTAAACCAACCAACCAGAGCGCTCTGAGCCTAACTGCAGGGCGGAGCAAGGCTCAGTCTGTGCGGTGCCCTCCATGGGTGAAGATGGATTACTTTTTCAGCATCAGTGGTTTTTATTCCGTCTGAATTTTTACGTTCTGGTTTGTTTTTTCAAGTGCAACGGATATTATGTTTTTTTATTTGGCCTTTTCTGGGGCTGAAATAGAAGATTTTAGAAAAAAGAAGACATTAGATGGTAAGTTTTATTTCTTTTTTTTTTTTTTTTTACAGGTACTTAGTTATTGTTCCCCCGTCACTATTTTTAGAGTGAGGGGGATAGGTAGAGATTTAATTTTTTTTTTTTCATTGGGGACCCCTAGTCACCTGGGGGGTTAACATTTTTATTTAGGGGAGGACAATAGATCCTGAAAGGTTTAGGCCCTTCAACCTTTTGGCAGATAGCTCCCTAATACTGTGGGAATTAGGGAGTTATCTACTAAGCAGCTGCAAGAGAACATCCGAAGTCCCGAAAATCCCAAATTCCGAAGTTCTGAAATTCCAAAGTGCCGAAGTTCTGAAGTACCGAAGTTCCTAAGTGCCGAACCGAACTGAAGTGTCGAAGTTCCGAAGTGCCAAAGTCCCGAATTTCAGAATGCCAAACCGAACCGAATATTTTTCCCATGCACATCCCTATTATATACTTGTGTTATACACTCTCTATTTAGAGTGGACATTGCACAATCATATTAATGACAATGTTATTTTCAGCTAGGAATACCTGATTTTGCGAAAGACAATTAAAATACAATTTATAGATTTAAATATTTTATTCCAAGTGGATTTTTTGTATCTTTCATGCCAGGATAGAGGTTATTTCATTTTGAGGAGGGATGATTTAAAATAGTATTTAGTGCTTCTAAGACTGGATATTTCTTAGGTCTTTCACACAGCCATGGACTTGTCACCAGATTTTTGCTTTCCGCTTATCTCTCTCAGATCTGGGAAAAGGCCAGTTAGAAATAACACACAGGATAACACAATGTATTTCAATCAAGTCTTTAATTTGAATCCTTCGCAGCAAAGGGGATATGTAGATTTTTAGTCACATTATTCAGCCAATCACATATTGGCACAGTGTTCTTTGCAAACCAAGCTCTTCTAACATCACATACAATTCTGTTATGTTATGAGCAGATAAGCGAGGCTGCTCAGCATAACTCAGTGTGTGGTGTAATACATGGTCTGCAGGCAAGGAAGAGGCCCCTACTAAGCATTTTAAAGCATTTCACTGAGACAGCTAAAAAGTCTCTAATTATTATATATAATTTGATACATCAAGCCGAAGCAATAAAATTGACCCCAACAGTATAGCACCTCTAACAGAGGTTAGATGGATGTTTATTCTCTATACATAGACTGTCATTGTTGTTTTTATGACCAGAGCATTCTAAAACATTGTTACAGTGCTTCACCTTATACTAGGCTGGCACTTTAATGCAACAAAGGTAGGAATTGATATACTATACTCACAGCCAGCTGTATCAAATCCTTACCTGGGAGTATTACTCAGTTAGTCAGACATAATCCTTAATTAAAGGGACTCTCCAGTGCCATGAAAACAATCTGCTTTCCTGGCACTGCAGGTCCCCTCTCCCTCCCACCACCCATCCCCGGTTGCTGAAGGGGTGAAAACCCCTTCAGTGACTTACCTGAGACCCCTGCCGATGTTCCTCAGCAGTGGTTTCGGGTCGCCGCCGCTCCTCCCCTTCATCACGTCAGCCTGCGGGGGAGACTGATCCCGCCCGCCGGCTGAGGAGACCTAATGCGCATGTGCATTAGAGCTCCCCATAGGAAAGTATTGAAAATGCTTTCAATGCTTTCCTATGGGGAATTGAGCGACGCTGGAGGTCCTCACATAGCGTGAGGACGTCCATCGACGCTCTAACCAGTGCTATGAAGCAGCAAGTGCCCTATAGCGACTGTCTAGTATACAGCTACTAGAGGGGGAGTTAACCCTGCAAGGTAATTATTGCAGTTTATGAAAACTGAAATAATTACAGTTGCAGGGTTAAGGGCAGTGGGAGTTGGCACCCAGACCATACCAATGAGCAGAAGTGGTCTGGGTGCCTGGAGTGTCCATTTAATCAGGATCTGTAGTAATAATTCCTCTTCTTGTTTTATTTGGTATGTTCAAAACTTAATTTTGTAATTATATATCCTCTATTGTTGTCAACAGGTAGATCTCTAGATTTTGTAGAACTACTGCACCCATAATCCTTTGCCCATTTGCTTTCTACCAAAAATACTTGTGTTGCAATTTATGAAATTAGACATTCAATATTTTTTTTAATGCTATCACTTTTAATGTTTTTGCTTTTTTCAGGTTATGACTTGCTGTGCTTTTAAGGTATGGAAAGGAGCCAACTTTATACAAATCTAAATTTCAGCCATAAATCTAAAAGATACTACTGGATATAGTAAAACAAATAATTTAGCTATCCATTGATATATAATTTATTTTATTTAAGTATCTTAAGAGTGATGAAGCTGTGTTAGTAATCATATGTGGCAGTGCCCACAGAGCAGGGAGGACAGTCAGAATGTAAACAAGTCCAGACTCTACCTTAAAGCAGCACCGTCACCAATTGGGGACTTTGCCGAATTCGCAAACTCCCCTGAAGGTGACGTCACTGCTGAGGGTCCGTTGGCCAAGGCGGCATGTAAAGGTGATATGGTGAAAGTAACCTTGCCACAGGCTCTTGGAGGAGCCTGCTGGTTAGCCTCTTACCTCAGGACTATGGCCCCTGTAATAGACCTTGGCCCCTGCACATTTAACAAACTCTGTTCATGCATACAGACTTATATAGTTCGGTATATGGGGTTTACCGAATGGATCAGGAGTATTCTGTTTGTATATCGAACCAACTACAGAACAGTTAGACCACCCAGGGGAGTTGTGTGCTGCTTGTTGACTCTTTTGACCCCTATCAACACCTTAACAAGATGGCTGGATGGCCGCCATTCTTATGAACGAACACAAGGTGGCGGACATCTTGTTCCCACAAATGCCTATAGCGATGTTTGGTCATCGAGTGTATGGAACCCAAATCAGACACTCAATGGCGCTAACACCGCTGGAACTTCCATCTCCACATATGTTCGGTGGCATTCGTATGAGAAGAGCGGCATTCGGTGGGAACACACTCCCAAATGTGGGGCACAAGATAAGCGTACGCATGAAGTTTATTCATTGATTTTACTATATTGTGTACTCCCCCAAGAGACCGACCACACAGCCTGATTTCGTGAAACTCTTTTTGGCAAAAACCTCATGTGCGGTCGGTCAAACTTCCATGGAAATCCCGAACCTCTGAACCAATCTGGGTGATGTTTGGACACTGACTGTGGGGACTACGGTGGTTATGGTGTCTCCTGGAGTGCTTGGAAGTACTCGGTGAGCACTAGGAAGCATCGATTGGCGGAGACACCCAGTAGAGTTGCAAGGCGGTCCGCCACAGGTGAGTTTACTTACCTGAACCTGCCCCTCACTATATATTTAAAGTAAGTCTCTAAGCACCATAACCACTACAGCCTACTGTAAAGGTTATGGTGCCAGGAGTGCCCTTGTAGTGTCCCAGGGTATGTAATCTAACCATTTTAGTACAGTTTGGCAACTTACCCATGCACCTGTGCCACATACAGTCTCATGCTGTGGGAGGCACCAATGGAACCCTGGTAAGCTGTCAAACTGTTGGATAGTGCATGGGCACTCCTGGCATCATAATGAGTACAGCAGGCTGTAGGCTTGCACTGTTGCTTTAATGTTGCAACTTGTTTGTCAAATAAGACAACTTGTAGTACACAGAAAGGTATTATGAGGTTCTGCAACAAACAGAGTAAATAGAAATGTCAAATAAAACAACCTCCTAGTTTCATCAGAAATCTTGGCATCTGGAATACATTGTTAACTTCACCAGTGCCCACATGATAATGTGTGCCATCTACTATCCAAGGCATTCAGTCTGAGTCAGCTAAGTGGCTGTTTCTATGTGAGTGAGACAGAATGCACGTGTCATGGTTGATTATATATTTCCTACCTGTTCTACGTTACATTTTGTATATATTGTGTATTAATATTGTTTTTTGTATTTTATTGTACCCAGTTGTATCAATGCAATGGTTTATGGACCCAGGACATACTTGAAAACGAGAGAAATCTCAATATATCCTTCCTGGTAAAATATTTTATAAATAAATACATTTGTAGACATTGCATTACTGGAAAGGGTTTCTGGCAGAACAATCTGTTACTCTACAAGCTGATAATAATTCCTCTATTATAATTGTAGGTAAATGAGGCGTAATACACTAAATTTAGTTTTTCCTAGCATATAAAAGTATAAAACCTATAGGCATGATTTTGGTAGTGAAGGGTTAAAAAAGGACAATTGTTTCACATGAAATAATTACACACCTCTTATATATTCATATTGTTTATTGAGATATTCATACCTTGCCGATAATAATAGTTGTAAATGCCATCTAAAAGTTTTAGTTCCGGTTTCCCAAAATAAACATTGTGCAAAAAAAGTATGAAGACTAAACTGTATATCTTCTACTGGCAGCAGTATCATTTTATAACAGATCTATACTGCCCTGTTAGGGTGAGCTTGACATGGTGAAGCAATGACTTTAAATAATCCTCTGCTGGCTAGCTGGAGAGGTCGATCAGCCCTCCAGTAACATGATGACACATCACCATGGAAATTTAATTTAGAGGCAAAATTCACCCAAATATATTATCAATGATCTGGAGAGAATAGCATTACTCTAGAACGGAGAATAGAATACTCTTATTACAAGGCTATTTTCAATAAGGATAAAAAGAAAACTGTATTGACAATGATTCTACATTGTATCAAAGTCCATTAAAAAGCATTTTTGTTTTTAACTTTTGCATACTCCGTTTCTAAACTGTCTTGAGTTGGTCGGGGTGAAACCTTAGAGAAGTTTATCCTTGCATAAAGTACGTTTTCTTCATTGGTTGAACCATCTGGATTCGGTCTTACGTTTCCAACATTTATATCTTCAGCAGTTCTGTTTGGAGTCTGTTTTGGGACAAAAAAAAAAAAAAACAATGCATCAAGTTTCCCTGGGTAATACAAAGATTCATATCATATTCCAAACAACAAAAGTTTTGTCTACATAGTGACCTATCAACAGCTTAACTATAAATTAAGAAGGAACACAACATCTCTCCTCTTATCTCTAAATACTCCACACACTCGTTCTTCCCAGGATTTATGCCTTTCTTCTATTCATGTTATCTCTTTCCTCTTCAGTATTCCAGACTTTTTCCATGCTGCACTTTCCTCTGGAATTTTCTCATGTCTCCTTTAGACTCCCCCCCAGCATTCTACAGGTTAAACCTCATCTGAAAATTAATCTATTTAGAGAAGTCAATCATTTCCCTCCATTATAGTGGTGTATCCTATATTAACAAGCCTCTCATCCAATTTACAAGTCTTTCATCCAATTTATCCCTTCCTGTCATGTACTGATCTTCACAGTCAGACTTCCTCTCCGATGCAGCCTACTTACCTTCTGTATCTATCACACCCACTTACTGCTAGATTGAATACAGTCTAAAGAACCTGTGTACTTTTCATGTAACTATTATATAATGTCTGATAAATATCAGTTGTCTATAAACGTGTAATATTGTATAGCTTTGTGCAACCTGCTGGTGCTATATAAAATAATAAATTATTAATAATAATAATATAATAATAATAATATAATATTTTAGGTGATAAATATATATACTGTTAAACACACAATGTAAGTTTTGTATCAGTTTCTCTGCAATCTGCATCTCTCCAGACATAGTTTTTGGTTTAGTGCAATGTTTGCAATCATCGAATCTAACAGATAGAAAGATGCCGCATATCCACCTCTCCCAGCAACTTTAGGGTGTTGACTGAAGATTAGAAGATAATCCAAGTCATTGAATTTACCTTTATTAACATACAATAAACACCTTACTGACGAGGCCCAAATAAGGTTGAAATGATTGACCGGGGTTGCTGAATCTCTCGTGCAGAGAGAACTTGCCGGCATTTCTGTTCTGGACTGCCCTTATGGGTGGGATTAGTCTGATATGCCTTGGAACTGGTTCTCACTGTAAGGGCACAAGTGAGCACAAACTACATTGGGACCTGAGCAGGGATTTACCGAACAACAAGCTACGGGGTTCCTCTAAGCTTTTGTCCTCTTTTTTTGTTGCAATGACTTAACTTTGTTCTCCCCAAGTTCAAAAGGGTAAACTAGACGTGGCCCCCCATGATCACTGTACCTAAAGGGGTATTAGCTACATCTTGCTGAGGTCCAAAATATTGTCTGGGGTTGCGGTTTCTCAGTTCTGGACTGTCCTTATGGATGGCATTAATCTGATATGCCTTGGAACTTGTAATGGTGCAAGTGAGCAAAAACTATATTGAAATCTGAGTGGGGATTTACCGAAGGGCAAGCTACTGAGTTCCTCTAAGCTTTCGTCTGTTCTCAGAGTTCTCATATCCTTTTTTTTGCAATATCTTTGATAACATGTGCTTTTTTTTACAATGTTACAATTTGTATCTGTAGTTTACCATTGTCATTTTCTGTACTTGTGTTTTTGCATTGTTATTTTCAGTGACCGTATGTCATCAATATGTTATGTACATATAGTTATTAATATCTTGTGTTATAGAGTTTGGTTGGGAAACCAAACAAATTACTACCCACTCTCTCTATACATTGACCTTCCAAGTAGTAAATACCTTCATCTAACTGTGTCATATGATCTCCATTCCTTTACCAAGACCTGCTTGCAATCACAACCCAGCTAACAGAAGGAAGAACGATTCTTCATTTGCGCCAAGTACTACTCATCCTTCCTCCCACCCTGCTTCCTTCTTACTTCATAGCAGTTGCTTGAGATCTCCATTTCCCTTTTATGTTACCACTGGCTGCAATTGTACAGCACTATGGAATCTATTGGTGCTTTATAACTGCCAGAAATGTTTACCAATATATATATATCAAGAGTTTGTGGAAATTCATCTTTGATGCCGTTGCTTTACTCCACTCTCTGCAGTCCTCGCAGCAATATCTCATATACGTGATATTTAGAGCATCTATCGAGTGTCTGTAACATGCTCGCCAAATAAAGGAGCAGCTACAGGCTTAAGGAGAGAGAAAAATATGGTCAAAGCAAGAACAGATGACCATATGGGGCTGGTTGGAGTCTAAACAGTCCTCAATGTAGCAGGAGAAGCAACCAGTTTGCAGATAAGCCTGCCTTTATGTTCCCAACCAGACTGCATTTGCTTTTACTAAATCTAGACTTTTATTGAACTGCTAAAGCCCAACTCAACAGCCCTGTATTCTTCCTGCCCTCTCCAATTATTATGACACTGTGCTTCAAATAAATAGCAAACAATGGGTATCATGTAGCTTAAATTACCACCCCACACACATGACACTAACCCTGACAGTGGCACAAGGCAGTCCATGGATTAATTGCTGAGGGAACTCTGTGATATACACAGGGTCACTAGTCGTGCACACTACTAGGAGATTAATTACTGAGGGAGCTCTGTGATATACACAGGGTCACTAGTCGTGCACACTACTAGGAGATTAATTACTGAGGGAGCTCTGTGATATACACAGGGTCACTAGTCGTGCACACTACTAGGAGATTAATTACTGAGGGAGCTCTGTGATATACACAGGGTCACCAGTCACGCACACTACTAGGAGATGAATTGCTGAGGGAGCTCTGTTATATACACAGGGTCACTAGTCGTGCACACTACTAGGAGATTAATTACTGAGGGAGCTCTGTGATATACACAGGGTCACTAGTCATGCACACTACTAGGAGATTAATTGCTGAGGGAGCTCTGTGATATACACAGGGTCACTAGTCATGCACACTACTAGGAGATTAATTACTGAGGGAGCTCTGTGATATACACAGCGTCACTAGTCATGCACACTACTAGGAGATTAATTGCTGAGGGAGCTCTGTGATATACACAGGGTCACTAGTCATGCACACCACTAGGAGATTAATTACTGAGGAAGCTCTGTGATATACACAGGGTCACTAGTCATGCACACTACTAGGAGATTAATTGCTGAGGGAGCTCTATGATACACTCATCCTCACATTACTGTAGGTTTTAAAGCTGTGAAACTCTGTGATACAACTGTGTACCTTAATGTATGTTCTATTTTGGAATAAACCCTGTGATACACTCGTGCACCATGCACAATTATGTCAGTGTTATAAATGCAGAACTCTAGAACTGTGATACATTACTTTATGTTGTGAAGCACTGCATTTAACATCCGACAGTAACTCCCACAACTCCCAGGTACTGACTCAAGCTTGGAAGATACTCCACCTCATTTATTCTTGGATTGCTACCATATTATCATGTGTTACTATAGAATTGTTACCATTTATACCTGTACTCTGCCACTGTAGTATTAATAGGTTCCCCCCCCCCCCCCACCTCATGGCCCCCTCCCACCGGGCTGAAGGGGGAGGAAGGGGTTAAACACTCATCTCTTCCGACGTCATCGGCTGAATGCGCGCATTCGGTCAGTCCAAAGGAAATCCTATGGACGCAGGCGTCTTCTCACTGTGAAAATCACAGTGAGAAGCGCGGAAGCGCCTCTAGCGGCTGTCAATGAGACAGCCACTAGAGGCTCGATTAACCCATATGTAAACATAACAGTTTCTTTAATCTTTGAAACTGCTATGTTTACAGCAGAAATGGTTAACTCTAGAGGGACCTGGCACCCAGACCACTTCCTTGAGCAGAAGTGGTCTGGGTGCCTATAGTTGGTCCTTTAATATAACTGTTCTATCTCCATCTCTGTTCTTCAGACCTCATCTCACAATCATACTCATAGGAACAGCAAATGTGAAGCTCTGCATTTTTTCTCACCAGTCTGGAACTAAGCATGCAGAATTAATAAACCCATACCTGTGGCATTGGCACAGAGGATGGCATCGGGTGGAATTAAAATAGTACCACTGCAATTCTAAAGGCCTGATAATGAGTGAGAGGTTAAAAATTAAACTGGTCCATCTAAATTTAGCTTGAAACAAAAATATGCAAATAAAATTCAGAGAAAGTGGAACAAAACATGAGATATTCACTTTGTCCAAATAGTTGGGTTTTTTTTCCTGCGAGTTTTGTTTCCTTGTATTAGAATTTTATAACTAAATGTAACACTGAACTGTTGCCAATAACTTTCCAATATTAAACATGGTCTATAAAGTAGGAAAAAATTACATTCCCTTAAATTCTTTCTTAGTAGTTTTAAGGTAGGAATGTGTTTTTTTGTATTACGTATTAAGCACTTTACGTTGTTTCCAGTATTTTATTTTTAATCTCACCTGTATATTCATGTAGAAATCATTAGGGTTATCATCTCCACATGCTGGTGGTGAACGCAGTTTCTGTTTTCTCTTTATTCTAGTGAGATAAATAAACATATGAAATACTAAATACTATTTTGAGACAAAAACTAAACAAACACGATTTTTATCAATTGCCAAAGCTCATGAAGATTTAGATTGATTTTTGAAAGTCTGTCATTCAAAATAGTGTATATTAATGCTATTACATCACAACATGCATATTAATAAGAATATATTGTCATTGTAGGCATGTTTAGAATGGTATGCTTCATTACAGTATGCGATACAGCTCATTATCAGCGTATCTTTATAGGTAGTGGGGTAGTATGAGTAACGTGTACCCTAACTCCTATAACAAAACATCAGGTTGCACCAAAGCACCAACCTTGCAACTAAGTACCTCTAAGGTTAACTGGCTTCCAGTCATAAACAGAAGAAAACACTGTAACCTAACCATAACCCTAAATACACAGTTTCCCTAATTGTAATGTTAGGTAACTTAACCAGAACTCAAGAGGGGACAGTTATGTGCAGTATTTAAAGGGACACTCCAAATGCCTAAAATTCTTTAGCTGACTCAAGAGCTTTATGTGTGAAGAGTATGTACTCTTTTTTTTTTATTTAATAAAAAGTGCAGAGTTCAATAGTAATTGGGTCTTTTATAAATCAGTCAGTCAGTCAAGCAGTCCTGTTACTTCATGTTTTGTTGGAAAAGCTGCCGACAACTGCAGAGATCTGCCAATTTATCTTGTTGCTTTTATATGTACCCCCCAATGAAAAAAAATGCATAATTAAATACATGAATGTTTTCATTGGGGATATATCTAGCAGAATTTTTTTTATTTTTATTTTTTTTTATTTGGACAGTGGAATGTCCCTTTAAACAATGAATACAGCCATGTTAAAGCAATGTGTAAAATGTTTAAATCTCCAATTGAACGCTGACATTTCGCACTCTTTGTGTCTGAACGTGTTTAGATGACCACACACAAGCAGAACGGTGAAAAATGAGTCTGTCATTTTAAAGCTAAATGATGTATACTTCCTTTAAAACAGAACCCTTTATAGAACGTAGATCCAAACTTGTTTATATCGAGTGACAACAGAGAGTATGTGGATTATTTTAAAAACATTTTTAATTTCTTACTTTGCAATGAATTTCACGATACCAATCACACACAATACTATGATCACTCCACACAAAGCCCCGATCATCAGATCACGGACTAGGTTGATTGACTCCTTGCCTGTAAATAAATAAATGCATTTTAAAAAGCCATTCCTAAAAATACATAAAGGTTTAAATAATATAACCTGCGTGGGAGGGAGGCGAAGGGAGAACCTGGAGGAAGCAGTGCGTAGGGGGCCAGACCTGGAGAGCTGGTTCCTAACTCCCAGGCACCCAGCCGGAACACTGAACCCCAGGGAAGCCACCCTCCAGCAAAAGGTAAGAATCTGGAGGGTGTCGATTTTGCATGTGTGTCTGTCAGTGTGCCTGTCAGTGTATGTGTGTCAGTGTGCCTGTCAGTGTATGTGTCTGAGAATGTGTGTGTGTGTGTCAAACTTCCTGTCAGCCCGTGCCACTCGGCCAACATCAGGGGGCGTGAGTCTTCCTTGTTTTTGACCCCTTAAAGGGGAAGTAGCATAATTTAGATCTGAGCTAGCACTCAATTTATATCTGTTTAATTATTACCCTGATTGGTTCCTTAGCCTATCAGCTCTTACTTAGCCCTATTTATACCTCCCTCTTACATAACTTCCTTGCCCTGTCGTCGTCTTTTGTAGCCCAAGAGTGCATTTCTTTAGTGTTTATTTTCTGGTATCTAACTTCGTCTTGTTTCTGTTTATCCATTATTCTAGTATCCTTGGCCTTTGGCCTTGTTCTACGTTTAAACTTCCATCTCCAATCCCGACCTTGGCTTGTCTGACTATTCTATACTTCTCACTGTACTTACTCATATGTTAAGTCCAGACATTCCAAGCCCCAGTAATAAGCCTCACTTTGTGTACCAATTGAGCCCCTTAGTTTGTGTGTTAGGGAGATTTACCTTGACAGTGTGTCAGTATGTCTTTCACTGTATGTGTCTGTGTTTGTTAGTGTGTGTGTGTGTGTGTCAGTATGTCTGTCAGTGTATGTCTGTCAGTAAAGGTCTGTGTGTGTTAGTGTGTCTGTATGTGTGTCTGTCTGTGTGTGCCTTTGCATGTGTCAGTGTGGGTCTGAGTGTGTCAGTGTGTCTGTGTGTGTGTGTTTGTGTGTCAGTATGTCTGTCAGTGTGTGTGTGTCAGTGTGTCTGTGAGTATATGTGTGTATGTGTGTATCAGTGTATCAGTGTATCTGTCAGTGTCTGTGTGTGTGTGTTAGTGTGTCTGTTTTTCTGAGTGTGTGTGTCAGTATGTCTGTCAGGTTGTGATTCAGTATGTGTCTGTGTGTGTGTCAGTATATCTGTCAGTGTGTCTGTCAGTGTATGTCTGTGTGTCAGTATGTCTGTTAGTAAATGTGTCTGTGACAGTATGTGTCTGTGTATCTGTATATTGTCAGTTTGTGTATCAGTGTATCTGTATGTTGTCAGTGTGTGTGTATCTGTGTGTCATACCTTGTGTCCCGCGGCGTCCCGGTCCCGCCGTCCGTCCTCTCCTGTCAGACGGGGTGGATCGCTGGCGGGCGTTGTGCGCACACACCTCCAGGGGCACACGCGCATCTGGGAGAACGTGCGCGAACGTGCGCGCACACAAGGTAACCGGCAGGGGTAGCATTTAAAGAACTCTTAAAGAGATAGTAGCCAATTGCTACTACCTATTTTATACCTCCCTCAATTCTGTCCCTGCCTATCAGTATTCACCTTACCCTCTATATACCTCCTTCTGACATCACTTCCTTGCCCTGTCGTGGTTTATTATAGCCCGAGAGTGCGTTCTGAATAGTTGTCTTTTCTTTGGTTCCTGACTTCGGCTTGTATATCGGTTATTCTCGTTTCTGGCTCCCTGACCTTGGCTTTGTCTATTCGCTTTCCCGTATCTCTGTATTCCTGACCTTGTCGTGTTTGACTATTCTTATTCTCTCGTTCCTACGTTAAGCCCGGCCACCTTAAGGTCCGGTAATACGTCTATCTGTGTTCGCCTTTATTTTTCTCTGGTTTGCATGTTGGGGAGTATTAACCTTGACAGTGTGTAGGTGCCAGTGTGTATATCAGTGTATCTGTATATAGTCAGTGTGTGCATCTGAGTATCTGTATGTGTGTCAGTGTTTGTATCTGTATCTGCATCTGTGTCAGGATGTGTATCTGTGTGTCTGTATGTGTGTCAGTGTATCTGTATATCTATATGTTGTTAGTGTGTGATCTGTGTATCTGCATGTGTGTCAAGTTGTGTATCTGTATGTGTGTCAGTGTATCTGGATACCTATAGAGTCAATTTAAAATAATATATGAACAAAACACTCAATAATAAATTCATTAATTAATTAATACATACATAAAATAACAAAAAATCAACCATTGAGTAGATAGAATCCAAAAAACACTGATTTAATACATATAAAAAAACTTTACTTTCATTATCTACAAACCTATGCAGCAGAAATGTCCAATTATACACTAAGCGGCATATGCTGAGATTGACACAGCCCCCTTACTTCTGTTTAGAACTATAGTTCAATGTAAAGGAAGCAGGACACCCTCCTGGCTATGTCACTGTCCACTGAGAAGATGTGAAAAAGGTGTTTTTATAAAAGTGAATGACAATGAAGTGCTCTAGGTGCTTGGAGTGTTTCTTTAAAGAGGTATTGTTATTAGTTACTAACACATTTGTAATATATTGGTTGTGATATTCATTTTTCAAAAATATAATGAGTATGCCTGTAGTAAGTTTGTGTGTGTGTACCAGCAAGCTTGGCTGTGTGTGTTAGTGAGATTGTCTGTCAGTGAGCATAATTGTGTGTATAGTGAGCTTGTTTGTTTTTATGTCTGTGAGCTTGTGTATCAATGAGCTTCTGTACTTGTGTCAGTGAGATTGTCTCTGTCTGCATGTCAACATGTTTACTGTATAATTTAATTATTTAACCTGAGAGCATAAATATTTTGAATTAGAAAATAAACATAACAATAATAAATACATACATACAAACACTTCAGTCATAATGTTAAAGGGAAAAAATAGTTCTAGGAATACAAAGTTGTATTCCTAGCCCTATAGTACCCTCTAGTGCCCACCTCCCTTGCACCCCAACTGCCCCCCCCCACCCCTTTGCTCTAAAAGGGCTAAAAAACTACTTGTCACTTGCCTGATACCAGCATCGATGTCCCTCATTGCTGGATCAGTCTTTGCTTTTGCTCCTCCTCCAACATTAGCCAGCAGGTGGCACCTAATGCACATGCGAGGTGATCGTGGTGATCACAGTAGGAATATCCCATAGGAAAGCATTAAATCAATGCATTCCAATGGGGTTCTGGCTCACGCTGGATGTCCTCAGGCAAGGTGTAAGGATGTCTAGTGTCATTTAGCGGACCAAAAGTCTGCTAAGTACCCAGAAGCACCTCTAGTATCTGTCTGGTAGATGGCCACTAAAGTTAACCCTGCAAGATAATTATTACATTTTATCAATAACTGTAATAATTATAATTGCAGGGTTAAAGGGACAGGGACACTGCACCCAGACCACTGTAATGAGGTGAAATGGTCTGGGTATCTATAGTGTCCCTTTAAGTTTTTTAATAAAATTTCAAATATGGCTATGCCTTGCCAACCCAGATGATTGAGTAATTTCTAAACATAGATTATATACATATGCTTTGTATCCCCAGTCTGGCCCTATACACATGATTTTACTCAGGGGCAGAAACATTTTTTACAAAGCGAAAGTACAGCAGAGATAAGTGCTTTTTTACTTCCACTGCCTTATTCATCCTGGTAAATACTGCAGCTGTAGTTACTGTGGAGAGGGAGCAAAGAACTCATTTCCGGAGAAATGTAAATTTTTAAATGTATCTAAAGTATATTTCATATCTTTATTTAGCCTATTGTAAATAATCCTTTCTGTTTATGCCGTGTAGAAGGACAATTAATACGATGAATGGAATACATGTTAATGTTGGACATAAATTCCTACCTTCACAGATAGTCTGACTTGCTGCATTCAAAAAGCCTGTAAGTAAATAATATTGTGGTTTATTATATGCATTAATTATTTTTTTAAGCAAATTAACACTGATTCTGGCTGTCCTTGGAATCGCTGCATTGTCTATTATAATTCTCCATAATTATCTAATCTTAAGAAGGTACTGGAAAGCACATCATTTGAAATAAGTTTGCCTTGTGATACCTAAATATAAAAAAAAAATGTATTAAAAAAATCCCTATTTAGTATTTATAATTAATTAAAGATTTCTTTAATGGGAGGTATATGTAAAAACAAATTGCAAAAGCTGTAGGTCTCTTGTCTGCTGTCCAGTGGTGCACTAAGGGGTGGGTGTAGGGGCAGTCCGCCCTGAGTGCCACTTTATAGGGGGGTGCCAATGCCTGGCATACATTTGGGCTGGTGCGTCGCCATCTAGGGAGCACTTGTCCGGGGACGCATGGCACAATCATAAGGTGTACGGTAAGAGTGGAAGCAATCTCCGGTTGCTGGACATTGAATGGGATATATGGAGGCACTGGTAGGGAATGGGACACATTGAGAGGCTGGGAAGGGGGGGATGGGACACATGGAGGGGCTGGGGACGGGGGAGAAGACACATGGAGGGGCTGGGGGGCTAATGGAACACATGGAGGGCTGGGTGGGTAATGGAACACATGGAGAGGCTGGTGAGGGGGCTAATAAGACACATCAAGGGGCTGGGAGGGAATGTGTTATATGGAGAGGCTGGTGAGTGGGAATGGGACACAGAGGAGCTGGGATTGGATACAGGACACATGGAGAGGGTGGGGAGGGTGGGGAGGAGGAATGAGAAACCTGGAACAGCTGAGGGATAGAACATATTGAGGGACTAGGGGGGAATGGGCCACATGGAGAGGCTGGGGGTAGAATGGGACACATGAAGAAGATGAGGGATCTTATAGACACATGGAGGTGCTGGGCAGTTAATGAGACCCATGGAGGGCATTGGGGTTGAGTGAGACAAATTAAGGGGCTGTGGGAGAATGGAACACATGGAGGGTCTGTGGGAGGAAATAAGACACATTGAGGGGCTGGGAGGAATGAGACACATGGAGAGACACAAAAAGACACAGAGAGGGGCTGGGGAGACAAACAGACACACAGAAGGTCTCGAGGGCACAAAGAGACATACAAAGGGAGTAAGGGGGGACAAAGAGACACACCGAATGTCTTGGAGGACAAAGATGAACAAATAAGGGCTGGGGAAGGGGAAAAAGAGACACAAAGAGGTTGCCATGTCTTGCCTCCCCAGATGATTGAGTCAGTTATAAACACAGATTATATACATGTGCTTTGTATCCCCAGTCTGGCCCTACACACATGACTTTACTCAGGGGCAGACACATTGTTTTTAAAGTGAAAGTACAGCAGAGATAAGTGCTTTTTACTTCCACTGCTTTATTCATCCTGGTAAATACTGCAGCTGTATTTACTGTGGAGAGAGAACAAAGAACTAATTTCCAGAGAAATGTACATTTGTAAAATTTATATGAAGTAAATTCCATATCTTTATTTAGCCTTTTGTAAATAATCCTTTCTGTTTATGCCATCTAGAAGGTCAATTAATATGATGAATGGAATACTTGTTAATGTTGGACAGATGCACAAAGGGGCTGGGGGAAGAAAGAAGCCTCCCAGCTAGCCACTCCAGTCTGCCAGCTGCAGCCAGCCTGCCCGCCAGTCACAGCATCTTCCACAGCAGGCACCCTGCCAGTAGCCAGCCTGCCTGGCAGATTACCACGGCAGCCAGCCACAGCAGCCAGATAGCAACAGTAATTAAGGGCTGGATATCAGAGAGCTATGCTACATTACTATATTGTAAATGGGGACAAGAGTGTTAGAGAGATTAGATTACAGAGACCTTGAGATTCTTTCCAACATAAATCTTGTAAATTTGTGCAATAAATATTCTACACAACTTAAAAAATAATGTTTTTTACATTTTAAAGTTAGTCACTCTCTATAAACACATTAAACAAAAAATAAATAACATACAAGGTGAGAGCTAAAACACACACAGTGTATACTACCACTTTCACTATTCTAGGCACATTATATTCACTAAGGAGTTTATATATGTTTTACCATTTTAGTAGATCCATTTTTTTTCCTCCTGACATATATTTATTATCTGGAACATTATTTTTGGATAAATAGGTATAGATATGTATATTAATGATGTTTTGTATTACAGGTATTTCATGTATGTTTTGTATTAATAATGAACCTAGCGAAGGACTGTGGTGTAGTATAAAAAGAATGGAAAACACAAACTTATCAGAATTTAAGATGGAGTGCTAGGTGGCATATAAGATCGAAGATTCAACTTCACGCAATGACGTTGGACGCTAGAGCGGGACGTCAATGACATCAGACGTTACGGTAGAATGCAAACGTCATGATGAAAAGATTGCACTACGAAGCCGGAAGTCCCGGAAAAGCACGCAAAATTTGGAAAAAGCCGCGCAATTTATGAAATAAAATCGGGAAAACACAAACTGATTCATATGCACTTTGATAAAGACCTCAATGGTTGAAACGCGTTAGTGCTACTGTGTACTTGTTTACATTTTTCATATATTAACACTTATTTGGAATATTCTTTCCCTTAATAACTCACATTATTCCCAATTTGTGCGGTGATCGGGCAGACTAGATGGGCCGAATGGTTCTTATCTGTCGTCACATTCTATGTTTCTATTGTATTGAAGATATATCTGTGGGAAAGAAAGATCCAGAGGGAGATACCTGCAAGTCTGAGTCAGCTATATTAATAGGCTCAGCAACATGTGAGTGAAACCGATTTGGTTTTATAAAATAATTTTATACTGGGGGGCGGAGCCTGCGCTCGAGCTGGATGGTCGTATAAGGAAAGAGCTCCCGAACTAATTAAGCTCTATACAGCGGCGATTAAGCTCTATGCAGCGTCGATTCAGCAATAAACCACCCCCCAAAAAAACGATATACCCACCATGTCTCAAAGAGGAGCGAGGAAAACCACAGAAGCCAAAGAAAAACACTCATTCTTTGCAGCGAAATCTGCTGGGTTGAAAACAGTGGCAAACGCCTCTCAAGATGGCGATGGCAGCAGTGAGGACAGAGTGGAATCGAGACCACAGTCTCCTAATGAAACCATGCAAATTCAAGGGGAAACAATGCAGAAAATGTTAGATGACATGGCAGCTAAAATACAGAACACAGTGCAAGTTGCCATAGCTGAACTCAGGAGAGACATAGCAGACATAGGTACTCGCACAGCACACATGGAAAATAAAATGGCGGAATTCACCGAAGCTCACAACAGCTATGCAGAGAAAATGGAGGAGATGGAGGAGCAGCTAGAAAGACAGGAATTGAAATGCATGGACCTGGAAGACCGATCTAGACGCCAGAATCTGCGGATCAGAGGAATCCCAGTAGCCACGCAAAATACAGACCTGATGGCGTACCTAACGGGCCTGTTTCACATCCTAGCCCCAGATATACCTCCTGACATGCTGCTTATGGACAGAGCTCATAGAGTAGCAAAACCACAACACCTCCCTGCCTCAACCCCGCGGGATGTATTAACCAAACTGCACTATTTCCATATCAAAGCGGCCCTCCTCCGATCCAAGAGACCAACACAAGACCTACCTGAGCAATACAGAGCCATTCAATTATTTACAGATCTCTCAGCAGAAACACTGCGCCGGCGGAGAGAATTGAGAGAGATTACACTGGAACTGAGAAACAGGAAAATCCTGTATCGCTGGGGATTCCCAATTAAACTACTGATTCTACGAGAAGGCAAAACACAGCTACAAACGTAGAGGCCTGCACCAGCCTGTTACGATCCTGGGGCATCGACACAGCTCCAGCAGATAAAGAAAATTTGAGAATAGCATCAATCCAACCAGAATGGCAAAGGGTCCGCAACTCCAAACCCTCCAAGCATTCAACCGAACGATGAGGAGTAATATCGGAGGCAGGCATCCAGCATCAGCCATAAAAGGACGATTCCCCACACGATGAACTCTATGGACACTACTATCCACTCACACAACCTAAGGAGAATATGTTCCAGTACCGTATGATATATGTAAATGTACAGGTGATGGGGTATTTAACTCACGTGTAATAGCTACTATTTACACAGAATATATGAGGAAGGGATATCAACAAAGGCCAGCAATGAGTGCCGAGGCAGATAAGTAGATAAATAGATAAGTTCCGTGTAAATTAACTCGCCAGAAGTCGACACTCCATCTAAGATAATAGAGAACTATACCACCCCCACCCCCCCCCTCTTCCCTATCAGTCGTACCGGGATTCAGAGGTCACACGACTAATGTAACTCTGGCTAGTAAACAGGACCGGGTACAAAAAAAAAAAAAAAAATTTAAAAAATACAAAATAATTAAATATGTAACTCACCCATCCACCTCGCCCCACAACTCATAGGTTAGGGTGGTCTCTATACATTGGGTATAATGCTCAGTGCACAGTTATACTTTTACTTCTGTTTATGTATATATTTTTATTTTTGTTATTGTAAATATGTTACCTGTTTATCGTTACCTATGGTCACACTCACACCTATACAAATGCATAGATATGCATTTCCCAGTCAGAGCAGGGGCACAACGACACACGCAAAGCTAACAACTCTGGAAAAAGGAAAATCAACAAGAGGTCCCCTCCCAAACAAAAGAGTAGAGCCCCTAGGCTATACACCCCAGGACACAACCCCCACAGCAGGCAGACAAGCTAACGCCCAAGTCAAATTAAAATATGCAGCCAAAAAAGAGTTCCCACCTGTGTTGTACAATTAGTCTCAAACTCTACTCCCACAATGTCCAGGGCTTGAACATCCCATACAAACGCCATACCCTGGACAGGGAACGTAAAAAGATACAAGCCGACATAATCTACTTACAAGAAACTCATTTGAGGACAGACACACAACCCCAATTAGTAGCTAAATCATACCCTCACCAACTTCATGCCACTACATCACAACAATCCAGAGGGGTATCTATCCTACTAAGCAAAAACCTTGCAGTGACTACCCACACACACATCTTAGACCCAGGAGGGCGATACATCATCTGGCAATGCACCATCAATGATCAGGACTACACTCTAGTATACATTTACTCCCCGAACACAAACCAGAGGAACTTCTTACACAGTTTTCTTACCAAGACAGAAAAAATACGAAAGTGTACACTGATACTGTGTGGGGACTTTAATCACGTCATGGACCCAGCGGTAGAGTCGATTAGGCCACATACATCCATGCAATACAATACACTTAAAAAACAGAGTAAAGAGACCACTAGACATGTACATATGACCTGGCCCATCACTATGTCTCTTACAATGCAATATGTACGCCATAACGCTAGCCTCATTAACCCATTTTTTATAATGGTGCAGTTTCATCTTAATGGAAGGGCATGCCAACAGGCAACAGGTTACAAGTTAGCCTGTACATACGCTGCAGTTGCAAATTTTGATTGCCTGGAATGCACTATAGGCGTGGGGCTCTCTAAACCTGCTCATTTATAATCGTTAAGACAACGCTTGCTTTTCATAATGTTATTTTTTCTCCATCGTCTAATCCTCGTTCAATTATAACTACTATTGTTATGTGTTTGTTCTCATGCAAAAAAAAGAAAATGTGCAATCCCAACTAATGCCATGTTACTGATATTCTATGTTTATCACACTATGCTTGATAATGCTGTTGTGGCATATGAAGCTTGTTTGTACACACTTGCACGATAAAAATAAAGAATAAAAAAAAAGAGTAAAGCCCTCAGGAACCTAATATCTTCCTTCAGATTGCCTGACGTGATGAGAGCCCTACACCTTTCAGAAAGGTCTAACACACACCACTCCAAGGTCCACAACACATACTCCAGAATTGATGGTTGTCTCATGCATGAATCCACAATGACCAGAATTCTAGACTGTGACATAATACCCATAAGCTGGTCAGACCACGCTCCGGTAACATTGACACTCACAAATTCAAACGACTTCAACCACAGGAGCCCTTGGCATCTAAACGATAGTCTGCTCCATAATTTGCAATTCTGCACACAATTAGAAAAAGAACTGCAACAATATTTCGACACTAACACATCACCTAACCAAAAACCCCATATGCTATGCTTGGCACATAAAGCCGTAATGAGGGGCACACTCATAAGTAGGGCCTCGTATATCAAGAAACAAAACGACAAATATCTGACACACCATACAAAGCTATTAGACACATTACACAAAGAAAACCCAACAGAGAAACATAAAAAACTAATAGCTGCAACTCAAGAGAAACTCACCGAAATTAGACTCTGCAAATTCGGTCTCATGCTAAACAAACTAAACTAACGTAACTATGTACAGGGAAACAAGGCTACTAAACTCCTAGCAAATAGACTGCGGGACAGACAACAGCAATCTCGAATAGCACACATAATCGACAAAAAGGGAAGGAAACTACACCTACCAGTAGAGATTTGTGAAGAATTTGCCCAATATTACAAACAGCTTTACAATTTAGCAGAGGACCCTAACACCCCAAAACCCACAGAGGCAAGCATTAAATCTTACTTCGACGATGTACCACTACCAACCCTGACAGAGCACCCAAAACACAATCTAATGACCCCATTCACAGAACTGGAAATCATAGCATTGATTCCCTACCCAAAGGGAAAGCCCCAGGCCCAGATGGATACACCAACGAATACTATAAAACATTCAAAAATACCCTTGCCCCCCACCTCGCAGCTGCGTTCAATCATGCACTTCACACAGGGACATTCCCTGCAGAATTTCTAACAGCCAGAGTAATAACCCTTCCTAAAACAGGCAAACCTCCTACGCATTGCCAAAACTTCCGCCCAATATCCTTATTAAACGCAGACACCAAACTTTACGCCAAAATACTAGCCACCCGACTCCAACCCATACTCCCTACCATCATTTCAGATGATCAAGTGGGATTTGTACAGGGGAGACAGGGGTCAGACAACACCCAAAAAGTAGTATACATTCTTCAGACGATTCACATGGACCGGACACATGGCCTTATAATCTCACTGGACGCGGAGAAAGCCTTTGACGGACTGAATTGGCGATTCATGGAGGCTGTCCTCACAAAATTTGACTTCCCCCCTCATACCTAACAGCCATCAAATCCCTATACAGTCTTCCGAACGCTGTGGTGGCGACCTCGGGATCCCAATCAGCCCCATTTGCCATCACCAACGGCACTAGGCAAGGCTGCCCCCTGTCACACACTTCTAAATGTTATGGCCTTGGAGCCATTAGCTGAAGCGATCAGGCGAAACCCCAATATACATGGGATAGACATTGGAGACCGGGAATATAAAATAAATCTTTTTGCTGACGATGTCCTTCTGACACTTACTCAACCAACAATATCCCTCCCCAACCTCCAAAAAGAACTAGAAACTTATAGCGCACAATCGTACTAAAAACTAAACACTACCAAAACCCAAGCGATGGGGATAGGAATAGAGGGCGACATTATGGACAGACTCAAAGCAGCATTTAAATACGACTGGAGACAGGATTACCTCACATTTCTCGGAATTAAACTGACAAGGACACACAACACACTCTTCACAACGAACTACCAGCAACTACATAAAGAAATAGAAACCACTCTCAAAAAATGGGAACACAGCTACATGTCATGGGTGGGCCGCTGCGCGGCAATCAAAATGATGATCCTACCGAAAATCCTATACTTGTTTCGATCACTACAGATAACCGTTCCGGAAAAATTCATAAAGTCGCTGCAGACAACCCTCCTCAAATTTGGATGGCGAAATAAGAAACCTAGGGTTCCCTGGAGACTAATATCCTAAACAGTTAGTAAAAGAGGGTTGGGCTTTCCAAATGTCAGAAAATAACACAGGGCCACACAACTAGCCAACGTACTAGGCTGCCACTCACATACACCAACCCCTCAATGGGTAGCCCTAGAATCCAATAGAACAATAGGGGGATCCTTAACACACCTTCTGTGGGCCCCGAAAGATCTACAACCCCATAATCCCAAAATGCTGCCAACCACCAGACTGATGCTATCTATTTGCGACAAAAACAGACACAGGGTGTGCTCACAGCCCAAATGGTCCCCCGCGACCCCACTGAAAACCCTACGCATCCTAAACCCCTCATTTAACTACAAAATATGGGCAACCCACAATGTAACACATCTATATCAGGTAAACACACTCACTCTGCGGCGCGTGAGGCTCCCTTAAAAGTTTCACAGACTTGAAGGCACAACTCAACCTTCCTCAAACCCAGGGACGTTTTAGCCGCGAGGCAAACAAGGCATTTGCCTTGGGCGGCATTTTCCAGTGGGCGGCAAAAAACGCCGCCCCCAATGCCTTGCGGCTAACTGACATGCTGGGCTGCCGCGCTGGCGTGCGGGCTGCTGGGCGGCTGGCGAGGGAGAGCTCCCCTGAGCTGTCTGCTCAGCTCCCTCACGCGCCACAGAGTGAGGCTGGGAGCCGGAATATGACGTCATATTCTGGCTCCCAGCCTCACTCTGTGGCGCGCGAGGGAGCTGAGCAGAGTGCTTAGAGGAAGTGCTCCCTCGCCAGCTGCCCAGCAGCCCGCATGCCAGCGCCGTACGCCCAGCAGCCAGGGAGAAAGAGAACCCCTGCCCCCCAGCATTCCCAAAGGTAAGGAGGCTGGGGGGGGGGGGGGGTTAAAAAAAAGTGTTAATGTGAGTGAGTGTGTTTCTGTTAGTGTGTGTGTGTGTGTGTGTGTGTCTGTTAGTGTGTGTGTGTTTATTAGTGTGTGTGGGTGTGTCTGTTAGTTAGTGTGTGTGTGTCTGTTAGTGTGTGTGTCTGTTAGTGTGTGTGTGTCTGTTAGTGTGTGTGTGTGTCTGTTAGTGTGAGTGTGTTTGCCTGTGAGTGTTTGTGTCTGTTAGTGAGTGTGTGTGTGTGTCTGCCAGTGTGTGTCTGCTAGTGAGTGAGTGTGTGTCTGTTAGTGTGTGTGTGTCTGACTGTGTGTGTCTGTTAGTGTGTGTCTGACTGTGTGTGAGTGTGTTTGTCTGTGAGTGTGTGTGTTTCTGTTAGCGAGTGTGTGTTTCTGTTAGCTAGTGTGTGTGTATCTGTCAGTGAATGTGTGTGTGTGTGATTTAGAAGGCAGGGCGGGGGGGAAGGGTTGGGTGGGGTGGCGCAGGGGGGGGCACCTGAGTTTTGTCCTGCCTAGGGCAGCACAAAACCAGGATACACCACTGCTCAAACCGCCCAATTCTCATACATACAATTGTACCACACAGTACATGGGGACAGTCGGCACTCAAAGCAAACGAGGGAAGATACCCAAATGACACAATATTAATATAAGTGTATAAATATGAAACAACAGAAAAAAGACCTCATTCTGCTACAACATGCTCACAGAGGATCCACCACCACACCCGTGAGGATTTCAAACATAATGGCACAAAGACATAGGAAAGGAATTAACATCCCAAGAATGGCACAAGGCTTTCACAGCCCACAAGGGCACCTCATTATGTTCATCACACCTAGAAATCTCCAGAAAAAAAATGTACCGATGGTATCTACCTAACAGAATAGCAAAAATGTACAAAACCATAGATAATAAATGCTGGAGGTGCCAAGAATCAGTAGGAGACACTCTCCACATTTGGTGGTCGTGCTCCCGCATACGACCAATATGAGAAATGGTGGAGGGCATAATCAAAGACAGCACGGGGACACAAATTCCGCTATCAATAGAATCATATCTACTCCACATAGTACCAAGCTTGCTGCACCTTGGAAGAAGACGGAAGTCGAAACGCATTGTGATTTGTATACTTTTATACTATTTTGTTTTAAATGTATTTTTAAATAAATCCCTTCATATTTACCCACTTGGTTATTCGAGCTGTGGTCGATCAGGGGAACATCTAAAAACGGCAAAAGCTGGTCTCGCTGGACTACACAGTCTGCTGGATATTTGAGGAGCCAATATAGTCAGAGCCTGCTATTATAGGATCTATAGATTGTGAGTAACCCAATACCAGAAATTGTTCATACACAGTTTTGTTATACAGTATTATGCTAAGTACATTATGTTTATTCTTTCTAGATTGATCCAGTAGATTACTGACAGAATTATCCATGTACAGATATAAGTATAACACTGTGTTTTTGTTTGTATAGCACCCCCCTCCTTCTTTTTCTTTATCACCTATTATATTTGTATGGTGCCTTTTGGTGATTTACTTGGCACTTGGCGGTAGTTGCTGTTCACTTTTTATATCAGTATTAATAGCGCCAATCCACCCATATATATTTCGTTAATAGGAAATATAATTTGTATTTTAGTACCAAGCTACTTACCGAAACCCACCCTTAAACTGATGTTTCTCATCACCGTGGCAGGAGCTACAACCATTGCCCAAAACTGGAGATCAAAATCAGTCCCATCCAGAACTGAAATAATAAACAAGGTGTCCACTAATGGGAATTATGAAAGATTCGCAGGATCACAAGGCCGTACGGGCCTTTCAAACATACAAACGCACGCCATATGGCAAAAATACAGAGACAGCGCCCAGACAAACGAAAATACTCAAATGTATGACCCACCTTGAGGTCCGAAAGGAAGATAGTGGAAGGTCTATAATTTTGTCCTACCTTACAACATAGTGGGACAACTTCAACCCTTACAGAATTAGCAGATCTAGCCGAACTTGAAAATGTCACATGCCCGACCGACAAGCCCTGACTGGGTTAATGCTACTAAACAACACACAGCACAACATAAGCAATGCCATAGGCAGTTCTCTTGTCTTTTCTTGTTTATGTATTAAGTTCATGTACATAGTTTTCACATGTAAAAGATTTAAGGATCTGATGTAACATCACTGACGCAAGACAAACCACAGAAACGATTTACCATCAGTAACAGAACATAGACTAAGAGTTATACAGGCGGATATATGAATATCATTAACTTGCCATCTATATCTTGTGTACAATGTGATCCTCTCCGAACCCCATTTTTCATTTCTGTACCCCCCATTGTCTTTTGCAAGAAAATAAAAATTGTCAATTGAAAAGAAAATAATAATAATTTTATACTGTACATACTACACTATGGTCTCTGTTTGTATTTTCATTGCAATATATCTCTGACTACATTCATCTAAAGTCAGACTGAAAGTGGTAGTATACACTGTGTGTGTTGTTAGCTCTCATGTATGTTATTTATTTTGTGTACAACTTAGATTTGCTTACTTGCACTTGATATTGATGAAGGTAGAAGTGGAAATGGAAAATACATTCAAATACTGTAATCTATATGTTGCGTAACATTTTACACACATATTTACCTTGGATGCTGATGTTGATAAAGCTATAGATGCTACCAAGCTCGTTTATTGCTGAGATATTGTAGATACCGGTCTCCCTGTGTGATATGTTTCTCAGATGAATGATCAATTCATTTCCACTAAGCATGCTTGCAAATATATCTGCTGCCTTCATAATGGTCATATTAGCAGGTGGGTTACTGTCCACCGAGCATCGTAGAATTACAGAACTGCCTTCGTTTACAATCACAGATTGCACATTAGATACATTACTGGCTTGATTTTCTACAAAGGACATACATAAAAAAGAGATATAAAAAGTAACAATCAGAGTAAGATAAAGGGATATGCATTGAGAAAGTGATTTACAATTATCACATATTAATCAGCATCTGATACATGTGATATGTGAACACATATTTACAGGTACCATATATACTGTATGTTTGCTGTATATAAAATGAACCACCCAAACACATGTAAGACTCCTGATTATGGGCATAGGGAGATATGGGGGTTAGAGATGGAGGGGGCACGGATCACCAGATTATTTTTGTGAGATATGATAGGGACCTGATTCTCCCCAGTTTGTTTGCCTCACTGTTTTAATAGCCTTAGCAGTACAGTGTTTTCCAGAACACAAAATTGAAATACATGAACTCATGTTGTATCAGTTAATGCTGTAAAACTCGTGAAAAAAAAAAAGTGCCACAAGAACAGCTTCATCCATTGTTTTATGTTATTCTAACTAAACTTATAACGTATACATTTCCAGGTAGCCTACTTGATGCTCCTGGCCCCGTTATTACACTGAACAAAATTATAAACGCAACACTTTTGTTTTTGCCCCCCATTCTAAATCTGTGTTAGTGGCCTTTTATTGTGGCACACCTGTGCAATAATCATGCTGTCTAATCAGCATCTTGATATGCCACACCTGTGAGGTGGATGGATTATCTCGGCAAAAGGAGAAGTGCTCACTAACACAGATTTAGACAGATTTGGGAACAATGTTTGAGAGAAATAGGCCTTTTGTGTACATAGAAAAATATCCTTGAATTCAGCTCATGAAAAATGGGGGCAAAAACAAAAGTGTTGCATTTATAATTTTGTTTAGTGTATAAATGATAAAGAAGAATATAAAATTCATTCTTGAGTAAACGGTTCTGACTATTATATCCACTGACATGGTTATGGACAGGTTGAAACATCCCAAGTGTCAAATATAGTGCATAGTGCAGGCTCCTCACAGATAGTGCGTCAGTGTATACAGTGCTGACTAGCATGATGCTGATTTATGCTACATTTCTTTGTATAAAAAAATAAATAAGCAAAGAGACAACTCTTAATTCCTTAGATTTAACTGAGCTGTTCTAATTATACCTTGCTATTGTATCTGATATCAGTTTCCCTGACATTTAACATCTACTGATTCTGTTTGCTTGCTGCCTGCCCTGATCTATTCGATTTGATTTTTGTCTTTGCCACTAACAGCCTTGACCAAAGGAACTGTCTATCAGTTTTCCTAATCTTTCTGTATATTACCATGTATAGGCCCTCCAGCTCCTTCTTGCTATCTACGGAAGCTGTTACACAAAATCCAGCCTCCTGTATACAGTGTGGGTATACATTCCTGGCTCCAACTACACCTGACACATATTAATAACAATAATAATAAAAATAATAGCCGGTCAATAGGTTTAAAGAGACAGTAAAATAATATTCCTGCATTGAGCCAACCTACAAGCTGAAAACGATATTATCTGCAGGTGGATGTAATCCAATTGTAAAGTTACTTACAGTGACATCCTTACAAGATGATTACAAGAATTTAACCTAATACCTAATTTCCTTCTTCTCTAACATTTTTTTTACACTGAAAAGAAACACATTATGCCTCTGAATCCCTATAGTGAGACTTTTCCCTTTTTACGCACCCTAAAACAAACGTCATAACCGCTGTTTAGCAGTCAAGGCTGAGATAACCAGGACTCTGAACACACCGAGCACACAAAAGGGAGGGTGTCTTTTTTATTGATGCCTGCAATGCCCTGCAGTAACTGGGCTCACTTCATGTGGGCATTATGACCATGTAGAGAATATATTTTTACACACTAAATGATTCATTAGGAGGCTGCATTGCCAGAAAACGTTTAGTCAAAGAAAGGCTAATAATTCCACAAACGAGAATAACCAGCTAGATAGCACCTGAGCCTGGATACAGGCTGGGGAGTGCACTCTCTGATGCTTCTTACTGTACATGTATAAGCAATAATCCAGTGAATTCAACATGCAAAATGGTCTAGAGAAACCACTGAAAATAGTTTATATTAACCAAAACCATGAACAGTGTTTGTGAATGAGCAGAAAAAAACACCTCCATTGGTTTGATGGCATTTGCAAGAAACAAACTTATACTAGCAATTCCTTGTTAATTATTTTAATCACATAAAGTAAAAAGAAACAATGTAATGACAACATCCCATATTGAAATTGATAACACAACAAACACACATGTACCCTAAAGCTTCATGTGGACACATTAGGTCACTTCTGGTTCCTACAATTAGAGCTCCCACCAGCCACCAATGAGGGAGGGGGCTGGTTAAGGTTCCCCCCGTTATAATAATTATTATAGTCCCCACCGGTGGGTCCAGGGGGAGACACTAGGTTTGCCCTGTTCATTTTATTTAGTAGCCACCATCGGCTAGCCATTAATGCCAATTTGGAACACAACTGGCTAATGACTCACATGTTAGCTAGAGATGTCCCGAACAGTTTGCCGGGAGCGGTTCGCCGGCAAACATTGCTTGTTCGCGGACGCCGCAGCGGGCGAACATATGCGATGTTCGGTCCGCCCCCTATTCGTCATCATTGAGTAAACTTTGACCCTGCACCTCACAGTCAGCAGACACATTCCAGCCAATCAGCAGCAGACCCTCCCTCCCAGACCCTCCCACCTCCATGACGAATAGGGGGCGGACTGAACATCGCATATGTTCGCACGCCGCGGCGACCGCGAGCAAGCTATGTTCGCCGGCGAACTGTTCGGGACATCTCTATTGTTAGCTATTAACATGATGAATTCACTATAAAATGGATCAAACAGGTAAGTCAGATATTTCTAAGATGGATCCCTTATATGTGGTTAACCTCGCCTTCTTTGATCAATTTTAAAATTGTGTGTTTAATGATAACAAATGATAAGACTGTTTTTAAGTGGGTAAGGATTTCTAATTCTGGTAAAGTTACTGGTTGGTTGAAAATGGTTGTCACATTTTTCTGTGTGAACACATGCACACAATATTGTCCAAAAGTCAAATCAAATCATTGATCTAATACTACTTGTGGATTGTGCTTTACCCCATCGCCATATCATTTCAAATGAATGGAATACTGTGTTTTAAAGTGGCACAGAACTATTGATATATTTTAATTGTGTCAATTATTACAATTATGTTAAAACCTGGTATGGGAACTAATGCAGCATTCCACAAAGAGCATACATTCTATAGAGTATATAGAAAGAAATGTCCAAAATAAAACATGAAAATGTGGCATAGAGACAGGAATTATACCATGCTACTTGGTCTTAATTATCACTAATGAGAAAATGAAAATCCATTTGATGTTTACACCAGATTATGTGTTGCTATGTTAGTGTGAATGGAGATTATAAGAGCAGTACCTGATATTTCAATGGTGATTGTCGGAGGATCTAGAAGGGAAAATAAAGTAAAGTAATTAAAATAATAGCTGCTCTTTCCTATAACTACCCCATGAACATGATTTTTTTTTTCCCTCTAAATTGATCGTATATGGCTGGATTAAAATAAAGGCTGATTTTGCTTACGATCCATTGCCTATGCAACATGAACAGGATCAAAAAAGACAATAGGAAAAAATTATTATCCTTTGTAAATATATACAGTTGAAATAAAAATGATTCAACCCCCATTAAAAACCTGGTTTATTGTCAACATTTGCAGACTTTTAGGTGTTTACAATAAACAAATCAAACAAAAGCAATTGAAATAGCTCAGCACAATAAATGCTTTAAGTGGTTTCCCCAAATTCAACTGAAAATGCAACTTGACAGCTATTAATTAAACCCTTTGAATAAAATCCCTCATAACATCACAAATATGCAAGGGTTTCATTAGTTGCATCAGGTGTGTTTGAGCTGGAACGCTTGAAATACCTGAACTGGCTAGGGGTTTGTTGAGTGTAATGTTTAGCTGCATGTTAGAAAAATGGCTAAGTCAAAAGAATGGTCCACAAAGTTAAGAGAAGAGATTATTGCCCCCTTCACAAACAAAAAATAGGATACAAAATAGTGAAGGCTCTGTATGTTCTCAGAGACACCGTTGGAAGCATAGTTTGCAAACTTAGAATTGAAGGAACAGTAATTACACTATTTGGACGAGGCAGAAAAAGGAAGCTATCAATCGCTGCAATCAGATTTCTGAGAATACAGGATGTGAAAAAACTTTTTTCTTTTTTTTTTTTAACGAATGCTATTTTACCTAGCAGTAAATTTTTAAATCAACATTAGGTTTATTTACCAATCCAGCAATTGTCTGGAGTTGGCAACGGAACAGCACATTTCAGACCACACTAATCAAGTTGGATAGCTTTGAGAGTTAGATAATTTTCCCAACAATGCTAGTGTGGCTATATGTTTCCCATGCCATGGTTAACTTCCAGTAACTCCCAGTTTAGTGGAAAACCTTGAAAGTATTGTATTAGAAATGTGTTATAGTGTAGATTAAATATATTTTTTGTGATATTTTCTTAAAGAGCTTGAGTCTAGAACCATGGTCAAAAATATATTCAATTATGTTAATTATGTGCTTTCTCCTGGAAGAAGGTCTATATGTTTTTCTTTCTTTCTATTGGTCGATACTTACATAACACAGTGATGGTGACAGCAGTGCTGGCATTTCCATGTTCATTCGAAGCTTCACAGCCGTATGTATCAATATCCTGCCGTGATATGTTCGTTATTGTCAGTACATTATTTTCAGCTGTTGAATTTTTTTCTATTCCTCTCCACCAGATCACGTTAGCCGGGGGGTTACTGTCTACTGAACATCGTAGAGTCACATTGTCTCCTTCCTTCACAACCAGTTGTCTGTTATCATAAAATGCTTCTAGAGAAACACAGCACAAAGTTTAGAGTGATACAGTGGATAATCAGCTTACTGCACTGAGCAAGATGTGCAATGTTTAGGACTGAGTAACATTTAGGGTGGAAATCACACACAATGTTTTATTGACTGAACTACACAATACCAAGAATTCCCCACGGAACTAAAGTTCAGTGTAACATAGCAAAACTGGAACATTTCTCCAAAATCAGGTTATTTTCCAACTTCTCTATTTTGGATAAAGATATTCAATGTACATGTTACTTCTAAGCAATAGCTAGCTTAATGCATAACTCTGATTGTATGTACTTTCAGTGTCCGAAGGAGAAATAGCTCAGGTACAAGATTTAGGGCATTTAAGATATTTTAGAGTATTATTGTCTCCACTATTGCTCATGGGACAAGGTTACTGGAACAATTTGAGGGGGAGGGACACTGAACAAACCTTAATTTATCTTTCTTATATTATCATACAATAGATGAGAATAGTCGGACAATAGGTCATATCACATGTGGGTGATAGAGGGTCTCGGGGATCACCCTGAATCCCCCAACCAAGACCTGGAGGGGCCTGTTTGCCAGCCTCCTACCCTAAATACTTTAAACAGGCTCTGTTCATGTGAGTTATGTACTTTTGTACTCCAGACAGAAAGACTGAGGGTCTCGGGGATCACCCTGAATCCCCCAACCAAGACAATCTGGCTTCTAAGATATGTTTTAGTGTTTAATAAATATGACAAAAACAAAACATATGCTGTAAGAGTAGGTTTTCCAATTATATTTATAGATTCTCTAGTGATAATATATAATTTTGCCTACTGCAAACTGCATAATTTAATGTTTGCTCTTTGTGGTTACTATGGGTTTTCCCCCAGATTTTGTTGGTTCCCATTCCCATGAGTCTTGTAGAATTTTCAGAGGACCTTGAACACACAACTTCTCAGGGAGTACTCCTACTAGGGTGCTTCAAAACAGGGAGTGCCCCAGCCCAGACAAACCCAGTGAAACAAACAAGTAGGTTTGGGCACACCCAGTAGTTTGACAAAGGTTCAGGGGAGCCACAACACTGTCTACATGTTTGTACTCCATAATAGAGTCTACCTGGTAAAGAAACTACTGGGTGTGCCCAAACCTACTTTTTTGTCCCTATGACAATCAGTGTGAGCCCAATAATCCCCACTAACTCACATGTCTTCTGGGCAAGCTCTGCATGTTATAATAAACCCTGTTACATATTTGAAAGGGATGTGTGGGATATGTGTGACTGTACAGTTTATTAATAGAGATGTCGCACTGTCCGCCGGCGAACAATAGCGTGTTTGCGTTGGGCGAACATATGCGATTTCCAGTCCGCCCCCTATACGTCATCATTGAGTAAACTTTGACCCGGAACCTCACAGCCAGCAGACACTTCCTGGCAGGGAGGGTCTGCTGCTGATTGGCTGAAATGTGTCTGCTGACTGTGAGGTTCTGGGTCAAAGTTTACTCAATGATGACGTATAGGGGGCGGACCGGAAATCGCATATGTTCGCCCAACGCGAACACGCTATTGTTCGCCGGTGGACAGTTTGCGAACTGTTCGGCGGACAGTTCGCGACATCTCTATTTATTAATGGGGTGAGGGTTTACACAATTTTTTGGAGGTGGTTAATAGGCTCCTGCTCCTTTTTCAAATCAAAGGTTTTATATTGGAGAGAATATTGATAAGAAAAATTAAATAATGAGATTTAAGGAATACCTGAAGGTTCAGTGGTGATTAGAATGGATGGAGGATCTGAAGGAACAGAGAAAACAAAAATGACTTTTATAGAATGATAGATCTGCTAAACTCAGTACAGTTCATTACTATTAAATTCTACACGGACCTTTTCACTGAAAGATAAAATCAATATTTTTTTGCACCTCCTTTTGCAGAATGTTGTGTTTAACAGCTAAACATATTTTCAAGGTGGTTAGTTACTAAACAGAACATAGTTGCAAAGTCCTTCTCAACAAAAAAGTCCACCTGGTTGTGATAGGCTAGGGCTGAAAAATCATTTTTACATGTTTTGTTTAGATTGTTGTTTATTTGCAAAAATTAAATATAGTCCATAAATCCTAATTTACCTTCCTTTACACTTCAAAAATGAATGAGTACCAGCCTGTAGAGGAATAGATTTATCTACCAGAAATCAATATCATTAATTTAATGTTCTCAATAAGAGAAGTCTTAGAATGGGCATGTACCCAGAAAATAGCTTGACTTTTGGTTGATCCCCGTTCAGGTCTTAAAAAATATTTTTGCTTACTTGTGCTATTACATAGAGAACTTATACCATTTGTATATCATATTTTCAACTGCAAGAGAGAGACATAAATCCCTGACGTTCATTTAAGCCTTCTTTGGGGCCTTGTGAGGAAGGTGTAGCTGATACCCCTTTAACCCCTTAAGGACACATGACATGTGTGACATGTCATGATTCCTTTTTATTCCAGAAGTTTGGTCCTTAAGGGGTTAAGAACAATGAGTACGGGGTCCATGTCTAGATTACCCTTTTAAATCAGCGAGACCTAACACAAATTCATTGAATCAAACTGAGAATACTGGCAAAAACTCAGAAAACTCAATTCTTACACTCTAGTCTTAAAAATGTGTTGCTCGCGTCTGCCATAAAATTGGACATCTAATTGAGAAGATCTGAGAGTTATTCACATGCCTGTTCCATTAAGTGGTTTGTGAGTACAATATAAGCAATTTATTTGGCCACATTGCCTAAACAGTCCTATACTATATTTTGTTTATTCCTTTATAGGTTTGCTAAATATCTTTTTATATACCAAACTGATTCCACCCATAAGGGTAAGCCAGATCTGAAATGCCTGTTTTTATAGTTCCCATATAAGGGCAAGCCA
This sequence comes from Pelobates fuscus, assembly GCF_036172605.1. Lineage (NCBI taxonomy): Eukaryota > Metazoa > Chordata > Amphibia > Anura > Pelobatidae > Pelobates > Pelobates fuscus. The sequence continues at coordinate 16,831,050 of NC_086327.1, forward strand.
TGGATTATTCTAAGGTTTTGCTCAATCTTAAAGTTCTCATGTTCTCTGCTTTTTCTTCACTTCATTTGATTAGAATCTCTATACGTTTAAAGGGTAATGCAGACATGGACCCATGCTCACTGTGATTAGAGCGGTATGAACTGTACCACATTGCCATGGTTGAATAAAGGGTCAACTGATTGTCTGGGTTTCAGTATCTTTAAGCAGGCTCAGTCTTATATGCAAATGAATACATACACGTGCTTTAAACCCTAACACCCCAATAAATTTGAGTTAGAAATATTAGTACAAGTAAGGGCAAAATGCATAGCATGTGGCCATAACTCATGTTCCATCGAATTGGGAGAAAGTGTATATGATGTGCTGTGAATTCTTTTGATATAAGTCGAGTGCAATATGGCGGACTTTATATAACTGAAAGAACGTTCTGCATCACCCATTTTTATATTTTATTTTTAGTGCAAAATTGAAGGCCATTTATATTGTCTACTGAACATCTAATTGAGAAGATCTGATGCCTGTTCCACTAAGTGATTTGTGAGTGCAATAAAAATAATTTTTGGGGACACATTACTTAAACAGTGCTATACTATATTTTGTTTGTTCCTTTATCGTTTGACAGTATCTCATTATATTTAAAATGTTATGCAAATTATAGTGGTTATCTCTGTAGTGGCTCAAAGTGTTTGATGTTTGAAAAAGGACTAACTGAAGGGCGAGCGACTGAGTTTTCTGAGTATCTGCCTTGTTCTCTTATGCTCTGTATTTGCTTTAACACAGAGTAAAATTATCATTTCAAAATATATACACACGTCGGCTAATGTCGGCTTATTCAGCAGTTGCTTTGATATATCTTAAAATTTTGATAATTTGCAAAAAACTTATCCCACAATGTTGTACAAAAATACTTAAGAAATGTTGTTAATCCTGCCTTACCGCTGAATAAACAAAATTCGCATGTTGTATTTTTACTTTTTGATCGAGAAAATTGAAAAATATATTTTACGGTGTGGGTATACTTGCTACAAATGATGATTCAATATTAATTGGCAGAAATGCTTTGAGTGAGTCAGGATATAAAATCAGCATCAAGATTTTATTATTGCACACATTTAACGGGCCACTATAGTGCCAGGAAAACATACTAGTTTTCCTGGTACTATAGGGTCTCTAGCCCCCCCCCCCCCCCACCCTTAGGGTCCCACTCCTGGTGGGCTCTAGGGGGAGGAAGGGGTTAAACACTCACCTTTTCTCCACCGCCAAGCTCCCTCGGCGGTGGGGACTCTCTGCCTCCTTTCCCCGTCATCGTCTGAATGCGCATGCGTGGCAAGAGCCGCGCGCGCATTCAGCCAGTCCATAGGAAAGCATTCTCAATGCTTTCCTATGGATGCTGGCGTCTTCTCACTGTGAAAATCACAGTGAGGCGCGTGGAAGCGCCTCTAGCGGCTGTCAATGAAACAGCCACTAGAGGCTGGATTAACCCATATGTTAACATAGCAGTTTCTCTGAAACTACTATGTTTACAGCAGAAAGGGTTAATCCTAGATGGACCTGGCACCCAGACCACTTCATTAAGCTGAAGTGGTCTGGGTGCCTATAATGGTCCTTTAATCAATATCCCTTACGTGTGAAGTCATACAATATATTACTGATTTAGGAAATTGTTCAAGGAAACATTGTTATTCCTATACTTTATTTGTATGATTATCTTTGGACTAACATCATCAATTGCTTATGCTATTCTCACTAATTTCTTGTCATATCCTCTTGCCAGCAGCTGACCTGTCAGAATTAAATTAATTGACCCTTCGAAATGTCCTTAAACATAGTTTGAGATGGCAAATATCTATAAGTTAATGGTTTCCTAACTAGAATTTGGACTGCGTTCCCTAAAATAAAATCTCATTGCATTTCTAAATCCAAAGTGTAGCAAGTTAGTCTCATATCAAATATGTTTTGATTTAAATATTCAAGGAACTTGGAAGCCTTCTGCTCTGCACCATTCCATAAACCTACAAGTCATCTGTGTAGTGACAGTAGACTAATAAGACTAATACAATAAAGATATGAGTTACAAACCGCACAGAATGGGTGCTCTCTCACCAAGTCATACAAAGATTGACACAGAAGGAACCAAGTTGGCCTGATAAAATCATACATCTAGAGCTAGTAAAATCCTTCAAACATAACATTATTTTACGTCAAAATAAATTGGCCATATCATAAAAATAAAATAAAAAAAAACACAACACGGGATAATAAATAGCAAGAAAATAGTAATTAAACAATATCAACTGCCAGGCACAAATTATAGTTATCCCAAGCAAACTCTTCATATTGTATGAGAACATGTTTGTTGTCCTTAAGATAATTTAGAATAACGGACAAGGTTCGAGCAATGATTTATCAGAGTATGACCATTCTTATCAATGGATCCATCCCACTCGACTGGTCTAACTGGTGGATCCCAGGGTGATTTATGAACCTCAGGAGGGGGATAAAAAATGGGAGTAAGATAACGGTTATGAATGTGATTAATTGTGTAATCAATATACCCAAATCACAGTATTCCTCTATCAAGTGTAATGTTAAAAACTGGGATTTTATATTTAAATAATATTCCAATAATTGTAAATCCCCTGCATGGAATCTGAGGCTAACGTTTTCCTGCAGCCATCCATCAGTGAAGGTCCATAATCTCCTAATCTATAGTAAATACTCCACATTGTGCGAGTGGGATGGCAGACAGTAATTTACTCGGTATGAACCAGCATTCATAAAGGGAAACAATAGGGTTATTCTGTAACTATGCATTCAGACACTGTGTACAATGAGACACATACGTACACTGAACATCTAGGGTAACGGATGTTTGGGTAGATTTATCCACCGCTGGGAAAGTCACATCGCAGGTTATCGCTGTTTGATGATCATTTTGAGAAAGGGTAAAGGTGATTGTTGATTTTTTGCATTGAGAGATTGTATTTCTCTTCTTCCCACATTTGATCAATGGATCAGACTCTGTCCTGTCTTCCTTTCCCAGTCTCCCCCATGTGATTTCTGGAGCTGTCCCAGAGCAGTTCCCAGTATCAGGAGGTTTACATGTCAGGGTCACCTCGTTACCTGCCACCAGTTTCTCTGGGAGGATAATCTGTGGCTTTTCTTTGATATCTAACAATGAAAATAAATGGTTAATTGAGTTCAAGACGTTTAATATAAACAAGGTAATATCCTATGTACATGGACTATATATATATATATATATATATATATATAGAAAGTATGTAACAAAATCCTTCCCAGTGCTGGGATTATTAGGTAATAAATGTCTCAGATCTATTATGAAGTGACAGAATATCCAGGTGGAGATAAATGAAGAGTGAGTTAAGAACCTATTTTGCCATATTTTTAAAAATTTTCCTCAAGTTTTCCCCAAAAGTCAGTGTTTAATGAATAGAACTCACAGTCTGGAATGAAAACTCAGTTCTCGAAAATGTGACACTAACAATAATAATGAAATATAAACAGATATCCAATTGGCAGCTCTCAGTTGGCCAAGAATGGTTAGATTGTGCCGTATTATCCGATTCATTTCATGGAATGAACACTTGAGGCTGTGTCTGATGATATATTACTGGCTTCCCACTAATAGCTGGCCATTGTGGATATAAATGTTAAATGACAGAATAGATGTATAACATATAGCACTATTTATTAATTGTAATTAATATAATACATTTGTTTATAAGATTCTGGCTTTGCATATAAATCCATCAATTAATACTGCTGTATTCCTTGGGACTGGTTGATAAAAAGTTTACTTAGTAAACTTTAGATTATCATAGTAATATTTTGCAAATCAATTATAATATAATTGAAATTAAATTATAATATAATGTAATATTTTATACTAAACAACAATGCTCTGTGTTAATTTTTACACTTTTATATAAATAACTTCAGACTTACCTGTTACCTCTACATTGAGGTATTTATCTCTATAAGACCAATTTAAACTTCCATCTTCAATCCTGAACTGATATCTCCCTGTATCTTGTTTATTTGCATCATTTATTGTCAGGGAGCAGTCTCCATTACTGGGGTCTCCGGACAGCTGGATATTATGGGTTTTATCAGCCAAACTCATGGACTGATTGTTTGTGGCCACAATGGGGTAACAGCCACTATTATCGTGATTTATTCTCCTCCAGTATCCTGTGGCTTTTGATGAAAGTTTCTTGTCACTAGGGATGGTAAAGGTACAAGGGATGGTGACACACAGACCCTCGTGCACAGTGACACGTTCTTCTACATTCATCATGTAATATGTTTCCTGGTCTCTAGGTACACTCTCTGTGGAAAGAAGAAATTTCAGATTACAGTATAAAACATATTTACTGACTGACATTTTCTACCAACATACAGTATATCTACATCCAGGTGTTCTATGATTCTGACAAGAAATATTTGTACAGGTGATCTTCCCTTATCAACCAAATTCAGTTTCCTACGACTCAGTCATAAAACAAATTGGTTGTTAAGAAGGATAAGAATGCCTAGACAACCAACAGAATAGAGGCCAGCTCACTAGCGCAGGGAATCCCAAAAATGTATGTTTAGGGAAAATCCCCTAAACATAGATTAGAGGGACTCTCTGCTCTGGTGATCTTCTCTATATCTCTGCTCTCCTGAGCAGGGAATCCTTCTAATCTATGTTCGTGGAAAATGACAGAATAGATGTATAACATATAGCACTATTTATTAATTGTAATTCATATAATACATTTGTGTATAAGATTCTGGCTTTGCATATAAATCCATCAATTAATACTGCTGTATTCCTTGGGACTGGTTGATAAAAAGTTTACTTAGTAAACTTTAGATTATCATAGTAATATTTTGCAAATCAATTATAATATAATTGAAATTAAATTATAATATAATGTAATATTTTATACTAAACAACAATGCTCTGTGTTAATTTTTACACTTTTATATAAATAACTTCAGACTTACCTGTTACCTCTACATTGAGGTATTTATCTCTATAAGACCAATTTAAACTTCCATCTTCAATCCTGAACTGATATCTCCCTGTATCTTGTTTATTTGCATCATTTATTGTCAGGGAGCAGTCTCCATTACTGGGGTCTCCGGACAGCTGGATATTATGGGTTTTATCAGCCAAACTCATAGACTGATTGTTTGTGGCCACAATGGGGTAACAGCCACTATTATCGTGATTTATTCTCCTCCAGTATCCTGTGGCTTTTGATGAAAGTTTCTTGTCACTAGGGATGGTAAAGGTACAAGGGATGGTGACACACAGACCCTCGTGCACAGTGACACGTTCTTCTACATTCATCATGTAATATGTTTCCTGGTCTCTAGGTACACTCTCTGTGGAAAGAAGAAATTTCAGATTACAGTATAAAACATATTTACTGACTGACATTTTCTACCAACATACAGTATATCTACATCCAGGTGTTCTATGATTCTGACAAGAAATATTTGTACAGGTGATCTTCCCTTATCAACCAAATTCAGTTTCCTACGACTCAGTCATAAAACAAATTGGTTGTTAAGAAGGATAAGAATGCCTAGACAACCAACAGAATAGAGGCCAGCTCACTAGCGCAGGGAATCCCAAAAATGTATGTTTAGGGAAAATCCCCTAAACATAGATTAGATGGACTCTCTGCTCTGGTGATCTTCTCTATATCTCTGCTCTCCTGAGCAGGGAATCCTTCTAATCTATGTTCGTGGAAAATTACCCAAACGTAGACAATCACACCAGAGCAGGTGTGATCTATGTGTTATCTATCTTTGGGTGAAATTCCCCGAACATAAATCAACTCTCTAACGTGGTCAGAAAAACCACGTTACTCAATAGAACATGGTACATGGCATGTTCCAAAATGTATGAAGTCGGCAGCAAAAAAAACATTAATACGGTCGGTTGGGCAGTAAGTGAAAAAGGTTGCAGCATCACACATTTTGAAATATAAAGAACAGTAGGCAACTATTCCATGGTAGAGAGATGTTGCAGCAAAATGAGAAGCTAGACATGAATACTTATATCAAATAGTATAACATTAATGACTGAAGATCTCTCCAAAATATTGTTGATCTGCGGCTAATAGCCTTGAGGATGTTACTGAAAGCAGTCAGAACAATATGTAAGTTCACTACAATGAGTTAACATGTAACTGGAGGTTGGTACAGGGGCTGAGATTTACATATAACGAGAATACAAGAAAAACATATAGGTGCGCTGTGCCTTTAAGACAAAATCTAATTTAAAGACAAATAAGTGCTTACATGTGACAAAGTGCAATTGATATTATAGCGCAAACAACTGCATGTTATTTTGCAAATATGTGCAAAATTGTGATTAACAACACACAAAACACTCACTTTTTAATGCTTATGTTGTTTTCTCAATTTATCACAACATGTAAAAGAAGGGAAATAAAATAACAATAGTGTAAAACTGTAAAGTTTTAAGAACAAAATAAAAATGAAATGGGAAAAAACACACTCACAAAAATAGAGCAGATGAGCCTGCTCTAAACGTTGACAGCTCCAAATAACATTCCCTCTTCGGGAAGAAAATTACAGAGGAAGTCGATCCACTTGTGACGATTTATTGCACAGAAGAAACATACAGCACCTTAGTCCAAAATTACCCTTTAGCAGCAGTAAAATAACAGGTAACTAAAGTGCAAGGCCAGCTACGTTCTCTCTTGAAACCCGGTATACCGCAATACAAAGCTTCATGGGGGCGGAGTTCCAAGACTGCAGGCGTACTGTACATGCGTGGTCGAGCGTGATGACGCGTTTTGCCATGTTCACAGCTTCTTCAGATCTGCCCCGTCTTGCCCGTCACAGTCTTTTATACACACCTATGTGGGTGTGTTTTACTTTCTTCTATCATTACTATCTCGCAACGGGAAAAAGCATCCATATGGCAATATATACAGCCTATTAAAGTGCAAAATGATCAATATTGATTTTATTTTACATATCTACATATAAGTATAGCATCTTCAAATAGTTAAAACATATCACAAATGTATTATTAAAGAAAATTTCCACAATGTACATTACAATTTCTTAATATCAAAAAATATAAAAAAAATATAAAAAAATGAATACAAGATAAAAATAAAGAAATTAAAGAAATAATATAATATGTATTATGTTATAACAAATCTTAAAATGGCCTACTATAAGGAGCGAAAGAGAAAAATGTAAATACTCAACATACCCAATAATTTAACAACATAACATTCTTGAAGAAAAAAAACTTTTTTTTAATAAATGTATAAATTCATAAAACATTTTTTTTATATAAAAAAAATAAAGCAAATTCTATATTTAATCCATTTGCTTCTAAACTTTGTAGTCTATGTACCCATTTTATCTCTACTTTACCAATATCTATAATATGGTTACCCTCGCACCATGATTTTTTAACTGTTTCTATTCCTAAAATTGTAAGACCTCTTGGGTATTATGGTTATGGTATTTTTTTTTTTAAATGTGCTGACACGCTATGTTGTTCATATCCCTTAATAATATTATTCACATGCTCATATATTCTCTTATGTAGGGGACAAATTGTCCGCCCTACATATTGAAGTCCACATGGACATATTAAAAGATAAATTACATGTTTGCTAAAACATGTGATAAAATATTTTATTAAAAAAATCCTTATCACTATACGTAGTTTTGAACTTTTTATACCTTTTAGGGATACATTTTTACTACATTTGCATCCTGTACATTTGTTAGGAATAAAAACCTTTTTTGTCATCCAGGGACGTTCTTGGAATCTCTTTTCTGGGGCGATTAAAAGTTAAAATGCGTTTAAAATTTGGCAATCCTCTGAAAGTGATGAAAGGTTTTTCTGGAATAATTTTTGATAGCTCATTATCCTTTTTAGAACATGCCAATGCTTGTTAACAATTGACTTAATTTTCTTTAAATCTAGGTTAAAGTCAAATACTAAAGGTAGTGATTTTTATTTATTTATTTCAAAAGGGGGTTTAGATTCCTCTAGTAGTTTTATTGGATCTTCATATGCCCTCTACAAAAGTTGTTTTGGATATTTTTTCTGAGTGAATTTGTTCATCAACAACTTGGCCTGTTCCTCAAATTTTTCTGTATCCGTACAGTTCCTCCTGATCTTTTGGAACTGTTCCTTTGGAATGTTGTCAAGCCAAGGTGTGTAATAGCCACTATTGTAGAGGACATAGTTATTAGCCTCTACCTTTTTTAAAAAAGTTTTGTTTTTATTGTATTATTTTCTATGTATATTTCCAGATCTAGAAAATTAATAGAAGACGTCCTAAAATCATTCATTAAAATAATGCCCTAATTATTAATATTTAGTTTTTCTAAGAATAATTTAAGATTTTTTCCTGAACCCTACCATACAAAAATTAAATCATCCATATTTCTATAGTATGTGACCATGTTTGCCGCCCATTCCGGGCTACCATATATAAAAACATTTTCCCGGCCCGCCATAAATAAATTAGTGTAACTGGGGGCAAACCTGGTCCCCATCGCTGTCCCTTGGCATTGTAAATAAAATTTTGAATTGAATACAAAATAGTTGTTATTTAAAATGCAATTAATACTCTCAATTAAAAAAGTATATGTGTGCTAAAACATTTTCCTGACTTGATCAAGCAATCTTTCTACCACTTGACATCCCAAATCATGAGTGATAGATGTATATAATGAAGATACATCCCTTGTAACCACGATATCTGATTCATCCCATTTTATTTTCTTAAGATTATTAATAACATCAAGAGTATCTACGTATTTTGACAAGTTTGCAGAATATGAATCGATGCTCGAAACCATGAGTTGTCCGGGTGGGAGGGGTTCTCTATTTTTATGCACCTTAGGTAGGGTGTAGAAGAATGGCAGTCTGGGAAATTCCTTGGATGCCAGGATGCCATCTTCCTTACGTTTATCCAAAAGTGCATAAAGCAAGTTTTTTTTATATCTTCCAGAGGATCTTTCTCCAAAAATGTATATACTTTCTGATCTTGTAATTGTCTTTAACATTCTTTTAAATAATTCTCTCTATCTTGTATTGCTATACTTCCCCCCTTATCTGCTGGTTTTATTATAATGTCCTTATTACTTCTTAATTCTTGTAGGGCTTTTCTTTCATTAAAGTTGAGATTATTATACCTTCTATCTTTATTTTTACATTCTAGCTTTTCAAAATCTTCTATTATTGATTTTTCAAAAATATCTATAGCGCTTCTTCTAAAATTCCTTGGATAAAAGCTGGACTTATTTTTAAGTGACATATGGGTATCATCTTTGTTTTTTTCTTTACATTTATTGATTGATAAAAATCTTTTTAGTGTTAAAACTCTTGAGTACTTTAAAATATCTATGTAATTAGAGAAAGCGTCAAACTTTCTACTTGGTGCAAATTTTAGCCCTTTGCTAAATACTTGTCTTTCATCTTGTGTAAGTTTATGTTTGGATAGATTTATTATTCCATCCAATTTGTAGATTTTCCTTCCTTTCCGAACCTGTAGTTTGATTCCTCCTCTGCATCCTGTTGGTCTTTGGTCCTCCTTCTTTTTAGGGGTGAAAAGACCACTCTCTCTGCTTCTCTCTAAAAAAAAAATCGCTCTGTGGGTAATTATCAGGTTCTTCTGATAGAACTTCAAAACAATTTTTTACTTCAATATCTATTTTATTATATCTGTTTAAAGGGCTAGAGGTTTACCCTAGTCCAATCCCCTTAAACTCTATTTTCTGGAGTTTTCCATGTTCTTTACTCCTGCATTTTATAGCTATTTAGTCTTTTTCTATGTTTATTCCCATTTTTATTGGGAATATAATGGTTTTCATGTATCATAATATATATCAATGCACAGATCTGTGTTAATTTTTAAAAAACAATTGTATAAATATTGAGGTATTTGTCTCTATAAGACCAATTTAAACTTCCATCTTCAATCATGAACTGATATCTCCCTTTATCTTGTTTATTTACATATTTTATTGTCAGGGAGCAATCTCTATTACTGGGGTCTCCGGACAGCTGGATATTATGTGTTTTATTAGCCAAACTTGTTAGATGATTATTTGTGGCTACAATGGGGTAACAGCCACTATTATCATGTCTCCACCAGGATCCTGTGGCTTCTAAAGAACGTTACATAGTTACATAGTTACATAGCTGAAAAGAGACTTGCGTCCATCAAGTTCAGCCTTCCTCACATATGTTGTTGCTGTTGATCCAAAAGAAGGCAAAAAACCTAGTCTGAAGCGCTTCCAATTTTGCCACAAACTAGGAAAAAATGTGTCTTACTCTTATGTTTATATTAAAGAGGCACTGTCATGTTTTCTTTTTTCCTTTCAGTTTTCCTGTTCTTAAGCCCTTTGTATCCACACCATTGACACTTGCCTTTGCAATGGGTTTCAATACATAGTTACATAGTTACATAGTTACATAGCTGAAAAGAGACTTGCGTCCATCAAGTTCAGCCTTCCTCACATATGCTTTTGCTGTTGATCCAAAAGAAGGCAAAAAACCCAGTCTGAAGCGCTTCCAATTTTGCAACAAACTAGGAAAAAAATCCTTCTTGACCCCAAAATAGCAGTCAGATGTCTCCTTGGATCAAGCAGCTATTAGCTGTCAGGGTACCTGTTGTCTCTACCTCAGAGGAGGTGAGACACTTAGACGTTCATCCTCTCGGAGGGGTTGACTCACTTGTTCCTCGCAGTTCTCTCGGCTGTTTACACGCCGGCCGCGAGGGATCCGCTTCCTTTTATGACGCGGCACTCAGTAACCGACGTCATGACGACAATCCGTTCCGACCTGTCAATCAAGTCCCGAGCACGAATCAGGACTCGTCGGGGGCGGTATTCCTATCTAGAACCTGGGTATAAAGAAGGGTTGTCTGCATTTGCTCATTGCCCTGTCGTGGTTCTAGCTTGTCTAGTCACTCAGTGCTCTTGTTTTCTATTTGTCTCTTTGGTTCTAACCCGGCTTGTTTATTCTACCCTGCTTATCTCTATTACTCTTTGACTCGGCTTGTCTCTCGCTTACCTGCTCTCTCGTTCCCTCGACCTCGGCTTGTCTCTAGACCATTCTTTGCTTACTCCTTACGTTAGTCCGGCCATTCTAAGGTCCGGTATACGTACCTACCACCTGTTTGTACTCTGCGTGTTGGATCCCTGTCCCGATCCTGACATTACGACAGGGCCAATGGATCCTGCAGGTACAAACACTCAGGTTGGTTCTTCCGACTCTAGATTTGACGCCATGGATCATAGAATGGACCAGATGGCTCTAGCGCTGCAGGCTCTATTATCTCGTTCTAGTAATCAACCAGAAGAGATGCGTACTACGTCCATCTCCCCTGTAAGTTCAGGTCTAGAGGTAGCCACAGTAGGTGCTTCTTCCCGTATTATTCCCCCTGTACGTTATGGTGGCTCTCCGGAGAAGTGTCGTGGTTTTTTAAACCAAATAGGTATCCATTTCGAATTACAACCCCGCTCCTACCCTACAGATAGAGCGAAGGTTGGATTCATTATCACACTACTCATTGATAAAGCTCTGAGATGGGCCAATCCACTGTGGGAGAATGATAACCCGTTAGTCTATAATTATAATGCCTTTGTCGCTGCTTTTAGAAGAACTTTTGACCCTCCAGGTACAAAGGTCAATGCAGCTAGATTACTGTTGCGCCTTAAACAAGATAACCGAACACTTGTGGATTATGCACTAGAGTTCAGGTCCTTGGCGGCAGAAGTTAAGTGGAATTAACAGGCTTATATAGACGTATTTTTAAACGGATTATCAGATGAAATTCTAGACGTGGTTGCTACAAGAGAGCTTCCTGAAAATTTGGAGGATTTAATTTCTTTTATTTCTCGTATTGATGAACGTTTAAGAGAGAGGCAGAACACTCGAGATAGAACCCATAGACCTTCCTTTAAACTAGCTCCCTCATTTCAAAGTCCTGAATCCACAACCTCAATTTTTCTAGAAACTATGCAGATAGGCAATACTCGCCTCTCAGAAGAAGAGAAACAGTACAGGAAAAGGGAGGGGTTGTGTATGTATTGTGGAGTAAGAGGTCACCTACGCCTAAATTGTCCTAATCGCCCGGGAAACGCTCGCACCTAAGTTTCTCTAGAGGACAGGCCTTGGGTGTTTCTATTTTGTCCTCTATACATAATTATAAAGATCACAGGCTTCTGCTACCTGTTTCTTTAGCTTGGGAGAAGGGAGTACTAAAAACTATGGCGTTGATAGATTCCGGAGCTGCTGAGAGCTTTATCGACCAAGTTTTTGTTACCAAACACTCTATTCCATCCCAGCTAAGGGACACTCCCTTGGCCGTTGAGGCCATAGATGGTAGACCATTAGCTGAACCTGTTATCTTTTGTGAGACCATACCTGTTAACTTAACTGTTGGTATCTTACACGAGGAGGGTATATCTCTTATGCTTATTTCGTCTCCTTCTGTTCCTATAATCCTGGGGTATCCATGGTTAAAGAAACATAACCCTATTATTGATTGGGAACTAGGGGAGATAGTCTCTTGGGGTCAGGGGTGTCAGAACAGGTGCTTACAGAAAGTCTCACCACTTTGCGTAGTTAACGCACCAGTTAATTCTACCCAGTCTACAGACGTACAAATACCGCCTCTGTACCTGGATTTAAAGGCAGTCTTTGACAAGAAAAATGCTGATACTTTACCCCCACACAGGTCGTTTGATTGTAAGATTAATCTTCTACCTGGTACTATGCCCCCCGAGGGGCAATGTATATCCTTTATCCACTAAGGAGAACTTAGTCTTAGAGGAGTATATTCGTGAGAACCTAGACAAAGGATTCATTAGGAGATCTTCCTCTCCTGCCGGGGCCGGTTTTTTTTTTGTGAATAAGAAGGATGGTACGTTAAGGCCTTGCATTGATTACCGAGGCTTGAATAAAATAACTATTAGAAATGCCTACCCGATTCCTTTGATTACTGAGCTCTTTGATCATCTTAAAGGCTCCAAGATTTTCACCAAGTTAGATCTCAGAGGGGCGTATAACTTGGTGAGAATTCAGCAGGGAGACGAGTGGAAAACAGCGTTCAATACCCGTTATGGGCACTATGAGTACACGGTAATGCCTTTTGGGCTCTGTAATGCACCGGCAGTATTTCAGGACCTGATCAATGAAGTTCTTAGGGAATTTCAACATGATTGTGTTATTGTATATTTGGATGATATACTGATACACTCTAAAGAAATTGAGACCCACCACAGACAAGTCAGAAGGGTATTGCGCAAACTTCTACAACATGGGTTGTACTGCAAATTGGAGAAGTGTAGTTTTGACCAATCTCAGATAAACTTTCTTGGTTACGTGATTTCTGGGGACGGGTTTAAAATGGATCCGGATAAACTCCAGTCTATTTTAGATTGGCCATTACCCAGGGGTCTCAAGGCTATTCAGAGGTTTATTGGATTCTCCAATTATTATAGGCGCTTCATTAAAGGATACTCTTCTATTATTGCTCCTATTACCAATATGACCAGACAGGGGGCTGACACTAAGACTTGGTCTACTGAAGCTCTCGTTGCTTTCAAAACACTCAAGGAACTTTTTGCTTCTGCACCGATTTTAGTTCACCCTGATACGACTTTGCCTTTCCTACTCGAGGTAGACGCCTCAGAGACGGGTATAGGTGCTATCTTGTCTCAAAGGTTAGGTGTGGATAAACCGTTACATCCATGTGGTTTTTTTTCCAAGAAATTATCTGGGCCTGAAAGCAGATATGACATTGGTGACAGGGAACTACTAGCGGTTATCATGGCTTTAAAGGAGTGGAGACATTTATTGGAAGGGACTTTGCATCCTGTCACTATTTTGACGGATCACAAGAACTTGTCCTATATTGGGGAGGCCAAGCGCTTGTCCGCCAGGCAAGCTCGTTGGTCCTTGTTCCTCACTCATTTCAATTACGTGCTCACTTATAGACCTGGTTCTAAGAACTCTAAAGCCGATGCTTTGTCTCGCCAACATGAACCTTCTACTATATCTGAGGCGGTCTTGTCTTCTATAGTCCCTAAGTCCAATATTATCGCCAACACGAGTCTCAGGATTCACTCTCCGTTGCTTGCCGAGATCATAAAGTTACAGCATCTGGCTCCTAGACAGGGTCCTGGGGCAAGGTATTTCGTTCCTCCTGAACTCCAACTGGAACTGTTACAGTGCTTTCACAACAGTAAGGTGGCTGGGCATCCTGGCATTCGCAAGACGTGTTCCTTAATTTCTAAAGATTTCTGGTGGCCTTCATTACGTAAAGATATTAGGGATTTCGTCGAAGCATGTGAGGTCTGTATGAAGACTAAACAACCTCATACGCTTCCATGTGGGTTTTTGCATCCCTTGGAAATTCCCGAGAAACCGTGGACCTGTTTGGCTATGGACTTCATTGTCGATTTGCCTGCTTCTAAAAAACAGACTGTTATCCTCACGGTGGTTGACAGGTTTACTAAGATGGCTCATTTCGTGCCCTTACCTAAACTTCCATCTTCTCCCGAATTGGCTGAGATATTCGCGAGAGAGATTTTTCGTTTACATGGGATACCCTCCGAAATTGTTTCTGATAGAGGTTCCCAATTTGTTTCCCGTTTTTGAAGATCCTTCTGTTCTCAACTAGGCATCAAATTGAATTTCTCTTCTGCCTATCATCCCCAGTCTAACGGAGCTGCTGAACGCACCAACCAAAAGATTGAACAATATTTGCGTTGTTTTGTTTCCGAACACCAGGACGATTGGGTCGGTCTGATTCCTTGGGCGGAGTTTGCACACAACAATCTCGTTTGTGATTCTACTCGTTCTAGCCCCTTTTTCATGAATTATGGCTTTCATCCTTCCATTCTTCCCTCGGTTTCTCCTTCCCAAGGGGTACCGTCGGTTGATGTTCATGTTGCCAATCTGAGGAAGTTGTGGGATCAAACTCGACAAATTCTCCTGCACAATTCCATGTTGTTCAAGAAACACGCTGATAAGCATAGAAGGGTGGCTCCAATTTTTGTTCCAGGTGATAGGGTATGGTTGAGTACCAGAAACATTCGCTTGAAGGTTCCTTCTATGAAATTCGCCCCTCGTTACATTGGTCCTTACAGGGTCCTGACTCGAATTAACCCAGTTGCGTATCGTCTGGCCCTTCCATCTGCCTTACGCATTCCTAACTCCTTTCATGTTTCCTTGTTGAAACCTCTAGTCTGTAACAAGTTTTCCTCCACTGTATCCTCTCCTCGCTCTGTTCAGGTTGAGGGTCAGGAGGAGTATGAGATCAACTCCATCATCGATTCTCGAATCTCTCGGGGGAAGTTACAATATCTTGTTGACTGGAGGGGATATGGACCTGAGGAGAGGACTTGGGTACCTCAGGAGGATGTGCATGCCCCTCGCCTCCGCAGGGCTTTTCACTCTCGTTTTCCATCTCGACCCGGTTCCTTCCGCCCGGTGGGCGTTTCTGAGAGGGGGGGTACTGTCAGGGTACCTGTTGTCTCTACCTCAGAGGAGGTGAGACACTTAGACGTTCATCCTCTCGGAGGGGTTGACTCACTCGTTCCTCGCAGTTCTCTCGGCCTTTTACACGCCGGCCCCGAGGGATCCGCTTCCTTTTATGACGCGGCACTCAGTAACCGACGTCATGACGACAATCCGTTCCGACCTGTCAATCAAGTCCCGAGCACGAATCAGGACTCGTCGGGGGCGTGATTCCTATCTAGAACCTGGGTATAAAGTAGGGTTGTCTGCATTTGCTCATTGCCCTGTCGTAGTTCTAGCTTGTCTACTCACTCAGTGCTCTTGTTTTCTATTTGTCTCTTTGGTTCTGACCCGGCTTGTTTATTCTACCCTGCTTATCTCTATTACCCTTTGACTCGGCTTGTCTCTCGCTTACCTGCTCTCTCGTTCCCTCGACCTCGGCTTGTCTCTAGACCATTCTTTGCTTACTCCTTACGTTAGTCCGGCCATTCTAAGGTCCGGTATACGTACCTACCACCTGTTTGTACTCTGCGTGTTGGATCCCTGTCCCGATCCTGACATTAGCCCACTAATTAGAAATTGTATCCCTGTATGTTATGTTTTTGCAAGTATTTATCCAATTGCAATTTAAACATCTGTATAGACTCTGACAAAACCACCTCTTCCGGCAATGAATTCCATATCCTTATTGCTCTTACTGTAAAAAAACCCTTTTCTTTGCCTTAGATGAAATCTCCTTTCTTCAAGCCTAAATGTGTGACCTCGTGTCCTATGTATAGCCCTGTTTATGAATAGATTTCCAGATAATGGTTTGTGCTGGCCCCGAATATATTTGTATAATGTTATCATATCCCCTCTAAGGCACCGTTTTTCCAAACTGAAGAGATTTACATTTTTTAACCTTTCTTCATAACTAAAATGCTCCATTCCTTTTATCAATTTTGTAGCTCGTCTCTGCACTTTTTCTAGTGCCATGATATCCTTCTTTAGAACAGGTGCCCAAAATTGCACAGCATATTCAAGGTGTGGTCTTACCAGCGATTTATAAAGAGGTAAAATTATATTTTCATCTCGAGAATTTATGCCCCTATTTATACATGACAAAACCTTACTGGCCTTAGCAACGGCAGATTGACATTGCATATTGCTACCTAATTTGTTGTCTATAACAATTCCCAAATCCTTCTCGTGTGTGGTTATCCCTAGTTCACTACCATTTAGGGTGTAAATTGCTTGTGCATTCTTAACCCCGAAGTGCATAACTTTGCATTTTTCTATGTTAAACTTCATCTGCCATTTTAGTGCCCAGTCCCCCAATCTATCCAAATCCCTCTGCAGCAAGGCAATATCCTGCTCACATTTTATTACTTTACAAAGTTTTGTGTCATCTGCAAACACTGATACATGGCTTTCAATGCCCATTTCAAGATCATTTATAAATATGTTAAATAGAAGCGGTCCCAAAACAGAACCCTGAGGGACACCACTTACCACTTTTGTCCAGCTTTAAAATTTACCATTTATGACAACTCGCTGTACTCTATCCTTAAGCCAATGTTCTACCCAAGAACAAGAATATTCATCTAGACCAATTTATTTTAGTTTGAAGACTAACCTATTGTGAGGAACCGTATCAAATGCCTTGGCAAAATCCAAGTAGATCACATCCACTGCAACTCCCTGATCTATATTTCTACTTACTTCTTCATAGAATGCAATTAGGTTAGTTTGACATGACCTATGTTTCATAAAACCATGCTGATTATTGCTAATAACACAGTCCTTCCCAATGAATTCCTGAATATTATCCCTTAATAGCCGTTCAAATAATTTCCCAGTCACAGAAGTTAAGCTCACAGGTCTATAATTTCCAGGCAAGGATTTTGAACCCTTTTTAAATATAGGAACAACATCTGCCTTCCTCCAATCCTCCGGTACAATACCTGAAACAAAAGAATCTTGAAAAATTAAATACAGAGGTTCACTTATTTCCCCACTTAGCTCCTTAAGTACTCGTGGGTGGATACCGTCAGGCCCCAGAGCTTTATTTACATTAATTTTCTTTAATAGCTGTAGCACCTTGTCTCAAGTTATCCAATCACAAGTTATCTGCAAGTTTGTTGCAGCAATCATATGCATATCTCTTGCCATAGGATCCTCATTAATATATACCGAAGAAAAATAGTTATTTAAAATTTCTGCCTTTTCCTGGTCTTCATTGACTAACAGACCCATCTCTGTTTTCAGTGTACCTACACTTTCATTTTTTGTTTTTTTAGAATTAATGTACTTGAAAAAATGTTTGGGGTTGGTTTTGCATTCTTGGCTATCAATTTCTCATTTTCTAGTTTAGCCACTTTAATTGCCTTTTTGCAAGTATTATTGGCTTCCTTATATCTTATATAGGATGCATCTGATTGGTCCGATTTAAATGCTTTAAAAGCCCTTTTCTTATTTTTAATCTCTTGTTTTACTTCTCTACTAAGCCACATTGGTTTTAATTTGTTTATTTTATATTTATTACCCAATGGTACATACTGTGAAATGTACCTTTCTAATATTTGTTTGAATAGTTTCCATTTTTTCTCAGTGTTTTTATCACTAAGGCGTTTATGCCAGTCGATATGTTGTAGAGCTGCCCTAATCTTATTAAAATTGTCTTTTTTAAAATTATACGTTTTAATATACCCTACATGCTTTTGCTTTTTTGAGTTTATTTCAAAAGTTACCATATTGTGATCACTATTTCCCAAATGCTCCCCTACTTGAATGTTGGTTAAAAGATTAACATTGTTTGTTATAACGAGATCCAGACAAGCATCCTTTCTAGTTGGTCCTTGTACCAGTTGTGACATAAAGGTGTCATTTAACACATTCAAAAAACGGATTCCCCTAGCTGAAGTACTAGTCCCTCTATCCCAATTTATGTCCGGGTAATTAAAATCTCCAATAATTAATGTGTTCCCCCGATTTGCAGCTTCACCAATTTGCTCTAACAGCAGTTCTTCCTCATTAATATTTACATTTGGTGGTTTATAACATATCCCAACCAATAACGTATTTCCCTTTGTTTGCCCCAAGCAGATATCTACCCATAAAGCTTCCACATTTTCCTTGTCACACTCCACATGCCTAAGATTTGACTTTAACTCATGGCTGACATACAAACATACCCCACCACCCTTCTTGTTTTTCCTATCCTTCCTAAATAATGTGTACACATTTAAGGTAACTGCCCAGTCATGTGTCTCATCCCACCATGTTTCTGTTATGCCTATTATATCGTATTGTTTAGTGTATGCTATTGCCTCTAGTTCCCCCATTTTGTTATATAGGCTCCTTGCATTAGTAAGCATACATTTAATATTACCAGGAGTCTTTTGTGCTTTTTGTGAATCAATATTACATACCTCCTCTGTTCTGAGCTTCCCCCTCCCCATCTCCACCCCCTTTGTTCTGAGCTAAGGCCCATCTGATTTCTATGCTATCTCCATTTTCGAGATTGCTTTGGGCCTCCCCCCCTACTACTAGTTTAAAATCTCCTCCAACCTTCTAGCCATCCTATCCCCCAGCACAGCAGACCCTCTTCCGTTTAGGTGCAATCCATCACGACTATACAGGTTGTACCCAAGCGCAAAATCGGCCCAGTGCTCTAAAAACCCAAAACCCTCTTTCCTGCACCAAGACTTCAGCCACGCATTGACCTCTCTAATCTCCCGCTGCTTTTCTGTTGTAGCGCGCGGCACAGGTAATATTTCTGAAAATATTACCTTGGAGGTCCTTTTCTTTAGCTTACTTCCTAGATCCCTGAACTCACTCTTTAGGACCTTCCATTTTCCTCTGACTTTGTCATTGGTACCAATATGGACCATGACAGCTGGGTCATCCCCAGCCCCTCCCAATAATCCCTCCACTCTGTCGGCAACATGCCGGACCCGAGCACCCGGGAGACAGCAAACTGTCCGGTTGAGTCGATCAGAGTGGCAGATTACCCTATCTACTCTCTTAATAATAGAGTCCCCTACCACCACAACCTGTCTAGACTTCCTTACCCTCTCAACCCCACCCGTACTAGAGGGGCTGTTCCCACGGCTGTTAGAAGGAACAGCTTCCTGCAGTACAGCTACTCCTGAGCTGATGCACCCAACATCTTCACTCAAACGGGCAAATCTGTTAGGCTGCACTAGATCAGGACTAGCTAAACCTTTCCTCTTCCCTCCCCCTCTGCTTCCTCACCCCACTGTTACCCAGCTATGTGCCTGTTCTCCATCTGTCTCATCTCCTCCCAATCCACTACCTGCACCCACTAAACTCTGCTCAGTGAGCAGCAGACTCCTCTCAAGATTATCAATCTCCCTCAGTGTTGCAATTTGCATCTCCAGATCTCCAATCCGAGCTTCCAGAAAAGCCACTCGCTCACACCCACCACAGAGGAATGGACCCTGGACAGATTTATCCAGGCATGCATACATGCAGTAGGATGTACACTGAGTAAAACTTGTAATCTTGCTAGCACTCATCCCCAGTTACCAAATAACACAAGTGAGCAAAAACAATATTTACCCTCTTGATTTCAACTCCTGTTGTTTTAACTCCTACTTAAAAGACACTACTCTAAATAGCCTACTTTCAAGCAACTCCAGTGAGCAAGCTCTGTGAGTCAGTAGTGGGTTTATATTGGCAATACAAATTCCACACAGGTGGAAATTAAGGGGCACTCCCCCTAATTAGCTCAGCAGCAGCAGCACCCACAAGGAGGAGGGGAATAGAAACAACAAGAGAGGAAAAAATAAAAAATAAAAAAAGGAGGGAAAACGTTTTAAATAAAATCAGCTAGGAGAAAATAGAGAAGAAAAATAAAATAAAAAAAAATAATAAATAAATAAAAAAAGAGTCAAAGTTTAAATATATCCAGCAAAGAAAAAAAAATAATATATATGAAAAGGGGAAAAAAGTTACAAAAAAATTAAATAAATCAAAACAGCAGGGAGAAAAACAAATTAAAAAGGGTAAAAGTTGATAAAAATAATAATATACAAAACAAAAAATTTAAACCTGTTCATTGTTTCTTTTAATGTTAAAGGTAAAAGGGATGGGGACACACAGACCCTCCTGCACAGTGACACATTCTTCTACATTCATAGTATAATATGTTTTCTGGTCTCTAGGTACACTCCCCGTGGAAAGAAGAAATTTCTGGTTAAAGTATAAAAGTTTTTAAAGACTGTGACATTTTACAATACCAAAACACAATATTACATATACATCATAGTTTACTATGATTTCGACAAACGTTTGTATTTAATTGATATTATCTGTAGCCATCAATCTCCTAAAGTAAAATTATCATTGAGTTAGTCTGTGGTTATTTAGGGAATTTATTTCCCAGTTTGTCATGTGTTTCCATTGATTAGCTCCTACTATTTTTTTTAACATTGTTTATATTTGTTTATTTTTATATAATTAAATTTGGCACGTTTAAATTTAGACAACAAGGCCTCATTAACCTTCATTTTTACTCCAGCAATGATTAGCCTGTAAAGGAATAGATTTCTCTACCAAGACTCTAAAAAACAAAAACATTTTTGCTCAATTAGCCATTACAGAGAGATCTTATATTATTTACCTGTCAGACTTTTCCAACCAATAAGGGTGTACGAATTTCTTGCAGAAGTTTTATGGGAGAGATAGATATTGCTGCTGGAAGGATGAGAGATGGAGCAGGGGAGGAGAGAGATGGAGCCTGGGGGTTTCATCAATTAGTTTTAAATTATTACACACATGCCAAGCAGAAATAGAGCAGGAGAAAGTATTTTTAGACCTGGCGTTTTTTTGTAACAATGATGGGCATGTGTGCTATAAAATGTTTTTGAAACTGACAGATGATAATGGTTTTATTGAATAATCTAGCTGCCACCATCCTAAATTGGCTGCAGGATATTCTTAAAGGCCAACAGATGTAAATTCTATGGAACATTGGTAATTATATTATATCTATTTAATACTTCAGTGGTGTCTGTTGCCCTCGGGTGTATTTAGTTCACCGAGGGGACACTCTGCCTGCACAGCTTCCTCACGCTCCATGTAATGCCAGGAGGTGGGATGTGATGTCACCTGAGCATCGGCAGGGAGCTGTGCATTTAGTGCACAATGAAATCCCAGGTTTGAATTTGATACAAATGTGTTATATTGGTGCAATGGCTACAAACTACACCTCTGAATATGTTTGTGTGTGTGTATATATATATATTAATGAAGGTTTTTTTTAGTGGTGGACATTTTTAGTGCCTCACCAGTTTTGACTGTGATATATATTATTCCCCACTTATATATTGTTGCTAGAGTCGCCACTGAATATATCACACTGTTATTACATGTTATAAGATTGCTTTAGGCTTAGAGAGTTACAGTTAGAGATTTTAAGATTATATGGACTGCAACTCTGATCATTCTCAGCCAGAGGAAGCTGATTATGGTAGTAAGTAAGGTACTTTCTAACCCTAAGTTACATTTAGCCCATTCCTAAAACTAGCCTTAATCCTAGTAACCATAACTTACTAACTAACTAACTAACTAACTAACTACAGCCTAGTGCTTTGACTCATACCCTGAACCTATAAAATACAAAAATCTGTGGCAATTAATGCTATTATTTAGATTTTCCAGATTCCATGTTAGTGTAGTATCCTGCATTGCTGTTTATATCACATCCAATCACACCATGTAATGTTACTGTATTCTGTGCTTTATAAACAGGAAGCTGTTTTACCCAATCTGTCTATCACAGAGACTCACAGACCCACGGTCATTGCAAACTGTCAGATCTCAATGGCCACAAACTCACCTGTGACAGTGACCTCTAGGTATTGGTTTCTATTGGTATAGCTATATTTCAATGTCTTGTCCACACCGTCCTCTATCCTGAAATAATAATACCCGCCATCTCGTTTCTTTGCATCATTTATAGTGAGTGAGCAGTCTCCGTTACTCACATTCCCCGTCATGTGAAAGTTTTCTTTTCTGCCAGATAAACTCACCGACTCATTACTAGAAGCTACATAGCAAAGAGATCTGGGTGTGCAGTACTTTCCCTCATAGTTTCCATAATACCCCCAGTATCCGACTGCCTGTGTCAGTCTCTTATTCCTATCAATGGTGAAGGTACAGGGGACGGTGACACACAGACCCTCCTGCACAGTGACAGCTTTCACAGTAATCGTATAGTCTGGGCTATTATCTCCATTACAGCCGATATCTGTGGAGAGAGGAAATTCCAGTAATAATTAGTATGTATTATGTGTCAGTGTATTACAGATTAAAGAACCCTCTGATCACAAGATTATAATTACATTCCAGACAAACTCCTCCCTCAGCATCCAACCTCCTCATTGGTGGTTCGATGGGCGTTGTGTGGTTATTCTCAGTTGTTCAGAATTAAAATTTGTGGTCTTTCCTGAACAGCTGAGAAAAACCACACAACGCCCATCAAACCACCAATGAGGAGGATACCGCCCAGATTAAAGATGGACTCAGGGAGGGGGTGATTGTACTGCTTGTGATTTGTATAATTTGTTTTATTGTTGCTACTACCATATTGGTGTAGCTTTACATACCAGGAGGTCCCTAAAGAAGTCCTTATAGGACAAAATGCGTAGGACCTGGTATCATTTTATTATATATTTTTTTTAAATAAAGCGATATATATTTTTCCTCCTATCCTGAGTCCGGCTCCGGTACCATCGACAGTAAGGAAGTAAGGAAGTTGATTGCTCCCAAGGGGCGGCACCCTTGGCAAGTAACTCTCATCTTTCTTGTGAGTTATACATATTGTGTGCACCTTTTTATGTATATACAGTATTATACTATTATTGTTTTTTTTTTGTAGATCCACAGCTGCATCCTCCATACTGTTTGTACCTATCTGATATTTAAAGGGATAACTACTGGAGCAAGCTGTAACAACTGTCTATTAAGATAAGTGTGTTTTCACCATCTATCATTTAACGTTGATGTGGGTGATCATAGTTTTTGTGTTTGCTCTTTAAACCTACCTGTGTATGTGCCTGAAAGTGTGTTTCTGACAGAGAGAATCCTTGTGTGTGAATGTATGTCTTTGTGACCATGTGTCTCGGACTGTATGTGTTTGGAGTAGCTGCTTGCGGTGTGTTGTGTTTATGGGGACTGCCTGTGATCTTTCTACGTGTTTGTGTGTATGATGAATGTCTTTAGTTTGAAACTGAGGCAAGGTGAGCAAAGGAGTAACTGTGGCAGGGTGAGTGTAAACAGGTGAGGGGGTTAAATGAGACATGGTTTTGGGGGTGAGTGCAGCAGTATGAGGAAGGGTGAGAATGATAGGGGGGTGATTTTGACATGGTTGGAGGAGGGAGAGTGACAGGATTGGAGGAGGTTAATGTAGCAGCGTGAGTGTGGCATAGATGGGGGTGTATCACAGAGTTGGGGTGAATGTGCCATGTTTGGAGGAGGCAGTGTGACAGAAGAACTCTGTTATGTAACCATCATAATACATATACATAATCATATACAGAGCACAAGTCTATTGATTTACACTCATAGGACTGCAAACTTCAATTTACATTCTATGTACATAAAAAGGAACTTTATAACATCTTGTGTTAGATATATGTTAAAGAGACACTCTAAACACCAAAACAACTTTAAAATAATGAAGTGACTTTGGTGTATTGATCAGGTCACTGTGTCTCACCGCACAGTTCTCTGACATTTAGGGCTTAAATCACTCTGTATCTGTTTATGCAGCACTAGCAGTGAAAGAATCGGGGTATATAGGCCAGACCAGAACTGTAAGGGGAATTGATAGGGGCACAAATTGATGGTTTAGAAGAGAGATTAGGACAGACACCAACTGTTTGACAAGATTAAGGTGGGGATTTAAGGCATTAATGTAAAAGGGTGAGTGTGGAGGTCTGGGGGGAGAGTGTGACATGTTGTGGTAGGGTGAGTGTGACAGGATGGGGGTAAGTGTGACAGTGAAAGAGAAGGTGAGTCTGACAGGATTGGAGGTTGGTTAATGTCAAAGCAAGGGCAGGTCAGTTTGGTATGGTTGGAGTGGGTGAGAGTAACAGGATTAGGAGGGGTTAATGACAGTGGCTAAGTGAAGGGAGTGACAGTGTGCGAAGGCTGAAAGTATTTGAGAATAAAGATAGTGTATGTGTAGGGGGTGACAGTGTGTGTGGGTAAGGGTGACAGTGTGTGTGACAATGATATGGTGTGGGTGATAGTGTGTGGAGGGGGGCTGTAAGAGGGTGTGTGTGTGGGGGGGTGAAATGTGTGTGTGGGGGCTGTGAGCGGCGACGCTCTGATTGGCTTAAGATTACGAGACATCATGCTCAAGTAAACTGTCCAGTAGGTTGTCACAGGTATCTGGCACCAAGTCATTAGTAGCCTTAGTAGCATATCCTTTAAGTCATGCAAGTTGTGAGGTGGGGCCTGTGTTGTTCCAGCACATCCCACACATGCCTAATTGGATTGAGATCTGGGGAACTTGGAGGCCAAGACAACTCCTTGAACCCGTTGTCATGTTCCTCAAACCATTCCTATACAATTTCTGCAGTGTCCTAGTAAGCACGGCCACTGCCATCATGGAACACCATTGCCATGAAGGGGTGGATGTGCACTGCAACAATCTCTAGGTTGGTGGTATTTGTAAAGGACCAAAGATTTCCCAGCACAACATTGTCCAAAGCATTACACAATCCCCGCTGGCCTGCTTTCTTTTCCATAGTTTTGTCACTGGACAAAGGTTGCCATGAAAACTCAGGCCAGTCTGCAGCTATGCAGCCCTATATGCAGCAAACTGTGATGCACTGTGTGTTCTGATACCTTTCTATCACGACTAGAATCAGGATATCTAGCAATATGAGTTACTCTAGATTTTCTGTGTGATTGAACCATATAGGCTAGCCTTTTTCTTGCTTCCAACACATAAAATTCAAGAACTGACTGCTTGCTTGCGACACCGATTAAAGTAACACTTCATGCACCAATACAATTTAAATGCATTTGATCGATTTTGGCTGTTTAATATAATGTAGTTTGCATGCTCAAAACGTTATAGTTTTTGCACAAAAAAAGAAAGGTTTTGTAAAATGCTGCACCATAAGTCTGCCTCCTTAGCCACGGACCATCAATCCAGAAAAAAAAGTCTTCCCTTTCAGATATGTGTACATTATTCAGTCACTGACCAGGCAGAGAGTAAGGTTACTATTATTTGAGGGTGTGGACAATGGCATGTTTGTCATTTTATAATTAATTAGGGTCCCTCCTGGCTAAGATCAGGGTAAAGCCCACCCTTTATAATAAATATTAGGTCCCTCACCCACTGGCATGAGTGGAGGACAATAGCTCCCACAAAAAAATTAAAGCAGCCCTCACCCAATGCTCATGGGTGGGGGACATGGGGGACTATGTCTCCAGTTATTTTTTAGGCTCCGTCTCCATGGGATGGGGCCTTTTCTAGTGATTGGCCACACTGCTTAAAAATTGAGTATTATTCTGTACGTATTGTGCATATATAATGTAGCAATAGTCAGTAGCACTCATGGTCTTCTTAAAATCCAGTCATTATTGAATAAAGGAACCTGATGAAGGTCCTTGAATAGGACTGAAACATCAATCTTTTTAAATATATTTCACTAAAGACTGGATTTTAAGAAGACTGTGAGTGCTACTGACTATTGCTACATTCTGGATACTTCAAGCCCGGTATGCACCCAAGCATTATTATGAAGATTTCGCCAGAGTGCAAGCACCACCAACATTACTTACTTATATATATATATATATATATATATATATATAAACCTGTATCTCTAATGTTATAGTATTCTCCTACTCAGGTCAATGTTGAAAAGTAAAAAAAAAAAAAAACTAGATAAATCCCACGACACGCAAGTCTCACCACAACTGCTCTGCTCCTCGCTGAGATCATCGGTGAAGCTGATCTCAGCCAATCATTCGCTTCCCTCTGTGGAACATTGTGGATATCACCATGCTGCATCAGTCAGCAGATCTTAAAGGACCACTATAGTGCCAGGAAAGCATACTCGTTTTCCTGGCACTATAGTGCCCTGAGGGTGCCCCCACCCTCATGGACCCCCTCCCGCCGGGCTCTGGGGTGAGGAAGGGGTTAAACTTACCTCTTTCTCCAGCGCCGGGCGGGGAGCTCTCCTCCTCCTCTCCTCCTCTTCGGCTGAATGCACATGCGTGGCAAGAGCCGCGCGCGCATTCAGCCAGTCTCATAGGAAAGCATTTACAATGCTTTCCTATGGACGCTGGCGTCTTCTCACTGTGATTTTCACAGTGAGAAGAACGGAAGCCCTCTAGCGGCTGTCAATGAGATTAACTAGAGGCTGGATTAACCCAAAAATAAACATAGCAGTTTCTCTGAAACTGCTATGTTTATAGAAAAAAGGCTTAATCCTAGAGGGACCTGGCACCCAGACCACCTCATTAAGCTGAAGTGGTCTGGGTGCCTATAGTGGTCCTTTAATAGAGGATCCTCATCTCAATGGATCTCTATGTGGAGTGTACAGTGTCTTCATCTTGACCATGAAAATGCCGAACATCGGTCCTGTTGTGTTTGCTGGTCCGCAACAGACAGTGCCTGTAGTGTAGTGCCTGTATCAATAACAGCCACTAGAGGTGTATTTATGGAGAAAACTCAGTTTTTACAACTTAGAGACTGCAGGAACAGTTTATTTGTAGCAGAACTAGTGATTCTGGTTATTAGAGTGTCCCTTTAAGCTAAATTATAATACAATAAAAAAAAAAAAAACTTTACCGGGGAAATACAAAATACAATGAAATATACTGTAGGCGTTTAATCAGATAATGCGATAATTTTATTATATCAAATAACCTACCCTTCAAAATGGATAACAATATTACAGTCAGTGAGACCCAGACCATGTAATCTCTCCCCAGCCACATCATGACACTGAGCTTCACTGGGTCTGTGTCTTTACACAATCTAAGAAATAAAAAAACGGAAACAACATGAGATCGAAGATAGATCATTACCACCACACATGCAGCAAGAGACAGATTGCATGGTATCTGCCAGTTTTGAGCTATGAGGCAGAATAAATAATATAAAGTTAAATTTCAATTGCTGTTAAATGTCTAATAATAGAGGTTATAATAACAGATCACCTACCACCAGTGTAGTCTATATATCTGTCAGTAACTCTTTATTGTAACAGATGAGCCATCATAATACATATACATAATCATATATAGAGCACAATCATTTTAATGTTACACTCATAATACTGCAAACTTCAATTTACATTCTATGTACATAAAAAGGAATTTTATAGCATCTTGTGTTAGATACATGTTAAAAAGACACTCTAACACCAAAACATCTATAAAATAATGAAGTAGTTTTGGTGTATTGATCAGGTCACTGCATCTCACCACGCAGTTCTCTGACATTTAGGACTTAAATCGCTCTGTATCTGTTTATGCAGCCCTAGCAGTGGAAGATTTGGGGTATATAGGACAGACCAGAACTGTAAGGGGGATTGATAGGGGCACAGATTGATGGTTTAGAAGAGAGATTAGGACAGACACCAACTTAGAGAAGGTCATTAGAGCAGACACAAGTGTCTTTTTAAGTGGGCTTATGAATCCTAGATCTTATTACTATCAGGGTCCATATTAAGTACTCACATGAGGTAGATCTGGCTCCAGGCTCAGCCCTCTCTCTGCACGTCTTAATGCCTATTGTCAGGCTGACGAACTTCTCATTACTGTTTGTTAGTTCTTTTTTTTTTTACTTCCTTTTTTCTATTTTTGTAAATCTTTTAACCCTCGTTGTATTTCTTGCTTTCTCTTATTGATTTTATTTTAGTTTTCGTTGTATATCTCCAATGGCTGTATGCTTTGCCCATGGACTGTTTTTGCCATGCTGTTTACTTCTCCACCTACCATATCGGAGGAGGCATGGCCTCCTCTGACGTGGTATAATCAAACGCTCCTTGCACCCATTGAAACGTCCCCATAAGAAAGAATAGGGAATGCCCGCCTGCCAACGTCAAGGCAGACCCTCCTAGACGGGTCCTACTCTGACCCTTCAGCTTGCTTCCTTGAGCTTCTGGCAAATAAATCTTTCAAAGATTTTTTATATACACCCCTATATACTTATTAACCCTTAATAGGGAACACATGGGATGGGCGGCAGCATTGTAACCTAGCTGTGTGATACAAAAAAGTGAATCCAAATACAAATGGGAGTGAGCGCAGGACTTTTTCTTTAGCTATATCAGGCCGTCTCCAGAAAAACATTTTCTAAACTCACATACGGGTTTCTTTAAATGTGGCACTTGCAGGGTTTGCAAATTAGTAGGTCCACCTTTTGGAACAACTTTAGAATTTACGTCAACAGTTACAAATAAGAAATATGAAATAAAAGAGTGCATAACTTGCAACTCAAAGCAGATCATTTATTTACTGAGCTGCACTTGCGGTTTACAATATGTGGGCCAGACAAAAAGAATGTTAAAAACAAGACTGGGGGAACGTGTATATAACATTAAAAGAAAATTTGAAAAACACTTTGTCAGAGCATTTCAAGACACATCACGACAGTAACCCAATATCCTTAACCTACTGTGGAATTCAACATACTAAAGTCCCAACGAGGGGGGGCGATCTAATAAATACTAATACGGAGAAACGTATTGGATCTATACTTTGAAAACATTGGCCCCATTTGGGCTAAATGCTAAATTCGAAATTGCTAACATTTTATAACCTTTTCAAGTTCTGTAGATTTTTTGCGGGATTTTATAATCTTTTATATATGTGGAGTCTGCACCTTTACATTTTAAGCAAAGTATTTCTTCGCTAATCGAAGAAGAAGTTGTAGTTGTCTCTTAAGATGAAGATGACAATCTGATTGCTTAGTGGGTTTAAAATATACTATGACTCCAAGGAGATACCAAAGAATGAGAATTGAGGTTGGTCTAATATAATTTGCCATCCCTATTCTTGGAAAGATGGTAATCCAGGAATGACCCATACACAACACTTATATATGTACATTTTCATTAATTATTTGTTATTTTTATATATTATTTTTATATGCTATAAATCCGTTTTAGGACATGGCATTATGTATATGTTAAGGTTATGTTAAAAAACATTTTATTTTATTGGTTAAATATTTATTTTACTATTTGCACTATTTACGAATGTATGAATATGATGAATATGTATCATGGTTTGAAACCGGTTATGAAATTTGCTAAAACGAAAAATGAGGAAATTGTGGATAAAAAAGTATATTATGTAAAAAATTGCAAAAAACACTTTCCTGAACCTTTGAGACCAAAAAAAGAGTTCAGTTAAGAATGAGGACCTTTTAATCTATAGGTCTCACTATCTTTATGGGGCCATTGATCTTTAATCCAATTAGAACTTAAAACTAAGGCTTTGCAAGAGACATAGATTTGTGAAGCATATTCTATCCGCATAACCATTTTTCAACAGTCAGAATTGCAAAACGACAAATGTATTGTATGTATGCAAACTTCAATACAAATATGCAATTCTTTGTATAAATATAACAACAAATATGATAATGTAACACACCAGAAAACTATAATTAAATGGTGTATATATGTAACCCTAATCCCCCAAACCCATCATCTTGAAAAAGCCCGATCTAACAGGCGAAACGCGTAGATCGTGTTTTTGCTGGATTTTTGAATCTGCAAAGGAGAGTACAGCAGTACCTGTCAGCCGGCGTTCCAGTGAGAGGATCAGTCTGAGTGCATGAGTTCGGTCCACTAATCTACATCTACGGAGCGGTAACCATACATGATTTTATAGTGATACTTAGAAATACGTTTCACCACATTATTTTGTAAGAGTTCTTCTTATGGTTTTTTTTTTATGGGAAATAAAACTGTAACAGAATTACGCTATGTCCGTATCTTTTCTATTTAAGGTTGGATACTAAATTGCATTGAAAGACACAGATCTTGATTACAGATTTGTCACGGCTACTAGTGTGGTCCAGCACGCAGAAACTATGTAAACATATACATAAGCAAGAAAAGGAAAGATAGAAGGACAGAGCGTAAACTGGACCTTAGAATGGCAAGACTAATACGCTAGAGACAGAGAATGGTCAAAGGGAAAGCCGAGGTCAAGGAAGCCAGATATACTCAGATACCGTTTACACAAGCCAAGTCAGGGAAACCAGAATTCAGAATAACCAGGGAAAAGCCAAGATCAGAATACCAGGAAATCAGATTCACAAAGATAAAGCACTCTCAGGAAATCAGGAACGGGAAACCACGACAGGGCAAGGTACTGGGGTGAGTTAGGGATTTAAATATCCCTCTCAAAGGTCTGATTGGTCAGAGGGCAACCTCTGACCCCAAAACGCGCGTGCGCGTTGACGTCGTGACATCACGCGCACGTCAGTATAAACTTCGGGGGCGGAGCTATGTTTAGACGCGACCACGTGGCCAGCGCCATTTTGGATTTGGGCGCGATGGCTGGAAGATGTGGGGAAGCGGTTGTCGGCTCGCCGACCAGCACGTAAGCTCTTGCTGTCGGCGAGGCTGTGCCGGTCGGATACGGCCTTGCCACGCGGCGGGCTGGCAACCGCGACAAGATTATTGTGCTACAGTTACAAACTCCTGATATTATCTGGACATACCCTAAAAAAAAATGATATTGGAACTCTTCAACCACAATATTATTGCATTTTATGTTGCTCCCTATATTTTGAATAATAGGGGAATATCAACTAAGCGCTGATACAGATTTTTTTTTTCATAAATGTGGTGCTGTTGGGAGCCAATTTATAAAATACACAAGATCCAGAGCACTCACCTATCCACTAAACAGCAACTTTAATGTTGACACATTTTATTAGTTATTTTTTTTAAAAAACACCTAATCTAGGCAAAAATGGGGGTTTAGTTACATTATATGATCATACATTGCATAAACCTGCCACAACGTCAATGTACCCCATCTTTGGCAGGTCCTACTCTAACAGCCTAATGTCGGCTCTTATGACATTAACCCACTTACGTTGGGGGAAAAAAATTGATCTGGGGCTCTCTGCAGTACAAGGCTAAATAGGGCCCTGGGATGAGGCACCTGTGACAGGGAGGGGTGCAAAACCAAGTAGTTGGCTAGACTCTGAAATATATATAAGCTCCCAGTCAGACCCCAGGATTGCGATCACCAGCGGAGGCACATCAGCGATCAGGTAAGTGCTGATTTACTAAATTACGTACCAGGGACGTTCGAAGTCGTTAACAACTGTTTTTTGTCAGACGTACCTGGTACGTCACTGGTCGGTAAGGGGTTAAAGTAAAGTACTGTTCAATCAACTTTGCTGACTTTGGCTGAATCTGAGCAGACACTATATCTTTAAACACTTCAGAATTCATCCAGCTGCTTTTGTTTTCTGTCATATCATCCATAAACACTGGTGATCAAGAGCCTCTGTAAGCCATGCATACATCGACCTCCATCGGGTTTTGGAGATGATGAGGCATGCTGCAGATAATAAGCCATTCCAAGCCTTGTCCATACTTTTTTCTTCTCGCCATTCTAGTTTAGGTTAATATTAGCTTCATCTGTCCAAAGAATGCTGTTCCAGAACTGGGCTGAATGTTTAGATGTTTTTTTGGTAAAGTCTAATCTGATCTTTCTATTCTTAAATAGTTTGCACCTTTCAATTGTCAATGCTTGTGAATGGTTTGCACCTTGTGGTGGACACTCTGTATTTGCTCTAGTGAAGTCTTCTCCTTATGGGAGACTTGATAATGATATGCCTACTTCCTGGTCCTCCTGGAAGTGTTCTTCACTTGGCTGGATGTTGTGAAGGTATTTCTCTTTACCATAGAAAGGATCCTACGATCATCCACCACTGTTGTTTTCCGTAAACGTAGATGCCTTTTCATGTTGCAGAGCTCACCAGTGCCTTTTTTTTCTCAGAATGTACCAATCTGTTCCTGCTATCTCTCTGATGTTTTTTTTTTTTTTTTGCAGCCTAAGGCCTGTTTAACTTGCATTGAGAGCTCCTTTGACCGCATGCTGTGGGTTCACAGCAACAGCTTCCAAATGCAAATACCACACCTGGAAAAAACTCTAGACCTTTTACCTGCTTAAATGATGAAGAAATAATGAAGGAATGTCCAACACCTGTCCACGAAACAGCCTTTGAGTCAATTGTCTAATTACTTTTGGTCCTTTAACCCCTTAAGGACCAAACTTCTGGAATAAAAGAGAATCATGACATGTCACACATGTCATGTGTCCTTAAGGGGTTAAAAAAGAGGGGTCTATATATTAAAGAGCTGTAATTCCTAAATCCTTACTTACAATTTGGATATGAATGCCCTCAAGTTACAGCTGAGAGACTTCACTTTAAGCCCATTTTCATTTTTTAACGGTAACTTTAATATATTATGGTAAACAGCTGAAATAACAAAACTTGTGTCAGTTTCAAAATATTTCCAGACCTAACTATATTTTTTTGGTTTACCGTTCATCATATATTTATTGCACTATTCTCTCCCTTATGTGACTTTTTTTCTCTCTTTACCTCTGCTGCTTTTTTTCTATTTCTGTGTTGCCCTCTCATACATGAAAAACAAACAATATTCTCCACACTAGATGGAGCTCTTGCAAATAGTTGTCTATCTTCAAAGTTTTCATCTACGTACTTTTCTTAGCATCACTGATCAGAGCGGTGTTTCTCTCTCAGGTAGACCATGTCTCAATAACGCATATGGTGTAAATATATTTACAAAGGATCAGAGCTAATTTACTAGATCTTACAGAGATTAATCTAAGGCAGTAGAAAAAACAAAAAAAAAGTAGACAAAACAAAAAAAAAGATGAAGGGGAGGCGGCGCCACAGGTGAAAAAAAACCTGATTATAAACTATACAAGCACGTATACAAGACACTATATAAGAGAAAATACATACAAGATAAAAAACAAAAAGAGTTTAAAATATGGATAATGAATAATAATCAAGAGTCCAAAAAGTAAGTCCAAAAGAGTCTATGCCTGATAAATACAGCAAAAAGTCCAAACAAAACCTTCTATAAGAAGTCAATCACAATCTTGTCAGGGGAAGTATTCCTCAGTAAGGTATGGGCATACGATATTCGTGAGATCCGTATGAAAAAATAAAAAGACAGCAAATAATGGTTCAGTATTTCCCAACAGGTGCTAAGTACTATTTATTAAGAGGTCTATATGGTCCTACTCACATTTTCCAGAGCTATAGTCTAGCTCTAGTGTGGATGGCATACAGTGGTACAATCCCCACTTATGAGATACGTGAAGTTTTGTTGTAGATTGATATCTTGTTGATATAAGGACCATATGAAATATAAAAGAAACAATAATTGTACTTATTGTAAAAAAGCCAGAGGTGAAATTATAAAATACTCACATTTTATTGAGCAGGCAGACTGCTCAATGGATACAGCTTAAGTGGTATAATCCCCACCAAGGATTCTTTGGAGTAAAATTCTCACTGGAACAATAAAATCTGGTGCCAGGTAAAAATAAATAAAATAGTAAAATGGCTGACTAACAAGTTGAAAGTGGCCAACATACCTTTAATAAAAAAATTATCCACTTGAGAAAGCACTAAGGGGAGAAACACATTGTGGTATTTTAATTGCTGTATTTCATTAAAGGTATTTTGGCCACTTTCAACTTGTCTGTCAAAACAGGAAAAACAATATAGAAAAGAGTGGAGCAGCATGAAATAGACGTTTAGGTGATGAACCCAGAACCAAATGTTAATTGTAAAGGTATTGCACTAATACTCAATGGTCAGTAGATGGATCCCAGTTAACACAGCTCACAGCACATGTAAAGGGAATGCATAGAAACACATCATTGTGCAGATAGTTTCACAAAAAGAAAATGCTTTCAACACCATCACTACTGCAGGTGGAGATTCCCATGAAAGTCCCCCAGCTGTAATAGTAAGGAGTTCAGGTATCTGTCATACAGTGATGGAACTCTGATATTGGCAAAATATTAAACCGTTTATTAAAAAACTCTGTGTTAAAAAACTCAATAAACAGATTGTGTCTTTCAAGAGAAAGTGGTGAGTAGGCTCGACATATGCCGTTACTCGCTGCCCAGCTTTGCAATATGTGGAGGAGTTGGAGACACTGTCTCTGCAAGGCTGTTATGTCCGGAGTGTAATGGTCCTGCTTCAGTGCAGCCCAAGTAGTACAAATGTGATGGTTCCCGGGTATCCGTAGTCTCCGCCCCCTTGATGATGTCAACGCGTTTTTCTGGTCTGCCCGGCTTCCTCAGGACGTAATGTTGTCCTCACCATCTTAGATCAGGGTATTTAACAGTCTTTGCAAAGATAGATCATGTTGCTGATAGGAGTATCAATTAGACTTAATTTGCATACTTCTCTCTGCTAATTGTCTTTGACAGCATAAGGTGCAGGTCCACACTTAGAAAAAAACTGTGTGTCTCACACAACTATTTCAGCATTTAAAAGGACATCATTGCAATTGAAAAAAAAAACAACATATCAGAAACATATATAAAACAGCATACAAGCAGGGGCGTATTAGCCGCGAAGCAAACAAGGTATTTGCCTTGGGCAGCATTTTCCAGGGGGCGGCAAAAAAAGCCGCCCCCAAATGCCCAGGGCAAATGCCTTGTTAGCCTTGCGGCTAACTGACAAGGCAGGCTACTGGGCGGTCGGGCGGCACTGGCGGGAGGGCGGCTAGCGAGGGAGCACTTCCTCTGAGCTGTCTGCTCAGCTCCCTCGCGCGCCGCAGAGTGAGGCTGGGAGGCGGAGCCGGAATATGACGTCATATTCCAGCTCCCAGCCTCACTGTGCGGCGCGCGAGGGAGCTGAGCAGACAGCTCAGAGGAAGTGCTCCCTCGCCGCCCGCCCAGCAGACAGCCCAGCAGCCCGACCGGCAGCCCCACTAGACCCCAGGGAGATAGAGAACCCCCCCAGCATTCCCAAAGGTAAGGAGGCTGGGGGGCGGGGTAAATTAAAAAATATATATATATATATATGTTAATGTGAGTGTGTGTGTCAGCCTGTTAGTGTGTGTCAGCCTGTTAGTGTGTGAGTGTGTGTATGTCTGTTAGTGAGTGTGTGAGTGTGTCAGTCTGTTAGTGTGTGAGTGTGTGTGTGTGTGTGTGTATGTCTGTTAGTGAGTGTGAGTGTGTCTGTTAGTGTGTGTGTATGTCTGTTAGTGAGTGTGTCTGTTAGTGTGTGAGTGTGTGTATGTATGTCAGTGAGTGTGTTTGTTAGTGTGCGAGTGTGTGAATGTATGTCAGTTAGTGTGAGTGTGTCTGTTAGTGAGTGTGAGTGTGTCTGTTAGTGTGTGTGTGTGTGTGTGTGTGTGTGTATGTCTGTTAGTGAGTGTGAGTGTGTCTGTTAGTGTGTGTGTCTGTCAGTGTGTGTGTTTGTGTATGTCTGTTAGTGAGTGTGAGTGTGTCTGTTAGTGAGTGAGTGTCTGTCAGTGTGTGTATGTATGTCTGTGAGTGTGTGTGTGTATGTCTGTTAGTGAGTGTGAGTGTGTCTGTTAGTGAGTGTGTGTGTGTGTCTGTTAGCTAATGTATGCGTATCTGTCAATTAATGTGTGTGTGTGTGTGTGTGTGTGTGTATTTAGAAGGCGGGCGGGGGGAAGGGTTAGGTGGGGGTGGGGGGCGCCTGAGTTTTGTCCTGCCTAGGGCAGCACAAAACCAGGATACACCACTGCATACAAGAACAGTATAAGCATTTCTAGAAAACATTAATTACCTATTCAAAAAAAGAGAGAAGATTAAATATCCATTAAAATACATTTTAGTTCATTTATAATTGCACTTGGTTAATTTAAAGGTGTATATCCTCATAAAGTGAAAAAGTGCACAGCAGAAAACAGGACTTATCTTTCTTTATCATTGTCAGGAATAAAGGGAATAAAGGGCATATCAGCAAGCAAAGACAGGGAAATACATATGTGGTTACATGCGCCTAGAACTCAACAGATTCAAATTGAAATTGCTGGAAGGAGAGGGTGAGCTGGCAGAGTGGATAAATAGTAAAGTACTTAAAGAACGTTGAAAGAACCATGTGTTAAAATTAAATGGTTTTTAATTGGTAAAATAATTAAAATACATTATATATCTGGAAGGCTTGGCCTGTAATTGTGGGAGGGACTATTAGTCCTATTTAAAGCCAGGGAGCCCCTGCTTACCTGTTGTCAACGATCTCGGAAGTTCTTCTGTTTACTTCCGGTTCACAGGACCCTGACGTCACTTTTCCTGCCCGCCGGCAGTTCGTTCAAACTTTCTTTCGTACTGAATTTCGGGAGTATAGCAGAGGAAGACAGCATACGAACGGCTAACTTTAAGTTATACTCAATTACACGAACGCACCTATGATCGATTTGTTAAATCGCAAACATTTGTTTAGAATTCCGTTCGTCTTAAACTGTCATGTAAAACCGTTCATTCAAATACTGCTGCATTTCATGTATTCTTGCATTTTGTGTCAACTTTCGTCTGTTTCCACGCTCACAATTTCATTCATACAATATCAATTCAAAGTTCCGTTCATTTAAACTGTCATGTTAAAAGCCATTTCGTTCATTATTGCTGCATGACGTTTAAACATTCGTATGTTTCCCCGGTCGTTCAATCAGCTCCATTTACCACGCTTACAATGTAATTTGAATAGAATTAGACGAACGGCTTATAATTCCTCTAATATACTGTATACATATTGAAGACTTTTACGTTTGTATAATCGCTAACTTACTATTATTGTAAGCCTGTTCGGCTAAATCCTGCAGGTTTCATTCCCTTAAAGCTGTAGCTAGTGTATCTTGCATAGTACTATAAAGAATGCTAAAAAGGATAATTAGGAGACTGTATTTACGCTCCAGCTTTTATTTCTGTCTGATGCATCTCGGCACATTTACGGTCATATTACTCTAATGTATTTCATGTATTTTAATTTGGTTCTTTGGTCTATGCCAGTTATGCAAGTATATAAGTTAAGCTATCAATTACATGACGTTTTATTTTCCCTCCTATTTTAACAAAGATCCTACAATTATTGACATTGGTTGCAGCAGTTCCATCTTGATAAAATACAACTCGGCATTATTTAAAGAGGTAGGCCTCTAAATTAATACCTACCTACCTACCAGTATTTTACCCTATATTCCTTTCTGGTATAACCAGGACTGTAAATTAAAACAAGTCATGGTTTGTCCCTCCAAACATTAGTTCAAGTGACCGCACTTCCAGGACAAGTCCAAGCTTCCCCAACTCTATTTGAATTATATTCGATTAGTATCTAGTTTCTTTCCTAGGTTTGTCATTGTCATATTGTCATACTTCTGGAGGTTTAGGTTATAACTCAATCATTATGACATATTTTAGGAACAAGTAGGGGTCATTCTTACTGACTACATCCTACAGGCCAATAGCAGGTATGTGTAAAAAAAAAAAAAAAACAGTTAGGTCGTAATGTAAGGTTAACAAATCCTCGCCAATTTCCATAGGAATCTTCGCCTTTAGTTGAGTGGTCCTGCAAGGCCAACACTCACCCCTACGATCAGAGGTACAAGCCCAATCAGCCCACCGCATAGTTGTCGCCTTGCATCAGATCATAGTTCGGGCCTCACGCATCACGGCCAATCGTCATCCATCACCTAAGATAGGGAGAATAATATAATTTCGCCTTAGGGCACTAAAACTAGTAAATTGGGTTACTTCATATCCACACGAATACCATATTAACTAAGTTATCTGCCTCACACCCATAGCATGTCTAGCGCTTACATACAAGGAGATGACCTGTCGGTTACCAGCACCCCGACCAGACCAACCTCGCAGACAAGGCAAACCATACTGGCGAGCTCAGCGTCCAGCTATAGATCCTGGACAATACCTAAAATCACTGCTGAACTTAAAAAGAAAAATATTCCCTTCCCGGCCACAGCCAGGAAAGTCAGACTTTTTCACCTATTTTCGGCATGAAAACCTCGCAGTTCCCAGTCGGTCCTCCAGCGGCACTTAGCCGCGAATCTATGAAACTGTTTTGGGCATGAAAATCCTGGGTTCGCCTGGGCAAAAATATGACTTTCATAATATTCTGAACACTTGATCTGATCTGGGTGATTTCTGGATATGTTGTTCACCCAGATCAGAGCTATGTTTTGCCAAAAATGCTTCCAGGACATTCGCGGCTAAGTCCCCCTGAAGTCTATTCACGGTTTTAGTCCATGCGAACAAGATGGCTGCCACCACATGTTCGAATGTTGAATGGCGGCCACTTCGACTGTTTGGGAGTTTGAAGAACCACTGTCTAAAGGGGGGGAATAGCCACAAATTGGGTCTCTCAGCCAAAACAAATTAAAGGGGCCATAGCAAAAAATTGGCAAGTAACCCACCTCCAAAAAACAGTGTCACTTTTGCCACAACCATGTTATTTTCTATATAAATAGTACGA
The DNA here is from genome assembly GCF_036172605.1 of Pelobates fuscus. Taxonomy (NCBI): domain Eukaryota; kingdom Metazoa; phylum Chordata; class Amphibia; order Anura; family Pelobatidae; genus Pelobates; species Pelobates fuscus. The sequence goes on from NC_086327.1 coordinate 16,870,139, forward strand.
TCAAGAAATTAATTTCTTTGCTACTGTATAAAAAGGTTAGATTGATACCCCAGTCATTAGCGTTAATATATTCTATAAAACATTTGTAAAAGTTCCTCTCCACCCTTCCAGACCATAATCAAATCATCAATATAGCGTCTATAATGCACCAAGTTTGCACCCCAGCCACTCTGTTCGCCCATATATATCGATTCCCAGTAGGCCATAAAAAGATTAGAGTAGCTGGGGGAAAACTTGGTACCCATTGTTGTGCCACACTTTTGGATGTAAAAGTCACCCTGGAGTCAGCCATTTTACTCTTTTATATATTTCTACCTGGCACCAGAGTTTTTTATTGTTCCAGTGAGAATTTTACTCCAAAGAATCCTTGGTGGGGATTATACCACTCAAGCTTTATCCATTGAGCAGTCTGCCTGCTCAATAAAATGTGAGTTATCACTTGGTATTTTATTATTTCACCTCTGGCTTTTATACAATAAGCACTATTATTGTTTGTTTTAAATTTCATATGGTTCTTATACCAACAAGATATTCATCTACTACAAAACTTCACGTATCCCATACGTGGTGATTTTACCACTGTATGCCATCCACACTAGAGCTAGTCTTATAGCTCTGGAAAATGTGAGTAGGACCATATAGACCTCTTAATAAATAGTACTTTGCACCTGTTGGGATAAACTGAACCATTATTTGCTGTCTTTTTATTTTGCATACGGATCTCACGAATATCGCATGCCCATACCTTACTGAGGAATACTTTCTCTAACAAGATTGAGATTGACTTCTTATACAAGGTTTTATTTGGACTTCTTGCTGTATTTTTCAGGCATCAACTCTTTTGGACTTGCTTTTTGGACTCTTGATTATTATTCATTATCCATATTTTGAACTCTTTTTGTTTTTTTATCGTGTATGTATTTTCTCTTTTATAGTGTCTGGTATATGTGCTTGTATAGTTTATAATCAGTTTTTTTTTTTCACCTGTGGCACCGCCTCCCCCTTCACCTTTTTTAAATGGTGTAAATAGCCACATAGTTGGACCTCTCAAAAATCATGAGAGGCTTGGTGAGTCTTATCCTTTTTCTTCATTCTATGGGTTGTGGGGTGGATAGTAATATATATTTATAATAATGGCCACAAGATGCCCTGTCTCCCTGGGCTTGTGTTGATGTGGGAAAAAATGACCCAGGAGATACCCTGTCTCATGGACCCTATAGGAGTTAAGCTCTATTATAATTAACCCCCTTTTTTGCTTTTTATGTGTATATAGAGTGGTCAGGGCTCTTGGACTTTGGCCTTCAGGATACAGGGCAGGCCTGATGGACTTAGACCTACAAGATGCAGGGGCAGGAGTTTTATCCTGTGGCTGGCCTTGTTTCTAAAGTTTCAATGTTTTTTTTCCCTCCTAAATGTGTGCTATCATTATCTGTGCTCAAGCAGTCAACACACTTGATTTTCTTTAACCTTTGTATTTTTTATTTTTTGTCTCTGCATGTGGTTTTGTACTTAAGGGTGGTTGCGACTGATTATGCCAGCATCCCTTTCAAGCCAAACCCTGCCAGTTAAATTAATATGAAAATTCTATAAAATAGTACAGTTTGCGGGGCGGGGCCTGACCACGGAGAGCAGAGGAAGCAAACTTGTATAGCTCCTGCTCTGCAACACTAATTAAGTGAAATTCGGCCATCAAAACGGTATCTAAACGGCCCAAAAAGGACTCCAAGTGGAAGGTGACAACCAGGGGCACGCAATGATGCCACACAAGCGACAACTTCGGCATAATACACCTGCCCTTCCCATGAGGCCTACACGCGTGGTCGGCGTGAGGGAGGCGGCCGCTCCCCCGCTGACATCTACGGCTGAGAAGCGGAGACCAGCCCCTCGTTCCCCCCATGGACCGGTGGGGGTTATCCTGAACCACCCTCGGGAGACCCTGGTACAACCCGGCAAGAATGCCACGGCAACACAGGGGCCTGCAACAAGCGATGGCACTGCACCCAAAATGGCGGAGGCCGCATGCTCCTCCAGCTTCTCACAGAGAGCAGCCAGAAGTCGAGCACAGACTGGACAAGGCCTTCCAAAACTTCTGGGACAAACTGGAGGCTCTTATGTTCCCGGCGAACCCAGTGACTGTACCTGAAACCTGGCCACACGCTCAGCCAAGCAGGGTCACACAGAAGAAGGCACAGACACCTCAAACACTGAGCCGCCCAAAAGGCCGATAGCAGCGGGGCAATCCTAGGCAGCAGGGGACCGGAGATCAGTTGGGCGGCAACAGGAGCATACCGACGGCCCATGGGAACCAGCGGGTAAAAGTGCGGACGCACATCGGCCCGCTCTCACGCCAGCCTGATAACGAAGGCCCAACATCAAGAGGCCAGACCCACACGAGACTATGGCAAATACGTGCCTGCAGCCTCCCATTGCAGGGCATCGGTTAAACAACCCACAAGGACACTCTGCAAGCATGCAACACCTGCGGTAATCACACCATCTGGAGTCCTTCTGGCAATCTCAGGCAATTTCAAGTTTGATCCTCTCCAGAACACTAAGTATATACAATTGGACTAGATTACCAATAACACCCTGTTTATTGCATTGCTTTCGTTACCTTGTTTGCCATTGAGCCTAAGCCATACCCTGTAAGCTTGTGCCACAATCACATTTTCACTAATAATGCAATAACACCTCAGGTAATCACCCTGCCTGCACTAAAAAGGTCTTTAGCACAAACCATGCCCTTTTCATCTGCCAGATCTGCTTAGCATGCACTATAATCGTGGCACTATGCATTCCTCTATACTTGAATATGTTATCTTATAATCTGCTTAACATGTAGGATAAATGTTGATCTATATGCAGCAGTGAGTTGTCGGACTAGCCTGTATAGTCGTGTCTATAGTTATAATTTTAGTTGAACATAGCCTGTAAACTTTCAGACGTACCTATCTCAATAATCAGTGTGTGTCACAAACTCTTAGACCACAGCATGCAATAATCTGACGCACATACCCTAGCAACAAGTATTACTACCCTGTTATTTCTCACAAACACAAAATGTGCTGTTTATTCCTGCCATGACAATGTTTTCCATTGAATTGCCTGTACACGCTGTTGTGGCGCTACAGGTCTCTATGTTCTGTAATCATATGCACAAGAAAAATAAAGAATTAAAAAAAAATAGTACAGTTTGCCAAGAAATAATCTGTTTTTATTATTATTTGAATGTAGTATATTAACACATTCTCAGTAAATGCTCAGCGTGTAATAAACAAATATTAGTCAAAGAGTGCAAATATTAAATGTAAAGAAAATTCACCTGAAAACATTTTAAACAGCTTTTAATTTGTAAGGAAGTGTAAATTAACACCTGGCACGGCTATATGAGTTGTCACACAGCAACCAACGTTTCATAGAAGCCCTTATTGATGAGGCTGCCTCTATAGGCTTTTATAGGCTTTTGACAATGTGGAGTCACAAGATCTCAAGAGCTTTACATATGTTGTCCACTAAAGGGTTGGTCAAACGTAGCAGGAGTTGATCGATCAATATTTTTATTTTTCATTCCGACTGCCTTTGTTGACAGAGTTATTGAATCTCAAATTTCACTCTGAAATTCTGAAAATAACAGAGACAAAAACATTACTTGGATTAACCCCTTCAGGACGGAATCAATAGTGCACGTTATGATCAAAACAAAACGTAAACAAAAACTGGAATTTGCGCTATATGTCTGTTCACCCGTAGTTCCCCTCTTTCATATTAAATGCACCCACACTTATTATATATCATTTTGTTCAGGAGAAATAGGGCTTTAATTTATCATTAACTATTCATATATGAAACATAATTTATTATGAATAAAATTTAAAAAAATGTGAGAAAATAAGATTTTTTTTTTAAATTTGTATTTCTGTCTGACATTTTAGCTGTGAATGTCATAATACTGTTAGGTTTTACTGCAACAAAATGCACATATTTGTAATCAGTGATGTCTCACGAGTACAACAGTAGCCCCCATTAACAGGTTTTATGGTGTTTTGGAAAGCTACAGGGTCAAATATAGAACGTTCCATTTTCAAATTGAAATTTGCCAGATTAGTAATGTTACCTTTGAGACGGTGTGGTAGCCCAGGAATGAGAATTATCCCCATAATGGCATACCATTTGAAAAAGTAGAAAACCCAAGGTATTGAAAGTGGGGTATATTTAGTCATTTTTAGTAGCCACTTAGTCACAAACACTGGCCAAAGTTAGCGTTCATATTTGTTTTTGTGTGAAAAAAGCAAAAAACTAATATTCGGCCAGTGTTTGTGACTAAGTGGCTACTAAGAAATACTGGACATACCCCACTTGCAATACCTTGGGTTGTTCTCATACCTGGGCTACCATACCCTCTCAAAGGCAACATAACCAATCTGGCAAATTTCAATGTAAAAAAAATGAAAGGCAAGCCTTATATGTGACTCTCTAACTTTCTAAAACACCATAAAACCTGTACATGGAGGCTGCTGTTATTCTCGGGAGACTTCACTAAACACAAATATTAGTGTTTTAAAACAGTAAAACATATTACAACAATAATATAGTCCATAAAAATGCAGTTCGTTTGTAAAAAAATGCAAACAACATCACTTTTACTTAAAATATCATCGTTGTAATACAATTTACCAGTTTGAAACACTAATATTTAAAGTTCAGCGAAGTGTCCTGAGTAAAACAGTGCCCCCTATGTACAGATTTTATGGTATCTTGGAAAGTTACAGGGTCAAATATAGTGCTTGCAAAATAAATTCTCTGCACTTTCTCCCTGTGTTGTCAAGCATGTCAATCAAATTTAATTAATCAAATCACATAATTATGTTAAAAGATTACTTAAATATGCATGTAGAATTAATATATGCATTTATAGGTATTTCAATTCTACGTGTATACTAATGTAATCTTTTATGCAATTATATGTATTTATCTATATATATATTTGTGCTCGGAATTTAATATGTAATGGATAGTGTCAGAGATAAAAGTTGGTTGTGGTGTGCCGAAACCAACGTCCGAGTGGGCCTGTAAATAAAAGAGTTGTATTAGAGAGAAAAACAGAAAGAGAAAAAAAAAAAAAAAAAAAAAAGAGAAACAAATATGTCGAGATTGCTATAAGTAAATATGGGGGGTAACCCATAATGAAACAATAATTTAAACCCAACGCGCGTTTCGCCGAAAATCGGCTTTTCAAGTCCCTTGAAAAGCCGATTTTCGGCGAAACACGCGTCGGGTTTAGTGCAGCAGAGAGTGTGGGAGGCAGACAGGGATGACCACATTACGTATTACTAAACTCTAATAGCCACCTCTCTGCTCCATTTATTTTAGTTTAGACACTTTAGACGCTGAGTTAGATTAGATTTTCGTCTTTATCTAATGTCAGCCTGTATTTAGTTAGCGACTAGAAATGAAAGAAACCGATTAATTAATTTTTGGTGATACTGGGAAACGGGAGTGGGGTTATAACACTGTTAAATTGGGCTTTACCCTTTATTAACCCTGTCTTTCCCTTCTAACCTATGCCAATACTGAAACAGGCACGACTTTATGCTATTTATTTTCCTTTCCTTTGTCTTTTGGCGCTAAACTTATTTTGACTTGGAAGGAGTGTTTGTGCTAGCTAAAGACAAATTGTGACAGCATTATTTAGTTAGTGATCAGTAACGAAAGGTACCTATTACTTCTGGTGATATTGGGAGACGGGAGTGGGGTTAACGCTGGGAAATTGGGCTCTACCCTGTATTAATCCTGTCTTTCCCCACTTACCTGTACTAAATACTGCAACAGGCACGACTTTATGTTATTTATTTTCCTTTCCCTTTGCTTTTGTCGCTAAACTTATTTTGACTTGGATGTAGCGATTGTGCTAGTTAAAGACACATTGTGACAGAGTTATTATTTTGTTTTTTAAAACTATCAATTAAAAGTTAAATTTTATTGAATGGATTGCTATCTATGTACCAGTAGACTGTGGGCATAAATTCTAGACTCTATATTCCCCACAGCTTTACTTGTACTTTTTCTTTATTATTATTGTAAATAAAAGAGGGCCCACCAAGGAGAATTGTATGTTCTAAGGGTGCTGGTGGGTGGGGAACACTTGAACTTGAACATCAGAGGTGAGTCGGGGCTGGGTGTTTAAGTAGGGGACTTACTCCTCCCATAAATCCAGGCCTAATGGCCTTTCTACTTGTGCTCGGAATTGAATATGTAATGGATAGTGTCAGAGATAAAAGTTGGTTGTGGTGTGCCGAAACCAACGTCCGAGTGGGCCTGTAAATAAAAGAGGGCAAAAAGAAGTTCCTGAAGGCATGGCGAAGTTCTCTTTCTGGTCGTGGAATATACGTGTTGTATATGGAGGACTTCCAGCGGCCCAGTCTCTTTATGATGTGGACCGGGGTGTTAGTACTAGAAGCTGCTGAAGCGGCTCCTATACGGAAGGAATGCCCGGAGAATGAAGTTGGGTTGTAACCCAATTTTTCCAGTAAGTTTCTTACATGCGTGGTAAATTTTGCTGTGGTGAGTGGGTGTCCTTGTAGTTGTAATAGCGGTGAGTCTGGTAGGTGTGTGCTATAAGCTGACCGTAATGTGTCCAGTGTCTTGACTGGACACCAAGCATTGTCTGTTGGAAAGAGAGGAATGATGGTGGGGTGTAGGGACTGATTTGTTTTGGTAGATGGGATTGTGAGAACGTAATAGTCGTCTATTTTTGTGAGTTGTGAGGTTTTTAGGCTTGAGTGGTATTACCTTGACAAACGACAGTAAATTCCCTAGGTCTTAGGAACCCATAAAAAGCCAAATAGATTGCAGATTTGATCACCAGGTTAGTGTTGGGATCAAACGGGGATTCGTCGAGGAGGTTGCTTAGTAATCTAAAGATAGGCCCATCTATAGGTAGTCTGGTGGTGATAGATGGAACCGATACTTTAGAGATCCCCTTTAAGATTTTCTTTATGGGATATGATGATAAAAAGGGGGTGTTGTTAGGGAAATTTGTGAGGCTATGGTGTTGCACCCCCGTGAGGTATAATTTAATGGTGTTGTGTGAAAGTTTTAAATGTAAATGGCAAAAGGAGGCAAAAGCCACCATGGTTTGGTTTGAGAAATCGCCTTGTAATCCGAATTCAGCAGTAAATTTATTGAAAATGTTAAGTGCCCTAGTGTAGGTGATTGCAGTGCTTGGTGATAGTGCTTGGTGCGTGAGTGTCCTGGCGTGGTGCATAAGTGTGTTTAGTCCAAGATTAGTTCGTGAAAATTTGGTGTTCTGGATGGTTGATGGTGGGCTGACGGGAGTGCCTGGAAAAACACCTGAAATTGAGATCGAGATAAAACGTCAGCAGCCGTGTTGTGAATACCCGGGATGTGAAGGCAAATTAGGTGGAACTGGACGGTTGCTGCCAACCAGGTCAGCTTGCGAATCAGCCGCATGATGGTAAGAGAGGATGAGCGCCCTTTATTGATGATATCGCAAGCTGATGAGCTGTCGGAATAACACTTTACTGCCTTGCCGGACTAGAGGTGACCCCAAGTGTGTGCGGCTGCCACAATGGGGTAAATCTCAAACAGAGCTGAAGTTTCTCTAAACCTCGGCAAGGCATCCGTCTCAGCTGGCCAGTGACCCCTAAACCAGTGATTACCAAATATAGCTGCAAACCCCGTGTTGGCTGCAGCGTCAGTGTAACTGCAGGGAGAGGAGTCTGAGAGGGGAGGGATAAACATGGAGATACCGTTCCATAAGGTTAAAAACTGCCCCCACATGAGTAGGTCAGCTTTGGCGTGCTGGTCCAACGCAATTGGGCAGTCATCCGGTACCCCATGAAGCAGGCAAAGGAGCCTGGACACGAAAGATCTGCCCTGCGGAATGATGCGCATCGCGAAATTCAGAGACCCCAATAGGGACTGAAGTTGTTTCCTGGTGCATACATCGCTCCGCAGGAACATGTCTATTTCCCCTCTCAGGCGGACGAGTTTTTCAGTGGGAAGGCTGGCGCGGAAGGTAGCAGAATCTAGCTCTATGCCCAAAAAAGTGAGTTTAGTGGTGGGGCCAATTGTTTTGGCGGGAGACAAAGGTACCCCGAGGGTGGTGAAAAGTGCAGAGGTGCTGAGGATATCAGTGGGTGTGCTTGGTTCTATGATGAGGAAGTCATCCAAGTAGTGAATGACTGTGTGACACCTAATAATGTTCAGAAGCAGCCAGCATAGCGTTTCCGCGAAAATATCAAATAGTTTGGGGCTGCTTCTGGAACCGAAAGTGAGACGTGTGGAAAAATAGTACCTGTTTCGCCATTTAACACAGTGCAAGTGCCAACGTGATGGGTGCATGGGCAGCAGTTTGAAAGCATTGGTAATGTCTGTTTTGCTAAGCCAAGCGTTGCTGCCAGTTGACATGATGGATTGTATGGCGTTGTCTATTTTAACGTATTGTAGTGAAAATTCGTGTGCGGGGATGAGTGCGTTGATGCTAGGAACAAAAGAGGAGTGCGGTGCAGATAAATCGATAATCATAAGGTTTTTTTTAGAATACTTGTGTACAGCTATACCGATAGGGTTAGTGCGCCAGGAGGAAAACGGTGAGGAGGTGAAGGGGCCGATCATGAACCCTTGAGTGATTTCAGTGGAGAGGAGAAGATCCGTGGCCTCTGGGTCTAGACAGGCTGATAGGAGATTAGGGCATTCCAGTATCCCTGGGGGGGATGGCTACGAGACCCGTGAAAAAACTCTGAGTAAACCCTGTTATTAGGTACTCCACCAGATGTTTGCTTGGATGGTCTTTAAGGTAAAAGGCCAGGTTGTCGATATTAACATCGGTTAGTCATTTGTTAGGGGACAACCTGGCCAGACACATGGTCTTCGTGTGTGCCCTGAAACAGATGGAGCAGATGTGCAACAATCTACAAGCGCTAAAGCTGCAGGAACCTGCATTGAAGTTGTTGCACACCTGCGCCTTCCCCAAAAAGGAGATGGGCCTCCCAGTTTGTCCCTCTGGCCGCCTTCCTGTTTAAGGCGGGGAGTGGAAGAGGATTGAGGGGTGGTAGAGGGGGTGGCTGGGTCAGCCATAGAAGGACACAAATCAGCCAAGTGGGTTGAGGAATTGCATATAGCGCAGGACGGGGGCCTCAGACCAGCGAAATGGCGACAGAATAGTTCCGTATCCATCTGACACCAGTTAATTCTGACATTAAACTGTTTCAGATGGGTCGCCGCTTTCGCTGATATCGATTTGTGATAATCGTAGAAAGATGAGCCCCCGTACTTAACGCCCAAATCCACCACTTTATGGAGATAGAGGTCCAGTTCCTCTCTCCTGTGGGGATATACCGAGGAGATAACATCTCGGTATATCCCAAAGGCCAACACGAAATTGGGGATAGACAATTTTTGGTTGAGCCTTGGATCTCTGTTTTTTAGGACCACTGAGATGTCGCCAAAATTATAAGCCCTGTTCTCCTGGGAGGCAATAAGTAATGACACCAGACACACATCCTTCCCATCTAGGATTTCTTTCCTAATGGAGTCTGGGACGGAGTGAGCTGGTGACACAAAAGGCGACGGTACTGGAGCAGGAGCTGGAGGGGGAAGTGTAGGTACGGGTGCTGGTGCCATAGGTACAGCCGGGATTGGGGCTATAGTAACAGGGAGGTTACCTGGGGAGGCTATGGCACTTTCCACCTTGCTTAACCTGCTTTTTAGGGTCTGCAGGTTGGCCAGGATTGCAGCGAGGGTGTCCTGGGTAGCAATGCCAGTGCCAGAAACTTGGCTTTGAGAGCTTGTGCCTGGCCTAGGCTCTGGGGCTTGGTTGGTTAACAGTCTGTATAATTCCGCCTTTCGGGCTGTAGCCGGAAAGGGGATGCCCCTGAGCCTAAGTTCGGCAGTGATTTTAGGTATTGTCCATGCTCTCAAAGACGTAGAGGTAGAAAGGGCGAGATAAACTCCTGGGGACTCTGGTCTGATAGGGGTTGATATAATATCCTCATCAGGTACCTCGTCCATGGGAGATGTGTCTTGTGACATTCTAGAAATGAATTAAATGAGTTGGTTTTAGTAGGGGCGTCTGAGAAAACTATTTCAAGGGGTGGGGTGGGGGATAGCTTATATGAACTGGACTGTAGGATTATTGCCGAAGCGAAAAACTTAACTTAGACTAGTGACGGTTGAGGCCCTGCTAATGCCAAGTGGTGGTGAGAGGCTCTATCTATGATTTGGGTGAAGTGGATTATGTTGCCACGGATGTGGTGGCGGGATGTTGGCCTCTCGGTGACATTTAAAAGGTTTCAAAACGTGTGGCCGTGACGAGTGAGGCCCTGACTACGGCCCTGTAGAAGAGCGAATGAGGCGATTAACTATGATTTGGGCGTAGGGCCGTACCTCCGTGTTGAGGTTTGGGAGATGATTTGTAAATGCCTCGGTGAGCTAGGTCTGGCGTTCAGACCCTGTGAGCCAGTTCACGTAACAACTATGGGGTAATTGGCGTTTTATGTGCTGGTAGGATACTAACCTTGATAGAGATTATACCCGTGGACTTGTTTCTTCAAGTGTATGAGAGAGAGGTCCAGTGGTTCGTGATGTCATAGCAGAGCCTAAGGGGTTTGAGACAGATGTAGATCTGCGTGAGCGTGGCGAAAGGGTGCCATATGAGTTAATGGGGGTGGGGGGGCATGAACCGTGAAGGCTGTCTGTGGCCTTTTCATGGAAACTGAAGTACTATATTGAAGATTTAAAGAAAACTATACCTGGATAAGGTACAATTATCGAGGATTCCTCCAAATTTAGACGGGGCAAGTTGTTGATGCTATTGTAGTAGAATCTAAGGGTTTGAGACAGATGTAAATCTGAGTGGGCGTAACGCGTGAGCGCAGAGTGAGTTGACAAGTGTAACTTGTTGGCTGCCTGAGTTACCTCAAACAGAGAATAAAAGTAAAATAAATACTATACCTGGTTTAAAGGACAAGAAGCAGGGTTTGAAATATAGAATGAGCGAACGGTTGGTAGTAGCGTAGAAAGGAAACTGGATTAAGGATAAGAACCCCAGTTTTTTATTGCAATTTTGCCGTACTATGTGGCAAAGTGCGATCTGTGGAGATCAAAGAGATTTATTTTAACAGGGCAGAGATTATTTAGCACGTTTAAGGCATAGTGAAATACTATGTAAATAGTAATTACTAGCAGGGAAGCTGTATGTTATACAGAATAACAGTAAGTACCATAAAAAAACACTAGGTGGCGATGTCAGTCCAATAAACTAGGTATGTGAACAGCTACACAGAATATATCGAAAAAGTATGAATGAACGTTTGTAATACATATGTAAATGCATAATATGGAAACTGGCAAGACTTTCTTTCCCCCACATAGTAAAAGCATGGCTTCTTATAACAGTATGAGTTTTAATTTTCATGTATGTATCCCCCTGGCATAAAATAACGTTTCCCGGATTTTAAGACCATGAGGGGGTGAGGGGGGGGGGAGGGGGTGTAGAACCCCCCAGACGGGTGTTTTGAAAGAGACTGTGGCATGAGGGGAGCGTAGGTGGTCCCCGGTAAGATGTTTATGTAATTAGTGTTCCGGCCCCCTGCTGAACCACCGAGCGACGTGGAGGGGACCGGAAATGAGAGGACTCACGATTAGGCAGGAAGCAGACCGGGGGATTCTGCCGGACCGCCGGTAGCACTTGAGCAGGACCGCTGGTAGCACGGAGGATTCAGCCATGCAGCTGATACAGGGGACGTCCGGACCGGAAATGACGCGCACGTGAAGACTCGCGGACCGGAAGTAGAACAAGAAACACTTGAACTTGAACGTCAGAGGTGAGTAGGGGCTGGGTGTTTAAGTAGGGGACTTACTCCTCCCACAAATTCAGGCCTAATGGCCTTTCTATATATATTTGCGGTTATTTGTATTTTATATATAGATAGATAGATAGACAGATAGATAGATATATATAGAATGTCATTCTAAGTGTATTTTGTTACCAATATATATATATTAATAACAAAATACAGTTAGAATGAAATGACATATGAATATATAATTTATATAAAATTTTGTTTGTTCAATATTTTATTTATTTATTTTATTATTTTATTTATTTATTATTGTAATTATACGTATATATAATATATGTGTATATATATATTATATATATAATATATATACATATTATATATATGTAACGTCATTCTAAGTGTATTTTAATGCTAATATATGTTCTAATATTAATATTAAAATACACTTTGTATGACATTACATACCGTATATATAATATGCGATACCAGTAGAGAGCACTCAGGAGTCTTTCAGGGTAAATTTCACCTGTTGCTTTATTGAGCAATTACAAATTCACACAACGTTCCAGTCGACTTTTTTCAAGACCTTTTACAGACTGAAACGTCGACTGGAACGTTGTGTGAATTTGTAATTGCTCAATAAAGCAACAGATGAAATTTACCTTGAAAGACTCCTGAGTGCTCTCTACTGGTATCGTATACAATTTGGTTGGAGACAGCACCGGAGTATTAAAAGACCAGGAACATTGAGAGCTGGGACCTGGCACGTATATATATAATATGCATATATATTATATATATAAATACATTTCTATTTTATTTTAAACATGTCTAATAATATTTTTGTTTACTTTCTCACCAGCAGGGGGACTGTCTGACATTTCAGACAGTCCCCCTGCTGGCCTCATTTGCCGTGGGAGGGCTGCCTGGGCTATCAGGCAGCCCTCCAGAACAGGATCGCAGTGGAGGTGAGTACCGCGGACCTCCAGGGGCTCAAAGCCGTTACGGCGTTCTATGGCGCCGCAACGGCTTTAAATCCCACTTAATGCGGGACGGCATAGAACGCGTAACGGCGTTAACGGGTTAAGATTACATTTTTTGGGGATTAACATTGTAAGTAACAATGCAAAATCCAAACCCTATGTCTATTGTCACATACAAGCAGTTTTCCTGGTCACATCCAGGTCAATCCTTGTTGTCTTTCTCAGCTGAAATATTGCTTGTGCTTCATGCTATATTTACAGAAATTTCAGCCAGGAACTTTTCTCTCTGTTCTAATTTTGGAATTGTTCAGGCTAGTCTTGTTTCATGCTATCCTGACATACTACTGATATTACTACATTTGCTACCTGTGCTGACCTTTGTTGGTATTTATTTCTATTCTCTGCTCCCCACGTAAAGCTTGCTCTTATTTCAAGATATTCTCAAAAGATGGATATATTTATGGAGTTTAATTTTGTTACTCTGAGAACTTCTACAAACCTTTTCTATAATATGTATCTGCATACCATGGGTATGACTTAGTCATGTTGACAGGTCATTTTTAACCACACGGCTTTCTTTAGCTAATATAACTTGTTTTTCCATTTGATTATGCAACAAATAGATGTATGTATATTACACAAATATAAATATAAATATAAATATTACATAGAGAATCACCTGATATATAGATTCTGGTTGTGTAGTCTCTGCTTCATTGTCTTGTGTCGTATTACCTAATGAATAAAACAGCACAGCATTAGATTATCACCAAATGTCCATAATATCAGCAATTCATAATATATATACACCTTACATCTTGTGTCAGTTTAAATATTCATAAAGAAAAACTATCTACAATAACTAACAATTTGTTAAAAAGCTAAACCAGGGGGGCATGGCCTATACTTCGATGCAGACTGATGCCTGAGCTCGGAGCTCCGTTCTGAACTGGGCTTAATCAGCATTACCAGACAAGTGCAAAAGCAATGGCAAAAAAAAACAAAAAAACACGAGCCAACACCGGGGGCACTCCAGCCACACACTCGGTGTCATCAAAATTTTCTCTAAGGCGATCTTTCGCAGAGCAAACAGAGCCTGACCCCTGCGCCTATATTGCGCCGACCTCGAGCACATGAGGCAACCCTCCATCAAGCTCAGTGCTCAGCGGAGGACACAGATATCAGAGCCATGTTGGCCCAACTACCCTCTACAACAGACCTCACTGCAATGTTCTCTAGGTTGGAAGAGAGCTTTGGTGACAAACTTAAAAGAACCAGCAGGGATGTTCATCAGCTCGATGACAGGGTACAGGCACTACCACTGACTCCCGGCACTTTTTATGCACACGGCAACAAGAGTTGGAAACTCCTGGCCAGGGCCCTCAAAGCCAAGCAACAATAGGTATCCAGTTCCAAAATAAAGGGGACAGACAGGACAACAAAACTGACTACTGTCTCTATAGTGGCCACATTCAGCAACTATTACCATCGCATATACAATTTAACCCACCTAACCGCCCCTCTACCGAGGTGAGTGAATATATCACATCTAATTTACCTTTCACTACACCTAGGAACTTGGCAGACCAATTGGACATCCCTTTCTCTGATGCAGAACTCGCATCGGTCATAAAAGCCCTCTCGAAAGAGAAGAGCCCAGACCCAGATGACCTTATGGCACGCTACTTTAAGCTTTTTGAATCCTCCCTAGGGACCAACCTATGACAAGCACCGGGAACCCGATTGCCTCCACTGATGCTACATGCATCCATAACCGTGATCCCCAAACCTGGGAAAGACCCAACTGCTTGCAGCAACTACAGTCCCATTTCTTTGATAAACCTGGATCTTAAAATATTTGCTAAACTCATTGCCAATCGACTCAAGCCCCTTCTGCCTGCACTGATCCACCCTGACCAGGCCAGTTTTGTCCCAGGTCGGGAGGCAAAGGACAACACCACCAAGGTCTTAAATGTGATTCATGGAGCAACTGTAACTAAAACGCCCATGATCTTGCTTTCAATTGACGCTAAAAAAGCATTTGACAGGGTGGACTGGTCCTATCTATTTGCAACTTTAGAGGTATTGGGGATTGAGTCAAACATGAGAAATAGGATCCAGGCACTCTATAGAGGGTCGGCGGCATGTGTCTGAATCAATGGCACACTCTTGAACCCTTTCGAGATCAATAATGGCATGGATGCCCTTTGTCACCCCTTTTGTTCGTTCTGGCCATGGAGCCCTTCCTGAATGCCATTAGAAACAATCAGAACATCTGCCGCTATAAATACAGAGGAGGAGAGGCAAAGGTTTCCGCATTTGCGGACAACGTCCTCCTTACTATTACCAATCCCTGGACCTCGCTCCGCCATGTAACGGCAGAAATCCATAAATTCAGCTCCATGTCCAACTTTAAGATACATGCAGACAAATGTGAAATCCTGGACATATCTACACAACAGAGACTAAAAACCCAATCACAAGACTTGCATGCCTACATATGCACTGGGTCCGGACTGCCCTACTTAGGCATTCGTCTCACCCAGGCACCCAATAACCAAAGGGACCTAAAAAAGTAGGACTTAGCCCACTATTCAATGATAGGCAGGGTCAACATACTGAAGAAGATGATCTAGACTACTTTATCTGTTCCAGGCCCTGCCTATCACATTGCCAAACTAGTTTTTCCGATCCCTATGATTAGTCTCCAATTCCTATGTATGGAACACCAAACCAGCACTTCTAGAGTACACGACACTGACAAATGACAGGGGCAGAGGTGTACTCGGACTACACCATATGTATTGGTTAATATTTGGCGGTTCTCCTTACGAGAATACGGGAGTGGACAGCAATTTATAGGAAGAAGTCATAGTACGATTTAGAACAGAGCTTTGCTAAATAACCTTTACATACACTCCCCTGGCAAACATGCCAACTATGCGAGATTTCCCACAATTCGCATCCACTTATTCACCATATACTGATGAAGTGGAGATATCACAAAAACACATGGAAATTAGCTCCCGGACTCTCCCCATTCTTTCCATTGGTGGAGAGCCCAGACTTTCACAATGGGAAGGGTTCTTCAATCCTGTTACACTTGACAGGGGACAGCAACATAACCTTACACAAAGTCATAACGACGGACAACCCAGAGACACTTAGAGACCTTAGAAGACCAGGTGGACTGGAAACACTCCTTGACACCATGAGAGCCTCCAAACTTAAAAACTTCCTGCAGAAGGTATTAATATCACACGGGCAGATTAGGGACAAGACCCTATTTGAGGCCCTTTGTTGGCCTGGTAGTACCCTCACGCGCCATTTATCCACAATGTATAAATTACTACAAATGGGATCTATGGAACACAACTTCCAAAAGAAAATGGATGCAATGACTCTATACATCTGTTAGGATGGCCTAGCTTGTTCCAGAACCGACATAACCAAAATTATTGGGCTTATTACTGGAGGAAGCAAACTGGAGGAACTGGAGGAAGTGAACATGCTAATCCCAGTAGAGGGTAAATGAAAAACGTATCTGCAGGTCTGGGAACCTTAGTTAGAACACTGGAGGATAGCTAGATAAGAAAACATGATCATAGTAATGATACTACAGGTTTGACAGATGGGACATACATCATAGGACACCCCCCCTTCTAATGTTTTCCCCTCCCTAACCTACCAACCCCTAGACAAGGCACAGGTGTTGAGGTAGGAGACCACCCACGAGCACAGGTTCACTAACAGGAAGCAGCCTGTAAGACAGAGGAATGGAAGTCCCATAGGACCCCGACGGGCTGCTCTCTTGTCACAGGAATTTGAAATACATGCGGGCCCTACACACCCCAGAACCTACATTCTGTTTTGAGAAGTGTCCTTGGTTGACAATAAAGGGTTCAGAAGGCAGTCTCCCCGACATGAGTCATACTGAGTTGGGTGGGGCAAAGACAGGTGAAATAATTTGTTCCCCATCCTATACAATTGTATACCTACCATGCATGTGATCAAATGTTGTAACATGTGTAATGTCTTGTTATAACCCCTAGTATTACCCCTTTTTTCTGTATCCCCAGCATGTTCTTGGAACAATAAAAGCATTAAAACTAAAAATAAAAAATAAAAAAGCTAAACGAATGAGGAAACGGCAATCAGATCACTGAGACCCATATTAAAGCTAATGTAGTAAAGTACGTTGAAAATGATTAGTGTTGAAGTTACTTAATCATAATTAATCGTGTTCAATGATTTGGAAGCTATATAATAGACCCACAGATGTAAGGTAGATTATCCCATTAACATTGTTATTGTAATCATTTACCAGTGATAATCTATTCATTATTCAACCCCTTACTGACTGTTGATATACAGGGTATCACAAGGAAACCCTAAAAATCACTACATTACAAACACTTTAATGGTTGGTCACAAAAGTGGAAATTTGTTGGAAGTAACAGTCTTTAAAAATGTAGGCCCAAATAGATGAGATGAAAATATTGAATGTAAAATTCAGATACTTTGGCCTGATATTTAAAATTCACATTGAACAAATCAAACTTTAGTGAATACAATGGTGGAAAGATACCAACATTGATTCACAGAAACACAACAAACCATTGTGAAAGAGTTAATTGGCAATTTCTAGAGTTAGAGAAATATTCACTAAGTTACAGCGAATGAAACACCAAGACTGCGGACATGTCCTCTTTACCTGATGGTTGATGGTCTCTCGATCTCAAAATATAGAAATACTGCCCCACCAGCATCGCAATTACAATAAGGATGACACCAACTATCACTCCAACAAAGAGCTTTACATTCATCACAATCTTGTTGATACCGGAGAAACTGACGGAAGCCAAGCACAGAGAGATGGACACAGGTTTCTTCAGGAAGGAAGAGATTCTTTATTGGATTACCGATCGGGACTCAGAGGGACTAACGTCACCAAAATACAGCAAATTCTGAGCCCCGGACAATAGTGCAGGCTCCTTATATAGGCACATAACTCCTCCCATATTAAGCTCCACCCGCACATTCTCTTACCAATCAACACAAATAAGAATTAACTTCCTGTTTGACCGTATGGCTTGTCCAGCACAATGGAGGAGGGGGAATACTATATCCTGTATTCTTGCACATGCTCCGTACACTACTGATCGTATCTTGCCTCGTGCAACCAACTGATCGATACGTCAGCATATGCACGTACACATGCCACGTGGTAATCTCGGCCTACTAAATTTATTTTTACCGAGATTCCACCACATTCCCCCCTTTGATGCCTCTTGATATTTCACAATTACTTGAGGCATCACTTAACCTTGGTTTGCATACACCGCAAGTTACCTTGAACCAGACCAGACTTATCTTATGATGTGAATCTTCAACACTCATCTTCCTGCATTGGTTCTCCCTGATCTAAAGCCTTATACTTATAAATCGCCATTATCTGTGCAGCAGCCTTCCTCTCTGCTATATTTTCTATCAGGCTTTGCACAGACCTAACTACTAAGGGTATAAGACACGGCAGGAGTAGACACAACAGTAAAATCAGTAGGACTCCACCTACCACTGCCTTAAGCCCTCCAAACCACTCATACCAGCTACCAAACCAACTACTTGGATTGTACCCTTTCCATACCTGAGTAGGCACATGCGCTAGTTTAACCATATGGCTAGTAAGCTCAGCTATTGCTTGCCCTTCGTCATCTATTTGAAGACAGCAATTGCTTAGGTTAAACTTCCCACATACACCTCCCTCTACTGCCAAAAGGTAATCCAAGGCTAATCTATTTTGGTAGACTGCTGTCCTCATCCTGGTGTTATGCTTCGCTAGAAGATTGAGCGCTTGTGATGTTTCGTTAGTAATAATCTCAACCACCGCCTGTAATCTTATAATACGGTTGAGCATATAAATAGGGGTTCTGTAACCAAAGGTACCATCCTCAGCCCACGTGGCTGGCCCATAATAATCTATGATACGCTGGGGAGGCCATTCATTATCTTCCCAGGTGCCTATCTCTATGGGTCCCCTTTTCTTCCTATGATTCACATCATACACTTTAACACCTAAAGTCTCACCTGTTTCAATCGGTAACAAGAAGAAGGATGGTTTGAGCATACCCAACACACATGCCCCTTCCCAGTCCTGTGGCAACTCCGAATAGGCTTTCTTACCACAGATCCAGTACAAATTTGCTGGGGCTCTCCAGGTAGATGCGATGGATAAATCAAACCACACATCCTTTAAATTGGCGTATCTAGCAAACGGGTTAGATGGTTCTGAGACATTTGAAGCCGACCACCAAGTTGTATTCTTTGTATCATCATCATAAGCTTTTTGCCCTAGACAAGTTAATTCTCCTACAGAAGTATTATACATTATTCCTTTCCTTGCTATGCAAACATAACCTATGATGGAGGTCTTTAATCTCCACTCAGATTTACCTCTAACACTCATATGATAATCGGCTTGTGTAGATATTAGTTGGTCAACTGCCTCAGAACCGGACATTACCTCCCTTGCTTCCCAAGGCCATTGGTCTCCCATGTTAGTACCTCCACACACATAGCAGTTGGTAACATTAAGACTACCGGCAATACTTTCGGCTAAGTCAATGAACAGGTTTTTAGCGTTATGGGGGATCTTATTATCTATACTCATCTCTTCATAAAAGGAATGGTATACTTGATGAGTTTGGGAGGATACCGTATCAGTCTCTATCCCTATAAACAATAATGTCCCAGGATCTAAACCCGTCCCGTATATCTGAAACCCAAATAAATTGCCATATTTGTCTAAGAACTTATCGGGGTTATTTATAAGTATATGGATGGGATTACATTCCATAGACTTACAATATGGGCTAGTCGGCAACTTAGTCACTATCATGTCTTTATCTACTGTCTGTCCCCAAGTCGCCCACCCCACACAAGACCAATATGGACAAAAGTTATAGTCTTTATTTGGGCATCTAGGACTTACATATTTATTTTTACTACTGGGACAAATATATTTATCATTAGACCCATACGTCCTCTCCCATCTAAGATCCCCACATACATTCCACGGCTTTCTACCACTCGATATCGCTTTACACGCATCAAATAGTAGGACACCCGAAGAATGTACGGATTCTAACACCGTCTTATTAATTAGGGTCCCCTGAGGATCTCCATTCCTGAGAGTCAACCAAATTGTACGAGGTTGATACTCCGGACTGAAGCACTTAGGTTCTCCTACTCCTAAATGGCACACACTATAGTCTATATTTAAGTATCTACATCTCGATACATCTCCTTTACACTCGTATTGTGAATGCCAGATTAGGGTTTGGGAAATATGGTTACCTGTTCTCGTAGTCTTAATGCATACCTCACAGCTAGGAGTGTCGGTACCTCTACCTTCCTGAATATAAAAACACATATAAATAAACACTATCAAAAGCACATCTTTCGCCGTCATCCTCAGTCTTCGTCCGTGCGAAGGCGCCTCAGCTTCCAGGATGTGAGGGCTGCAGGGAATGGAGTTCTGCTCGTCTTCACAGGTGTCCCTTCGAGACTTTCCTGGCTTATATACTATGTGTTGGTAAGCGGACAGGCTTTATTATGGCCTTCTCACTCACGCACCAAATCCCAAAAATAATAAAATTTGTAATCCACAATAGTTCCTCGTTACTCCGACTGAGTAGTGCGTTTTAACCGGATCTTGCAGGGATTCTCTGGATCTGCTGTAACTTGCCAAGAATCGACTGCTGCTGGCTTAACCCTGGAGTGATGTATCCACGGAGTCACTTCGGCTACTTTTATCGCTGTAGGGGTAGACAAAAGAACAACATAAGGACCTCTCCACTTGGGCCCTAACGGTACATTATTCCACTCTTTAATCCACACTTGATCTCCTGGATGATAACTATGAACAGGGGGATAAATATTCACAGGTAATCTATCTTGTACCCATTTCTGTACCTCCTCCATAGTCTTACCCAACTCTACAACCTGCTGCCGGGTAATTCCTTCTCCCAACTGACTCAAATCCCCCCTTAAGTTACCAAGTACGGGAGGTGGTCGCCCATACATAATTTCAAAAGGAGAGAGGCCCATCCTTCTGGTAGGGGTACTGCGGATTCGCAATAGAGCTATGGGTAAGAGAACGTTCCACTTAAGTTGGGTTTCCTGACACATTTTAGCCAACTGATTCTTTATAGTTCTATTCATTCTCTCTACCTTACCAGAACTCTGGGGTCTATATGCAGTATGAAGCCTCCACTTTATACCAAGCATATGAGTCAGTTGTTGTAGGCACTGATGAACAAAAGCTGGACCATTGTCCGATCCTATAGAACAGGGTAGTCCATATCGGGGTATTATTTCTCGTAGCAGGAATCTTACAACTTCTCCTGCTTTCTCTGTACGAGTAGGACATGCTTCTACCCAGCCTGAATAGGTGCACACAATTACCAGCAGGTAACGATGTCCACCCGATTTAGGCATCACTGTAAAGTCTATTTGTAGATCGGACATGGGGAGTCCCCCCATAAACTGGACTCCTGGTGGCTTTACTGGTCCTTGTCTTGCATTATTTTTAGCACACGTTACACATCTTTGTACAATGGCCTGAGTCAAGTTGGACAATCTTGGTATGTAGAAATGTTTTCTGAGAGATTCTTCAGTACTGTCTCTCCCAGAATGTGTCCCGTTGTGATAATTTTGGACAATTTCTACCGCTAGTGATGCTGGTATGACTATTCTTCCATCTTCTAGCTGATACCACTTGTTCTCCAAATACTTTCCTGGTTCAGTCTTTAACCACTCCTCTTCTTGAGCTGTATAAACTGGAGTCCATTGGGACAGTGGAGTTGGTATAAGAGCAGCTATATGCCCCACATACTCCTGTCTTCCTGATTCAGCAGCACGCTTAGCTGCACTATCTGCCATCCGATTTCCCTTGATTACATCACCATCTCCTCTCAGATGCGCTCGACAATGTATGATACCGACTTCTTTCGGCTCCCACACTGCTTCCAATAGTTGTAGGATTTCAGCTGCGTATTTGATTTCTTTGCCTTCTGAATTCAGTAGTCCTCTTTCTTTATACAAAGCTCCGTGGGCATGAGTGGTTAAAAACGCATACTTAGAGTCCGTATAGATATTCACTCTTAAACCTTCAGCCAATTGTAACGCTCGTGTTAGTGCTATCAGTTCTGCCTTTTGTGCTGATGTTCCTTTCGCCAGTGGCCGAGCTTCTATCACCTTGTCTATTGTTGTTACTGCATATCCTGCATAGCGGATCCCTTCTTTCACATAACTACTGCCGTCGGTATAATATTGAACATCGGGGTTCTGGATGGGAAAATCACGAAGATCTGGTCTACTTGAGAATACTTCATCCATTACTTCCAAACAATCATGTTGACTTTCAGTAGGTTGTGGCAAAAGGGTAGCTGGATTTAAGGTGTTTACAGTCTCTAAATGCACTCTTGGGTTTTCACACAACATTGCTTGATACTTGGTCATACGGCTGTTACTAAACCAATGATTTCCTTTGTAATCCAACAACGTCTGTACTGCATGTGGGACTCGTACATAAAGTTCTTGACCCAGAGTGAGTTTATCGGCTTCAGCTACTAGCAGGGCGGCTGCAGCTACGGCTCTTAGACAAGGTGGAAGTCCGCTGGCCACTGCATCCAATTGCTTAGACATGTAGGCAACAGGTCTTTGCCATGATCCCAAGTACTGTGTCAATACTCCCACAGCCATTCTTCTTTGCTCGTGTACATATAAGTAGAATGGTCGTGTGTGATCAGGTAGACCTAATGCTGGGGCACTCATCAAAGCCTTCTTCACATCTTCAAATGCCGTTTGCTGTTCTTGGGTCCATAAGAAGGGGTCGTGCTCTGTACCTTTGATAGCTGCGTACAGAGGTTTTGCCAGTATCGCATAGCTGGGAATCCATATCCTACAGAAGCCTGCTGCCCCCAAGAATTCTCGCACTTGTCTTCTATTCTTGGGTATTGGTATTTGGCAGACAGCTTCTTTTCTCTCTGGCCCCATAATTCTTTGACCTTCAGAGATATGGAATCCCAGATATTTGACAGTTGGCAAACACAACTGAGCCTTCTTTCTAGACACCTTGTATCCTGCCTTCCAGAGAATGTGCAGTAGATCGTGCGTTGCTTGCTGACAGATTTCTTTTGTAACTGCTGCTATCAACAAGTCATCTACATATTGTAACAATACACACTCTCCTGGGATGGACTCGAAATCCAGTAGATCTTGACTTAGGGCTGAACCAAATAGGGTAGGTGAATTTTTAAACCCTTGGGGCAGTCTTGTCCAAGTCATCTGGCGTTTTGAGCCCGTTACAGCGTTCTCCCATTGGAAAGCGAAAATACATTGACTTTCTGCGGCAATTCGGAGGCAAAAGAAGGCATCTTTGAGATCTAAGACTGTGAAGTAAGTAGCCCCGCCCGGAATTAAAGCAAGCAGGTTATATGGATTGGGTACAACTGGATGTATACTAACAACCGCATCATTGACTGCTCTCAAGTCCTGCACAGGTCGATACTCATCTGTACCGGGCTTTTGAACAGGCAGCAATGGGGTGTTCCAGGGGGAAGTACAGAATTTTAGGATACCATACCGTATGAACTTATCCAGATAGGATTGGATGTTCTTCTTAGCCTTCTGCGGGATGGGGTATTGTCTTAGGCTCACTGGATAAACCCCAAGTTTTAGTTCAATTTTTATAGGTGGAATATTGCGGGCCAGTCCTGGTGGGTTGTTCTCTGCCCAAACTCCTGGTATATTAAATAATGTCTCATCACTCCTAGGGTTTTGGCTAGTCAACGCTGTATAAAGTCGCCACTCTTCTTCCTTTGGTACGGATAATGTCATGATACCTGAAGGTCCATTAAACTTTAAAGATGTTGTTCCATTTGGTAGGAACGTAATCTGCGCTTGTAATTTTGATAGCATATCACGTCCCAGCAATTGGACTGGACATTCAGGCATATAAAGGAATTGATGTTTTATTACGTGGCCTCCCAATGTACAGAGTCGACTTTTAAGAACCGGTTTTTCAGCACTTCTTCCAGTTGCTCCTATCACAGTAATAGTCCTTCCAGATGGAGGAGCAACTAGATTAGTCACCACTGAATGTTCAGCACCAGTGTCGATCATGAACGCACTCCTTTTCCCCCCTATTGATACATCGACCATAGGCTCCGCTCGACCAAGGGGGATGGAGCCCGGTCGGTATCAATAGTCCTCCATGACCGTGTCAGCCAATCCTACGAAGTCCCTACCTTCTCTATCGCGGGACCTTTGCGCTGCTGGAATATACCTGTCTTCCCTAACACTTCCTCTGTTCCCATTACTCCCTCTATAACCATTACTCCCTCCGGGGCCTCCTCTACCTCTCGCTCTGCCTCTAAAGTTTCCGTAGCCTGCCCTGGGTAGGTCTCTCTCGTACTGCTCTCTTTGCGGACATTCGTTCCTCCAATGCCCTTCTTCCTTGCAATACGCGCACTGATTCCTACTCAAAGGCTCCCTACTCCATCTACTATCGCCTCTATCTGGGCCCCGTCTATCTACGCCTGCTATCGCTACCGCTAGCATATCAGCCTTTTTACGCATCTTGCGCTCTTCCTCTTTCTTGCTTTCTGTTTCCCTATTCATATAAACCTTATTCGCTACCTCCATTAGTTGGGTGATTGACATACCTGCAAACCCTTCTAACTTTTGTAGCTTGCGCTTAATATCTCCGTAAGCTTGGCTGACAAAGGCGGAGTTCACCATTCGGGAATTGTCTGCGTCTTCCGGATTAAAGGGGGTATACAAGCGGTATGCCTCCAATAATCGGTCATAAAAGACACTGGGCGCTTCATCGCTTTTCTGAATCACCTCAACTGTCTTCGACATGTTAATGGCTTTCTTTCCTCCGGCTTTCATGCCAGCAATTATAGCGTCTCTATAGGCTCTGAGTTGAGCCATATCAGCACCATTTACGTTCCAATCGGGATCGGTGTTGGGATAATGTGTTGCGGCCCATGCTGATGGATTGGCTTGGTTTAAAGTACGGGCTTTATCCTCTAGTGCTTTAATGGCTGCTTGATTTATCCTTGTCCTTTCCTCATTGTTAAATAAAGTCATTAATAACTGCTGGCAATCAGCCCATGTCGGGTTATGTGTCTGTACTATTGAGGTGAACAGATCAGTCATAGCTTGTGGTTTCTCAGTATACGAGGAATTGTGGGTCTTCCAATTTAAAAGATCGGTTGTCGTAAATGGGACATATACAAAGACTGGGTCAGCATGTGCCATTTGGCCTGCGGCATCGATATAGGCTGGCCCAGGATTCAGACGAAGAGGCATCTGATAGTGTCTTAATTGTTGGGCACCGGTCAACTGTCGGGTCTGTATGGGGCTACGTGGAGGGGCGTCAGTCATAGGTTCCAGTCGGGGAGAAATAGGGTATGGGGATGTGGGAGCTTGGTTTTGGGAAAAGGTTGTAAATAGAACACTTCGAGTCGAGCTAGATGAAGCTTGACCGGAAGTCTGAAGTGGCGCCAAATCAGGATATTCGTTTTTAATGGGGGTTGGTTCTGATTCCGGAAGGGGAGATTTAGTACGAGGGGGGGTGGATCCTGTACTGGAGGAGGAAGCGGAAGTGGATGGGGGTAATGAGGGGAGGGCTGCAGGACTTCCTGCGTTTGCGTCACTTCCTCTTAACGGAAAGTAAGGGGGCGGCAAAGGGATCTCGGACTCAGGGGGCATGTCCAAAATGGGCCTAACACCAGTCCTAGTGGACGAACAAGTCCTAGCTACCATGAGGCGACATTGCTCCTCGTGGCATGTCCGGAGCCATTTTGGCGAGTCATTTACGGCCTGTCTCCAACAATCAACATAAGGAAACTGGCCGTAAAGTTCAGGCCTACCTGATACAGCCACGTGTAAGCGCTGTACCAGAGTTGGATCCAAACTGCCACGTGGCGGCCATGCCGCAACCAAAGTAAGCCACTCCCTAGTACACAAAGTGACCAAACGTACAGGAGACATTTTAACCCCAAAATCACAAGTTTTAAATCCCTTTTTAAAATTCTTCACCATACAACCTAAGGGATCCGGAATCGTTGACTGCGACGCACCCATACTTAACAATGGAACGTCGTCGACAACGAATACTATACACGCGTACTATTCAACAGTCACACCCGTTTCCTCTGGCAACAGCACCACGTGGTACGGTTACCAAGTGAAACGTACACAATAACAATAAACACTCAGGGAATTCCCGTACACACACAGCTGTTACACCAGTCACTATATAATCAATATTATGCCCTTTGGCATAACTATACAGTCACCCACGCTATAATTCTCTATATATGAATTACCCGTCTATAACACACCCCAGTAACATCGTCTTTTACAAATAGCGGTTACAGTACGGTTAGCATAGGTCAAAGCACAAGTTAAGGTCACAATACAATTATTAGTGGTTATGGTGTTAAACATGCAATGGACGACAATGATTAGTACTTATATACAGTGTCAGTAAATATACAGGGTTATGGTACCGTGCACTATAATACAGCAACACACTATTAACACTCTCGCTAGACGGCTGAGCTCGCGCTATCTAACAAGATATACACTTTACTAAACAATCGTTAACACATTTACAATTCCCAACTAAACTATTGGCCAGTACCTTGATGGACTACCTAAAACTATATACACCCGTTTTGGTTAGCCACACTGCCCAATCACCACATATAGCGAGCTAGAGAACCGAATTTACACAGGCGCCTCTTAGTCGCACTATCAAAAGTCTAGTGGGTTCCAAATTTACACGCCTTCCCACTTAGCCCAGATAGGTTGAGAGCTAGCGAACCGAATTTACACAGGCGCCGCTTAGTCTCCCGGTCCCTCCGACCTAGCGAACGTAATATACACCCTAGAACGCTAGTCTAGACAAGACACCGGTGTCCGGCTAGGGCTATTTACACCAGGACCCCGCCTGACTAACAAAATCAAACGGTCTGACTAAAGAGCGTTCGATCGAGCGGTGCGCCTTCGCTCCTTCCCTCCGACAGAGGGGGCAGATACACAGATTCAAAACCCCTTTGGGCCTACCGCACAATCGGTATACCCCTAGTGGGTCCTGCCGTCTAAAACAGCAGTTGTCTTACCTCCTCGTTCCTGAACCTGAGTTCACACTCATCGACGGGGACACCCCAGCACTTCTCACGCAGAGGCCGATGATCTCCTGGACAACAGACCAGTGGCGCCGAGACGAAGGGAGGTCCACGCAGAAGTTCAGGGGTGCAGCCGTAGAGAACGTGGGCAAAGATAGACCGTCTCACGCCTCTGCCTCTCAGCTACCGTTGAACGATGAGCTTCCCGGCCAATGCACCAAATGATACCGGAGAAACTGACGGAAGCCAAGCACAGAGAGATGGACACAGGTTTCTTCAGGAAGGAAGAGATTCTTTATTGGATCACCGATCGGGACTCAGAGGGACTAACGTCACCAAAATACAGCAAATTCTGAGCCCCGGACAATAGTGCAGGCTCCTTATATAGGCACATAACTCCTCCCATATTAAGCTCCACCCGCACATTCTCTTACCAATCAACACAAATAAGAATTAACTTCCTGTTTGACCGCATGGCTTGTCCAGCACAATGGAGGAGGGGGAATACTATATCCTGTATTCTTGCACATGCTCCGTACACTACTGATCGTATCTTGCCTCGTGCAACCAACTGATCGATACGTCAGCATATGCACGTACACATGCCACGTGGTAATCTCGGCCTACTAAATTTATTTTTACCGAGATTCCACCACATTGTCATCTGGAAAAGGATGTAATAGAATCACAGAGGTAATTGTCTGTTTTGTATTATGTATGTTATATGTTAAACACTTTACATTGTTGCAGCTCATTAGTATTCTGCTTGAAGAAACATAAAAAGCAATAAACAAGGTAGATGCACTCTAGAAAATTAATTTCTTGAAACATCAGTTTTATTGAGCTGCAGTGAACACTGTGAACCAGAGGTGGATCCAGAACCTAATCTCAGGAGGGGCACATGCACGGGCACTGACACTGGCAATGTGGTCTGGGAAGAGGGACAGGGCTTCCAATCCCTGGCAGTGCTAGTGGTGAGCGTGAACTCTAGCCTGCATTTCTAGGGTTAGAGTTCACTCTCACGAGAACAGAGCGCTGCCATGGTAACCGCGGCAACGCTGCAAGCTCGCGAGAGGAGTACCTGGAGGAAGTGCAGGTCCTCTCTCCCTCACGTGTCAGCTGCCCAGCATGGTGCTTGTGGGCCGGTGAGGGAGATCGATGATCTCCCCCCTGGTCTGTGAAGGCAAACAGCAGGGCCAGCGTTTGGATAGCTCCTGCCCTGCATGGGCCGGCAGGAGAGACCCTCGGCCAGAAAGATTTTGTCGGGGGGAAGGGCAAATGTCCAATTGAACCCCTGGATCTGCCACTGTTATGAACAATAGATAACTATTTGTTAACCCCTTAAGCTCCAATGGCTCCTTAATGAAAATATAGTCTTTATTCCCTTGAGAAATATTCCATTCAATCATTGTAATTTGGTCTTTAACGGCCTTATACCAGTGTGAACTGCCATCTTTTATAGTAATGATGTCATTAAATGTAGTAATTATGGTGCCACAAAAGCCTGATGTCCCCCCCCCCCCATATAAATAGTCAAACTGTTTACTAATGGTTTTACAACTTACCTGAAGTATAATAGTTATATAACTCATACAATTGTTGTCAATTACTCCACAAGAGCAGGAAACTCTCTGCATTGAGCAAAACCCACTAGTTCCTGGCTTAGCTCTCGGCCTGACAGTGGTTAGTTGACAATGAGTTGGCCTTACATGTAGGGTTTAGCTTCAAAGAGCTAACAGATCCTCTGTGCAGGAGCTACGGGTTTTCAATGAAGGAAGTGGCCAGCACCCGGTAGACAACAGGCAAGTTTCCAGACCATTAGCAAGTGGTTTACTACTTACAATGGGGTGGTGTGCCAAGACACTCCTAGTACTATGACCACTGTAGCATGATGTAGTGCGTATGGTTCTTGATATAAGATGCTTATAGTAGCTTAGCATAACAGACTAGAGGCTCATGGCTGACTAGAACATCTCCACACAACATTTACTCAAGTTATATTTTAGTGAAAGGTCTATTTTGGGAATGCTATAAGATTACAGGTGAAGTGTTAAGACAGCAAAAGAATCATACCTATAGAAGTGATGTTAGATGTGTGTTCATCATGTGTTATTACAGAACCTGGAATGAAATGGTATTACTCAATGAGAATGTTCATACTATATCCCAGGAATAGTCGCAATACTGGTATTTCTGTACAGCTCCTGTTTGCACAACCAAATAATTCTAAATATTTTATATGCCAATTTATTCCAAGAAAAATAAAATTCAAACAGTTGAAATAAATAAATAAATAAATAAATAAATAATCTAACAGTAGTGATTGTGATGAGGAATGTGAGGCATGATTTAAACCAGGGCTGTCCAACCTGCGCCCCCCCTGATGTCGCTGAACTACAAATCCCATGATTCTTTCAATGAATCAGATAGCCAGGGAATCATGGGAGTTGTAGTTCAGCAACATCTGGGGGGCCGCAGGTTGGACAGCCCTGATTTAAGATGTTCATGACAAGCCAGTACCATCATGGGACATTGTGTTTAGTATAAGAGCTTGTCATGAAGGGGTATGTTCATTTTATTTAAATTTGAAATTCAGTGGGAATTCACGACAATTGTCTCTTTAGTGAATAACTCAAGCAGGACTTATGGGTAGGATGCAAACGTACAAAACTTTGAGCATATATATTTAAAAGAACTGCACATCTTTACATCACACATAAATTCTCACGTTAGTGAATAACATTCAAATATTTTTTCTTGTGAACAACAGAGCTTGCTGACACACATGGTATAGAGAGGACGTTTTTAAATTGTCTACAACAAGACTAAGGGGATTGAGCCTTCTGACTTCATTAGACAAAAATTAGAAAAGTAGTGACACTTAAAACATAACCTTTTTGAATTATAATTAAGAAGGGCAATAGATTTAAGAAGGGCAATAGATGCCCAAAGTGAGAAAAAACATTATTGATTTAACACTTGACTGATAGTTAAAAATCCACAGGTGACTAAATAACCTTTAACAAGATTTTTTAATAAGATTGATTGAACAAAAAGTTATTATTGAGTAATGAGTCGCCAAATATGCAAAAATAGTTCTAATTAACAAATGGATGACAAAAAGCTACTTGTAATCATACTCATTGGGTTGGGATCCTTTTGGTGGCAATTAAACTAAACTAATGTGATCACCCATTTTTTTCTCATCTTTTTTTTTACTCAAACTATTTTAAAATATTTGGCGACTCATTGCCCAATATTAACTTTTTGTTCACTCAATTTTTTTTTTTTTTTTAAATCTCTTGTTAGACGTTATTTAGTCACCTGAGGATTTTCGAACTATCAGTCAGGTTTTAAATAATGTTTTTTTCTCAATGTAGGCGTCTATTGCCATTCTTGCTTCATCTAAGTGTTGCTTCTAAGTGTGTGTGTGGTTGGAGATATTCTGGAGAGTTTTACAGAAGCTTCAACTGTCTAAGGGTTGTGCTAAGAGTTCTTTTTTACTGTTACAGGTAAGATTCATCTGTAGGAAAAGGTTACTGACTGCACAAGGTTTGATTTCCTGTTGGTAAGATTCATCTGTAGGAAAAGGTTACTGACTGCACAAGGTTTGATTTCCTGTTGGTAATTATAAGGCATTTGATTGGATTAGGTAGCTAGTTGCTATTGATTGCTATTTAAATTAGCTATTGTTTGCTAATAAGCAGAGGCCTACCCAGGTGTTAAACATTCCTAGTGGGAGGTGATTTTAGGAGTATATAAGGGTAGTTGTCATTAGCTTGGCTAATAGAGCTTGGTTGCTTCATCTAAGTGTTGCTTCTAAGTGTGTGTGTGGTTGGAGATATTCTGGAGAGTGTTGCTTCTAAGTGTGTGTGTGGTTGGAGATATTCTGGAGAGTGTTGCTTCTAAGTGTGTGTGTGGTTGGAGATATTCTGGAGATAACCTGGAGGTAATCCGAGGTATTCAGGAGGATAAATAAAAAGTTAAGGTTTGTTTGATTTAAATTATTCACCTCATTGGAATGGCAGACTTAGTTCAGTGTAATAGTTGCTTTGCATTTGTTTCACGTTCCACTTTTTGGAGGTTTGGTTGTTGTCTAATCTGTAGACAGTTCTCTATTTTGCGGCAGGAGATTGTATTTTTGAAGTCTGAGATTTGTAAATTATCTGGTAAACAAACTCAGGCTGGAACTGCTGCAAAGCCACTGCCGCAGAGACATACTAGGAATGGCAGATGGATTACTGTAGGACCTGGTAGACTTGGAGTTGTGGATAAAAGGCATATTGCACAGTCTGTTGCTCTACATAATTAATTTTCTGCACTTTCAGAGTGTAGTGGTGTCGTGGAGAGAGGCACTGAGGCTAGTGGTGTTGTGCAGAGAGGCACTGAGGCTAGTGGTGTTGTGCAGAGAGGCACTGAGGCTAGTGGTGTTGTGCAGAGAGGCACTGAGGCTAGTGGTGTTGTGCAGAGAGGCACTGAGGCTAGTGGTGTTGTGCAGAGAGGCACTGAGGCTAGTGGTGTTGTGCAGAGAGGCACTGAGGCTAGTGGTGTTGTGCAGAGAGGCACTGAAGCTAGTGGTGTTGTGCAGAGAGGCACTGAGGCTAGTGGTGTTGTGCAGAGAGGCACTGAGGCTAGTGATGTTGTGAAGAGAGGCATTGAGGCTAGTGGTGTTGTGAAGAGAGGCATTGAGGCTAGTGGTGTTGTGCAGAGAGGCACTGAGGCTAGTGGTGTTGTGCAGAGAGGCTTGAAGACTATGGTGAGGCCTAATAGAAAGCAGTTGTTGGTGGGGGATTCCATCATAAGAGGTGTGGAGATGGACAATGGTGGTCTTGTGAGGTGTCTTCCCGGAGCTAATGCTCACAGAGACAGGAGACGTATCTGTAATATTGTTAAGCAAGCAAAGCAGGAAGGGGAATTGGATGTACTTGTCCATTTAGGGACAAATGACTTGGCTTGCAATGAGGTTTCAGAGGTTAAGGAAGTTTTTAGTGTTTTTGCCAATGATATACGGCAGGTTGCTTCCACATTGTCATTCTCTGAAGTTCTGCCTGTGCATAACACTCAGAATGACAGGCGGATGCGTATTAGGGACTTTAACTTGTGGCTTGGTGAATGGTGTCGGGAGCAAGGATTTGGCTTTATTGCTCATGGTAGCTCTGTTTGGAATGGAAATAAACTGTACAAAAAAGATGGTTTGCATCTTTCTCAAAAGGGAACAAATGTTCTCAGTGAGCAGTTCAGAGGTTTTGCTAGGATGTATTTAAACTAGGAGGTGGGGGCAAAAGGGTGATAAAACATCAATCCAATTGTCCCCCAAAACAAGGACAGAAGGTGCCTGTAGCAAGTGTGTTAAAAAATGATAAGCTTAGAGTCATGTCTACAAATGCTCGCAGTTTAGGGAATAAGATCCATGAACTTGTGGCAACAATGGCAACTGATAGTGTAGATTTAGTCGCTGTTACTGAGACATGGTATAATGAGAAAAATGACTGGGACATAGCAATACCAGGGTACTCTTTATATAGAAAAGACAGGGAAGGCAAGAAAGGGGGAGGGTGGCCCTGTATGTAAAGAATAGCATAAAATCTAGCCTAATAAAGGTTAGTGAGGCGAACATAGAGTCAGTTTGGGTTACGTTAGAATTTGGTAATCACACAGTAACTCGTGTAGGTGTGATTTATAGGCCCCCAGGACAAATTGAAGAGTTAGATAATCTACTAGTTGAAGAAATAGCTAAAATGACAATGAAGGGGGAAGTTATCATCATGGGTGACTTTAATCTTCCTGATGTAAATTGGAAAACAAAAATAGCTACTTGTGCCAGGAGCACACATATTCTAAACTCCCTACTGGGATTGTCTCTAAACAAGTCGTTGAGGAGCCAACTCGTAAAGAGGCCATACTAGATTTAGTGTTTTGGTATCAGATATTTGGTATCAGATATTTGGTATCAGATATTACTGTAGGTGAAAGTTTAGGATCCAGTGATCATCAGTCAGTGTGGTTTAATATAAGAACAGTGACTGAGTCACACCACACAAAAACAAAAGTTTTAGACTTTAGAAAAACAGACTTTTCCAAAATTAGAATATGTGTAAAGGAGTCATTATCAGACTGGAGCAATTTAAATGGAGTCCAAAAGAAATGGGATTATTTAAAAGTTGCACTACTGAAGGCAACAGAAAATTGCATTAGGCTTGTCAGTAAAAGCAAAAAATTCAAGAAACCACTGTGGTACTCCACAGATGTAGCCAAAATAGTAAAAAACAAAAAGTTAGCATTTAGTAATTATAAAAAAACCCAGAGTGAGGAAGACAGAATGACCTATAAGATTAGGCAGAAAGAGGCTAAGCAAGTTATAAGAGCTTCCAAATCACACACAGAAGAGAAAATAGCACAGTCAGTAAAAAAGGGGGACAAAACCTTTTTTAGATACATAAATGAGAAAAGAAAAGTAAAACAAGGATTAGTTAGATTAAAAACAAAAGAAGGAAGGTATGTAGATGAGGATAAAGGTCTAGCTGACTGCCTCAATGAATATTTTTGTTCGGTATTTACAGATGAAAATGAAGGAAAGGGACCTCAGTTAAGAAAAAGGATAAATGAGTCATTTATTACACGTGAGTTTACAGAGGAAGAGGTTCTATTTCAACTGTCAAAAGTAAAGACAAATAAGTCAATGGGACCTGATGGAATACACCCAAAGCTATTAAAAGAGCTTAGTGGTGTTAAAGGATAGGATTGTTGAACATCTAAAAACACATGGATTTCAAGATCAGAGACAACATGGGTTTACTTCAGGGAGATCATGCCAAACTAATCTTATTGATTTTTTTGATTGGGTAACTAAAATTATAGATCAGGGTGGTGCAGTAGACATTGCTTACCTCGATTTCAGTAAGGCTTTTGACACTGTTGCACATAGAAGGCTTATCAACAAACTACAATCTTTGAGTTTGGATTCCAATATTGTTGAATGGGTAAGGCAGTGGCTGAGTCACAGGCAACAGAGGGTTGTAGTCAATGGAGTATATTCGAAGCTTGGGCTTGTCACCAGTGGGGTACCTCAGGGATCTGTACTTGGACCCATTCTCTTTAATATTTTTATTAGTGATATTGCAGAAGGTCTTGATGGTAAGGTGTGTCTTTTTGCGGATGATACTAAGATATGTAACAGGGTTGATGTTCCAGGAGGGATAAGCCAAATGGAAAATGATTTAGGTAAACTAGAAAAATGGTCAGAGTTGTGGCAACTGACATTTAATGTGGATAAGTGCAAGCTAATGCATCTTGGACGTAAAAACCCAAGGGCAGAGTACAGAATATTTGATAGAGTCCTAACCTCAACATCTGAGGAAAGGGATTTAGGGGTGATTATTTCTGATGACTTAAAGGTAGGCAGACAATGTAATAGAGCAGCAGGAAATGCTAGCAGAATGCTTGGTTGTATAGGGAGAGGTATTAGCAGTAGAAAGAGGGAAGTGCTCATGCCATTGTACAGAACACTGCTGAGACCTCACTTGGAGTACTGTACACAGTACTGGAGACCCTATCTTCAGAAGGATATTGATACCTTAGAGAGAGTTCAAAGAAGGGCTACTAAACTGGTTCATGGATTGCAGGATAAAACTTACCAGGAAAGGTTAAAGGATCTTAACATGTATAGCATGGAGGAAAGACGAGACAGGGGGGATATGATAGAAACATTTAAATACATAAAGGGAATCAACACAGTAAAGGAGGAGACTATATTTAAAAGAAGAAAAACTACCACAACAAGAGGACATAGTCTTAAATTAGAGGGACAAAGGTTTAAAAATAATATCAGGAAGTATTACTTTACTGAGAGGGTAGTGGATGCATGGAATAGCCTTCCAGCTGAAGTGGTAGAGGTTAACACAGTAAAGGAGTTTAAGCATGCGTGGGATAGGCATAAGGCTATCCTAACTATAAGATAAGGCCAGGGACTAATGAAAGTATTTAGAAAACTGGGCAGACTAGATGGGCCGAATGGTTCTTATCTGCCGTCACATTCTATGTTTCTATGTTTCTATGTTAATTATAATTTAATAAAGGGTTTAAGTGTCCCCACATTTTTTTTTTTATTTTGAGCAGAAGCAGGAAGCAATTAGAATGCAGAAACCAGTTTGTTCTCATGATGGTTGGCGTTAACAAACCAGCTTCAAAAAGGCGTAAAGTGAGAAAATTTAAAGTGTGAAAAGAAACAAGATTGAGACTCCTGATCTATCGACAAGGTTATTTACTAAACTCAGAAATAGCAGGAGTTTAAAATCTAAGATCAAAGTAGCCAAACTTAGAAACTTTTTTCTTATTTCCTTTTTCTATTTTTGTAGATCTTTTATCGATCATCTTATTTCTTGCTTTCTTACGCTGATTGTATTTTAGTTTTTATTAATTGTATATATTCAGTGGCTGTATGATTTGTGCATGGACTGTTTTTGCCAGTTGGTTGTCAAATGACCACAAAACACTTTTTAGTGAATAGAATTCTGGATTGTAAATGATTGTCAGTTTTGTTGTAAATGACTGTCAGGCGTAATTCACCTCTTTCATTTTATGTGCACCTACACTTATTATATATCCTTTTATTCAGGGGAAACAGGGCTTTCATTTAACATCAAATATTTAGGTATAAAACATAATTTAATATGAATAAAATATAAAAAAATGGGAGAAAATAAGATTTTTTTTAAAATGTTTAGTTTTACGTGACATTTTAACTGTGAATGTCATAATACTGTCTGACTTTAATGCAATAAAATACAGATATTTGTATTCAGCGATGTCTCAAAGGTAAAACAGTACCCCCTATGTACAGGTTTTATGGTGTTTTGGGAAGCTACAGGTTCAAATATAGCGTGTTACATTTTTCATTTTTTTCACATTGAAATTCGCCAGATTGGTTACGTTGCGTCACAAACACTGGCCAAATTTAGTGTTAATATTTGAAAATGCAAAAGACTAATTTGAACGTCAATTTTGGCCAGTGTTTGTGACTAAGTGGCTACTAAAAAAGACTGGACATAGCCCATTTGCAATACCTTGGGTTGTCTACTTTTGCAAATGGTATGCCATTATGGGGGTAATTCTCATTCCTGGGCTACCGTACGGTCTCAAAGGCAACATAACCAAGCTGGCGAATTTCAATGTAAAAAACTGAAAGGCAAGCCTTATATTTGACTCTCTACCTTTTGAAAACACCATAAAACCTGTACATGAGGGGTACTGTTATATTTGGGAAACTTCGCTGAACACACAAATTAGTGTTTCAAAACGGTAAAACGTATCACAACAATTATATCGTCCATGTAAGGGCCATTTGGGTGTGAAAAATGCAAGAAATGTCACTTTCACTGACAATATCGTTGTTGCAATACATGTTACTGTTTTGAAACACTAATATTTGTGTTCAGCGAAGTCTTCTGAGTAAAACAGTACTCCCCATGTACAGGTTTTATGGTGTCTTGGAAAGTTACAGGGTTAAATATAGTGCTAGCAAATCAAATTCCCTGGACTTTTGGCCTGGGTTGTCAAGCTGGTCCTGCTAATTGTAATTAATAAAATTACCTAATTATGTAAAATTATGACGTAAATATTTACGTAGAATTATTATATATATATATATATATATATATATATATATATATATATGTGTGTATATAAATATATGTATATATATATATATATATTTGTGCCCCGAATCTCTATTATGTTAATGGAATGTAGAGGAGAAAAAGTTGGTTGAGGTGTGCCGAAACCAAAGTACGAGTATGGCTGTAAAAAAGAGGGCCCACAAAGAGAAATGTGTAAAGGAGGGTGTAGGTGCGTGGGGTCAAAACAGCTTGAACTGCAAAGGTAGGTAGGGGGGTAGGGTTTATATAGGGTCATAACTCCTCCCACAAATTCAGGCCAAATGGTCTTCCAACTTGTGCTCGGAATCTCTATTATGTTAATGGAATGTAGAGGAGAAGCAAAGTTGGTTGAGGTGTGCTGAAACCAACGTGCGAGTAGGCCTGTAAAAAAGAGGGCAAAAAGGAATTCAAAGTAAACACACTTTATTGCAAGTTTAAACTGCGAGATTTCTGAAAGCCTGCCTGAGCTCCCTTTCTGGTCGAGGCATGTAGGAGTTGAATATTGAGGATTTCCAGCATCCCAGCCTCTTAATTATGTGTACCGGAGTGTTAGTGGTAGAGGCTGATGATTCGGCGCCGATGCAAAATGAGTGACCAGAGAAGGAAGCTGGGTTGTAGTCTAACCTTGACAATAGAATTCTGTTGTATGACATAAATTTAGCTGGTAGAAGTAGTGGAGTATCTGGTGAGTGCGTGAGGTGAGAAACCAGGAGCATATCCAGAACATGTACAGGGTACCACAAATTCTCGGTAGGGAAGAGGGGAATGAGAGTGGGATAGGCAGATTGATTAGTCTTGGTAGAAGGCAAAGAGAGTACAAAATGGTCGTCTACTTTCTTTAAGTGAGAAAGTTTGAGGCATCGTACTGTGTCTCCTTGACGTATCACGGTGAACTCTCTAGGTCTGAGGAAACCGTAGAAAGCCAAAAAATGGCAGATTTCATGACTAAATTGGTATTATGGTCAAACGGGGATTTGTCCAATAAGTCGCTAAGGAGCCGGAATATTGGACTATCTATTGGTAGCCTAGTCATGCTAGGAGGGACTGTGACCTTTAAAATAGCTTTGAGTTAGTGAGGATGTGGTGTTGTACTCTGGTGTTTGTGAGGTAGAGTTTGATGGTATTATGAGAAAGTTTTAGGTGTAAATGGCAAAAGGAGGCAAAAGCCACCATGGTTTTGATGGAAATGTCACCTTGTGAGCAAAACTCAGCTGTGAATTTGTTAAAGATAGTCAGTGCCCTAGCGTAAGAAATAGTGGTTTTGGGAGTGTTTGTGCGTGGAGTAACGGTTCGCTTAAACCAGGGTTAGCCATAGGAACGATGGCGTCTTGGCTGATTGAAGGTGTGCCGGAGGGTGAGCCCAGCCGGAGACCTGCAATTTAAGAGCATAAAAAAGTGTTAGCAGCTGAGTAGAGGAGGTGTAGTAAATGAGGTGTAAGATATCTATCTTGCTTAAGCATGTATCCCTACATGCTGGAATAGTAGAATGTAGGCAAATGACAACAAAAATTATACATTGGTATGACTGAAACTACTCCATGAACTGGAGGAAAAGAAAAAGGATACAAAAATGTCAAATAACACTTTATTACTTGGAGTGCAAGTAAGCAGCCCCCCGAGATGGGTAAGGTTGCGAAAGGAATGGGCCATTGTCTGGACGTGGTGTTGTCATATAATTTTAATGTGTGCTGAACCAGCTTATTTGTTAGGTGTCAGACGGGTCGGACATATAGACTTGGTGTGGGCTCTGAAGCATATGGAGCAGATGTGCAACAACCTACATGCGCTGTAGCTGCATATGACTGTGTTAAAGTCATTGTACACCTGCGCCTTGCCCAAGAAGGTGATGGGTCTGCCCAGCTTGTCTCTCTGGACACCTTCCTGTCTAGGGAGTGGGGTGAGGGAGTGGTGGGGTGATAAAGTGGAAGTGGAAGGGTCTGCGTTCCCAGGGCATAGATCGGTGGAGTGTGAAGTGGAATCACAAGAGGCACAAGATGGGGGCCTCAGACCAGCAAAGTGACAGCAGAATAACTCAGTATCTGACACCAATCGATTCTAATATTGAATTGTGTCAGATGAGTAGCTACCTTGGCCGAAACTGATTTGTGGTAATCGTAAAATGAGAACCCTCCATACTTGATGCCCAAATCAACCACCTTGTGCATATATAAATCAAGCTCTTCTCTCCTATGTGGGTACACCGTGCAGATAACATCGCGATAAGTGTCAAACGCGATAACAAACTGTGGGATGGTGAGTTTTTTACTCAAACGTGGGTCTCTGGCTCTTAAAACAACTGAAATGTCCCTGTAGTTATAAGCTCTATTTTCTAAGATGTCTTGGGAGGCTATGAGAAGGGACATTAAATTGACGTCTTTTCCATCAAGAATATCTTTCTTGATGGAAGCCAGAACAGAGTGGGCTGGTGAGGTGTGGGCAGTGGGAGTGGTAGTGACTGGTGGGGAGGGGAAATGAGGGGTATGGCAGTCAGAGAGGTCGAGGTTACCGGTGTAGTGACTGCTGGGGCTGTTAAGTCACCTGGAGTGGCTATGGCTGATTCCACCTTCAGCAACCTGCTGTTAATGGATTGCAAATTAGCCAGTATAGCCACCAGAGTTTCCTGGGTGAAATCAGAGAGCCCTTGTGAACTCGTGCCGGGCCTTTGGTCGTTGGCCTGACTCGTCAGCAGTTTATAAAGTTCTGCTTTTCTGGTGGTGGCTGGAAAGGTGATTCCCCTGAGCCTAAGTTCAGCCGATATTTTTGGAATGGTCCAATATCTTAGGGATCTGGGAGTAGAAGGAGTGAGGGAGACCCAGGCCTGGCTGGCGTGCTGGGTATATCGTCTGATGAGGGATCGATGATTGGTTCTTGAGACATCCTGAAAGGAATAATGAAATGGATAAGTAGGGTATAGTGGAGGTGGGATGAAACCTCCGGAGAACTGGCCTGCTAGCTAATGCCGAAGCGAAGAATTAAAATTAGAACCAAGTGACAGATGAGGCCCTTCTATTGCCAAGCGGCGGTGAGAGGCTCTACCTATGATTTGGGCCAAGGGGGTTTTGTGGCCACCAGTACGAGGTGGCAGGATGTCGGCCTCTCGGTGACTGTAAGAGATTCAAAAAACGAGTGGCCGTGACATGGGAAGCACCGGACTGTAGCCCTAAAGAAGAGCGAGCGAGGTGGCTAGCTATGATTTGGTCGTGGGGCTGAACCTCCGTGTATGAGGTAGGGGTGTAGACCTCACGGACCGCAGTATTATTGGGGGAAGCTAGGGCCAGCACCTGACCCTGAAAGCCAGTTCTCTACCCTGACGGGGGCTTGTCTCTTGAAGGAAGTATGTAACTTATGTAGATACTAACCTTGAGTGTTTGTTCTGTATATTAGAAAATAGCTCAGGGCGACTTCTATATATATGACTATATATACTTTGGAGAACAGGATCAGTCCAGGAACCTAGGGGTAAGAAAGATTCTAGTAGGCTAGAGGCGTGCCATTGGTGATCCAAGTGTAAAAATTTAGAACATATGGAATGGTGTGTACACTCGGGTAATCAGAGGGACCTGAACGTTGGTCCAAAATTTTTTGAGACAAGCCAATGGGATCCCACAACTGAGCAGTATTATTTGACAGATATGAAGGCGAAGTGAGGCCTTAGAAGGACGTAATAGTAGTGAGTAAGATTAGGGAAACCTACTACTGAAACGTCGGGAACCAGGTAGACTGATGGTCTTTGAAGGCGTAGTGAATCTGCACAATGGTGCAGGTCTAAGTAATGATATGTAGAAATTAAAACAGAATTAATATTTAATATAATAGTAACCTGGGGAGTGAGGCATATTTAACCTGGTGTGTTTAAAGTTTTGAGCCCACTTTGGGAGGTGGGAGGGTATTGTAAAAAAGGCCGTGGAGGCTGAAATGAGGCCTCAGGAGAAACGTACATTTTTTAACCTTATTTACCTGATACCGTGACACGGGATACTGGAACCACCTCCTGGAGTCTTCTTGAAAAATAAGTAGTACAACCTAAAACAATTTTAAAAATGAAGGAACCTGAGTATAGTATTACAATATAAACAGAGATTTGAAAATTAGAGCTACTGGGAAAGTGAGCGTGGAGTTTGATAACTTTAAGAGGTTATGGGGCTCGGCCCTTTGAGAGAGGAGAGGAGAAAGAAGAGAGAAAAAAAAATCGTAGATGGGATAACTGTTACTTTAAGAGAATACCCCTGGGGATATATACATAATTAAAAGTGACAAAGTGTGGTGAAATAATGCCATTTAGAGTAAGGGAAAACGTAGGTAGAGCCATGAACATATGATATAAATTAATACATAGAGGAACATACTTAAATATGAATTTTTTTTAAATGCATAGAACCTTATGTATTCGGCTACCGAACGTGCAAGAGAAATATATTAGAACCGCGTGAGTTTAGATTTAATGCAATTAAATGCTAGTGACCCAGCCATTCGTATGTGTTTCATCAAAAGTGAGAAACAGGCGAACGTAAGATGAGTATAAGCGTTCGGTAACATTTTATAACCTAAGAAAGAACGAAAGTCGTGTGTACTCTGCGGTCGCCTAAAAAGTGCCCGAACGCAGAAGTACATGAACGGCGGATTAAACGAAATGGAAGTAATATATCTATGGAGCCTATCCCCGCGTTTTTGGGCCCGAACATGGGAAATAGCCGACCGACATTTCCCACGTTGAAGCTTACGTTTGCGTGCCGGTCTCGTGACAAGAAGCTCGACAGCCGGGTAGCGAGCCGCGGGGCAGCCGATGGATGAGCCCGGAAGTCTGCGGTAGGTGCTGCTGGAGAGATACTGCTTACTTGATGCAGGATTTGGCGGGAACAGCTGACCGGAAATGCAGGTAACTATGGTGACAGTCAAAACAGCTTG
The DNA here is from genome assembly GCF_036172605.1 of Pelobates fuscus. NCBI lineage: Eukaryota > Metazoa > Chordata > Amphibia > Anura > Pelobatidae > Pelobates > Pelobates fuscus. The sequence goes on from NC_086327.1 coordinate 16,911,712, forward strand.
AATGGCAAAGGTAAGTAGGGGGGTAGGGTTTATATAGGGTCATAACGCTTCCCACAAATTTAGGCCTGATAGCCTTCCAACATATGTATATAATTTTTAAAAAATATTTTTATTTATATATGGGTATATATATAGTGATATATACGTATATAGATATATATATTATTTCGTTCTACATGTATTTTGATATCTATATATATATATATTATTTATTTATTTTGTATTATTTTTTAAATTAAATTTGTTAACGTATTTACAGATTTATTTATTTTATATTATATATAAATAAATATATATATATATAATGAAAATTATATATATTTAATCAATATCATTGTATGTGTATTTTGATATTAATATATATATATAATTCTGTATATATTAATATTAAAATACACTTAGTGTATGTGTATGTGTGTATATATATACTTAGATCATGTATATAATAAATACATATATGATCTAAGTATATATTATTTAATTTTACACTGTTTTAATTTTTTTTTTTTCGACAGCAGGGGGAGTACCTGTCATTAAAGGCACTCCCCCTGCTGGCAAAGGACCTTGCGATCACATGGCGATCACATGGCACAGGGGGGGCAAAGAGGAAGCAGGGGGACTCCCTGGGCTCCCAGGTGAGTCCCCATCCCACGATCGCCGGCGTGGGATCGCCGGCGACCGGGAAAGTACAAAGGACGGTTTGGACGTTCTATACCGTACTGTGGCATTTAGAGCCGCTTCCTTAAGAAGGGCATAGAACGCCCTCCGTCCTTAAGAGGTTAATATGTCAGGGAAAAGGTTGTGTGTGTACATGTGTGCATGTGAGGTCTAACTTTAATGTCACTCAGATAACTCAATACCAGGCTGTTATCAATAACAGTAATTATTTATTGTAAACTGGAAACATTACAATTAATGTTGATTTGCCTGATGCAAAAAATCTGGTGTTGCAGAAGAACAGTTCGAAAACATTATAGTCACCAGTAAAACTACTGCTTATTGGATTTGTTCTGGTGAGTAGAATCATTACCTTCAGGCTTTTTGCTGTAAACACTTTTTGGGATATATACTATATATACAACATCAAGTTCCTCTTCTGTTATAGCAATAACATAACCCTGTAAGATATATGATCTCTTTTTGATAACTAAAGTATTGAAACCACCATCATAAGATAATTTTTTTTACAACCTCTTTCTTTATATCACAATTTAGACTTAGTTATTTTAATATCATTATGGACTATTATACAGTTTGAGTTGTTATCTCTAATTCATGTAATTAATATGTTTTATATGGGACACATAGATTTGATCCCTGTACAATGTATGGTTAATAACACAATAGTTTTTTTCATTTATGTAATTGATATGTTTTATATGGGACACATACAGTTGCAAGAAAAAGTATCTGGACCCTTTGGAATGATATGGATTTCTGCACAAATTGGTCATAAAATGTGATCTGATCATCATCTAAGTCACAACAATAGACAATCACAATGAGAAAAGAAAAAAGTAAAAGCTGCGCCAGATAAAACCAATAAGTAAAAAGAATCAACAAATAAACTTAGTCCAGATAAAAGAGAAAGTCCAAATAAAATAAGTCTTAGCTGAATAGGTCTTCCTTGGATGGGATTGTCTATACAGTGGTGAATCAGGAACAATGTCCTCGCTGTCCTTCCTCAGGTGGATCCAATGATATAAAAAGATAAAACAGATGACTAGTGATGTACCGAACTGTCCGCCGGCGAACAGTTCCCGGCGAACTTAGCGTGTTCGCGTTTGCCGCGGCGGGCGGACACATGCGCAGTTCGATACGCCCCCTATTCGTCATCATTGGGCAAACTTTGACCCTGTGCCTCTCGGTCAGCAGACACATTCCAGCCAATCAGCAGCACTCCCTCCCTTCCACACCCTCCAACCTCCCTCCCAGCATCCATTTTCGATTCATTCTGAAGCTGCATGCTTAGTGAGAGGAGGGAAAGTTTAGCTGCTGCTGATTAGATAGGGAAATTGATAGCTAGGCTAGGGTATTCAGTGTCCACTACAATCCTGAAGGACTCATCTGATCTCTGCTGTAAGGACAGCACCCCAAAAAGCCCTTTTTAGGGCTATAACATCAGGCTGCTTTTTTTTTTTTTCCTGTGTAATGTAATTGCAGGTGCCTGCCTGCCAGCTTCTGTGTGAGGTTCACATTGGATACTGTGCCTACTTGCCCAGTGCCACCACTCATATCTGTTTTAACAATAGGTTAAGCTTTAGATTTAAAAGAAATATTTTTTTTTTCACTGTAATAGAAGAGCAGTTGCCTGCCAGCTTCTGTGTCAGGTTGGATGCCTTGCCCATTTGCACAGTCAGTGCCACCACTCATATCTGTTTTAACAATAGGTTAAGCTTTAGATTTAAAATAAATAATTTTTTTTCACTGTAATAGATGAGCAGTTACCTGCCTGCCAGCTTCTGTGTCAGGTTGGATGCCTTGCCCATTTGCACAGTCAGTGCCACCACTCATATCTGTTTTTACAATAGGTTAAGCTTTAGATTTTAAAGAAATAATTTGTTTTCACTGTAATAGAAGAGCAGTTGCCTGCCTGCCAGCTTCTGTGTCAGGTTGGATGCCTTGCCCATTTGCACAGTCAGTGCCACCACTCATATCTGTTTTTACAATAGGTTAAGCTTTAGATTTTAAAGAAATAATTTGTTTTCACTGTAATAGAAGAGCAGTTGCCTGCCTGCCAGCTTCTGTGTCAGGTTGGATGCCTTGCCCATTTGCACAGTCAGTGCCACCACTCATATCTGTTTTTACAATAGGTTAAGCTTTAGATTTTAAAGAAATATTTTTTTTCACTGTAATAGAAGAGCAGTTGCCTGCCTGCCAGCTTCTGTGTCAGGTTGGATGCCTTGCCCATTTGCACAGTCAGTGCCACCACTCATATCTGTTTTTACAATAGGTTAAGCTTTAGATTTAAAAGAAATATTTTTTTTTCACTGTAATAGAAGAGCAGTTAGTTGTCTGCAAGCGTCTGGGTGTCAGGCCTACTTCAGCGTGTACTCTGCAGACCTGTGCCAGCGTGCTTTGACAGTTGCCAATCATATCTGGTGTCTCTTTAGCGTGCTTTTACAAAGAAAAAAGGTTTCCAGTGTAAGCTAATAGCAGCCAGTCAGTGTCCTTCAAGCGGCTCTGTCAGGCCTTCCTTCAGCGTGTGCCCTGCACAACCCTGCCAGCGTACTTTGACAATTGCCACTCATATCTAGTGTCTCTATAGCGTGCTTTTACAAAGAAAAAAGGTTTCCAGTGTAAGCTAATAGCAGCCAGTCAGTGTCCTTCAAGCGGCTCTGTCAGGCCTTCCTTCAGCGTGTGCCCTGCACAACACTGCCAGCGTGCTTTGACAGTTGCCAATCATATCTGGTGTCTCTTTAGCGTGCTTTTACAAAGAAAAAATGTTTCCAGTGTAAGCTAATAGCAGCCAGTCAGTGTCCTTCAAGCGGCTCTGTCAGGCCTTCCTTCAGCGTGTGCCCTGCACAACCCTGCCAGCGTACGTTGACAGTTGCCACTCATATCTGGTGTCTCTATAGCGTGCTTTTACAACCAAAATTTTGTTTCCACTGTAATAGAAGAGCAGTTGCCTGCCTGCCAGCTTCTGTGTGAGGTTCACATTGGATACTGTGCCCTCTTGCCCAGTGCCACCACTCATATCTGTTTTTACAATAGCTTAAGCTTTAGATTTAAAGAAATAATTTTTTAAAACCAACATTTTTTTTCACTGTTATAGATTGAATAGCAGTTACTTGTCTTCCAGCGGGTGTGTCAGGCCTACAGTGTGTGCTCTGCAGAACTGTTCAAGTGCACATTGCCAATCATATCTGGTGTCTCTATAGTGTGCTTTTACAAAGAAAAGAGGTTTCTAGTGTAAGCTAATAGCAGCCAGTCAGTATCCTTCAAGCGGTTCTGTCAGTCCTTCCTTCAGCGTGTGCTCTCCAGAACTGTTCCAGTGCACATTGCCAATCATATCTGGTGTCTCTATAGCGTGCTTTTAAAACCAAAATTTGTTTTTCACTGTTATAGATTGAATAGCAGTTACTTGTCTTCAAGCGGGTGTGTCAGGCCTACAGTGTGTGCTCTGCAGAACTGTTACAGTTCACATTGCCAATCATATCTGGTCTCACAGTAGCTTGCACGCATAGTACCACTAATCCCCCAAAAAATGACAGGCAGAGGCAGGCCACCCCGCAGGGGCCGTCGTGGTCGTGGTGCTGTGATTCCCTTTTGCCCTAGAATAATGCCCAGTTTTCAGAAGCCACGTACCCTGAACTTGAAGTTCTGAGGACATAGTTGACTGGCTAACACAGGACGCAGGACACCCAATCTTGTACAGCCTCCGCTCGGAACCTTGACGCACCATCCTCCTCCAGCTTAGCTTCAGGCACCTCTCAAGATACCACTCACCCGCCTGCCGCCACCACCAAAACTAGCACCACAGCCGCTTTACTTGGTATGTCAGAGGAGTTATTCACACACCCGTTTGAAGAAATTAGTGATGCGCAACCATTATTGCTAGAGGATGTAGATAACAGGGATATGTCTCAGGCAGGCAGCATTAAACACATGGAGGTACGGTGTGATGATGATGATGTTGTACCCGCTGCTGCTTCCTTTTCTGAGTTGTCAGATACAAGCGAAGCGGTTGATGATGACGATGCGTCCATGGATGTCACGTGGGTGCCCGCTCGGCAAGAAGAAGAACAGGGCGAAAGTTCAGATGGGGAGACAGAGAGGAGGAGGAGACGAGTTGGAAGCAGGGGGGGGGTCATCGCAAGGAGCTAGTGGCACAGTCAGGCAGCATGCATTGGCACCCGGGGTCAGCCCGACAGCACGCCAATCAACGCATGCTGTGTCCACCACCAGAATGCCGTCATTGCAGAGCTCAGCAGTGTGGCATTTTTTTTGTGTGTCTGCCTCGGACAACAGCGATGCCATTTGCAACCTGTGCCAAAGGAAACTGAGTCGTGGGAGGTCCAACACCCACCTAGGTACAACTGCTTTGCGTAGGCACATGATCTCACATCACAAACGCCTATGGGATCAACACATGAGTACAAGCAGCACGCCTACTCTAAGCCGCCATCCTCCTCCTGGTCTAGCATCTTCAGCCACGTCAACCACTGCTGTCCTTCTTGCCCCCTCTCAACCATCCGCCACTCCGTCTCCCGCCTTGAGCAGTTCCCGCTCATCTGCTCACAGTCATGTGTCTGTCAAGGACATGTTTGAGCGTAAGAAGCCAATGTCACCAAGTCACCCCCTTGCCCAGCGTCTGACAGCTGGCTTGTCCGAACTATTAGCCCGCCAGCTTTTACCATACAATCTGGTTGAGTCTGAGGCGTTCAAAAAATTTGTAGCTATTGGGACACCGCAGTGGAAGGTACCCGGACGGAATTTCTTTTCACAAAAGGCAATCCCCAACTTGTACTCGATTGTGCAAAAGGAAGTCATGGCATGTCTGGCACACAGTGTTGGGGCAAGGGTCCATCTGACCACTGATACCTGGTCTGCAAAGCATGGTCAGGGCAGGTATATCACCTACACTGCGCATTGGGTAAACCTGCTGACGGCTGACAAGCAAGGAATGCGTGGCATTGCAGAGGAGTTGGTGACACCGCCACGAATTGCTGGCAGTCCTGCTGCCACCTCCTCTACTCCTCCTACTCCATCCTCTTCTATAACCTCCTCAGCTGAATCCTCTTGTGCTGCTGCGTCTTGCTCCACATCAACGGCACCCCCCCAGCTCCCAGGTACTATTCCACATCCCGGATACGGCAGTGTCACGCCGTCTTGGGTTTGACTTGCTTGAAAGCAGAGAGTCACACCGGACAAGCACTCCTGTCCGCCCTGAACGCACAGGTGGAAAAGTGGCTGACTCCGCAGCAACTGGATATCGGCAAAGTGGTGTGTGACAACGGAAAGAATTTGATAGCGGCATTGAAGTTGGGCAAGTTGACACATGTGCCGTGCATGGCACATGTGTGTAATCTGATCGTACAACGCTTTGTGCATAAGTACACAGGCTTACAGGATGTCCTGAAGCAGGCCAGGAAGGTGTGTGGCCATTTCAGGCGTTCTTACACGGCCATGGCTCACTTTGCCGATATCCAGCGGCAAAACAATATGCCAGTGAGGCGCTTGATTTGCGACAGCCCTACACGTTGGAATTCCACACTCCTAATGTTCGACCGCCTGCTCCAACAAGAAAAAGCTGTTAATGTATATTTGTATGACCGGGGTGCTAGGACAGCCTCTGGGGAGCTGGGAATTTTTTTTCCACGTTACTGGACGCTCATGCGCAATGCCTGTAGGCTCATGCGTCCTTTTGAGGAGGTGACAAACCTAGTCAGTCGCAACGAAGGCACCATCAGCGACATCATACCATTGGTTTTCTTCCTGGAGCATGCCCTGCGAAGAGTGCTGGATCAGGCTGTAGATGAACGTGAAGAGGAAGAGGAAGAGTTGTGGTCACCATCACCACCAGAAACAGCCTTATCAGCATCGCTTGCTGGACCTGCGGCAACGCTGGAAGAGGATTGTGAGGAAGAGGAGTCAGAGGAGGATTGTAGCTTTGAGGAGGAGGAGGAGGAGCAAGACCAAACACAACAGGCATCCCAGGGTGCTCGTTGTCACCTATCTGGTACCCGTGGTGTTGTACGTGGCTGGGGGGAAGAACATACCTTCAATGACATCAGTGAGGAGGAGGAACGGGAAATGACTAGCTCGGCATCCAACCTTGTGCAAATGGGGTCTTTCATGCTGTCCTGCCTGTTGAGGGACCCTCGTATAAAAAGGCTGAAGGAGAACGACCTGTACTGGGTGTCCACGCTACTAGACCCCCGGTATAAGCAGAAAGTGGCGGAAATGTTACCGAATTACAACAAGTCGGAAAGGATGCAGCATTTGCAAAATAAATTAAAAAGTATGCTTTACACAGCGTATAAGGGTGATGTCACAGCACAACGGGAATCTAACAGGGGGAGAGGTGGAAGTCATCCTCCTCCTCCTCCCACGACCACGCCGGCAAGGACAGGACGCTTTAAAGACGTGTTGTTGATGGAGGACATGCGGACCTTTTTAAGTCCTATGCATCGCCACAGCCCTTCGGGATCCACCCTCAGAGAGCGACTCGACCGACAGGTAGCAGCCTACCTCGCCTTAACTGCAGATATCGACACTCTGAGGAGCGATGAACCCCTTGACTACTGGGTGTGCAGGCTTGACCTGTGGCCTGAGCTATCCCAATTTGCGATAGAACTTCTGGCCTGCCCCGCTTCAAGTGTCCTGTCAGAAAGGACCTTCAGTGCAGCAGGAGGTATTGTCACTGAGAAGAGAAGTCGCCTAGGTCAAAAAAGTCTAGATTACCTCACGTTTATTAAGATGAATGAGGGATGGATCCCGAAGGGACTGAGACTGGGTGATACATTCGATTAAAAAAGGCCTGATGAGATGAGCTGCCTTGGGCTAAAAATGGTCCACACGCTGCTGTATTTTAGCTCTGAATGACGTTTGACTTGCGTGACTTATCCGCCACCAACTAGGGTTCAAGCCGCCATGTTTTAGGCACTTTCTGCCTTTGAAACAAACATCAATTTTTCTGGCCGCTGCTACAGTACCAAATTTTTCAGGCATGTGTACATGCCTAATTTTTAGGCCCACTGGTGCAGCACTGTGGCTTCAAAAACCAAACCAAAAAAAAATCCTCCAAGATGGCACCAATATACCAGTGGTCTAAGCATCTGCCCACCTTGGCCTAAAAAAGGGAGGTGATTCCACAATTAAAAATCGCTGCCATTTACACGTCCACTGATAGGAGACGCGGAAGGTATTAAACTGATATGAACATTTACTAAACTCACCACTCCGAGTGCTGTTATTTATTTAATTTTTTCGTGGTGAGACTTTACAGGACAGAGTGCTTCTCCACGGGACATGTTAACTCACGGGCAGCTGGCTCATCAAGGAACCAGAGCAGCTTGAACGAGGTGACCTTGCTCGGGTCCCAGGTGTGCGGTCCCTAAAATGGCTGCCATATACACGTCCACTGATAGGAGACGCGGAAGGTATTAAACTGATATGAACAATACTCCACTCAGTATCAGTAGGTCCGTCCTATTGTGATTTATGCTCCCCACCCACCGCGCAGGGATGGGGGCCGGGGGGGAGGAAAGTAGGCCCCCCCATTGTGATTTATGGCCCCCACCCACCGCGCAGGGGTTGGGGAGGACAGTAGCTCCCCCCAGTGTGTATCATGGGCTTTGAGGACAGGTGTCAATCCATACCTGCCAAGTGACCCTATGTAGGGGGAACAGTCCCTATTCTGCTCTGTGTCAGTGTGTATCATGGTCTCTGTGGACAGGGAACAGTCTCTATTCTGCTCTGTGTCAGTGTGTATCATGGTCTCTGTGGACGGGGAACAGTCTCTATTCTGCTCTGTGTCAGTGTGTATCATGGTCTCTGTGGACAGGGAACAGTCTCTATTCTGCTCTGTGTCAGTGTGTATCAGGGGCTTTGAGGACAGGTGTCAATCCACACCTGCCAAGTGACCCTATGTAGGGGGAATAGTCTCTATTCTGCTCTGTGTCAGTGTGTATCATGGTCTCTGTGGACGGGGAACAGTCTCTATTCTGCTCTGTGTCAGTGTGTATCATGGTCTCTGTGGACAGGGAACAGTCTCTATTCTGCTCTGTGTCAGTGTGTATCAGGGGCTTTGAGGACAGGTGTCAATTCTTATCTGCCAAGTGACCCTATGTAGGGGGGAACAGTCCCTATTCTGCTCTGTGTCAGTGTGTATCAGGGGCTTTGAGGACAGGTGTCAATCCATACCTGCCAAGTGACCCTATGTAGGGGGAACAGTCTCTATTCTGCTCTGTGTCAGTGTGTATCATGGTCTCTGTGGACAGGGAACAGTCTCTATTCTGCTCTGTGTCAGTGTGTATCATGGTCTCTGTGGACAGGGAACAGTCTCTATTCTGCTCTGTGTCAGTGTGTATCAGGGGCTTTGAGGACAGGTGTCAATCCATATCTGCCAAGTGACCCTATGTAGGGGGAACAGTCCCTATTCTGCTCTGTGTCAGTGTGTATCAGGGGTTTTGAGGACAGGTGTCAATCCATATCTGCCAAGTGACCCTATGTAGGGGGAACAGTCTCTATTCTGCTCTGTGTCAGTGTGTATCAGGGGTTTTGAGGACAGGTGTCAATCCATATCTGCCAAGTGACCCTATGTAGGGGGAACAGTCCCTATTCTGCTCTGTGTCAGTGTGTATCAGGGGTTTTGAGGACAGGTGTAAATCCACATCTGCCAAGTGACCCTATGTAGGGGGAACAGTCCCTATTCTGCTCTGTGTCAGTGTGTATCAGGGGTTTTGAGGACAGGTGTCAATCCACATCTGCCAAGTGACCCCATGTAGGGGGAACAGTCCCTATTCTGCTCTGTGTCAGTGTGTATCAGGGGTTTTGAGGACAGGTGTCAATCCATATCTGCCAAGTGACCCTATGTAGGGGGAACAGTCTCTATTCTGCTCTGTGTCAGTGTGTATCAGGGGTTTTGAGGACAGGTGTCAATCCATATCTGCCAAGTGACCCTATGTAGGGGGAACAGTCTCTATTCCGCTCTGTGTCAGTGTGTATCAGGGATTTGACTATCTTTATTCAGATTCAAAAATTACAATTCCAGGAAAAATTGAACAAACATTTACAAGAACATGTTATGCACATCATAGAAACAACGTGAACCTCTTTAAAGCCACAAACTTAAGACAAAAAGTACGTACACACAATGTGTAAGGGTTTGAAAGAATATTCTGAATCCTTACATGTTTACTTTATCGTTTGTTTGATTTTTGTGAACCATATATAAACTACAAGCAGCGTGAAAACTCAAGTGGCCATGCTGATCAAATTAAATAGTATGCTTTACACAGCGTATAAGGGTGATGTCACAGCACAACGGGAATCTAACAGGGGAAGAGGTGAAAGTCATCCTCCCCCTCCCACGACCCCGCCATATCTGCCAAGTGACCCTATGTAGGGGTAACAGTCTCTATTCTGCTCTGTGTCAGCGTGTATCATGGTCTCTGAGGACGGGGAACAGTCTCAATTCTGCTCTGTGTCAGTGTGTATCAGGGGCTTTGAGGACAGGTGTCAATGTTAGGGGATTTCTGCCCTTTATGGATTAAAAGCAGACTCTGCATCCACTGTGTAATTTTCCATGGGAGCTTTGCCATGGATCCCCCTCCGGCATGCCACAGTTCAGGTGTTAGTCCCCTTGAAACAACTTTTCCATCACTTTTGTGGCCAGAAAGATTCCCTGTTGGTTTTAAAATTCGCCTGCCCATTGAAGTCAATGGCGGTTCGCGCGGTTCGCGCGGTTCGCGCGGTTCGCCGGTTCGCGAACATTTGAGGAAGTTCGCGTTCGCCGTTCGCGAACCGAAAATTTTGGGTTCGCGACAACACTACAGATGACCCAAATAGTGTAATATGTTCACTAGGTTATAACATATAATATGAAAGAGATAATATTGCACTCACATGTTATAGAGCTATAGCTAGCTCTAGTATGGAAGGCGTACAGCGGTTTTAACCCCCGCTTATAGGATATGATGCAGCTTTCTTTTCTTCAAGGGTAAATGCCACTCAAAGAGAATAAAAAGACACAACAAATAGTACTCTCTGTATAAAATAATGTAGGAATAAATATAAATGAAATGGTACTCACAAGGATGGAGCAGGCTGACTGCTCCTTGATGATAGCGTAGGTGGAATAATCCCCACCAAGGATTGCTTGGAGTCCAGAGGTAGAAAATGCAAGGTAAAAATAAGAAGTATATAAAGATAATTGGCACAACCAAAAAAGTGACCAAAAAATATTTAATAAGTAAAATATACATTATAAATGTCCATAAACGCGTTTCGCCTATAATGGCTTTATCAATATGGAATAAAAAAAACTCAATAGACAATCACAGTCTGCTTAACCCCTTAAGGACCAAACTTCTGGAATAAAAGGGAATTATGACATGTCACACATGTCATGTGTCCTTAAAGGCTTAAACTAATAACACACAAAGAATGAAATGTTGCCATGTTTTTTTTTAAATTTGACAATTTTTATTTTTATAAGTCAAATAGGGTACAGAAATAGAAAGGGGAACAGGGAAAGGTTATAGTTCTTTCATCCAGTATAATAATCTCCTACATACAATGCATTGAAACAATTGCTTCCTGGTGTACATTAATGAAGGGGGTGTGAGATAGGTTGCAATAGTGATCAACATGCAATTTCTGGATTACCATTGTGTTGAGCTTGGAACTGAATCATTTGCGCTCAATCGAGCGGCCTCGCTTTATTAACATTGCTATGCTAGCTTAAGTGAGGTTGTACCACGAGCCTTCATGGTTCCCTGGATGAATTTCAATTCAAATGGGGAGAACTATGCACAAGTAGTAAACAACGTTGTGGGGGGTGGGAGGGGAGGAAGGGACTGCAAAAAGAAGAAAAAATGGGGAGGAGGGTAAAGGGAATATGCACTTTGTCAGTAATACATGGTATGACGGTATGGTATATAACATGATACTACAGTAGAGCATCATCAATTATTCCGGCCAGGCATGTGAATGTCTTTAGTGTACCCATGTGCCAAGTTCGGTTACCCTTTGGAACATAGGTAGACCAGTATTCAACTCGGAGTGTTTCGTGGTGGTAGCAGTGTTGTAGTTTTTTTGCGCACTTACAGTGGTGCGCTATTTTCTGAACTATCAGTGTGGTTCGCCCATATGACCGCCCACGGCGCCCATGATGTTTGAAAGTGTTGTTTTTGTAGGGCAGTTTTTGCTGACATTTTTTCGTAGGAGTAGTATTGGTAAGTATTGGATAAGAGTTGATGTTTGGATGGGCACTGGGGTTGTTTCCAGTGGACTGCAATAAGATTTCTCGCTGCCAGGATGGTGAGAGCCATTAGACTCCTCACATGTTTCGGGGTGGGGCGTGGGTAGGAGAGGAAGAGCCCTGTGCGTATGTTTATAGTTGGCGTAGTGATGCCCACCGATGTTAACATGGCTTGTGCCGCTTCCCATAGGGGTTTTATGCGTGGGCATGCCCACCATATGTGTACCATCTTGCCTATGTCTTTGCCACATCTCCAACAGTAGGGTGAAACCGTTTTATACATTGTATGGAGCCTGTGGAGGGTCAGGTACCATCTATAAATTAGCTTTTTGTGGGCTTCGATGTGCGAATAGCACTGTGTATGACCTTTGAGCGCGTGAAGGGATTCTAGCACTTCTTGGTCTGTTATTATTTCTCCACAGTCTGCGCGCCATTGGGCCACGAAAGTGGGAGTGTGTAGTGGTGTCGATTTCAGGATTGTGTGGAAGCAAAGAGCAAGGGTTTTAGGTTTGGCTAGGGCTCTCCAGCATCTGTCGTGTAGGGTTTCTAGCTCTTTCGAGTTTGGGTTGTCGGTCGCTGGGTTATGCGCTACATGAGAGGGTATTATGCTTCTAAGTTGCATATAGGGGAAGATGGAGGAGTTGTTTAATTTAAATTCTCTCTGTAGGTCCGGGAATGGTTTAATGGTGTCGTGGAGCATGATTTGATCCAGTTTGGTGATTCCTAGTTTGACCCGTGAGTTCAGTGTTAGCCAGGGAGAGATTGCTTTCAGGGCTGTTATTGGGGTGCGTGGGTGGAATTTGTGTGTGTTATCGTGTTTGCTGCGTAGCGAGTCCCATTGGTGTATGGTTAGCTCTGTGGTGGGGAAGAGGGTTTTAGCTTTCGGGCGTAGCATTTTGGGGGTCCATAAGATGTCTACTAAAGGAGTTGTGCCAGATTGGGTGGTCTCCATGTCCACCCATTGGTATAGTCATTTCGGTGTGTGCAATTTGACCGCTGTTTCTAGCAAAGCTGCCTTGTAATAATCGTGTATGGCTGGCAGACCGACTCCGCTCTCTGTTGAGCATTGGTGTGAACGGCGATGGGAAAGCCTGGGTCTGCGAGAGTCCCATATGTATGAGGATATAGTTTGTTGAAGCTTTTTAAAGAAAGAGGGTGGAGCTGGTATGTGTAGTAAGCGGAATACGTATAGGAGCTTCGGGAGTAGGACCATTTTAATGGTATTTATTCTGCCGAGCCAGGACAGTTTCACCGGTTTCCATTTAAGGCATTCCGATTTGCAAAGCTGTATCAATGGTTTATAATTATAGTTGAACATACCGTCCACTGTGGGTGCTATCCTGACCCCCAGATAGGTGATATGATTTCTTTTCCAGTCAAAGTTGTAAGTCTGAATGAGTTTTTGAGTCAGGGAGTGCGGAAGGCCTATGGGAAGGGACTGAGTTTTTGTTTGGTTTAGTTTGTAGTATGCTAGTTCGCCATATCCCTGGAGCAGCTGCATTAGTGTTGGTAGTGATGTCGACACGTCGCTCAACGACAGGAGGATGTCATCAGCGAACATAGAAAGTTTGTATTCTTTCAGTCCTACAGGCATTCCTTTAATCTTGGGGTGGTGCCTGATGATATAGGCTAGGGGTTCTAGGAAAAGGACGAACAACAGGGGGGAGAGGGGGCATCGCTGTCTGGTCTCATTAGTGATGTTGAATGGGGTGGACAGGAATCCAGCGTTCGCTACTTGCGCCGTTGGATTGTTGTAGAGTGCCATTAAGCCAGAGATTATCTGTGGGGTGAAGCCAAATGATTGTAAAACTTGTTGCATATAGTCCCAATTGAGTCTGTTGAAGGCCTTCTCAGCACCTAAGGCCAAGAGAAGGCCCTCCTTTTGGTTGGTGTGTGCATGGGCAAGGATGTTCAAGATTTTCCGGGTGTTGTCAGAGCCTTGTCTTGTCTTAACAAAGCCAGATTGGTCATTATGCGTCAGTTTTGGTAAGATGTCAGATAGACGGTTCGCTAGAAGTTTAGCGTAGAGTTTGACATCTGCATTGAGCAGGGAGATGGGGCGGAAGTTGGGGCACTGTGTGGGAGCTTTCCCTGGTTTTGGGAGAGTGGAGATGTGAGCTTTCAGCATCTCAGGGGGCAATGAGCCCCTCGAGAAACTTTGGTTAAACAGTGTTGTTAAAAGAGTGATGCAAATGTTTGATAATATAAATTTGTCTAGTTCTTGTAAAGTGAATGGTGCTGATAAAGCGGAAGTGTGTTCGGGGGTGAGTTTGGGTAGGTTCACCTTGGCTAGGAATGCGTGAATGGCAGGTAAGGAAGGGGGCGTGGTTTGAGGGTCATCTTTAAGGTTGTAGAGTGTACTGTAATAAGAGGCGAATGCGTCTACTATGTCTTGTGAGTTTTTGTCTCAAATTTGTATTTATGTACGCTATTTTTTAGTACGCAGTGCGCGTTTTTATTTGTGTTGCCAGTAGCACACCCGCTCTATTGCCTTTGGAGAAGAAATTGTATTTATAGCGTCGGAGCATGTAAGTCGTTTTATGGAGCTCCAAGTCATGAAGTTTGGTTTGTAGTGCTAGGATCTGGCGCTGTAGGGTTTGTGTCGGATCTGTTTTGTTTCTGTGTGTGAGGCCTGTCAGTTCTGAGATTAGTGTGGTGTATTCTTTCATTCGTTGTTTTTTTTTTTAATAATTCTTTATTTTTGTTGTGCCTTATGAGTTACAAGCAATCCTGTTATGCCACGACAGCAGTCACAGGTATATCAACGTTAACATCGTCATGACAGGTTTAATCTGCACATTTTTTTTGTGAGTAGGTATGCGTACTAGTACGTGCAATCAACGTTAACAACGAGCGAATTATTAAAAGTTTTGCTTATTAAAACGTACATATCATGGAAAAGTTGGTAGAGGAGAGACATAGGAGAAGAACAAGGTTTGAGCATACAATCTACGTTCAAGGTTATACTAGGTAGATTTGCGTTAATATTGTTAGCACTCGCCTTGATACCGTCATCTCTCGCTTTAGTGTGTGTGACAGGTTATCTCTCGCTTTAGTGTGTGTGTGACAGGTTATCTCTCGCTTTAGTGTGTGTGACAGGTTATCTCTCGCTTTAGTGTGTGTGTGTGACAGGTTATCTCTCGCTTTAGTGTGTGTGTGACAGGTTATCTCTCGCTTTAGTGTGTGTGTGACAGGTTATATCTCCCTTTAGTGTGTGTGTGACAGGTTATTCCTCGCTTTAGTGTGTGTGTGACAGGTTATTCCTCGCTTTAGTGTGTGTGTGACAGGTTATTCCTCGCTTTAGTGTGTGTGTGACAGGTTATTCCTCGCTTTAGTGTGTGTGTGACAGGTTATCTCTCGCTTTAGTGTGTGTGTGACAGGTTATCTCTCGCTTTAGTGTGTGTGTGTGACACATATTTTAGTTTTAAATCAGGCTTAAACATTTGGCTTTAAACACAGATTGGAATTATAAGTATGTTAGAACGGTGCTCTAATCACGCTATAAACAATTCAAGTAACGTAAATGCATATCATTTAGCTATATCTGCATAGGTGCAGAGTGGCAGTACGTGGAGTCGTTTAGCTAGTCAGAATTTTTATACCAGCTGTCCTAATCATGAGTGACTAAACGTAAAACATAATGCTTGAAACTTTGCTTTGCCATTAATCAACTGGGTGAGAAAAAATAAATAAATAAAAGATAAAAAATAAATCAAAGATAAATAAACCATCAAGAGCATTGTGCAGTGAGTCCTGCATTATCAAAGGGGTATTGCCCACTTGTGGCCTGCTTTACATTTCTGCGTCTGGGTACTTCGATGGGATGAGAGTTCAAAGCAGTTCAGACTATGGTTACCCCTGTGGGGCAGTGTTATAGGCCTTTCAGCCTATACCCATTGATGGTAAGTCCTGTGCTCTGTGTCCGCTGGGCTCATCTTTGCTTCCACAGGGCCTGATGTCTCCGCTTCGGGGTCCTGTTTTGGCGGTGTCCCCCATGTGGTACGGTCGTGCGTTCGCTTGCGATGTTGTCTGGTATAGGGAGATGCTTGTCGTGTTGCGCTTGTCGCCGGCGTTTCGGACAGGTTGGGCATGTGTGGGCGTCATTTGGTTCGGTGCCCCCTTGTGCCGTGTGTGCTGTTGGGTTCGTGCGCACAGAGGGTTTGGTGCCACTTCCCGCCTCAAGGCCCGGCGGAGTCTGTGGTGCCGGTCGGCCATCTTGGAGGCACGGGGTATCTGCACATAGTGGCTGCGCCTCGCTGCAGGACGTATCCATGAGGCCACTATTGATGTAGCTTGGCGGTGAGTCACTCCCCGGTCGTGTAAAGCCTCCCTGAGGCCTGTGCAGAGCCAATCAAAGATTTCCAATGAAGACCTGTGTGTCCTGTGGCTGGTGCTTGTAGGAAATTGGCATTCCGTGAGATCTTTGTTTTTCACACCAGTTTCTGAAGAAATCGAATCAGAGTATCTTGCAGTTAAAACCGTATATTTATTCCAATATACATTTCATCCGGAAAATAACAACAGTCTGTTTTTAAAATCATATGGACCAATAAACAATGTATATTCACTTCTAGATCTTATCCAAGCTTGATGGTAAAAGTATTGGTAAAAATTCTATCTGCAAAAGGTTTTTTATATGTTTAAATTCAGTTACATAGGGCGTATACACAAAGACATAAGGTTTGCCTTCTTTAAAATAATTGGTTATCTGAGAAAGAAAGGTGGTAACCCAAATCTCTGATTAAAGCCATACGTTATATTATTTTGGTAAATTACACACACAAAGACTTCTATATACATGATGTAATGAATAATTGCCTGTAGAAATGTGAGTCTTCAAAGGAATTCAGGCTTTCAAGGCTAGGTCAAAGGTTATTATCAACAGGGTCCACAAGTCTCCATCCATCATTCTTGACTAGAGCCATATGTGTATAAATTACAGTATGTTTGTAATATATATGCCTATGTATGACCCCTTAATGTCTGGATATGCTTAGAATAATAACTTATAATATTTCTACATTCCTAAAACACATTGAGTAAATTTAAAGTTCATAAAAATATTTATCAAGATCCCCTTTGATGCTTTATGTACATATAATGCATCATAATTTACTCCAATTCCTTGTAAGACTTTAATTTTGTGGTCAGAAATTTACATCTGTATTCAACATCCATCAGTTGAGATCGCATATGATTAATTCTTTTAGACATATAACAACTAAATAAGAATAAAACCATAATGATAATTATCAATATTACCAAAGGATGAGTTATGAAGTGTGTCATACCCATAACTAATCCTGTCTTTTGTCCCCCAAACCACCGTTGCCACCAGGATGTGGTTTCTTCAATATAGTCTTGTTTAATGCTTTTAATCATACCTTGCACTGTATGTATTTGTACTAAAGTGTTATGTACTCCAGTCGCAGCTTTATCAATAACTTGTATTAACTCTTCATTGTTCTTTAACTGCTTATAGAAATCAGCTCCGTAACCTATGCTTACATTATACAAAGTTCGTTGATCATACCTCATAATAGAATCAGTCCTTTTTAGTATGGGCGGTATTATATCATAATATTTACCCCTTATATCCTTGGTAGTTACTGACAAAGCAGGTCTCTTTGTACAGTAACTTCCCGGTGCTAAGCTTACTGTCTCAGAACAATTTTTCTCATGTATTTCTGTTTTTCCTTCTATTTGATGCCAACATACCATGCCTTTATTGTATGTCCATGCAGGCTGAATTGGTATTTTATTTAATTTCATTTGACATGTGTCATTATTTTCCCAGCACCATGATACCTCTTCTAGAACATTAACACCATAAGGGCAGACATAATCACCATCATTTAGCAAACAATTTTCTATATTAAGCATGTACTCTACAGTTTTTACTCCCACTAGGATTTTATCATTTTGCTTATTATCCATTTTTATCCATTTGGAATTCACTATTTTACCCAAATCAATATATTTAAATCTGTTGTAATTAAATCCTCTAGTAGGGAGAAAAATAGCAAAAGCACAATTTTCTATTGTGTCTTCCAGACATCCTAACCATTGTGTATGCCAAAAAGCTCTGTAGTAAAAACTTAATTTAGGCACTTCAAGTGGGACTTCATAAGGCCATTGATGGTTAAAAAGAGCTTGCAAGAATATTTTTGCATTTGTATTGATGTCCATTTGTAAAGCTATACAGCCTAAAGCTAAAGAGGTATCCGTTGCAATCTTTTCCATTCCTACACTGATATTATACTTCTTATTAATGAGATTCTTAATAATGGAAATATCTGTTCTGTAGTTGTTGACAACTGTTTGCATCTGTATCTTAGATAATAACAATGAAGCATCCTGCGATTTGCTACCTGCAGCTGCTAGTGTACTCATTCTAGCTGCTAACGATTCTATATTTACTCCATTTAACATACTTGCTCCTACACCTAAACCACCTAATACTGTGTTATACCACTCACGTTTTCTTCGTGTATTCACTGGTCTCGAGAAAGTGGTGTCTTGTTTTAACCAATAATAGAAATCTTGCTGTATTCCTACTGTATATTCCTGACATTGTGGGAATGTACGTGTAATGTCCCATTCTGACATGTTCAATGAATATGTGTATATACTAAATGAAGCTCCAAATAATACTTTGTGGTCATCATCTTTGTATATTCTAATGGGATCTTTCCCTTCCTGTTCTACAATATTACAATCATCTGTTATTTTTTTTTCTGGAGCCCAATTATCATGAAATGTCATGATCGTGAATGCATATGACAGCGAAACAGTGTGTCCATTCCTATTTATTGTATGTCTCATAACAAAAATAGGTGTCCATAACCATGCAGGTTTTCTAGATTTTGGATGCCAAGGCCACATTGTGATTTGGCCTGCACATTTAGCTGGGTTTTGATAAGTAAATGAGCTGTCTTGTGTTTGTTCGAGTACTTTTACTTTAGCGTTTGTGTAAGGATTAACAAGTGTATCTATTAAGTACATGTAGCAATTTAACCCATCATCATTAATACTTCTCACATTAAACATAGTAAGGGTAAGGGTGTTGTCTATACCAGTAGGTACCACACACCTACTCTCAGTATTATTTTGCCTTATATATGTCCGATCCTTGGTAATATTAATGATTAAATCAATTCGTCCGTCAACTGATAGATATGTCATACATGGTTCCTGGTTATCATGAAACATGAGCATACCAGATATTGCATCCTCAGATGTGTCTGCATTAATGCATCCACAATAATCAACATCAGGAGTCTTACAATATCTCACTTTACAATCATATGGAAATGCTGTACATTTAGTAAAGGTATCTCTGCTTTCACAATCTGGAGTACCTGTATCTTGGGCATTGATTGTACCTAACATTATCATGATTAATAACAGTATTACATTTACAAGAAACCCCAATCGGTTTGATTTAGTCCATGAAGTAATGTCTTCTCCAATCGCATCAATGAGAGCAGTCTTTTTGTCCATAGTGTCTTTTAAAAGTCCACACAGTTTGTCCTTTTTAAAATTAAACAGTCTTTGTCCATGAACAAACATTATTGGTTCTGTAATGAAAAACAGATGGCAGTTTACTATTCTTATACATTTGTGAGTTTACATTGATCAATATGCACAAGAATTGCTTTATTACATTTCCTACCAACTTTTGCTCTTTGAACCTGTAACACAGTTTGTCCTAATTTCTTTAGAATAACATAAGGACCTTCCCAACCTGCTTTCCAGGGACCTGGTGTTCTAAATGATTTTACCATCACCTTGTATCCTGGTTTAAATTTATCTGCATAATTCCCCTGAGTTACATCTTTAACCCATTGTTTGCCAGAAGGGGCCATATTCAAAGCAGCAAACTTCAAAACTGACTGCAGCTGTTCTTGTAATACTTTCAACCATTCAGCATGTTCTGCAGCAACTTTGAAAGTACTTGGAACAAAAGGTTCATTGGGGAAAGTAATTGGCATGGTTCTGCCTGTCATTAACTCATGAGGTGACACTTGCGTTTTAGAGTTTGGAGTTGCACGAATAGACATTAAAACTCCTGGTAAGTGTGTTACCCAACTACTCCCTTTATCCTCAAGCATTTTTTTCAATCTAGATTTCAATGTCCTATTCATTCTTTCCACTATGCCAGCCGACTGTGGATGATATGGGACATGAAATCTTTGTTGGATCCCCAACAATCTACACGTTTCTTTAAGTACTTCTCCAATGAAGTGTGGACCATTGTCAGATTCAATGATTCTGGGAAAACCCCATACAGAAAATACATATTTCCACAGCGCTTTACTTGTTGATAACGCCGTACAATTGGTAAGTGCTATACAATCTACCCATTTGGAGAATATATCAACAATTACCAATCCGTACTTTAGACCTCCTGGAGCTATAGGTAATGGTCCAATAAAATCAATTTGTATAGAGTCCCATGGTCCTTTTGCCAAAGGCACTCTCTGCAATTTTGGTTTCTGACCTTTAGGTCTGGGATTAAATTGAGCACATATGAGACATTCCTGCACTATATTTATACACCATTGTTTCAAATTAGGATGATAAAATTTATTTTGCAGAACCTTAAACAGGTTTTCTGTACCCAAATGCCCCAATGTACGATGATTGAATACAATCAACTCCTGCAATAAATCACTCGGTACAAATGGTACAAAAGTTTGTGTTTCCTCATGTTTAACCCCGTACAAGCCAGTTTCAGTATCTAAATCCATTGTTTCTCTACTGAAAGCTACATCTTTACTCTGATTTTCTTTCAGATCTTGTAAGGGATCTGCTATTGGTCTTTTACTCACAGTTGCGATCATTATATTTTCTGAATATTGCAACTTTCCTATTAAAGCAGCTTCCTTTGCTCCCTGATCTACAAGTCTGTTTCCTTCTGCCATTTCATCCCCATTTTTCCTGTTTTGATGTGCTTGAACTTTCAAAATAGCACAAGTTAAACCTTTTTTTTCTGCATAGTCAAACAGTTCTGTCAAAATACCTGCATGTTTTAAAGCTTTGTCTTGAGAATCTACCATCCCCCGTTTTCTCCATATTGGGAGATGAAGTGTTAAAGCTTTAACTACATAGCTGCTGTCACTGATTATATTCACTGGGTCATATACTGTTATTTCAAGAGCTTTCCTTACAGCCTCTAACTCAGCTCTCTGAGCAGACATATGGCCTGGCAATTTAAATCTTTGCATTTCTTTTGTTTGATCGTCATATATGGCATAACCTGTGTGATGTGATCCATCAGCATAAAATCTCGTACCATCCACATACAAACAAGGAGCCCCTTGTATTGCTTGTTTCTCAAAAGGAGATTTGGATTCAATTTCCAATTCCTTCTGACAATCATGTGGCGTTCCATGTATTTCTATCAATTCAGGAATAACATATCTTTTACTGCTTTCTACTCTGAGTGGTTTATCTTGTAACTTCAATATCCAATGAGCTACTCTCTGGCTATGTACTCCTAAATCTGGACAATTTTGTAACAGTTTTAAAGGCGTATGGGGGGTTTGTAAAATTATCTGTCCAAATCCTACAATGTGTTGTGTTGCTTCTAAAGCCCAAAATACAGCCATGAGCTGTTTTACACAGGAAAACATTCCCCTTTCCACTGGAGACATGATTTTAGAAAAATATCCCAGTATTCGTAAGGAGCCATGTTGCCTTTGCATCAAAACTGCTATTAATGAAGAGACACCTGCGTAACATTGAACAATATATGGTACTGTTTCAATGGGAGCAGCTAGCACAGGCGCTTGTGTAAGAGCATCTTTTAACAGATTCCAACTCTTTTCAGCTTCCTCTGTCCAGAGTAGCTTATCTGTATTGGCACTATCTTTTAGCATATTGTACAAGGGTTTTGCTATCCCTGCCATATCATAGATGAATTCTCTGCTAAAATTTACCAAACCTAAAAATTTCCTTAGGTCAGACACTGTCATTGGCCTTGGCAATTGCTGTAACGCTTTAACCCTTGCTGTTCGTGGGGTTTTACCTTCTGGATCTATATTTACTCCTAGGAAAGCCACACTTTCTTTCAAGATCTGCACTTTAAATGTGTTCAGTTTTAACCCATTATCTGCCAGTGCTTGACAGATATCACACAGTATCTTCTCATGCTCTTTCCTTGTAACTGTTTGAACCAATAAATCATCAACATATTGCAAAATCTTGCTCCCATACCCCAGGGGTTCCAATACTTGAGCCAATGCTTTATGAAAATAAGCTGGCGAGGAGTGGAAGCCCTGTGGCAGCACCTGGAACAGATATTGATGATTTTTAAAGGTAAAAGCAAAACGATACTGACTATCTGGGTGTACTGGTATTGAGAAAAACCCATTGGCTATATCCAGGACAGAAAAATACTTAGCATTGCCGTCTACTTGTGCCATGATATCTGGTGAGGAGGCCACTATATGGGCGGCTGGTGGGGTATACTTATTCACCACTCGCATGTCCACAATTAAACGATAAGAGCCATCTGGCTTGATTATTGGCCAAATAGGGGAATTACATTTGGAATTACCCACTCTCAGCACTCCTTGAGATACCAATGCCTCTATCACCTGACTCACACCTTCTTCTGATTCTTTTGGAATTTTATATTGTTTTACTGCAGGGGGGTCTGGACCTTCAATGACAACTTGTAAATTCATTCTCCCACAATCTTGTTTAGACTTAGACCACACTGTGGGGTATTTTTCTTTAAGATAGGTTACAAACTCATCATCTTGTTGTATAGAAGGTGGCACTTCACTCTGTTTTACAGCCATGACATGACTATACCATCCTAAATCATTAGGTTTAACAACTCCACCTGATTTGCTCTCACCTGGAGCTTGCCACAAAACCAAATTCAATAAATCCACATACAACTTTTTTTCATTGATAACATCCATTCCCATAATAGTACAGTGGGAGGAGAGGTCGACCCATAAGTCACAATTTATTTTACCTCCTTCAAATTCAATGTCATTATCAATGGATAGAATTGCGTGTGCTTGAGCTCCATTAAAGCTTAGAAGGGAAATTGTTGGTGCTTCAATTTTTAAAGGCAAGCTTTTGTTGGTTAGAGACACTGCAGCTCCTGTGTCTACTAAAAACTCTGTTATATTCCCCTCTAGTGTTCCATAAATATATGGCCGTCCATCTTCACCCAGAGTAATATCAGTAAGATAGACCAGAGAACAACTAGGGGTTACACATCCCTATTTATAGGTGTGGTAAGCAGAATTCACTTCTGGACTTGTAACTGCTTCCACCTTCTTTTCAATGGCATTTAAAATCCGTCTACACTCTTCATATGGATTTGCTATATGAGGGGGTTTTGAAGATGTATTTTCGGGTTCTACAGCTGCCACTCTCAGTTGATTCTTATAGCCTGGCACAATGCCATTTTCTCTACCTTTCACTGGGTAAGATTTTTCTTCATTTTTAGGACAATATCTCCTAACATGACCTTCTTGGTTACATTTATAGCATACCATAGGATTACTCTGATTAACCCTATAGTATCTATCATAGGATGGGGCCGAATAATTTCTAGTACCTTGGTAATTTTGTGGTTTACTCATAGACCTCCCTCTAAAATTACCATTCCTATTATCATTTTCATATCTTCCTCTACCTTCTTCACGAGACACATAGTTAATAGGGGCCAGACCTGCTGAAGTATCCCTAGAGAAGAGTGTGTCTGTGAAAGCAAAAATCTTAGCTGTTTCTGTGTTTTTCTTTTGCAACAATTGCAAAGATTTCATTATTTCAGTAGCAGCAAAATCAACTGTGGGTGAATCAAAAGCTCTTAATTTTATCTCATTTGGCAACCCTGCTATTCTAGAGACAAATTCAGTAACACTCTGCTTATGTTGTTCTTTAGACATAGCAGACGGTTCTGTATCAGTAATTAAATTCCATGCCTTATTCCACAAATTAGCACAAACACGTATATCATCATTTTTCTCCATTTTAAATGAATCAAGAGTAGAAAATTGAAAATTCTCCACACCAGTTGCACACTGTACCACCATTAGCAATCTTTGTGTATTATTTGGAAACAATTCTTCCAATTCAACTCGGGGCTTTTCACTTGACTTCCCTTCCAACATATCAATGAGTTTAACTTTAACCCATTCACTTAATGAGGTTGGCAGCCAGATCAAAAGACCTCTTGTGGCTACCACATCATCAAATTGTCTTTTATTCATTTCACCTTCAAAAACACTCATATTGTAAAAAGGTCCTCTCTTCTCCTCATATTTAGGCAAATCCTTAATCAATTTAGCTAATTTGAGAATATCCAACTGACCCTTTCCTTGTACATTTCCCAATTTATTTTCTATTTCACTTCTCGCCTGCCCGTTTTCACAACTTAACCTTTGAGCTATTTCATTTTCACTTTCCTCTTTCAAAGTAAAATCCAAATCTTTCTGATTTGTAGCTTTCCACAAAATATCTGTAGCATTCCCCAGATTAGTAATTTGTCTCTGCAATTTGTCAAAATTAGTAACATTTATGTCTAACTCTTTAGACATGTGAGACAGGGTTTTGTGAGTTCTATCTAACAGATCAGTCTGATTCCTAAGCATCTCTTTCATTATAGTAATATCTTCACTTACTTCATCCTCACTAAATCTTTTCAACAATCGCCGAGAATCTTCTATTTGAGTTTTTGCTTCAGTTAACGTGGAGTCTAAGTCACTATCAAAAGAAAGCCTTGGGGGCAATCTCCCTTCTGTTAACAGCTTTTGAGGAGATTTCACAGTTTTGCTGGGGGGGCTAGGGAAATAACTAGTCCTTGTGACAACACATACATTTTTCAGTTGTTTTAACAAAACATCTCTTTTTTGTTTTGTTGTACTACACACATAACAATTACTGGTCTTTTTAAGTTGACACCATTCATTCATTGCATCATTAGTTTCCAAAAAGCTCTTTGCCAGTAATGCAACTTTTTGACTTTCCTTCTTAAATACATTGCTGTGCTCAATCTCACTTAATCCGTCTAACAATTTCAATAAACAATCATCCCAAATATTTTCAGGATTAACCCCTTTTACAGAAAGATCACTATTAGACTTGGCAGCAATCTTTTGCAACCACTCCATAATTAACTTAAGCAGTTAAAACTATTTGTTTAACAAAACAATATATATGTGAGAGCACTTTTTACATATGATTTAAAACAGACACATACCCATTAAGTATTTCGGCTCCACAGATATGGCCACTTTCTGATAGAAAAATACTTTCTGGAGTATGTAGTTATTTCTTGAGAATCCTCCGAAATGCAATCTTCGATCTGCAAGTCGTCACAAATTACTTAATAAAGTGTGGATAAAAAGGATCCAAATTGTCCATCTCAATTATTTATCTTCATATATATATATATATATATATATATATTTTTATTTTCCTCCAGCGCTGGAAATACACATTAGCCGCGTTCGAACGTCTTATCACCCTGCTTCACCTCTGTCTTCGCATCAGATCTGGGATGTTTAAAAAAGAGTCTTTGGGATGCCCTCCTGCTGTTTCAATCACTTGTATTTCTTCCTGTTTCAAGCCGGGTAGTACAGCTTTTTCTTCAAGTTACAATTTCAGCTTTTCTTCAGTGATTTTCTTATCTTCTTGTCTTCTTGTAGCTTGTAGCAGAACACCTAAATATTAAGTCAGTAATAATTCAGACTTAAATCAAAGTTGTTGTTGTTGGTGTTGGTGCCCGCATTCTCCACCATTAAATGTAGGAAATTGGCATTCCGTGAGATCTTTGTTTTTCACACCAGTTTCTGAAGAAATCGAATCAGAGTATCTTGCAGTTAAAACCGTATATTTATTCCAATATACATTTCATCCGGAAAATAACAACAGTCTGTTTTTAAAATCATATGGACCAATAAACAATGTATATTCACTTCTAGATCTTATCCAAGCTTGATGGTAAAAGTATTGGTAAAAATTCTATCTGCAAAAGGTTTTTTATATGTTTAAATTCAGTTACATAGGGCGTATACACAAAGACATAAGGTTTGCCTTCTTTAAAATAATTGGTTATCTGAGAAAGAAAGGTGGTAACCCAAATCTCTGATTAAAGCCATACGTTATATTATTTTGGTAAATTACACACACAAAGACTTCTATATACATGATGTAATGAATAATTGCCTGTAGAAATGTGAGTCTTCAAAGGAATTCAGGCTTTCAAGGCTAGGTCAAAGGTTATTATCAACAGGGTCCACAAGTCTCCATCCATCATTCTTGACTAGAGCCATATGTGTATAAATTACAGTATGTTTGTAATATATATGCCTATGTATGACCCCTTAATGTCTGGATATGCTTAGAATAATAACTTATAATATTTCTACATTCCTAAAACACATTGAGTAAATTTAAAGTTCATAAAAATATTTATCAGTGCTCTGCATTTCAGGCTTAGGCTGTGTGGCCATTGTTGACAGGGTATGTGAATTTGCTGCCCCGCTTTGTTTCACCTTCATCTTGTTTGCGTTAGAGGTGGGAACTGTCGCTAGTGTCCGCCATTTTGGAGGCCCTCACCCCCGGCCTGCTGGTTTCGGCTGTCAGCTCCGACTGCAGGCGTGCAGCAGGGCCAGCTCCATGTGGCGGGGACCGGGATGTCCCCCCCGGTCCGTAGGGGGGGGGGGAGGGTTTGGTGCTTGTCTGTGGTCCGAAGTTGGGAGCTGGGAGCGGCCGCCTTCCCAGCCCGCCTAATCTCGTAGGCCCCAAGTCGCCATCTCGGTTCTCCGGCATTGTGAGAGGCATATCGGGTATCTGCAGGTACGTGCTGGTTTCCCCAGGTTGCTGAAATGCAGTGTGCGGGTCCTGTTGCGTATCACCCTCAGATTTTGGGCCGTAAGTGTACCGATCGGCGGGAGCTCCAGCAGAGCACGTCTTGCTCGCTTGCCTGTCAGGCTCCGCCCCCCCATTCGTTGTTTTTTAGCGTAGCTGCCTGCTCTGATCAAAAGTCCTCGTATGACTGCTTTATGTGCTTTCCAGACGATAGACATGTCGGTGCCGGGGGCCATATTCGTGTGGAAGTAAGAGATTATTTAGGCTCTTATTTGCTCAAAAACCTTGGGGTCTGTCAAGAGGGAGTCGTTGAGTCTCCAGGACCCTTTACCCATGGTGGGGAATCGTTCGGCGAGAGTTATAGTAATTGGCGCATGGTTGACCAAGTGATCAGGCCTATTTGGGCCAGGAGTACCTTGTGCATTGTAGTGGCTGGTATGAGGAATCTGTCGATTCGGGTATAAGTGTTGTGTGCTGGGGAATTAAAAGTATAGTCATGGTCCAAGGGGTGGAGGATTCTCCAGGGATCTAGGAAGTTGTTGCGAAGTATCTGGTCGCATTGTGCCGAAGTGACTTTATTTTGTTTGCGTGTGGATGCATTAGTGAGTTTGTGGGCTGATGTCGTATCTAGTGAACCGTCCATAAGGAAGTTGGTGTCTCCTCCTAAAATAAGTTCCCCAAATTTGAATCTGTTAGCTATTGCGAAAATGTTGTCTAGGAATTCTATTTGGTTCGTATGAGGGCCATATAGGTTAAGGAGGGTGTATGGCTCATTGTTTATGTAGCATTGAAGCAGGAGATACCTTCCCTGTTTGTCACCAATTTTTTTGACCAGTGAGAATGCCACAGTTCTACCGATTAAAATGGATACACCTCTTTTTTTTTTTTTCTTGTAACAAGAATGGTAGTCATGGGGGAACAGCGGTGGCCCCATTTAAAATGCGTTTCTTGAAAGAATGCGTTGTGGGCTTTGTGTTGTTTGGCCTCCTCTAGTGCTAGCCTCCTTTTATTTGGGGAGTTTAGTCCTTTGGTGTTTAATGAAAATATTATGAGTGTCATTGATGTGGGTGAGGCCTAATAGCTCGTTGTGCAGGGGAGTAGCATATAACTATATCTCTCCTGTGCAGGCTAGTGATTAGGTTTGGGTCATGTTGTAGGAGGTTGAGGAACGTGTGGCACGTTTGCTGTGTCTGAGTTTCTGGGCGTTGTACTGTGTCCATGTATATTCACGTCAGGACTCAGGCGCCTGAGTTGGTGCATAGTGTAGGTGGAAAGTGTGGGGAGCAGGAGGGGGTAACTGATACCTGTGGTATGGCGAAGTATCCAAATGTTGAAAACTATATGCAAAATTCCGTCTCGGCAAGTGCTCGGCAAATGCCTTGCATCGTT
Organism: Pelobates fuscus; assembly: GCF_036172605.1. NCBI lineage: Eukaryota > Metazoa > Chordata > Amphibia > Anura > Pelobatidae > Pelobates > Pelobates fuscus. The sequence goes on from NC_086327.1 coordinate 16,939,874, forward strand.
GATGGTAAAAACGTGGCTCCCATGAGCCCGGGGGGTGGGGGGGAGGGTTGGCAGGAGGCAATGTGGTCGACCCTCTATGCTAAAGGAGGATGAAGTTTGCCAACATCCGCGGGTCCCAAACAGGGACCCGGAGGTGTGGTCAGGCATTAGTGGATAGTCATAGATGTGCGATGGCTGTATTGTACATCAACCTTAATAGCCGCTCTTGGTGAAGGTAGAGCGTTTACCCAGTACAGTGTGCACAATAAAATCGGGTCCCTCTCCGCGGTGACCGCTCCCAGCCTCTAGGGCGCCGGCACTGCGGCAAGGTTTTTTGGTGGTTTCCCTAGGCACTTCAAACTGGGTACAGGCATATATATACAGATGTTAAACAGTAGGAGAGTTAATTTGGAAATAAAAATAAATGAAAGTATATAAAACATGGCTGAAAGTTGTGTTCGTAGAAGAAAGTGGTGGGCATATGCGCCCTGGTATGGTAGGTGGATGTGGTGGAGTAAAAAAATTTCAATGTCACTTATCTGAGGCCACCACTGTCCAGTCGCTTGGGACTTACAGCGGCCGTCGTCGTTTTTCTCCTTGGGTATTGTCAGGATCGGGACAGGGATCCAACACGCAGCGTACAAACAGTAGCCAGATACGTATACCGGACCTTAGAATGGCCGGACTAACGTAAGTAGTACTGAGAGAATAGTCAAACACAAGCCGAGGTCGAGGGTAACAGAAGACAGGAGAGCGAGAGACAAGCCGAATCAAGGATACAGAGGTAAGCAGAGTAGAATAAACAAGCCGGGTCAAAACCAAAGGGGAAAAGCAGAACACAAGCACTGAGTGACTAGAACAAGCTAGAACCACGACAGGGCAATGAGCTGACGAGAGAAGCTCCGTTAAATACCCTGTTCCGAAAAGTAACCACGCCTCTGAGGCGTCCTGATTGGTCCTGCAGCACTTGACTGACAGGTCGTTCCGGTAGTGTCCTGACGTACTTCCGGACGTGATGCTGTAAAAGGCAGTCACTCCCTCGCGGCCGGCTTTGCGCGACCGGATAGACCGCGAGGAAGGAAGCCATCAGACCGTCCGGATGAAGGAACTGCTAAGTCTCTACCTCTTTCGGAGGTAGAGACCACAGGTACCCTGACAGTACCCCCCCTCTCAGATACGCCCACCGGGCGGAAGACACCAGGGCGAGAAGGGAAGCGAGAGTGGAACGCCCTGCGGTGACGGGGAGCATGCACCTCCTCCTGAGGTACCCAACTTCTCTCCTCAGGACCATAACCCTTCCAATCGACCAGATACTGCAGTCTCCCTCGGGAGACTCGAGAATCAACGATGGAATTGACCTCATACTCCTCCTGACCCTCAACTTGCACAGAGCGAGGAGGGGCGATCGTGGAGGAGAACCTGTTACATATTAGTGGTTTTAGCAAGGAAACATGAAATGAATTCGGAATGCGTAAGGCATTAGGCAACGCTAAACGATACGCAACTGGGTTAATTTGAGACAGTACCCTGTAAGGTCCAATATATCGAGGAGCAAACTTCATGGACGGCACCTTTAACCGAATGTTTCTAGTACTTAACCATACTCTATCGCCTGGAACAAACACCGGTGCTGCCCTTCTACGTTTGTCAGCGTGTTTTTTAACCAGCATGGAATTGTGCAGAAGGATTTGTCGAGTCTGATCCCACAACTTCCTTAAATTGGCAACATGAATATCCACCGACGGTACCCCTTGAGAAGAAGACTCCGAAGGAAGGATGGAAGGATGAAAGCCATAATTCAAGAAAAAAGGGCTAGACTGCGTAGAATCACAAATGAGATTGTTATGTGCAAACTCCGCCCAAGGAATCAAACCGACCCAATCGTCCTGGTGTTCAGAAACGAAACAACGTAAATATTGTTCAACTTTTTGGTTAGTACGTTCAGCAGCTCCATTGGACTGAGGATGATAGGCAGAGGAGAAATTCAATTTGATGCCTAGTTGGGAGCAGAAAGATTTCCAAAAACGGGAAACAAATTGGGAGCCTCTGTCAGAGACAATTTGGGAAGGTATCCCATGCAAACGGAAAATCTCCCTAGCGAATATCTCCGCTAATTCAGGCGAAGATGGGAGTTTAGGTAAGGGAATGAAGTGAGCCATCTTAGTAAATCTGTCCACCACAGTGAGGATAACAGTCTGCTTTATAGAGATAGGCAAATCAACAATGAAGTCCATAGCCAAACAGGACCATGGCTTTTCAGGGACCTCTAAAGGATGCAGAAATCCGCATGGAAGCGAATGAGGTTGCTTAGTCTTGGTACAAACCTCACATGCCCCTATGAATTCTTTAATATCCTTACGTAAGTCAGGCCACCAAAAATCTTTAGAGACCAGAGCATATGTTTTGCGGATGCCCGGATGCCCCGCCACTTTGCTGTTATGGAGACAGCGTAGCACCTCCAGTTGGAGAGTGGCAGGAACGAAGTGTCGATCCCCAGGAGTCTGTTTGGGTGCCAAATGCTGAGACTTCATGATCTCGGAAAGCAATGGAGAGTGAATCCTAAGATTCGTGTTTGCGATGATATTTCCCTTAGGAACTATGGAGGACAGGACTGGTTCAGTTATAGTGGATGGTTCATATTGACGAGACAAAGCATCGGCTTTAGAGTTCTTAGAACCAGGTCTATAAGTAAGTACATAATTAAAGTGAGTGAGGAACAAGGACCAGCGAGCCTGTCTGGCGGATAAGCGCTTAGCCTCCCCAATATAAGACAAGTTCTTATGATCCGTTAATATAGTAACAGGGTGTAATGTCCCTTCCAGTAAATGTCTCCACTCCTTTAAAGCCTTAATGACCGCTAACAGTTCCCTCTCCCCAATGTCATATCTGCTCTCAGGCCCAGATAATTTCTTAGAGAAGAAACCACAAGGGTGTAACGGTTTATCCACCCCTAACCTTTGAGATAGAAGAGCCCCAACTCCTTTCTCAGAGGCATCGACCTCGAGCAAGAAAGGCAGAGTCGTATCAGGATGAACTAGAATGGGAGCCGAGGCAAAAAGTTCCTTGAGAGTCTTGAAAGCAACAAGAGCCTCCTTAGACCAGACCTTAGTATCAGCCCCTTGTTTGGTCATATTGGTAATAGGCGCAATGATAGAGGAGTATCCCTTAATGAAGCGCCTATAGTAGTTGGAAAAACCAATAAACCTCTGGATAGCCTTGAGTCCTTTGGGCAAAGGCCAGTCTAAAATATATTGGAGTTTTCCAGGGTCCATTTTAAAACCTTCCCCAGAAATCACGTACTTAAGAAAGTCTGTCTGAGACTGATCAAAACTGCATTTCTCCAATTTGCAGTATAGACCATGTTGCAGAAGTTTGTGTAATACCTTTCTGACCTGTTTATGGTGAGTCTCAATCTCCTTAGAGTGTATTAGTATGTCGTCCAGGTAAACAATAACACAATCATGTTGAAACTCCCTAAGTACCTCATTAATCAAATCTTGAAATACTGCAGGAGCATTGCAATGTCCAAATGGCATAACCGTGTATTCGTAGTGGCCATACCCGGTATTGAATGCCGTCATCCACTCGTGACCATGCTGGATTCTCACCAAATTGTATGCCCCTCTAAGATCTAACTTGGTGAAGATCTTGGAGCCCTTAAGACGATCAAATAACTCGGTAATCAGTGGGATAGGATAGGCATTTCTGACAGTTATTTTATTCAAGCCTCGGTAATCGATACAAGGTCTCAGCGTGCCATCCTTTTTCTTAATGAAAAAGAACCCAGCCCCGGCCGGAGAAGAAGACCTCCTAATGAATCCCTTTTCTAAATTCTCCCGAATATACTCCTCTAGAACCGAGTTTTCCTGAACAGACAAAGGATATACATGGCCCCTCGGAGGCATCGTCCCTGGTAAAAGCTTAATCTTACAATCAAATGACCTGTGTGGCGGCAAAGAATCGGCATTCTTCTTGTCAAATACTGCCTTTAAGTCTAGGTAAAGGTCTGGTATTTGCCTTTCTGTGAACTGAGTAGGATTCTCCGGTATGTTAATATTAGCTAAGGGAGAAACCTTGCTTAAACATCATCCTGGCAGCCCTGACCCCACGAGAGTATCTCCCCTAACTCCCAATCAATAATAGGGTTATGTTTCTTCAACCATGGGTACCCTAGAACTATGGGAACGGAAGGGGACGAAATGAGCATAAGAGATAAATTCTCCACGTGTAGGATACCAACATTTAAATCAATGGGTATGGTTTCACGAAAGATAACAGGGTCTAGTAGTGGTCTACCATCTATGGCCTCAACGGCCAAGGGTGTCTCCCTTAGCTGGGTTGGGATGTTGTTTTTACTCGCAAAGGCCTGGTCGTAATGTCAGGATCGGGACAGGGATCCAACACGCAGCGTACAAACAGTAGCCAGATAAGTATACCGGACCTTAGAATGGCCGGACTAACGTAAGTAGTACTGAGAGAATAGTCAAAGACAAGCCGAGGTCGAGGGTAACAGAAGACAGGAGAGCGAGAGACAAGCCGAATCAAGGATACAGAGGTAAGCAGAGTAGAATAAACAAGCCGGGTCAAAACCAAAGGGGAAAAGCAGAACACAAGCACTGAGTGACTAGAACAAGCTAGAACCACGACAGGGCAATGAGCTGACGAGAGAAGCTCCGTTAAATACCCTGTTCCGAAAAGTAACCACGCCTCTGAGGCGTCCTGATTGGTCCTGCAGCACTTGACTGACAGGTCGTTCCGGTAGTGTCCTGACGTACTTCCGGACGTGATGCTGTAAAAGGCAGTCACTCCCTCGCGGCCGGCTTTGCACGACCGGATAGACCGCGAGGAAGGAAGCCATCAGACCGTCCGGATGAAGGAACTGCTAAGTCTCTACCTCTTTCGGAGGTAGAGACCACAGGTACCCTGACAGGTATCCCCGTTAGGCTGAGGTGGTACAGCAATGTCCCAACCTGCCAAGATTTTCCTGCCTTCTTCTTCGGTGGTAATGTTGGCGTCACGCAAGGCTTTTGTGATGGTGGTCAGCTCTTTCCTTTTCGGTAGTGTTGCTGCAGAGAGGTCAGTGAAGAGTTTGACTCCTACGAATCTTTCTGGCCGTGCACGTGCCATGATGCTCTCATAATTTTTTCTTTAGTCGTGTAGTATTGCAGTTTGACGATTGCGTCTCTGGGTAGTGCTGCTGGTAGAGACCTTGGCTTGGGTAGCCGATGTATGCGGTCGATGAGGAAGTTCTGTTGTGAGAGGTCTGGGACTAGATGTTGGAAGAGGCAGGCCGCATAGGTTTGGAGATCTTGAGGTGGTATCTCCTCCGGTATGCCGCGGATACGAGTGTTGCTACGCCTGTCTCTGTCCTCGTGGTCCGCAACTTTGTCTGTTAAGAGACTCAGTTGTTCTTGGAGTTCAGTGCAGGCATCCGCCAGTGAGTTGTGTGCGGATATTATTTCCTCCGTCTTGTCTTCTAGGTGTGACGTTCTGTCACCCAACTCATGGATGTCAGCTCTTATGTCTCTCGCCATTCTGGTTAGGCCAGCTTGCAGGGAGGTCTGCATGGCCTTCAGCATTTTGTGGGCCGAGAGGTCAGTGGCAGGGGCTGCCGCCGGTTCGGAGACCGACATAAGGTTGCTGGCGTCCGAGTAGGCCGTTGGGGATCTCGGCATGTCGGCGCCATCTTGGGCCAGCAGGCGCGGTGATGAGAGTGCCTCTATTTGCAGTAAGGTCTGTGGTTGTTTAGTTTTTTTGGCAGATTTCGATGCCATGCTTCTTGTTATGCCTGTCGTGGGAAATAGCAGGTGGTTGCAGGCAAGAAATGCTTTTTTAATCGCTGTGGAGGGTCGATGTGTGGAGGAGCTAACAGCTCATGCGACCGTCTTGTTGAGCTTTCAGGCCATGCCCCCCTGTTGCCATGTTTTTATTGAACACACCATGTTAACATTCACAGTGCAGGTGGAAAAAGTATGTGAACCCTTGGATTTAATAACTGGTTGAACCTCCTTTGGCAGCAATAACTTTAACCGAAAGTTTCCTGTAGTTGCAGATCAGATGTGCACAACGGTCAGGAGTAATTCTTGACCATTCCTCTTTACAAAACTTTTTCAGTTCAGCAATATTCTTGGGATGTCTGGTATGAATCGCTTTCTTGAGGTCATGCCACAGCATCTCAATTGGGATGAGGTCAGGACTGTGACTGGGCCACTTCAGGAGGCGTATTTTCTTCTGTTTAAGCCATTTTGTTGTTGATTTACTTCTAAGCTTTGAGTCATTGTCCTGTTGCAACACCCATCTTCTGTTGAGCTTCAGCTGGTAGACAGATGGCCTTAAGTTCTCCTGCAAAATGTCTTGATAAACTTGGGAATTAATTTTTCCTTCGATGATAGCAATCCGTCCAGGTCCTGATGCAGCAAAGGAGCCACAAACCATGATGCCCCCACCACCATACTTCACAGTTGGGATGAGGTTTTGATGTTGGTGTGTTGTGCCTCTTTTTCGCCACACATAGTGTTGTGTGTTTCTTCCAAACAACTCAACTCTGGTTTCATCTGTCCACAGAATATTTTGCCAGTACTGCTGTGGAACATCCAGGTGCTCTTGTGCAAACTTTAAACATGCAGCAATGTTTTGTTTGGACAGCAGTGGCTTCCTCTGTGGTATCCTCCCATGAAATCCATTCTTGTTTAGTGTTTTACGTATTGTAGATTCGCTAACAGGGATGTTAGCATTTGCCAGTGACTTTTTTAAGTCTTTAGCTGACACTCTAGGATTCTTCTTCACCTCATTGAGCAGTCTGCGCTGTGCTCTTGCAGTCATCTTTACAGGACAGCCACTCCTAGAGAGTAGCAGCAGTGCTGAACTGTCTCCATTTATAGACAAATTGTCTTACCGTGGACTGATGAACAGCAAGGCTTTTGGAGATACTTTTATAACCCTTTCCAGCTTTATGCAAGTCAACAATTCTTAATTGTGGGTCTTCTGAGAGCTCTTTTGTGTGAGGCATCATTCACACCAGGCAATGCTTCTTGTGAAAAGCAAACCCAGAACTGGTGTGTATAGGGCAGCTGTAACCAACACCTCCAATCTCATCTCATTGATTGGACTCCAGTTGGCTGACATCTCACTCCAATTAGCTCTTGGAGATGTCATTAGTCACATACTTTTTCCACCTGCACTGTGAATGTTTACGTGGTGTGTTCAATAAAAACATGGCAACATTTCATTATTTGTGTGTTATTAGTTTAAGCAGACTGTGATTGTCTATTGTTGTGACTTAGATGATGATCAGATCACATTTTATGACCAATTTGTGCAGAAATCCATATCATTTCAAAGGGTTCACATACTTTTTCTTGCAACTGTACATTCAATCCCTGTACAATGTATGGTTAATAACAAAATTGTCCTTTTCTGTATGAAACACATATATTCGATCTCTGTAATATAAATAGTTTAATATTGGCAATTTAATTTTTTATTGTGTTTTATTGTTTTTCCAGTTTTTTTTTAAATTCTTTATTTAATTTGTGCATGGATAAATCACATCAGGCTTCTAATGCCACAGCAGCGAGGGTAAGCAGTGTTTCAAACATATTATTGCATTAGTTAGGCATTGGATGGTGCTGCACATTTTTTACATATTAATGTTGCTTGCCAAGAAGTTTCTTCTTTTCTGTTTAACATGAAAGAGGAGGTCAGGGATGTATTAGCCGCGAGGCAAACAAGGCATTTGCCTTGGGCGGCATTTTCCAGGGGGCGGCAAAAAATGCGGCTAACTGACATGCTGGGCGGGTGGGCGGCTGGCGAGGGAGCAGTTCCTCTGAGCACTCTGCTCAGCTCCCTCGCGCTCCGCAGAGTGAGGCTGGCAGCTGGAATATGACGTCATATTCCGGCTCCGCCTCCCAGCCTCACTCTCTGGGCGGCGCGCGAGGGAGCTGAGCAGTGTGCTCAGAGGAAGTGCTCCCTCGCCAGCCGCCCGCCCGCCACTGCCGCCCGCCCGGCAACCACTGGACCACCAGGGAGGAAGAGACCCCCCCCCAGCATTCCCAGCAAAATATACAGTTGTAACGGCACCCCCAGGCATAAAGGGGTAAAACCACCGTTTAGAAGATCTTCCCCTTCCAGAGATACAGGCACAGCTACTGCAGAACACCAAACTCCCGAACTGGATACAAAATAGCACTCCACCTCCTGAACTGGAACCTCACAAATAGCTACTAGCAGACGAACAGGAAAAGCAGACAATCAGCTTACACTCCTGGCAATCCATGTTGAGGGTCAAGCAGTGGTCTGTTTATTGAGGGCTACCTGCCCCTGTATTTATGCAGGTCTCCCACCTGGTGGACACTCCCCTAGGGGACCAGATGGAAGACTGTAAAAACGAACTGACAAGTAGCATTTCAGGACATACAGAAGCAAAACATCCCCACAATGCATCCTGGCTTCCTCCCCTCTGCCCTGGAGAAGTAATTCAATTATCTCCCAGGACAAAGGCAAAACTCCATTACACACGTGGGGACACAAAGACAGACTATCACTTTAAAATACACAAAGTTACTTTTTGCACATAAAACACAGACATGTAACATATCCCCAGATAGCTCAGGCCTGAGTGCACATTATTAGGTGAATGGCACTCAGACCACACGAATACAGTTTAATTGTCATGGAGCCAAAGTCTTTAATTACACGAATAGGCTCCATGGCATAGCTATCTGGGTTAAAACATTCCTCCAACTTGAAATACCGATTTACATGCTTTCGTTAAATCCGAACGAATTAGAACCAGGGGCTGGAGGTTCAGCGGTGCATGCATGTAAAAGTGTCCAGGTTTGGTGCATGAAAGCCGGGCAGAAAAGCGCTGGCTGCCCGGGGAGCTCCGGAACACCGCCACAGTGTGGCGGCTAAGTGTAACCGCGACCACCCAGTAACAATCAATTAAGCTGCGGTTAACCGCAGCTACTGGGTGGTCAATTGCCGGCACACGCTTGTTAAGCCGCGGTTAACCGCGGCTTCAGGGAGGTAAATGGAGGGCGCACTCCAGCTTCTGGGTGGCCCATTAACAGCGCCGGCCGGCTTCCCACGGCTCTGGGGAGGCTGAAAAGAAGCTGTTTGTTCGGTAGATAGAATCTACCGAACGGCTGTGCAGAAAGGGAGAAATAAATCCTTCTGCACAGTAAAATTAACCCTTTAGCTGCCGGTCCATAATCCAAAGGAAGCAGGCGGGCGACCAGGCTCCTCCAATGCAATGTGGCGAGATTGGTCTCGTCACAACAGTAAGTTATAAAATAAGAGTAATATAGAAGCGAGGTATGCCACCCTGAGTGATTTTAGTAGCAGGTGCTGGTGTGGAGATACTTGAACATATGATGCAGTCAGCAGGTAAGTAAAGCGTTCAACAGATATGTCAACCATAGTATTCAATTAGGTGAAGAAGGGTGTTTTCTCCTGGCTGTGCGTGATGTGATTGCGGGTCCGACGACCTCCTGTGCATTCAGCCTATGCCCGTCATGGGCAAGGTACAGAACCAGGTGTTGGGGTGAGTTAGGAGGCGCAGTGACCCAGACACGATCGGTGCAGTGTCCATGTTATTTAGCATCCCCTGCTCTCCTCTTCCTGCTTCATCCTGCTTGGCTTTCCAGCTGCTGGCTCCATAGGCACCACAGTCTGATGCAGGTCTGCGCTTCCTGCCCTCCGTGCTCCACCGACCTGGTCTTTTTTCGCCCTTCTCGTGCATTCTTCATACTGCGCCCTAATTGAGGCTGCCGGGGTGCGGGTTTAGGTGGGTAATCTTGTGAGATTTGTAGGGAAGGTGCCGGTTGTCGGCTGGGCAGCGTCCCCCAAAAGTCGGCAAGAAGTCTCTCCAGGAAGCACATTTTTCTGGACATCACACCGCCATATTCAGGCGTGGGGTCCGCAGCGTCCGCCATGTTATGTATGCCATGTTGGGTGTCAACGCTATTTGAGGCAGGATCGCTCAGCCCTGGTAGAGGGAACGGGTGGCCACCCTCCAGGTTGGCGACCGGAATCACCCCCGCCGGTCCAAAGGGGGGGGTTGCAGGACGCCATCGAGATTTGGGCAAAGATCTGCCTGAGCTTGGCTGGGAGAGCAGACGCCTCTCCCCTCCGCAATGCTTGCTAGGCCTCACTCCGGCCCGTTGAGGGCTTAGTCTGGATGGCTGCTACTGACCTTGCAAAGCCAGTCGCTTTTCACCAGGCATGCAAAACTCGTTGTCTGACCCAGAGAGAGCACTGGGAATACAGGTAAATGGCTTAGATTCGATAAGTTGCCCAGAGCTCTCTGAAAATGCGCCCAGCCGCCATCACAGTCAGGCCCTGCCCCCCTTTCCAGTTTGTTTTTAATATGTTTTATGTCTAATAAAGTTGACGCTCATATAGATTACTAACAGAATATATTAATGATCTCACATGTATACAGATATTCATTATACTATATGATAAGAATAAAATGTATGTAGAAGGTGATATCAAGTGCACACTTTATGATAGAATTCTTTTGATGCACTCTTTTATCATGCATTAAGAATATGAAATGTATACCATTGTATGTCTTTTGTACTCCAATCTTATGTTTTTATCTATTGTATATTATGATTGTGGCATATGTTGTAAAATAAAAAAATTTAAACTGCTCAACACAGGGTTAATAGCCCGGTGCTCCAATGAGACCGGGAGGTTTATAAGCCAAGCAAGTTGAAGGGATGCCATCATCTGATGAAGTGATCAGCGGATCACGAAACGCGTAAGGAAGGCATCCGACACAAGCACTGAAAGACAGCCAGGTGGAATGCATTCTGAGCCGCAGTAGAAGGCATGTGGCGGGTATCAAGTGTCCTAACATCTCGCAGAGATCCAGGCTTCCTCCGATCCGCCTGGCAGGAGGGGGTTACCAAAATCTTCTGGTCTGCAGTATATCAACATGATACTCTATGCCACACATTTTGAAGCTCCTGAGAGTGCAAGTTTGATTTTTACTTGATTTTTACTTACTTTTATTGACAGTGTTTATCTTAAATAAATTCTTATAGACAGTACCCTATCTTCTGTATAGAGCAAACACAGTGTCTATATTGGGACACATACTGGAATATTGTATTGTTTGGATATATGTATCGGTCATTCCAACAAGAGAGGGATTAGATCGATACTATATAACTTTCTCCAGCACTATCAAATTTACCTTCTACTTATACCATAGAAGGCAATCAATCTGAGGTTCAAGCTGATACATTTGTCACTACCAAAACACTTTTTATTTACACTTTGTATTTTCATTTTTATTCTTTGTTTTATTTTTGTGTTTTCTACATCTATATCCCATCCACTATATTTATATGATAACATTTGGTGAAGACACATAGTTGTGGGTTACTCTCAAGTACGAGATTTAGTAGATACACCCTTTATCACATTAGAGCTCAGTTATATCCATCCTCAGCTCGGTTATTTTTATATATATTCAATTTCCACTGTATTCCTGTTTCAACTATTGATCTCTATCATAGTTACTTCTATTTGCAATGTATGCATAGTTTCTTTAAATAAAAAGGTTAATTTTTATTCTTAATCTTATGCCTTGTATCATAAATTAAAATAATTGGTATTAATGGTAATTATTGTACTACTATTTCAGTCATTTTTATCTCGTATAGTTATTCCAGAATTCTTATAATTAATTGTATCTCGATCTGTACATTTGCTAGCAATTCGGCAAACCCAATGGGTAGATGTAACTTATTTAATTTAAAAGTAAAAGCTAAAATATATGTACAGTTACATGTTTTGTGATTATCTAAAGCTGATTATCTAAAGCTTTCTTCCCCTTGTAGTAAAATGAAGAAAGGTTTTTCATACACTGTCCTGTCCATTATTAGTTTACATTGTAATTCTATGGGTTTGTGATGATATGTCCACACATGGCTTCATATATTTTGCTCATTAGAGGGAGCACTTCGTGAAAAGTAAAAGTTGAACAAAAAAAATGTTTTTCTTTATTCCCTTGATTCCATTTTGTCATAGATGTCTTCAGATGGACTTCTGAGATCCTTGTGAAAAATTATAAACATTAAAATTAGGTCTAATAGTACTAAAGACAATGATGACTTTATTAGAATACATAAATAAATCTATTTAGTGATAAATAGACCGTTAGTAGTCACAGCAACCAAGACAAGTAAAGGTGAATTTTAAGGAAAAATCAATTTTCCCCTTAATTTTCTTAACAAATAGGAAAATAATGAATATTAATTTAAAATTACATTCTTTCTGTTACATAAAATATATAGACTGTTTCCTTACTTGCCTCCAGTAAATACTTATTTAAGAACAGATACTAAATACACACAATGAGAGACAATTTTTTAATTATATTTTTGTAGCACTATTTAAGTAATATTTGACAATAGCTATAGCTTTATATAGTGACTTATTTATTTAAGATGCTCTTCAATCAGAAAAGAATCAAGATAGGACCGTACCTGGTATATAGACTCTGTTCCTCTGTTCCTCTGTTCCTGTATATAGACTCTGTTCCTGTATATAGACTCTGTTTTATTTTGTGTATTGCTCTCTCTTGTGTCACCTTAATAAATAAGAGAAAATTTTAGATCTTCATCTCCAAATTATTATTATTATTATTATTATTATTATTATTATTATTATTATTATGTTATTTATATAGCGCCATCAAATTCCGCAGCGCTTTACAATGGGTGGACGAACAGACGTAGTTAAATGATAAGAAATGCACAAATCCAGCTAATAATAAATATATTCTACTTGTACTGCAGCTTTATTAGACCTAGTAATCCATAGAAATAAGTCTGTGATACTCAACCTTAATCCTAATGACTAACAATGATCAAGTTGTACCCACCATCCATTATTACAAGAATAAGAGATGCCGGTATCAGTCTCGTACCTGATCTTTTCTTCTCTCTGGTTCTCCTGTTGTAGTAGACTTGTCCCAGGACTATCACGGATAAGATAACGATGTTGCCAATTACAATCCCAACAATGAGTTTATCATTCATCATTATGCAATCTAAAAGGTAACATAATAAAATGAAAATATAATTTTGTTGTTTAATCGATATCTGTTTCAGAGATATGAATTTATTTTTAGCTTCACAAAGCGTTTAGGTAATTATATAATAACTCCATCATCTAATCAGCTATGAAAGGTTTCTTCTGAAGAAGAAGATATTTGACATCTGCCCAGTCACTAACAAAGGCTCCACCAGGAGGTAAAACGCTAGGTGGACCCCTACCATAGGGCCAGACAGGGAACAGGAAGCAAACCTGGAAAAAATGTATTCCAGCTATGTAAGTCATTGTGTCACATATTGTGTTTGTATTTTTATATTTATGGGTGCTTTGGGAGCTGTTACATTGTTTATTACCGGCAGCCCCTAGTTTAAGATGATCCATGGGTGTTACAGTGCTATAACACCCACCCTCCAGGCAGGTAGTGACTGACGCTGCTTGTGGACACTTCTTCAAGCAGGACAATCCTTCATACTCAGCATATCGGTATAGTGTTGCAGCAAATATATATATATATATATATATATATATATATATATGATATAGCATGCTCCACAATAATAAATCACACAAGCTCAATGGCACACACACTCAAGCTGACTACAGACAAGCTCACTGACACACACAACTGCTCTGTCCCACACACGCTGACTACAGACAAAATGACTGATTCACAGAAGTTTACTGACACACATTCACCCAAGCACACTACAAACAATCTCAGTGACACACACAAGCTCACTCCAGGCAAGCTCACTGACACACATGAGCACACTATAGACAAGATCACTGAAACACACAGAACCCTTTGACCAACAGAAGCTCACTGACACACACAAGCTCACTGAAAAACACACACAAGCACACTACAGAAAAGCTCACCAACACACAAGCTCACAACCCGCAACTCACAACTCACTGACACACAAGCTCGCTGACACACACAAGCTTACTACAGGCAAGCTCACTGACACACACAAGCTCACAGACACATACGTTCACAACAGACAAGCTCACACACACACACAAACACACACACACATGCACACATAGTATCAGTTATGGGCTGTGGGCAACTAGCAGCGTGGATTCTAAGTTTAGTGTATCTTACAGTGACCTACTTGAATTGGTTTTAAAGAAATACAATATAGCTGAAAACAAACAAAAAAGGATGGGAATACCTGATGATTCCACAATGGTGGAGCTAGTGTCTGAAATATAAAAGTAGTGAATTAGTGTTCGTATCATGAATATTAGTTCACAGGTAGAACACGCCATAAAATCTAATATTTAGGATAAAAAACAAAAAACTAATCAAATGGATCTTGAGAACATATTTTGCAGGGACCTATGTGAGTCAGTTTTATAGAGATAAAATACAGCAATTAAAACTGAAATTTAACAGGATCAAGGGTTTGCTCTATTGGAAAATTAAGCTCTATTTATAACACAAACATCAGATAGAAGATGACCATATACTATTATTTATATGTTCAAATTATTTTTTGAATTTAGCCAATTTCTTTAACTTAATGGAATTAAATATTTTCTGATTTAAAATGAGGATATTTTACTAATATAATGAATTACTTTCATTAATATTACATTTAAGAAAAACATTTGTTGGCATAAAGATCCATTACCCCCTGTCTACTTTGATGAATTTTATGTTTACTTCTTATAAATTTAAACTGCCCGTACACGCTCACAAAACTGCCCCCAGCTCTCAGAAAGGGTTACTGGTTTTCATTTTTCACATATGTATGGAGAATGGGCAAAGCATATTCATGATTTTGGGAAAAAGTTTAGATACTGAGCCATAGGCCACCACCTAAGGTTACCTTATGGTTAATCCTGCTCTGCTAAAGTGGCATTTGCTCCTTATAACGTAGTAGGTTGTTTCCATTTTTTTCTGGTCTTATTATTGCACTGTTGTAAACAGACTGCAATGGATCTAATGGACTAACATGCATTTATGTTCATGTATGTCGTTGAAAAATACTATACTAGTATACTTACACTATTTAATCTATCTTGGCTTTTAAACAGAACTTCTCCTGTGACATGAAGAATGTCATAATAAATTGCAGAGAGCAGGCAAAGATCATACTCTTGCATGTATGTGTGTATGTGTGTACATATATATATTTGTGGTCGGAACTTAATTCGTATATTAAAATAGAAAAGAGGGGGGACAGTTGGTAGTGGTGTGCCGAAACCAACGTACGAGTTGGCCTGTAATAAAGAGGGCAAAAGATATTGCAGAAAGCACACTTTATTCATAATTTATTACAATGCTAGACATTTAAAGGCTTTCCTGAGTTCTTCTCAGGAGGTGAAGTAAAGTGCTGTAAAGAGAGGATTCTATCTGCCCGGTCTTTGAAGTTAGGTGGGAGACTGAAGCTTGTGGATAGAAATAAGTCGAGTATATAACCTGGACACCAGAGGTTCTCTGTGGGAAACAGAGGAATTGTAGCTGGGTAGTTGTGTGGTTGGTTTTGGATGAGAGTCAAGACATAACATAGTGGTCACCGTGAATGATTCTGTCAGATAGTTTTAAACAGGAGCTGACATCCGTTGATGGACCACAGTGAACTCTCAAAGTCTGAAAAGGCCATAGAGTGTGATGTAAAATGGCTACTAGATGACTGAGTTAGTCTGGATATTAACCCCTTAAGGACCAAACTTCTGGAATAAAAGGGAATCATGACATGTCACACATGTCATGTGTCCTTAAGGGGTTAAAGGGGTTATATCCAAATATGGTACAGTCTAAGGGTAAACTATTGTTAGTTGGAGGTCGATCTATTTATTGATACCTTTGAGGAAAGGAAAGGTGGGTGATTGGGAAAGGTTGTGAGGACGTGGTGCTGTGTACCTGTAAGATATAATTTAATAGTGATATCTGCTAATTTTAAGTGTAGGTGGCATGGACAAGTCAAGTGAGATACCCAGGAATACCAACTGTGTTGTGGGGCCTATTGTTTTGTCAGGGGACAATGGGACATCTAGTGCCGAAAACAGTGCAGTGGTGCTAATGATACTACGTGGAGTGAGGGATCCTACCTCGACCAGTAAAAAAAATATTCCAAATAGTGTATGACCGTGGGGCATCTGACTGTATTCAGGAGCAGCCAACAAAAACTTTCTGCAAATATATCGAACAGTTCGGGCTGCTCCTGGAGCCAAAAGTGAGTCTGGTGGCGAAGTAAAAATGATCCCTCCATTTGATGCCATGGATGTGCCAGAGAGATGGATCAGTAATACTTTGAAATCGTTAGTTATGTCCGTCTTACTGAGCCAGGCTTGTTTGCCGGCCAGTAGTATAGCTTGTATGGCATGATCCACGGAGGCATAATGGAGGGAGAATTTGTCAGCCGGTATTAATGCATTTAAACTAGGGTTTTTTAAAGAATGAGGTGCTGACAAATCGATAATCAAACTTTTTTAATAGATGTGCTATTGGTAACTACTCCAATAGGGTTCGTGCACCATGTAGAAAAAGGAGAGTGTGAAAAAGGACCTATCATAAAGCCTGAAGTGGTCTCTCTCCATAGTAATTTGTCAACGGCAGATGGGTTGTTGGTAGCAGAGAGTAAACCCAGAAATCAAATATTGTTCTAGGTGAGGGGAGGGGTGGGTGCGTAAATGGTAAGCTAAGGTGTCGATGTTTACTTCTGTCAGTTATTTCCTAGGGGATAGCTTAGAAGGGCATGTTCCTTTTTTATGTGCCCTGAAGCAGATGGAGCAAATATGCAACAACCTGCAGGCATTGTAGTTACATGCTACAGCATTGAAGTTGTTGCATATCTGTGCCTTGTCCAGGAATACTACTGGTTTGCCCAGCTTATCTCTCTGTCCCCTATCCTGACTGATGGCGAAACCCCCATACTTGTACCCCAAGTCCACCACCTTGTGTAGATAGAAGTCAAATTCCTCTCACCTCTAAAGGTTATACAGAGCAGATGACGTTCTTTTAAAGTCCGAAACTGAGAACAAATTCGGGGATGGAGAGCTTTATATTGAGGCGTTAGTCCATTGTTTTGAGGGTCACTGGCCTATCTTCAAAACTAACAGCTCTATTCTCTAGAGTATCCTGTAAAGGTATAAGGACGGCGACTAGGCTAGCATCCTTGCCCTCCAGAATGTTTTTTCTTAATGGAAGCCTGAACACTATTTACAGGGTTGATGCCATGTGGAGTGGAGGGAGTGACATTAATTTCCCTACCTACCTTGCGTGTTTGTAGGTGAAGGTGCTGGGACTGGAGTGTGAGGTGTGGTGGTAACCATAGGGATTATGGTTTCTATCTTGGACATTCTCTTGTTAAGTGACTTAAAGTTGGAGAAGATCGATGACAAAGTGTCTTCAACCTTTCCCGAACAGCTGACATTGGGCTCCTGAGAACTTGTGCCGGGCCTGAGATCGTTGGACTGGACCGTTAACAACTTAAAAATTTCTGCTTTCCTAGCTGGGAACTGGAAAGGAATGTTCCTACAGTGTAGTTCTGCTGCCAATTTAGGGATGGTCCAAGATCTCAGAGACCCATTGGTAGTGGTTATGAGAGATACGACTGGTGTGATAGGTCTAATAGGTGTACTGGGCCAAGGGGGAGAGCCCTGGATAGACAAGTTGTCTCCATGGAGTGATTCTTGCGATATCTTAAGAAGAGATTAGTAAACACAAGACTTTGATCCAAAGGTAAAATACCGTATATAGAACTGGCTTGCTAGCTAGTACCAATGGCGAAGAACTTAACTAACCGTAAAAGGTGAATCCCTGCCAATTGCCAAGTGGAGCGGAGAGGCTCTACCTATGATTTGGCCCTTGGGAAAATGTGGCCACCGAACGATGTGACGCAATGTTGGCCTCTCGGTGACAGTATAGAGAAAACAGATATCACAACAGGAGATTTGTCAGATGTCGTATAGAGGTTCCTAAACGTGGGATGTAATAAGCCCCTTAATTGAGCATTAACGTGTAAACGTAAAAGGCAGTGCGAGGCCTTGATGTACCGGTTATGATTGAATATGAGCATAAGGAAATGAGTGTAAGGAAATGGAGATACCTGAAACGAAATTGGCTGGAAGAACAACTCTGTCCCAGGTTTTACCAGGAACTTGCTAATCTTAGAAATAGGCACTTAAGATACACGTATGATATAAGGACAATATGAGTACCGTGCAAAGGAAATCCATATACAGCCTAGTATGTATTTGTGTTTAAGCTATCTAACAGACGTTAGATATAGTGAC
The DNA here is from genome assembly GCF_036172605.1 of Pelobates fuscus. Taxonomy (NCBI): domain Eukaryota; kingdom Metazoa; phylum Chordata; class Amphibia; order Anura; family Pelobatidae; genus Pelobates; species Pelobates fuscus. The sequence goes on from NC_086327.1 coordinate 16,958,177, forward strand.
AGACTTATTTGAAAGAGTATCCCATGAGGCAAAATCCAGACAATTTGTGAGAAACATTATTACCATTCGGGTGGAGTTTATTATGTAAGTAACCCAGGCAGGTAGGCTGGTGCACAAGTTAAATAACCGTGTAGCAGGGCATAGTGAGGAAAGTAATGTGCCTGGCTCATAAGATCCAGGGGACTAACCTACAAATATGTGCAAGAACAAACTGAAGTGTGTGATATTTTAAGTGATATCTAGGAACTGCTTAGACCGAACAGTTAAACTGTACAAATTTGTGAATTCACCAACATAAATTGTGACTTTATGCAAAATTCAAAACAAATAGCAGAAACAAAATACAGTGGTAGTCTTTAAGTATTCTAGGGTTTTAATGGGCATATGATACAGCCAACGTACGAATGATATAGTGTGCAACGGTGCGGCTTAATTGACCGAATGCACTGAGTGTAAGAGACAGGGGAACAGCTTTAACTGTGATCTAAACGAAATATATTAACGAATAGTTTTTAAACAAAATGGATTTAAACAAAATGGAATTTAAACAAATGGAATTACATGACTGGAATTAAACGAAAGGCTTTAGATGAATGCTTTAAACGAAATGATATAAACAAAATGGATTCATACAAATTGATTTAAACAAAATGATATAAACGAAAGGATTAAACTAATGACCATTTTAACGAATGGATTAACCTAACGGAATGTAAACTAACAGAGTTTAATGAACGGCATAATTATGCAAAACAGAGGGAGCCAATCCCAACATGTCCCCCTTTACTCTCCCTCATATCTACGCTTCTCATGCCTTTTCTTTTATCTTGTTCCTCATATACCCTCTGTAATCATCTCCTTCACAAGGTATCAAATCTTATCCCTGGGGTACAACAGCTCCCTATGGCAGTTGTGACAATTTAGGATTGTAACACAACCAACCAGGAACTGCACTATTTATTGAAAAAGCTAAGCAACATACTATGTCCTCCTTGTTTCTTGCAGCAGCTCTGGACCTGAAGATTCTCTAAACCTCACTCCAGCTCTGAAAAGAATGAAATAAACATACAGTCACCCCAAATGCCCTTATTCAACCATTTTACTTTTTTTTTTTTTAATGCTTTATTTCTTGCACGGACCTAGGTCCAAGGCGCCACCATCTTTATGTGGCCAGATAAAAGCCCTGTGGGACACCCAATCAGCCCACACTAGATAGCTAAAGTTCATGCATTGGTGAGGTTCTTAGCACTTTTTAGAGCTGGCTATGGCAGCTGGTACTTCCAAAACCAGAGTAATTTCTCTCCAGCCGTAACTGGGTATTGGTCAGGAAAGGGTAAAGGGAAGCAGTGTCTTCAAAATCATGTGGTGAGTCAATGTGGAAAATATAAGGAAAGAAAACAGAATATATTGTTTTAAATTCTACAGGTGGTGAGGTAAAATAAGAAAAATGCCACATACAATTTTCTGGAGCTTATGTCTATCCCCAGATATGTGTGCCTGGGAGGTATGATTGCCTGCCTGTGTATATGTCCACCACCCATGAGCAGCAGGTATGGGCTCTAGTTAACAAAAGGATAAATAAAATTCCGAACAGACAAAAATGACCGAATTTCATGCAAACATGAATGGATAAGATGTGGGCATTCCATTGAAGAGATGAAAAGAGATGAAGAGAAGAGGAAACAATAGGAGAAAGGTAAGTTTGGCATGACAGTGCTGCTTTAATTACTCAGTTTTCTTCATTTACAAATGGTCTGGCAAGGTGGGGGTAAAGTGCTGCCCATGGTTTCTATTTAGTCCTAAACTTGAAATGGATCCAGTAAGGATTTCTAATTCTGGTAAAGTTACTGGTTGGTTGAAAATGGTTGTCACATTTTTCTATGTGAACACATGCACACAATATTGTCCAAAAGTCAAATCAAATCATTGATCTAATACTACTTGTGGATTGTGCTTTACCCCATCGCCATATCATTTCAAATGAATGGAATACTGTGTTTTAAAGAACTACTAATATATTTTAATTATGTAAATTATTACAATGATGTTAAAAACTGATATGGGAACTAATGCAGCAATCTAACAAGAGCATACATTCTATAGAGTATATAGAAAGAAATGTCCAAAATAAAACATGAAAATGTGGCATAGAGACAGGAATTATACCATGCTACTTGGTCTTAATTATCACTAATGAGAAAATGAAAATCCATTTGATGTTTACACCAGATTATGTGTTGCCATGTTAGTGTGAATGTAGACTATAAGAGCAGTACCTGATATTTCAGTGGTGATTGTCGGAGGATCTAGAAGGGAAAATAAAGTAAAGTAATTAAAATAATAGCTGCTCTTTCCTATTACTACCCCATGAACATGATTTTTTTTAATTCTAAATTGATCGTATATGGCTGGAATAAAATAAAGGCTGATTTAGCTTACGATCTATTGCCTATGTAACATGAACAGGATAAAAAAAGACAATAGGAAAAAATAATTATCCTTTGTAAATATATACAGTTGAAATAAAAATTATTCAACCCCCATTAAAAACCTGGTTTATTGTCAAAATGTGCAGATTTTTAGGTGGTTACAATAAACAAATCAAACAAAAGCAATTGAAATAGCTCAGCACAATAAATGCTTTAAGTGGTTTCCCCAAATTCAACTGAAAATGCAACTTAACGTCTTTGAATTAAACCCTTTGAATAAAATCCCTCATAACATCACAAATATGCAAGGGCTTCATTAGTTGCATCATGTGTGTTTGAGCTGGAACGCTTGAAATACCTGAACTGGCTAGGGGTTTGTTGAGTGTAATGTTTAACTGCATGTTAGAAAAATGGCTAAGTCAAAAGAATGGTCCACAAAGTTAAGAGAAGAGATCATTGCCCCCTTCACAAACAAGAAATAGGATACAAAAAGATAGTGAAGGCTCTGTATGTTCTAAGAGACACCGTTGGAAGCATAGTTTGCAAGTTTAGAATTGAAGGAACAGTAGTTACACTATTTGGACGAGACAGAAAAAGGAAGCTATCAATGGCTGCAACCAGATTTCTGAGAATACAGGATGTGAAAAAACTTTTTTCTTTTTTTTTTAACGAATGCTATGTTACCTAGCAGTAAATGTTTAAATCAACATTAGGTGTATTTACCAATCCAGCAATTGTCTGGAGTTGGCAACGGAACAGCACATTTCAGACCACACTAATCAAGTTGGATAGCTTTGAGAGTTAGATAATTTTCCCAACAATGCTAGTGTGGCCATAGGTTTCCCATGCCATGGTTAACTTCCAGTAACTCCCAGTTTAGTGGAAAACCTTGAAAGTATTGTATTATAAATGTGTTATAGTGTAGATTAAATATATATTTTGTGATATTTTCTTAAAGAGCTTGAGTCTAGAACCATGGTCAAAAATATATTCAATTATGTTAATTATGTGCTTTCTCCTGGAAGAAGGTCTTTATGTTTTTTATTTTTTTCTATTGGTCGATACTTACATAACACAGTGATGGTGACAGCAGTGCTGGCATTTCCATGTTCATTCGAAGCTGCACAGCCATATGTATCAATATCCTGCCTTGATATGTTCGTTATTGTTAGTACATTATTTTCAGCTTTTGAATTTTTTTCTTTTCCTCTCCACCAGATCACGTTAGCCCGTGGGTTACTGTCTACTAAACATTGTAGAGTCACATTGTCTCCTTCCTTCACAACCAGTTGTCTGTTATCATAAAATGCTTCTAGAGAAACACAGCACAAAGTTTAGAGTGATACAGTGGCTAATCAGCTTACTGCACTGAGCAAGATGTGCAATGTTTAGGACTGAGTAACATTTAGGGTGGAAATCACACACAATGTTTTATTGACTGAACTACACAATACCAAGAATTCCCCCCGGAACTAAAGTTCAGTGTAACATAGCAAAACTGGAACATTTCTCCAAAATCAGGTTCTTTTCCAACTTCTCTATTTTGGATAAAGATATTCAATGTACATGTTATTTCTAAGCAATAGCTAGCTTAATGCATAACTCTGATTGTATGTACTTTCAGTGTCCGAAGGAGAAATAACTCAGGTACCAGATTTAGGGCATTTAAGATATTTTAGAGTATTACTGTCTCCACTATTGCTCATGGGACAAGGTTACTGGAACAATTTGAGGGGGAGGGACACTGAACAAACCTTAATTTATCTTTCTTATATTATCATACAATAGATGAGAATAGTCGGACAATAGGTCATATCACATGTGGGTGATAGAGGGTCTCGGGGATCACCCTGAATCCCCCAACCAAGACAATCTGGCTTCTAAGATATGTTTTAGTGTTTAATAAATATGACAAAAACAAAACATATGCTGTAAAAGTAGGTTTTCCAATTATATTTATAGATTCTCTAGTGATAATATATAATTTTGCCTACTGCAAACTGCATAATTTAATGTTTGCTGTTTGTGATTACTATGGGTTTTCCCCCAGATTTTGTTGGTTCCCATTCCAATGAGTCTTGTAGAATTTTCAGAGGACCTTGAACACACAACTTCTCATGGAGTACTCCTACTAGGGTGCTTCAAAACAGGGAGGGCCCCAGCCCAGACAAACCCAGTGAAACAAACAAGTAGGTTTGGGCACACCCAGTAGTTTGACAAAGGTTCAGGGGAGCCGCAACACTGTCTACATTTTTGTACTCCATAATAGAGTCTACCTGGTAAAGAAACTACTGGGTGTGCCCAAACCTACTTTTTTGTCCCTATGACAATCAGTGTGAGCCCAATATTTCCCACTATCTCATATGTCATCGGGGCAAGCTCTGCATGTTATAATAAGCCCTGTTACATATTATATTTTGAAAGGGATGTGTGGGATATGCGTGACTGTACATTTTATTAATGGGGTGAGGGTTTACACAATTTTTTGGAGGTGGTTAATAGGCTCCTGCTCATTTTTCAAATCAAAGGTTTTATACTAGGAGAAAATTGATAAGAAAAATGCAATAATGAGAATTAAGGAATACCTGAAGGTTCAGTGGCGATTCGAATGGATGGAGGATCTGGGATAAAAACACAGAATGAGTTAAAGGAAGGAACAGAGAAAACAAAAATTACTTTTATAGAATGATTGATCTGCTAAACTCAGTACAGTTCATTACTATTAAATTCCACACGGACCTTTTCACTAAAAGATAAAATCTATATTTTTTGCACCTCCTTTTGCAGAATGTTGTGTTTAATAGCTATAAATATTTTCAAGGTGGTTAGTTACTAAACAGAACATAGTTGCAAAGTCCTTCTCAACAATAAAGTCCATCTGGTTGTAACAGGCTAGGGTTGAAATATCATGTTTACATGTTTTGTTTTGATTGTTGTTTATTTGGCAAAAATTAAATATAGCCCATAAATCCTAATTTAACTTTCTTTACACTTCAAAAATGAATGAGTACCAGCCTGTAGAGGAATAGATTTATCTACCAGAAATCGATATCATTAATTTAATGTTCTTAATAAGAGAAGTCTTAGAATGGGCATGTACCCAGAAAATAGCTTGACTTTTGGTTGATCCCCGTTCAGGTCTTAACAAATATGTTTGCTTACTTGTGCTATTACATAGACAACTTATACCATTTGCATATCAGACTTATTCCACCCATAATGGCAGTGCAGATCTGAATGCCATCCATTTTCAACTGCAAGAGAGAGACATAAATCCCTGACGTTCATTTCAGGATTCTTGGGGCCTTGTCAGCAAGGTGTAGCTGATACCCCTTTAAGAACAATGAGTAAGTGGTCTATGTCAAGATTACCCTTTTAAATTAGCAAGACCTAACACAAATTCCTTGAATACAACTGAGAATACTGGCAAAAACTCTGAAAACTCAATTCCTTACACTCTGGTCTCAAATTGTCTGCCATAAAATTGGACATCTAATTGAGAAGATCTGAGTGGTATTCACATGCCTGTTCCATTAAGTGGTTTGTGAGTGCAATATAAGCAATTTATTTGGGCACATTGTCTAAACAGTGCTATACTATATATTGTTTATTCCTTTATAGGTTTGCTAAATATCTTTTTATATAACAAACTGATTCCACCCATAAGGGTAAGCCAGATCTGAAATGCCTGTTTTTATAGCTCCTATATAAGGGCAAGCCATGGATTATTCTAAGGTTTTGCTCAATCTTAATTTTCTCATGTTCTCTGCTTTTTCTTCCCTTCCCAGAGATCCTCAGCCTGTGCTCTGACAACATTGAAAGTCAGAGCCGTGAAGGAGTGGGTATGGCAAAGAGCTACTGATTAGCATAACATCAATATCCGTTATAAAACCAGGAAAAGGTGGGCATGGATGGTGAACTGATTTGGTGGTGCAATGGGCCACTTGACTGGTTTTGCCCCCCAGGTCTAAGGCTGCCAGCCCTCCCCTGGGCGGACTGAACATCGCATATGTTCGCCCGCCGCGGCGACCGCGAGCAAGCTATGTTCGCCGGCGAACAGTTCCCGGCGAACTGTTCGGGACATCTCTATTGTTAGCTATTAACATGATGAATTCACTATAAAATGGATCAAACAGGTAAGTCAGATATTTCTAAGATGGATCCCTTATATGTGGTTAACCTCGCCTTCTTTGATCAATTTTAAAATTGTGTGTTTAATGATAACAAATGATAAGACTGTTTTTAAGTGGGTAAGGATTTCTAATTCTGGTAAAGTTACTGGTTGGTTGAAAATGGTTGTCACATTTTTCTGTGTGAACACATGCACACAATATTGTCCAAAAGTCAAATCAAATCATTGATCTAATACTACTTGTGGATTGTGCTTTACCCCATCGCCATATCATTTCAAATGAATGGAATACTGTGTTTTAAAGTGGCACAGAACTATTGATATATTTTAATTGTGTCAATTATTACAATTATGTTAAAACCTGGTATGGGAACTAATGCAGCAATCCAAAAAGAGCATACATTCTATAGAGTATATAGAAAGAAATGTCCAAAATAAAACATGAAAATGTGGCATAGAGACAGGAATTATACCATGCTACTTGGTCTTAATTATCACTAATGAGAAAATGAAAATCCATTTGATGTTTACACCAGATTATGTGTTGCCATGTTAGTGTGAATGGAGATTATAAGAGCAGTACCTGATATTTCAATGGTGATTGTCGGAGGATCTAGAAGGGAAAATAAAGTAAAGTAATTAAAATAATAGCTGCTCTTTCCTATAACTACCCCATGAACATGATTTTTTTTCCCCTCTAAATTGATCGTATATGGCTGGATTAAAATAAAGGCTGATTTAGTTTACGATCCATTGCCTATGCAACATGAACAGGATCAAAAAAGACAATAGGAAAAAATTATTATCCTTTGTAAATATATACAGTTGAAATAAAAATGATTCAACCCCCATTAAAAACCTGGTTTATTGTCAACATTTGCAGACTTTTAGGTGTTTACAATAAACAAATCAAACAAAAGCAATTGAAATAGCTCAGCACAATAAATGCTTTAAGTGGTTTCCCCAAATTCAACTGAAAATGCAACTTGACAGCTATTAATTAAACCCTTTGAATAAAATCCCTCATAACATCACAAATATGCAAGGGTTGCATTAGTTGCATCAGGTGTGTTTGAGCTGGAACGCTTGAAATACCTGAACTGGCTAGGGGTTTGTTGAGTGTAATGTTTAACTGCATGTTAGAAAAATGGCTAAGTCAAAAGAATGGTCCACAAAGTTAAGAGAAGAGATTATTGCCCCCTTCACAAACAAAAAATAGGATACAAAATAGTGAAGGCTCTGTATGTTCTCAGAGACACCGTTGGAAGCATAGTTTGCAAACTTAGAATTGAAGGAACAGTAATTACACTATTTGGACGAGGCAGAAAAAGGAAGCTATCAATCGCTGCAATCAGATTTCTGAGAATACAGGATGTGAAAAAACGTTTTTCTTTTTTTTTTTTTTAACGAATGCTATTTTACCTAGCAGTAAATTTTTAAATCAACATTAGGTTTATTTACCAATCCAGCAATTGTCTGGAGTTGGCAACGGAACGGCACATTTCAGACCACACTAATCAAGTTGGATAGCTTTGAGAGTTAGATAATTTTCCCAACAATGCTAGTGTGGCTATATGATTCCCATGCCATGGTTAACTTCCAGTAACTCCCAGTTTAGTGGAAAACCTTGAAAGTATTGTATTAGAAATGTGTTATAGTGTAGATTAAATATATTTTTTGTGATATTTTCTTAAAGAGCTTGAGTCTAGAACCATGGTCAAAAATATATTCAATTATGTTAATTATGTGCTTTCTCCTGGAAGAAGGTCTATATGTTTTTCTTTCTTTCTATTGGTCGATACTTACATAACACAGTGATGGTGACAGCAGTGCTGGCATTTCCATGTTCATTTGAAGCTTCACAGCCGTATGTATCAATATCCTGCCGTGATATGTTCGTTATTGTCAGTACATTATTTTCAGCTGTTGAATTTTTTTCTATTCCTCTCCACCAGATCACGTTAGCCGGGAGGTTACTGTCTACTGAACATCGTAGAGTCACATTGTCTCCTTCCTTCACAACCAGTTGTCTGTTATCATAAAATGCTTCTAGAGAAACACAGCACAACGTTTAGAGTGATACAGTGGATAATCAGCTTACTGCACTGAGCAAGATGTGCAATGTTTAGGACTGAGTAACATTTAGGGTGGAAAGCACACACAATATTTTATTGACTGAACTACACAATACCAAGAATTCCCCCCGGAACTAAAGTTCAGTGTAACATAGCAAAACTGGAACATTTCTCCAAAATCAGGTTCTTTTGCAACTTCTCTATTTTGGATGCAGATATTCAATGTACATGTTACTTCTAAGCAATAGCCAGCTTAATGCATAACTCTGATTGTATGTACTTTCAGTGTCCGAAGGAGAAATAACTCAGGTACAAGATTTAGGGCATTTAAGATATTTTAGAGTATTACTGTCTCCACTGTTGCTCATGGGACAAGGTTACTGGAACAATTTGAGGGGGAGGGACACTGAACAAACCTTAATTTATCTTTCTTATATTATCATACAATAGATGAGAATAGTTGGACAATATGTCATATCACATGTGGGTGATAGAGGGTCTCGGGGATCACCCCAAATCCCCCAACCAAGACAATCTGGATTCTAAGATATGTTTTAGTGTTTAATAAATATGACAAAACAAAACATATGCTGTAAGAGTAGGTTTTACAATTATATTTATAGATTCTCTAGTGATAATATATAATTTTGCCTACTGCAAACTGCATAATTTAATGTTTGCGCTTTGTGATTACTATGGGTTTCCCCCCAGATTATTTTGGTTCCCATGCCAATGAGTCTTGTAGAATTTTCAGAGGACCTTGAACACACAACTTCTCACGGAGTACTCCTACTAGGGTGCTTCAAAACAGGGAGGGCCCCAGCCCAGACAAACCCAGTGAAACAAACAAGTAGGTTTGGACACACCCAGTAGTTTGACAAAGGTTCAGGGGAGCCACAACACTGTCTACATGTTTGTACTCCATAATAGAGTCTATCTGCTAAAGAAACTACTGGGTGTGCCCAAACCTACGTTTTTGTCCCCATGACAATCAGTGTGAGCCCAATATTTCCCACTATCTCATATGTCAACTGGGCAAGCTCTGCATGTTATAATAAGCCCTGTTACATATTATATTTTGAAAGGGATGTGTGGGATATGCGTGACTGTACATTTTATTAATGGGGTGAGGGTTTACACAATTTTTTGGAGGTGGTTAATAGGCTCCTGCTCATTTTTCACATCAAAGGTTTTATACTAGGAGAAAATTGATAAGAAAAATGCAATAATGAGAATTAAGGAATACCTGAAGATTCAGTGGCGATTCGAATGGATGGAGGATCTGGGATAAAAACACAGAATGAGTTAAAGGAAGGAACAGAGAAAACAAAAATTACTTTTATAGAATGATTGATCTGCTAAACTCAGTACAGTTCATTACTATTAAATTCCACACGGACCTTTTCACTAAAAGATAAAATCTATATTTTTTGCACCTCCTTTTGCAGAATGTTGTGTTTAATAGCTATAAATATTTTCAAGGTGGTTAGTTACTAAACAGAACATAGTTGCAAAGTCCTTCTCAACAATAAAGTCCATCTGGTTGTAACAGGCTAGGGTTGAAATATCATGTTTACATGTTTTGTTTTGATTGTTGTTTATTTGGCAAAAATTAAATATAGTCCATAAATCCTAATTTAACTTCCTTTACACTTCAAAAATGAATGAGTACAGGCCTGTAGAGGAATAGATTTATCTACCAGAAATCGATATCATTAATTTAATGTTCTAAATAAGAGAAGTCTTAGAATGGGCATGTACCCAGAAAATAGCTTGACTTTTGGTTGATCCCCGTTCAGGTCTTAAAAAATATGTTTGCTTACTTGTGCTATTACATAGACAACTTATACCATTTGCATATCAGACTTATTCCACCCATAATGGCAGTGCAGATCTGAATGCCAGCCATTTTCAACTGCAAGAGAGAGCAGGGCCGGACTGGGGATACAAAGCAGCCCTGGAAAAAAATGTTATGCCAGCCCCATGTCATTGCGACATATATTGCCGTATGTAATATGTAAGGCTATATCTTACCACCCCAGATGACAGATGATTGAGTAATATATATATATATATATATATATATATATTACTCAATTCTAATATAAAATATTGGTCCTTTCAGAGTAAAACATTTAATTATATAGTAAGCATACTCACATGCAGACACAGACAATCTCACTGACACACGCAAGCTCATTGATACACAGCCTCATAGACAAACAATCTCACTGATATACATCAGCTCATTGACATAATAACACAAGCTCACTCACTCGCAGGCACACACATGCAAGCAAGCTCACTCACTAGCAGACGCGCACACACACACACACACACACAGCTTAATCTAGTGGTACTGGTGTCTATAGCATGTCTCTACAGGTTTTCAACGTAAACACTGACTTTTCAGAGAAAAGGCAGTGTTTACATTGCTTCAAAGTGACACCGCTAGTGACAGTCACTCAGACAGTCACTAGAGGTGCTTCCTGTGTCATTGCACCTACATTCAGGGCCTCCGCACTCTGGAGGCGCTGAACGTTCCCCATAGAGATACATTGATTCAATGCATCTCTATGAGGAGATGCTGGTTAGTGTAGTGTTTTGCAGCCAATCCTATGGCAAAGCATTGGATTGGCTGAGATCATCAAGCTTGATGATCTTAGCCATAGAGGCAGGGCCAGTGGAGGGGAGACCAGCACGCTATGTGGGGGAAAAAAAGGTGAGCAAAAACATTATTTTTAAAAACACACATATACACCATGACAGACACAGAAACACACATATACCATGACACACACACACCATGACACAGACAGAACCACACACACACCATGACACACACCCCATGACGGGCAGACACACACACCATGACACAGGCAGACACACACACACACCATGACACAGACAGACACGCACACCATGACACAGACAGACACACACACCATGACACAGACAGACACACACACCATGACAGACAGACACACACACCATGACAGACAGACACACACACCATGACAGACAGACACACACACCATGACACGGACAGACACACACACCATGACGGACAGACACACACACCATGACGGACAGACAGACACACACCATGACGGACAGACAGACACACACCATGACGGACAGACAGACACACACACACCATGACGGACAGACAGACAGACACACACACACCATGACGGACAGACACACACACCATGACGGACAGACAGACACACACACACCATGACGGACAGACAGACACACACACACACACCATGACACAGACAGACAGACACACACCATGATGGACAGACAGACACACACACACACACCATGACACAGACAGACAGACACACACCATGATGGACAGACAGACACACACACACACACACCATGACACAGACAGACACACACACACCATGACGGACAGACAGACACACACACCATGACACAGACAGACACACACACCATGACAGACAGACACACACACCATGACACAGACAGACACACACACCATGACACAGACAGACACACACACCATGACGGACAGACACACACACCATGACGGTGTGAGAGAGACATAAATCCCTGACGTTCGTTTCAGCCTTCTTGGAGCCATGTCAGCAAGGTGTAGCTGATACCCCTTTAAGAACAATGAGTATGGGGTCCATGTCAAGATTACCCTTTTAAATTAGCAAGACCTAACACAAATTCCTTGAATACAACTGAGAATACTGACAAAAACTCTGAAAACTCAATTCCTTACACTCTGGTCTCAAAAATGACTGCCATAAAATTTGACATCTAATTGAGAAGATCTGAGAGTTATTCACATGCCTGTTCCATTAAGTGGTTTGTGAGTGCAATATAAGCAATTTATTTGGGCACATTGCCTAAACAGTGCTATACTATATATTGTGTATTCCTTTATAGGTTTGCTAAATATCTTTTTATATAACAAACTGATTCCACCCATAAGGGTAAGCCAGATCTGAAATGCCTGTTTTTATAGCTCCTATATAAGGGCAAGCCATGGATCATTCTAAGGTTTTGCTCAATCTTAAAGTTCTCATGTTCTCTGCTTTTTCTTCCCTTCATTTGCTTAGAATCTCTATACGTTTAAAGGGTAATGCAGACATGGACCCATGCTCACTGTGATTAGAGCGGTATGAACTGAACCACACTGCCATAGTTGAATAAAGGGTGAACTGATTGTCTGGGTTTCAGTATCTTTAAGCAGGCTCAGTCTTATATGCAAATGAATACATACACATGCTTCAAACCCTAACACCCCAATAAATTTGAGTTAGAAATATTAGTACAAGTAAGGGCAAAATGCATAGCATGTGGCCATAATGCATGTTCCATCGAATTGGGAGAAATTGTATATGATGTGCTGTGAATTCTTTTGATATAAGTCGAGTGCAATATGACTGACTTTATATAACTGAAAGAACGTTCTGCATCACCCATTTTTATATTTTATTCTTAGTCCAAAATTGAAGGCCATTTATATTGTCTACTGAACATCTAATTGAGAAGATCTGATGCCTGTTCCACTAAGTGATTTGTGGGTGCAATAAAAATAATTTTTGGGATCACATTACTTAAACAGTGCTATACTATATTTTGTTTGTTCCTTTATAGTTTGACTGTATCTCATTATATTTAAAATGTTATGCCAATTATATCGGTTATCTCTGTAGTGGCCAAAAATGTTTGATGTTTGAAGAAGGACTAACTGAAGGGCGAGCGACTGAGTTTTCTGAGTATCTGCCTTGTTCTCTTATGCTCTGTATTTGCTTTAACACAGAGTAAAATTATCATTTCAAAATATATACACACGTCGGCTAATGTAGGCTTATTCAGCAGTTGCTTTGATATATCTTAAAATGTTGATAATTGGCAAAAAACTTATCCCACAATGTTGTACAAAAATCTGTAAGAAATGTTGTTAATCCTGCCTTACCGCTGAATAAACAAAATTCTCATGTAGTATTTTTACTTTTTGATCGAGAAAATGTAAAAATATATTTTACGGTGTGGGTATACTTGCGACAACTGATGATTCAATATTAATTGGCAGAAATGCTTTGAGTGAGTCAGGATATAAAATCAGCATCAAGATTTTATTATTGCACACATTTAACGGACCACTATAGTGCCAGGAAAACATACTCGTTTTCCTGGTACTATAGGGTCTCTAGCCCCCTCCCCCCCACCCTTAGGGTCCCACTCCCGGTGGGCTCTAGGGGGAGGAAGGGGTTAAACACTCACCTTTTCTCCACCGCCAGGCTCCCTCGGCGGTGGGGACTCTCCGCCTCCTTTCCCCGTCATCGGCTGAATGCGCATGCGTGGCAAGAGCCGCGCGCGCATTCAGCCAGTCCATAGGAAAGCATTCTCAATGCTTATCTATGGATGCTGGCGTCTTCTCACTGTGAAAATCACATTGAGAAGCGCGGAAGCGCCTCTAGCGGCTGTCAATGAGACAGCCACTAGAGGCTGGATTAACCCATATGTTAACATAGCAGTTTCTCTACAGCAGAAAGGATTAATACTAGATGGACCTGGCACCCAGACCCTTCGAAATGTCCTTAAACATAGTTTGAGATGGCAAATATCTATAAATTAATGGTTTCCTAACTATAATTTGGACTGCGTTCCCTAAAATAAAATCTCATTGCATTTCTAAATCCAAAGTGTAGCAAGTTAGTCTCATATCAAATATGTTTTGATTTAAATATTCAAGGAACTTGGAAACCTTCTGCTCTGGACCATTCCATAAACCTACAAGTCATCTGTGTAGTGACAGTAGACTAATAAGACTAATACAATAAAGATATGAGTTACAACTCTCTCTCACCAAGTCATACAAAGATTGACACAGAAGGAACCAAGTTGGCCTGATAAAATCATACATCTAGAGCTAGTAAATTCCTTCAAACATAACATTATTTTACGTCAAAATAAATTGGCCATATCATAAAAAAATAAATAAAAAAAACACAACACGGGATAATAAATAGCAAGAAAATAGTAATTAAACAATATCAACTGCCAGGCACAAATTATAGTTATCCCAAGCAAAATCATCATATTGTATGAGAACATGTTTGTTGTCCTTAAGATAATTTAGAATAACGGACAAGGTTCGAGCAATGATTTATCAGAGTATGACAGATTCTTATCTATGGATCCATCCCACTCGACTGGTCTAACTGGTGGATCCCAGGGTGGTTTATGAACCTCAGGAGGGGGATAAAAAAATGGGAGTAAGATAACGGTTATGAATGTGATTAATTGTGTAATCAATATACCCAAATCACAGTATTCCTCTATCAAGTGTAATGTTAAAAACTGGGATTTTTCATTTAAATAATATTCCAATAATTGTAAATCCCCTGCATGGAATCTGAGGCTAACGTTTTCCTGCAGCCATCCATCAGTGAAGGTCCATAATCTCCTAATCTATAGTAAATACTCCACATTGTGCGAGTGGGATGGCAGACAGTAATTTACTCGGTATGAACCAGCATTCATAAAGGGAAACAATAGGGTTATTCTGTAACTATGCATTCAGACACTGTGTACAATGAGACACATACTTACACTGAACATCTAGGGTAACGGATGTTTGGGTAGATTTATCCACCGCTGGGAAAGTCACATTGCAGGTTATCATTGTTTGATGATCATTTTGATAAAGGGTAAAGGGGATTGTTGATTTTTTGCATTGAGAGATTGTATTTCTCTTCTTTCCACATTTGATCAATGGATCAGACTCTGTCCTGTCTTCCTTTACCAGTCTCCATGTGATTTCTGGAGCTGTCCCAGAGCAGTTCCCAGTATCAGGAGGTTTACATGTCAGGGTCACCTCGTTACCTGCCACCAGTTTCTCTGGGAGGATAATCTGTGGCTTTTCTGTGAGATCTAACAATGACAATAAATGGGTAATAGAGTTCAAGACGTTTAATATAAACAAGGTAATATCCTATGTACATGGACTATATATATAGAAAGTATGTAACAAAATCCTTCCCAGTGCTGGGGTTATTAGGTAATAAATGTCTCAGATCTATTATGAAGTGACAGAATATCCAGGTGGAGATAAATGAAGAGTGAGTTCAGAACCTATTTTGCCATATTTTTAAAAGTTCGACAAGGAAAACTCTGACAGGGTTAAAATTTTGTTTACAGATTTTCCTCAAGTTTTCCCCAAAAGTCAGTGTTTAATGAATAGAACTCACAGTCTGGAATGAAAACTCAGTTCTCGAAAATGTGACACTAACAATAATAATGAAATATAAACAGATATCCAATTGGCAGCTCTCAGTTGGCCAAGAATGGTTAGATTGTGTCGTATTATCCGATTCATTTCATGGAATGAACACTTGAGGCTGTGTCTGATGATATATTACTGGCTTCCCACTAATAGCTGGCCATTGTGGATATAAATGTTAAATGACAGAATAGATGTATAACATATAGCACTATTTATTAATTGTAATTAATATAATACATTTGTTTATAAGATTCTGGCTTTGCATATAAATCCATCAATTAATACTGCTGTATTCCTTGGGACTGGTTGATAAAAAGTTTACTTAGTAAAATTAATATTATCATAGTAATATTTTGCAAATCAATTATAATATAATTTAAATTAAATTATAATATAATGTAATATTTTATACTAAACAACAATGCTCTGTGTTAATTTTTACACTTTTATATAAATAACTTCACACTCACCTGTTACCTCTACATTGAGGTATTTATCTCTATAAGACCAATTTAAACTTCCATCTTCAATCCTGAACTGATATTTCCCTGTATCTTGTTTATTTGCATCATTTATTGTCAGGGAGCAGTCTCCATTACTGGGGTCTCCGGACAGCTGGATATTATGGGTTTTATCAGCCAAACTCATGGACTGATTGTTTGTGGCTACAATGGGGTAACAGCCACTATTATCATGATTTATTCTCCTCCAGTATCCTGTGGCGTTTGATGAAAGTTTCCTGATTCTATAAATGGTAAAGGTACAAGGGATGGTGACACACAGACCCTCCTGCACAGTGACACGTTCTTCTACATTCATAGTATAATCTGTTTCCTGGTATGAAGGTACAATCTCTGTGGAAAGAAGAAATTTCAGATTACAGTATAAAACATATTTACCGACTGACATTTTCTAAATATCAACATACAGTATATCTACATCCAGGTGTTCTATGATTCTGACAAGAAATATTTGTACAGGTGATCTTCCCTACAGGTGATCTTTCCTACGACTCGGTCATAAAACAAATTGGTTGTTAAGTAGGATGAGGATGCCTAGAACACCAACAGAACAGAGGCCAGCTCACTAGCGCAGGGAATCCTTCGAATTTATGTTCGTGGAAAATTCCCCAAACATAGACAATCACCCCAGAGCAGGGAATCCCTCTTATCTATCTTTGGGTGAAATTCCCCGAACATAAATCAACTCTCTAACGTGGTCAGAAAAACCACGTTACTCAATAAAACATGGTGCATGGCATGTTCCAAAATGTATGAAGTCGGCAGCAAAAAAAACATTAATACGGTCGGTTGGGCAGTAAGTGAAAAAGGTTGCAGCATCACACATTTTGAAATATAAAGAACAGTAGGCAACAATTCCATGGTAGAGAGATGTTGCAGCAAAATGAGAAGCTAGACATGAATACTTATATCAAATAGTATAACATTAATGACTGAAGATCTCTCCAAAATATTGTTGATCTGCGGCTAATAGCCTTGAGGATGTTATTGAAAGCAGTCAGATCAATATGTAAGTTCACTACAATGAGTTAACATGTAACTGGAGGTTGGTACAGGGGCTGAGATTTACATATAACGAGAATACGAGAAAAACATATAGGTGCGCTGTGCCTTTAAGACAAAATCTAATTTAAAGACAAATAAGTGCTTACATGTGACAAAGTGCAATTGATATTATAGCGCAAACAACTGCATGTTATTTTGCAAATATGTGCAAAATTGTGATTAACAACACACAAAACACTCACTTTTTAATGCTTATGTTGTTTTCTCAATTTATCACAACATGTAAAAGAAGGGAAATAAAATAACAATAGTGTAAAACTGTAAAGTTTTAAGAACAAAATAAAAATGAAATGGGAAAAAACACACTCACAAAAATAGAGCAGATGAGCCTGCTCTAAACGTTGACAGCTCCAAATAACATTCCCTCTTCGGGAAGAAAATTACAGAGGAAGTCGATCCACTTGTGACGATTTATTGCACAGAAGAAACATACAGCACCTTAGTCCAAAATTCCCCTTTAGCAGCAGTAAAATAACAGGTAACTAAAGTGCAAGGCCAGCTACGTTCTCTCTTGAAACCCGGTATACCGCAATACAAAGCTTCATGGGGGCGGAGTTCCAAGACTGCAGGCGTACTGTACATGCGTGGTCGAGCGTGATGACGCGTTTTGCCATGTTCACAGCTTCTTCAGATCTGCCCCGTCTTGCCCGTCACAGTCTTTTATACACACCTATGTGGGTGTGTTTTACTTTCTTCTATCATTACTATCTCGCAACGGGAAAAAGCATCCATATGGCAATATATACAGCCTATTAAAGTGCAAAATGATCAATATTGATTTTATTTTACATATCTACATATAAGTATAGCATCTTCAAATAGTTAAAACATATCACAAATGTATTATTAAAGAAAATTTCCACAATGTACATTACAATTTCTTAATATCAAAAAATATAAAAAAAATATAAAAAAATGAATACAAGATAAAAATAAAGAAATTAAAGAAATAATATAATATGTATTATGTTATAACAAATCTTAAAATGGCCTACTATAAGGAGCGAAAGAGAAAAATGTAAATACTCAACATACCCAATAATTTAACAACATAACATTCTTGAAGAAAAAAAACTTTTTTTTAATAAATGTATAAATTCATAAAACATTTTTTTTATATAAAAAAAATAATAAATCAAATTCTATATTTAATCCATTTGCTTCTAAACTTTGTAGTCTATGTACCCATTTTATCTCTACTTTACCAATATCTATAATATGGTTACCCTCGCACCATGATTTTTTAACTGTTTCTATTCCTAAAATTGTAAGACCTCTTGGGTATTATGATTATGGTATTTTTTTTTTTAAATGTGCTGACACGCTATGTTGTTCATATCCCTTAATAATATTATTCACATGCTCATATATTCTCTTATGTAGGGGACAAATTGTCCGCCCTACATATTGAAGTCCACATGGACATATTAAAAGATAAATTACATGTTTGCTAAAACATGTGATAAAATATTTTATTAAAAAAATCCTTATCACTATACGTAGTTTTGAACTTTTTATACCTTTTAGGGATACATTTTTACTACATTTGCATCCTGTACATTTGTTAGGAATAAAAACCTTTTTTGTCATCCAGGGACGTTCTTGGAATCTCTTTTCTGGGGCGATTAAAAGTTAAAATGCGTTTAAAATTTGGCAATCCTCTGAAAGTGATGAAAGGTTTTTCTGGAATAATTTTTGATAGCTCATTATCCTTTTTAGAACATGCCAATGCTTGTTAACAATTGACTTAATTTTCTTTAAATCTAGGTTAAAGTCAAATACTAAAGGTAGTGATTTTTATTTATTTATTTCAAAAGGGGGTTTAGATTCCTCTAGTAGTTTTATTGGATCTTCATATGCCCTCTACAAAAGTTGTTTTGGATATTTTTTCTGAGTGAATTTGTTCATCAACAACTTGGCCTGTTCCTCAAATTTTTCTGTATCCGTACAGTTCCTCCTGATCCTTTGGAACTGTTCCTTTGGAATGTTGTCAAGCCAAGGTGTGTAATAGCCACTATTGTAGAGGACATAGTTATTAGCCTCTACCTTTTTTAAAAAAGTTTTGTTTTTATTGTATTATTTTCTATGTATATTTCCAGATCTAGAAAATTAATAGAAGACGTCCTAAAATCATTCATTCAAATAATGCCCTAATTATTAATATTTAGTTTTTCTAAGAATAATTTAAGATTTTTTCCTGAACCCTACCATACAAAAATTAAATCATCCATATTTCTATAGTATGTGACCATGTTTGCCGCCCATTCCGGGCTACCATATATAAAAACATTTTCCCGGCCCGCCATAAATAAATTAGTGTAACTGGGGGCAAACCTGGTCCCCATCGCTGTCCCTTGGCATTGTAAATAAAATTTTGAATTGAATACAAAATAGTTGTTATTTAAAATGCAATTAATACTCTCAATTAAAAAAGTATATGTGTGCTAAAACATTTTCCTGACTTGATCAAGCAATCTTTCTACCACTTGACATCCCAAATCATGAGTGATAGATGTATATAATGAAGATACATCCCTTGTAACCACGATATCTGATTCATCCCATTTTATTTTCTTAAGATTATTAATAACATCAAGAGTATCTACGTATTTTGACAAGTTTGCAGAATATGAATCGATGCTCGAAACCATGAGTTGTCCGGGTGGGAGGGGTTCTCTATTTTTATGCACCTTAGGTAGGGTGTAGAAGAATGGCAGTCTGGGAAATTCCTTGGATGCCAGGATGCCATCTTCCTTACGTTTATCCAAAAGTGCATAAAGCAAGTTTTTTTTATATCTTCCAGAGGATCTTTCTCCAAAAATGTATATACTTTCTGATCTTGTAATTGTCTTTAACATTCTTTTAAATAATTCTCTCTATCTTGTATTGCTATACTTCCCCCCTTATCTGCTGGTTTTATTATAATGTCCTTATTACTTCTTAATTCTTGTAGGGCTTTTCTTTCATTAAAGTTGAGATTAATATACCTTCTATCTTTATTTTTACATTCTAGCTTTTCAAAATCTTCTATTATTGATTTTTCAAAAATATCTATAGCGCTTCTTCTAAAATTCCTTGGATAAAAGCTGGACTTATTTTTAAGTGACATATGGGTATCATCTTTGTTTTTTTTCTTTACATTTATTGATTGAGAAAAATCTTTTTAGTGTTAAAACTCTTGAGTACTTTAAAATATCTATGTAATTAGAGAAAGAGTCAAACTTTCTACTTTGTGCAAATTTTAGCCCTTTGCTAAATACTTGTCTTTCATCTTGTGTAAGTTTATGTTTGGATAGATTTATTATTCCATCCAATTTGTAGATTTTCCTTCCTTTCCGAACCTGTAGTTTGATTCCTCCTCTGCATCCTGTTGGTCTTTGGTCCTCCTTCTTTTTAGGGGTGAAAAGACCACTCTCTCTGCTTCTCTCTAAAAAAAAAATTGCTCCGTGGGTAATTATCAGGTTCTTCTGATAGAACTTCAAAACAATTTTTTACTTCAATATCTATTTTATTATATCTGTTTAAAGGGCTAGAGGTTTACCCTAGTCCAATCCCCTTAAACTCTATTTTCTGGAGTTTTCCATGTTCTTTACTCCTGCATTTTATAGCTATTTAGTATTTCTCTATGTTTATTCCCATTTTTATTGGGAATATAATGGTTTTCATGTATCATAATATATATCAATGCACAGATCTGTGTTAATTTTTAAAAAACAATTGTATAAATATTGAGGTATTTGTCTCTATAAGACCAATTTAAACTTCCATCTTCAATCATGAACTGATATCTCCCTTTATCTTGTTTATTTACATATTTTATTGTCAGGGAGCAATCTCTATTACTGGGGTCTCCGGACAGCAGGATATTATGTGTTTTATTAGCCAAACTTGTTAGATGATTATTTGTGGCTACAATGGGGTAACAGCCACTATTATCATGTCTCCACCAGGATCCTGTGGCTTCTAAAGAACGTTACATAGTTACATAGTTACATAGTTACATAGCTGAAAAGAGACTTGCGTCCATCAAGTTCAGCCTTCCTCACATATGTTGTTGCTGTTGATCCAAAAGAAGGCAAAAAACCTAGTCTGAAGCGCTTCCAATTTTGCCACAAACTAGGAAAAAATTTGTCTTACTCTTATGTTTATATTAAAGAGGCACTGTCATGTTTTCTTTTTTCCTTTCAGTTTTCCTGTTCTTAAGCCCTTTGTATCCACACCATTGACACTTGCCTTTGCAATGGGTTTCAATACATAGTTACATAGTTACATAGTTACATAGCTGAAAAGAGACTTGCGCCCATCAAGTTCAGCCTTCCTCACATATGCTTTTGCTGTTGATCCAAAAGAAGGTAAAAAACCCAGTCTGAAGCGTTTCCAATTTTGCAACAAACTAGGAAAAAAATCCTTCTTGACCCCAAAATAGCAGTCAGATGTCTCCTTGGATCAAGCAGCTATTAGCCCACTAATTAGAAATTGTATCCCTGTATGTTATGTTTTTGCAAGTATTTATCCAATTGCAATTTAAACATCTGTATAGACTCTGACAAAACCACCTCTTCCGGCAATGAATTCCATATCCTTATTGCTCTTACTGTAAAAAAAACTTTTCTTTGCCTTAGATGAAATCTCCTTTCTTCAAGCCTAAATGTGTGACCTCGTGTCCTATGTATAGCCCTGTTTATGAATAGATTTCCAGATAATGGTTTGTGCTGGCCCCGAACATATTTGTATAATGTTATCATATCCCCTCTAAGGCGCCGTTTTTCCAAACTGAAGAGATTTACATTTCTTAACCTTTCTTCATAACTAAAATGCTCCATTCCTTTTATCAATTTTGTAGCTCGTCTCTGCACTTTTTCTAGTGCCATGATATCCTTCTTTAGAACAGGTGCCCAAAATTGCACAGCATATTCAAGGTGTGGTCTTACCAGCGATTTATAAAGAGGCAAAATTATATTTTCATCTCGAGAATTTATGCCCCTATTTATGCATGACAAAACCTTACTGGCCTTAGCAACGGCAGATTGACATTGCATATTGCTACCTAATTTGTTGTCTATAACAATTCCCAAATCCTTCTTGTGTGTGGTTATCCCTAGTTCACTACCATTTAGGGTGTAAATTGCTTGTGCATTCTTAACCCCGAAGTGCATAACTTTGCATATTTCTATGTTAAATTTCATCTGCCATTTTAGTGCCCAGTCCCCCAATCTATCCAAATCCCTCTGCAGCAAGGCAATATCCTGCATACATTTTATTACTTTACAAAGTTTTGTGTCATCTGCAAACACTGATACATGGCTTTCCATGCCCATTTCAAGATCATTTATAAATATGTTAAATAGAAGCGGTCCCAAAACAGAACCCTGAGGAACACCACTTACCACTTTTGTCCAGCTTTAAAATTTACCATTTATGACAACTCGCTGTACTCTATCCTTAAGCCAATGTTCTACCCAAGAACAAGAATATTCATCTAGACCAATTTCTTTTAGTTTGAAGACTAACCTATTGTGAGGAACCGTATCAAATGCCTTGGCAAAATCCAAGTAGATCACATCCACTGCAACTCCCTGATCTATATTTCTACTTACTTCTTTGTAGAATGCAATTAGGTTAGTTTGACATGACCTATGTTTCATAAAACCATGCTGATTATTGCTAATAACACAGTTCTTCCCAATGAATTCCTGAATATTATCCCTTAATAGCCGTTCAAATAATTTCCCAGTCACAGAAGTTAAGCTCACAGGTCTATAATTTCCAGGCAAGGATTTTGAACCCTTTTTAAATATAGGAACAACATCTGCCTTCCTCCAATCCTCCGGTACAATACCTGAAACAAAAGAATCTTGAAAAATTAAATACAGAGGTTCACTTATTTCCCCACTTAGCTCCTTAAGTACTCGTGGGTGGATACCGTCAGGCCCCGGAGCTTTATTTACATTAATTTTCTTTAATAGCTGTAGCACCTTGTCTCGAGTTATCCAATCACAAGTTATCTGCAAGTTTGTTGCAGCAATCATATGCATATCTCTTGCCATAGGATCCTCATTAATATATACCGAAGAAAAATAGTTATTTAAAATTTCTGCCTTTTCCTGGTCATCATTGACTAACAGACCCATCTCTGTTTTCAGTGTACCTACACTTTCATTTTTTGTTTTTTTAGAATTAATGTACTTGAAAAAATGTTTGGGGTTGGTTTTGCATTCTTTGGCTATCAATTTCTCATTTTCTAGTTTAGCCACTTTAATTGCCTTTTTGCAAGTATTATTGGCTTCCTTATATCTTATATAGGATGCATCTGATTGTTCCGATTTAAATGCTTTAAAAGCCCTTTTCTTATTTTTAATCTCTTGTTTTACTTCTCTACTAAGCCACATTGGTTTTAATTTGTTTCTTTTATATTTATTACCCAATGGTACATACTGTGAAATGTACCTTTCTAATATTTGTTTGAATAGTTTCCATTTTTCCTCAGTGTTTTTATCACTAAGGCGTTTATGCCAGTCGATATGTTGTAGAGCTGCCCTAATCTTATTAAAATTGTCTTTTTTAAAATTATACGTTTTAATATACCCTACATGCTTTTGCTTTTTTGAGTTTATTTCAAAAGTTACCATATTGTGATCACTATTTCCCAAATGCTCCCCTACTTGAATGTTGGTTAAAAGATTAACATTGTTTGTTATAACGAGATCCAGACAAGCATCCTTTCTAGTTGGTCCTTGTACCAGTTGTGACATAAAGGTGTCATTTAACACATTCAAAAAACGGATTCCCCTAGCTGAAGTACTAGTCCAATTTATGTCCGGGTAATTAAAATCTCCAATAATTAATGTGTTCCCCCGATTTGCAGCTTCACCAATTTGCTCTAACAGCAGTTCTTCCTCATTAATATTTACATTTGGTGGTTTATAACATATCCCAACCAATAAAGTATTTCCCTGTGTTTGCCCCAAGCAGATATCTACCCATAAAGCTTCCACATTTTCCTTGTCACACTCCACATGCCTAAGATTTGACTTTAACTCATGGCTGACATACAAACATACCCCACCACCCTTCTTGTTTTTCCTATCCTTCCTAAATAATGTGTACACATTTAAGGTAACTGCCCAGTCATGTGTCTCATCCCACCATGTTTCTGTTATGCCTATTATATCGTATTGTTTAGTGTATGCTATTGCCTCTAGTTCCCCCATTTTGTTATATAGGCTCCTTGCATTAGTAAGCATACATTTAATATTACCAGGAGTCTTTTGTGCTTTTTGTGAATCAATATTACATACCTCCTCTGTTCTGAGCTTCCCCCTCCCCATCTCCACCCCCTTTGTTCTGAGCTAAGGCCCATCTCATTTCTATGCTATCTCCATTTTCGAGATTGCTTTGGGCCTCCCCCCCTACTACTAGTTTAAAATCTCCTCCAACCTTCTAGCCATCCTATCCCCCAGCACAGCAGACCCTCTTCCGTTTAGGTGCAATCCATCACGACTATACAGGTTGTACCCAAGCGCAAAATCGGCCCAGTGCTCTAAAAACCCAAAACCCTCTTTCCTGCACCAAGACTTCAGCCACGCATTGACCTCTCTAATCTCCCGCTGCCTTTCTGCTGTAGCGCGCGGCACAGGTAATATTTCTGAAAATATTACCTTGGAGGTCCTTTTCTTTAGCTTACTTCCTAGATCCCTGAACTCACTCTTTAGGACCTTCCATTTTCCTCTGACTTTGTCATTGGTACCAATATGGACCATGACAGCTGGGTCATCCCCAGCCCCTCCCAATAATCCCTCCACTCTGTCGGCAACATGCCGGACCCGAGCACCCGGGAGACAGCAAACTGTCCGGTTGAGTCGATCAGAGTGGCAGATTACCCTATCTACTCTCTTAATAATAGAGTCCCCTACCACCACAACCTGTCTAGACTTCCTTACCCTCTCAACCCCACCCGTACTAGAGGGGCTGTTCCCACGGCTGTTAGAAGGAACAGCTTCCTGCAGTACAGCTACTCCTGAGCTGATGCACCCAACATCTTCACTCAAACGGGCAAATCTGTTAGGCTGCACTAGATCAGGACTAGCTAAACCTTTCATCTTCCCTCCCCCTCTGCTTCCTCGCCCCACTGTTACCCAGCTATGTGCCTGTTCTCCATCTGTCTCATCTCCTCCCAATCCACTACCTGCACCCACTAAACTCTGCTCAGTGAGCAGCAGACTCCTCTCAAGATTATCAATCTCCCTCAGTGTTGCAATTTGCATCTCCAGATCTCCAATCCGAGCTTCCAGAAAAGCCACTCGCTCACACCCACCACAGAGGAATGGACCCTGGACAGATTTATCCAGGCATGCATACATGCAGTAGGATGTACACTGAGTAAAACTTGTAATCTTGCTAGCACTCATCCCCAGTTACCAAATAACACAAGTGAGCAAAAACAATATTTACCCTCTTGATTTCAACTCCTGTTGTTTTAACTCCTACTTAAAAGACACTACTCTAAATAGCCTACTTTCAAGCAACTCCAGTGAGCAAGCTCTGTGAGTCAGTAGTGGGTTTATATTGGCAATACAAATTCCACACAGGTGGAAATTAAGGGGCACTCCCCCTAATTAGCTCAGCAGCAGCAGCACCCACAAGGAGGAGGGGAATAGAAACAACAAGAGAGGAAAAAATAAAAAATAAAAAAAGGAGGGAAAACGTTTTAAATAAAATCAGCTAGGAGAAAATAGAGAAGAAAAAAAAAATAAAAAAAAATAATAAATAAATAAAAAAAGAGTCAAAGTTTAAATATATCCAGCAAAGAAAAAAAAATAATATATATGAAAAGGGGAAAAAAGTTACAAAAAAATTAAATAAATCAAAACAGCAGGGAGAAAAACAAATTAAAAAGGGTAAAAGTTGATAAAAATAATAATATACAAAACAAAAAATTTAAACCTGTTCATTGTTTCTTTTAAGGTTAAAGGTAAAAGGGATGGGGACACACAGACCCTCCTGCACAGTGACACATTCTTCTACATTCATAGTATAATATGTTTTCTGGTCTCTAGGTACACTCCCCGTGGAAAGAAGAAATTTCTGGTTAAAGTATAAAAGTTTTTAAAGACTGTGACATTTTACAATACCAAAACACAATATTACATATACATCATAGTTTACTATGATTTCGACAAACGTTTGTATTTAATTGATATTATCTGTAGCCATCAATCTCCTAAAGTAAAATTATCATTGAGTTAGTCTGTGGTTATTTAGGGAATTTATTTCCCAGTTTGTCATGTGTTTCCATTGATTAGCTCCTACTATTTTTTTTAACATTGTTTATATTTGTTTATTTTTATATAATTAAATTTGGCACGTTTAAATTTAGACAACAAGGCCTCATTAACCTTCATTTTTACTCCAGCAATGATTAGCCTGTAAAGGAATAGATTTCTCTACCAAGACTCTAAAAAACAAAAACATTTTTGCTCAATTAGCTATTACAGAGAGATCTTATATTATTTACCTGTCAGACTTTTCCAACCAATAAGGGTGTACGAATTTCTTGCAGAAGTTTTATGGGAGAGATAGATATTGCTGCTGGAAGGATGAGAGATGGAGCAGGGGAGGAGAGAGATGGAGCCTGGGGGTTTCATCAATTAGTTTTAAATTATTACACACATGCCAAGCAGAAATAGAGCAGGAGAAAGTATTTTTAGACCTGGCGTTTTTTTGTAACAATGATGGGCATGTGTGCTATAAAATGTTTTTGAAACTGACAGATGATAATGGTTTTATTGAATAATCTAGCTGCCACCATCCTAAATGGCTGCAGGATATTCTTAAAGGCCAACAGATGTAAATTCTATGGAACATTGGTAATTATATTATATCTATTTAATACTTCAGTGGTGTCTGTTGCCCTCGGGTGTATTTAGTTCACCGAGGGGACACTCTGCCTGCACAGCTTCCTCACGCTCCATGTAATGCCAGGAGGTGGGATGTGATGTCACCTGAGCATCGGCAGGGAGCTGTGCATTTAGTGCACAATGAAATCCCAGGTTTGAATTTGATACAAATGTGTTATATTGGTGCAATGGCTACAAACTACACCTCTGAATATGTTTGTGTGTGTGTATATATATATATTAATGAAGGTTTTTTTTAGTGGTGGACATTTTTAGTGCCTCACCAGTTTTGACTGTGATATATATTATTCCCCACTTATATATTGTTGCTAGAGTCGCCACTGAATATATCACACTGTTATTACATGTTATAAGATGGCTTTAGGCTTAGAGAGTTACAGTTAGAGATTTTAAGATTATATGGACTGCAACTCTGATCATTCTCAGCCAGAGGAAGCTGATTATGGTAGTAAGTAAGGTACTTTCTAACCCTAAGTTACATTTAGCCTATTCCTAAAACTAGCCTTAATCCTAGTAACCATAACTTACTAACCAACTAACTAACTAACTAACTAACTACAGCCTAGTGCTTTGACTCATACCCTGAACCTATAAAATACAAAAATCTGTGGCAATTAATGATATTATTTAGATTTTCCAGATTCCATGTTAGTGTAGTATCCTGCATTGCTGTTTATATCACATCCAATCATCCAATCATGTAATGTTACTGTATTCTGTGCTTTATAAACAGGAAGCTGTTTTACCCAATCTGTCTCTCACTGAGCAAAATACACAGAGACTCACAGACCCACGTTCATTGCAAACTGTCAGATCTCAATGGCCACAAACTCACCTGTGACAGTGACACGTAGGTATTGGTTTCTATTGGTATAGGTATATTTCAATGTCTTGTCCACACCGTCCTCTATCCTAAAATAATAATACCCGCCATCTCGTTTCTTTGCATCATTTATAGTCAGCGAGCAGTCTCCGTTATTCACATTCCCCGTCATGTGGAAGTTTTCTTTTCTGCCAGATAAACTCACCGACTCATTACTAGACACTACATAGCAACGAGATCCGGGTGTGCAGTACTTTCCCTCATAATACCCCCAGTATCCGACTGCCTGTGTCAGTCTCTTATTCCTATCAATGGTGAAGGTACAGGGGACGGTGACACACAGACCCTCCCGCACACTGACATCATTCACAGTAATCGTATAAGCTGGGCTATTATCTCCATTACAGCCGATATCTGTGGAGAGAGGAAATTCCAGTAATAATTAGTATGTATTGTGTGTAAGTATATTACAGATTAAAGAACCCTCTGATCACAAGATTATAATTACATTCCAGACAAACTCCTCCCTCAGCATCCATCCTCCTCATTGGTGGTTCGATGGGCGTTTTGTGGTTATTCTCAGTTGTTCAGAATTAAAATTTGTGGTCTTTCCTGAACAGCTGAGAAAAACCACACAACGCCCATCAAACCACCAATGAGGAGGATACCGCCCAGATTAAAGATGGACTCAGGGAGGGGGTGATTGTACTGCTTGTGATTTGTATAATTTGTTTTATTGTTGCTACTACCATATTGGTGTAGCTTTACATACCAGGAGGTCCCTAAAGAAGTCCTTATAGGACAAAATGCGTAGGACCTGGTATCATTTTATTATATATTTTTTTTAAATAAAGCGATATATATTTTTCCTCCTATCCTGAGTCCGGCTCCGGTACCATCGACAGTAAGGAAGTAAGGAAGTTGATTGCTCCCAAGGGGCGGCACCCTTGGCAAGTAACTCTCATCTTTCTTGTGAGTTATACATATTGTGTGCACCTTTTTTATGTATATACAGTATTATACTATTATTGTTTTTTTTTTGTAGATCCACAGCTGCATCCTCCATACTGTTTGTACCTATCTGATATTTAAAGGGATAACTACTGGAGCAAGCTGTAACAACTGTCTATTAAGATAAGTGTGTTTTCACCATCTATCATTTAACGTTGATGTGGGTGATCATAGTTTTTGTGTTTGCTCTTTAAACCTACCTGTGTATGTGCCTGAAAGTGTGTTTCTGACAGAGAGAATCCTTGTGTGTGAATGTATGTCTTTGTGACCATGTGTCTCGGACTGTATGTGTTTGGAGTAGCTGCTTGCGGTGTGTTGTGTTTATGGGGACTGCCTGTGATCTTTCTACGTGTTTGTGTGTATGATGAATGTCTTTAGTTTGAAACTGAGGCAAGGTGAGCAAAGGAGTAACTGTGGCAGGGTGAGTGTAAACGGGTGAGGGGGTTAAATGAGACATGGTTTTGGGGGTGAGTGCAGCAGTATGAGGAAGGGTGAGAATGATAGGGGGGTGATTTTGACATGGTTGGAGGAGGGAGAGTGACAGGATTGGAGGAGGTTAATGTAGCAGGGTGAGTGTGGCATAGATGGGGGTGTATCACAGAGTTGGGATGAATGTGCCATGTTTATGTAACCATCATAATACATATACATAATCATATACAGAGCACAAGTCTATTGATTTACACTCATAGGACTGCAAACTTCAATTTACATTCTATGTACATAAAAAGGAACTTTATAACATCTTGTGTTAGATATATGTTAAAGAGACACTCTAAACACCAAAACAACTTTAAAATAATGAAGTGACTTTGGTGTATTGATCAGGTCACTGTGTCTCACCGCACAGTTCTCTGACATTTAGGGCTTAAATCACTCTGTATCTGTTTATGCAGCACTAGCAGTGAAAGATTCGGGGTATATAGGCCAGACCAGAACTGTAAGGGGGATTGATAGGGGCACAAATTGATGGTTTAGAAGAGAGATTAGGACAGACACCAACTGTTTGACAAGATTAAGGTGGGGTTTTAAGGCATTAATGTAAAAGGGTGAGTGTGGAGGTCTGGGGGGAGAGTGTGACATGTTGTGGTAGGGTGAGTGTGACAGGATGGGGGTAAGTGTGACAGTGAAAGAGAAGGTGAGTCTGACAGGATTGGAGGTTGGTTAATATCATAGGGTAAATGTGTCAAAGCAAGGGCAGGTCAGTTTGGTATGGTTGGAGTGGGTGAGAGTAACAGGAGGGGTTAATGACAGTGGCTAAGTGAAGGGAGTGACAGTGTGCGAAGGCTGAAAGTATTTGAGAATAAAGATAGTGTATGTGTAGGGGGTGACAGTGTGTGTGAGGATGATATGGTGTGGGTGATAGTGTGTGGAGGGGGGTTGTAAGAGGGTGTGTGTGTGGGGGGGTGAAATGTGTGTGTGGGGGCTGTGAGCGGCGACGCTCTGATTGGCTTAAGATTACGAGACATCCTGCTCAAGTAAACTGTCCAGTAGGTTGTCACAGGTATCTGGCACCAAGTCATTAGTAGCATTAGTAGCATATCCTTTAAGTCATGCAAGTTGTGAGGTGGGGCCTGTGTTGTTCCAGCACATCCCACACATGCCTAATTGGATTGAGATCTGGGGAAGTTGGAGGCCAAGACAACTCCTTGAACTCGTTGTCATGTTCCTCAAACCATTCCTGAACAATTTCTGCAGTGTCCTAGTAAGCACGGCCACTGCCATCATGGAACACCATTGCCATGAAGGGGTGGATGTGCACTGCAACAATCTCTAGGTTGGTGGTATTTGTAAAGGACCAAAGATTTCCCAGCACAACATTGTCCAAAGCATAACACAATCCCCGCTGGCCTGCTTTCTTTTCCATAGTTTTGTCACTGGACAAAGGTTGCCATGAAAACTCAGACCAGTCTGCGGCTATGCAGCCCTATATGCAGCAAACTGTGATGCACTGTGTGTTCTGACACCTTTCTATCACGACTAGAATCAGGATATCTAGCAATATGAGTTACTCTAGATTTTCTGTGCGATTGAACCATATAGGCTAGCCTTTTTCTTGCTTCCAACACATAAAATTCAAGAACTGACTGCTTGCTTGCGACACCGATTAAAGCAACACTTCATGCACCAATACAATTTAAATGCATTTGATAGATTTTGGCTGTTTAATATAATGTAGTTTGCATGCTAAAAACGTTATAGTTTTTGCACAAAAAAAGAAAGGTTTTGTAAAATGCTGCACCATAAGTCTGCCTCCTTAGCCACGGACCATCAATCCAGAAAAAAAGTCTTCCCTTTCAGATATGTGTACATTGTTCAGTCACTGACCAGGCAGAGAGTAAGGTTACTATTATTTGAGGGTGTGGACAATGGCATGTTTGTCATTTTATAATTAATTAGGGTCCCTCCTGGCTAAGATCAGGGTAAAGCCCACCCTTTATAATAAATATTAGGTCCCTCACCCACTGGCATGAGTGGAGGACAATAGCCCCCACAAAAAATTTAAAGCAGCTCTCACCCAATACTCATGGGTGGGGGACATGGGGGACTATGTCTCCCATTATTTTGCAGGCTCCATCTCCATGGGATGGGGCCTTTTCTAGTGATTGGCCACACTGCTTGAAAATTGAGTATTATTCTGTACGTATTGTCCATATATAATGTAGCAATAGTCAGTAGCACTCATGGTCTTCTTAAAATCCAGTCATTATTGAATAAAGGAACCTGATGAAGGTCCTTGAATAGGACTGAAACATCAATCTTTTTAAATATATTTCACTAAAGACTGGATTTTAAGAAGACCGTGAGTGCTACTGACTATTGCTACATTCTGGATACTTCAAGCCCGGTATGCACCCGGCATTATTATGAAGATTCGGCAAGAGTGCAAGCACCACCAACATTGCTTTTTTATATATATATATATATATATATATATATATATATATATATATATATATATATATATATATATATATATATATATATATATATAGATAATGTGTGTGTGTGTATGTATATATATATATATATGTGTGTATATATATATGTATGTATGTGTATATATATATGTATATATATATGTGTATATATATATATATGTGTATATGTGTATGTATATGTATATATATATGTGTATATGTATATATATATATATATATATATATATATATATGTGTGTATATGTATATATATATATATATATATATATATATGTGTATATGTATATATAAACCTGTATCTCTAATGCTATAGTATTCTCCTACTCAGGTCAATGTTGAAAAGTAAAAAAAAAAAAAACTAGATAAATCCCACGACACGCAAGTCTCACCACAACTGCTCTGCTCCTCGCTGAGATCATCGGTGAAGCTGATCTCAGCCAATCATTCGCTTCCCCCTGTGGAACATTGTGGATATCACCATGCTGCATCAGTCAGCAGATCTTAAAGGACCACTATAGTGCCAGGAAAACATACTCGTTTTCCTGGCACTATAGTGCCCTGAGGGTGCCCCCACCCTCATGGACCCCCTCCCGCCGGGCTCTGGGGTGAGGAAGGGGTTAAACTTACCTCTTTCTCCAGCGCCGGGCGGGGAGCTCTCCTCCTCCTCTCCTCCTCTTCGGCTGAATGCGCATGCGTAGCAAGAGCCGCGCGCGCATTCAGCCAGTCTCATAGGAAAGCATTTACAATGCTTTCCTATGGACGCTGGCGTCTTCTCACTGTGATTTTCACAGTGAGAAGCACGGAAGCCCTCTAGCGGCTGTAAATGAGACAGCCACTAGAGGCTGGATTAACCCAAAAATAAACATAGCAGTTTCTCTGAAACTGCTATGTTTATAGAAAAAAGGCTTAATCCTAGAGGGACCAGGCACCCAGACCACTTTATTAAGCTGAAGTGGTCTGGGTTCCTATAGTGGTCCTTTAATAGAGGATCATCATCTCAATGGATCTCTATGTGGAGTGTACAGTGTCTTCATCTTGACCATGAAAATGCTGAACATCGGTCCTGTTGTGTTTGCTGGTCCGCAACAGACAGTGCCTGTAGTGTAGTGCCTGTATCAATAACAGCCACTAGAGGTGTATTTATGGAGAAAATGCAATTTTTACAACTTAGAGACTGCAGGAACAGTTTATTTGTAGCAGAACTAGTGATTCTGGTTATTAGACTGTCCCTTTAAGCTAAATTATAATACAATAAAAAAAACTTTACCGAAGAAATACAAAATACAATGAAATATACTGTAGGAGTTTAATCAGATAATGCGATAATTTTATTATATCAAATAACCTACCCTTCAAAATGGATAACAATATTACAGTCAGTGAGACCCAGACCATGTCATCTCTCCCCAGCCACATCATGACACTGAGCTTCACTGGGTCTGTGTCTTTACACAATCTAAGAAATAAAAAAACGGAAACAACATGAGATCGAAGATAGATCATTACCACCACACATGCAGCAAGAGACAGATTGCATGGTATCTGCCAGTTTTGAGCTAGGAGGCAGAATAAATAATATAAAGTTAAATTTCAATTGCTGTTAAATGTCTAATAATAGAGGTTATAATAACAGATCACCTACCACCAGTGTAGTCTATATATCTGTAACTCTTTATTGTAACAGATGAACCATCATAATACATATACATAATCATATATAGAGCACAATCATTTTAATGTTACACTCATAATACTGCAAACTTCAATTTACATTCTATGTACATAAAAAGGAATTTTATAGCATCTTGTGTTAGATACATGTTAAAAAAGACACTCTAAACACCAAAACATCTATAAAATAATGAAGAAGTTTTGGTGTATTGATCAGGTCACTGCACCTCACCACGCAGTTCTCTGACATTTAGGACTTAAATCACTCTGTATCTGTTTATGCAGCCCTAGCAGTGGAAGATTCGGGGTATATAGGACAGACCAGAACTGTAAGGGGGATTGATAGGGGCACAGATTGATGGTTTAGAAGAGAGATTAGGACAGACACCAACTTAGAGAAGGTCATTAGAGCAGACACAAGTGTCTTTTTAAGTGGGCTTATGAATCCTAGATCTTATTACTATCAGGGTCCCGGTTAAGTACTCACATGAGGTAGATCTGGCTCCAGGCTCAGCCCTCTCTCTGCACGTCTTAATGCCTATTGTCAGGCTGACGAACTTCTCATTACTGTTTGTTAGTTCTTTTTTTTTTTACTTCCTTTTTCTATTTTTCGCTAAATCTTTTAACCCTCGTTGTATTTCTTGCTTTCTCTTATTGATTTTATTTTAGTTTTCATTGTATATCTCCAATGGCTGTATGCTTTGCCCATGGACTGTTTTTGCCATGCTGTTTACTTCTCCACCTACCATATCGGAGGAGGCATGGCCTCCTCTGACGTGGTATAATCAAATGCTCCTTGCACCCATTGAAACGTCCCCATAAGAAAGCATAGGGAATGCCCGCCTGCCAACGTCAAGGCAGACCCTCCTAGACGGGTCCTACTCTGACCCTTCAGCTTGCTTCCTTGAGCTTCTGGCAAATAAATCTTTCAAAGATTTTTTATATACACCCCTATATACCTATTAACCCTTAATAGGGAACACATGGGATGGGCGGCAGCATTGTAACCAGGCTGTGTGATACAAAAAAGTGAATCCAAATACAAATGGGAGTGAGCGCAGGACTTTTTCTTTAGCTATATCAGGCCGTCTCCAGAAAAACATTTTCTAAACTCACATACGGGTTTCTTTAAATGTGGCACTTGCAGGGTTTGCAAATTAGTAGGTCCACCTTTTGGAACAACTTTAGAATTTACGTCAACAGTTACCAATAAGAAATATGAAATAAAAGAGTGCATAACTTGCAACTCAAAGCAGATCATTTATTTACTGAGCTGCACTTACGGTCTACAATATGTGGGCCAGACAAAAAGAATGTTAAAAACAAGACTGGGGGAACGTGTATATAACATTAAAAGAAAATTTGAAAAACACTCTTTGTCACAGCATTTCAAGACACATCACGACAGTAACCCAATATCCTTAACCTACTGTGGAATTCAACATATTAAAGTCCCAACGAGGGGTCGGCGATCTAATAAAGAGCCTTACATACAGAGAAACGTATTGGATCTATACTTTGAAACATTGGCCCCATTTGGGCTAAATGCTGAATTCAAAATTGCTAACATTTTATAACCTTTTCTGTAGATTTTTAGCGTGATTTTATAATCTTTTATATATGTGGAGTCTGCACCTTTAAATTTTAAGCAAAGTATTTCTTCGCTAATCAAAGAACAAGTTGTAGTTGTATCTTAAAATGAAGATGACAATCTGATTGCTTAGTGGGTTTAAAATATACTATGACTCCAAGGAGATACTAAAGAATGAGAATTGAGGTTGGTCTAATATAATTTGCCATCCCTATTCTTGGAAAGATGGTAATCCAGGAATGACCCATACACAACACTTATATATGTACATTTTCATTAATTATTTGTTATTTTTATATATTATTTTTATATGCTATAAATCCGTTTTAGGACATGGCATTATGTATATGTTAAGGTTATGTTAAAAAGCATTTTATTTTATCGGTTAAATATTTATTTTACTATTTGCAGCATTTACGAATGTATGAATATGATGAATATGTATCATGGTTTGAAACCGGTTATGAAATTTGCTAAAACGAAAAATGAGGAAATTGTGGATAAAAAAGTATATTATGTAAAAAATTGCAAAAAACACTTTCCTGAACCTTTGAGACCAAAAAAAGAGTTCAGTTAAGAATGAGGACCTTTTAATCTATAGGTCTCACTATCTTTATGGGGCCATTGATCTTTAAGCCAATTAGAACTTAAAACTAAGGCTTTGTAAGAAACATAGATTTGTGAAGCATATTCTATCCGCATAGCCATTTTTCAACAGTCAGAATTGCAAAACGACAAATGTATTGTATGTATGCAAACTTCAATACAAATATGCAATTCTTTGTACAAATATAACAACAAATATGATAATGTAACACACCAGAAAACTATAATTAAATGGTGTATATATGTAACCCTAATCCCTCAAACCCATCATCTTGAAAAAGCCCGATCTAACGGGTGAAGCGCGTAGATCGTGTTTTTGCTGGATTTTTTTTAATCTGCAAAGGAGAGTATAGCAGAACCTGTCAGCCGGCGTTCCAGTGAGAGGATCGGTCTGAGTGCACGAGATAGGTCCACTAATTTACATCTACGGAGCGGTAACCATAACCATCTCAGCTTATACCCTACACAATACATTATTTTATAGTGATACTTAGAAATAAGTTTCACCACATTATTTTGTAAGAGTTCTTCTTATGGTTTTTTTTTTATGGGAAATAAAACTGTAACAGAATTACGCTATGTCCGTATCTTTTCTATTTAAGGTTGGATACTAAATTGCATTGAAAGACACAGATCTTGATTACAGATTTGTCACGGCTACTAGTGTGGTCCAGCACGCAGAAACTATGTAAACATATACATACGATCATCCACCATCCATACGATATACTACGATCATCCACCACTGTTGTTTTCTGTAAACGTAGATGCCTTTTCATGTTGCAGAGCTCACCAGTGCATTTTTTTCTCAGAATGTACCAATCTGTTCCTGCTATCTCTCTGATGTCTCCACACTAGATGGCACTCTTGAAAATAGCTGTCTATCTTCAAAGTTTTCATCTACGTACTTTTCTTAGCATCACTGATCAGAGCGGTGTTTCTCTCTCAGGTAGACCATGTATCAATAACGCATATGGTGTAAATATATTTACAAAGGATCAGAGCTAATTTACTAGATCTTACAGAGATTAATCTAAGGCAGTAGAAAAAAAC
This sequence comes from Pelobates fuscus, assembly GCF_036172605.1. NCBI lineage: Eukaryota > Metazoa > Chordata > Amphibia > Anura > Pelobatidae > Pelobates > Pelobates fuscus. Next base: position 16,995,292 of record NC_086327.1, read on the forward strand.
AAAAAAAAAGTAGACAAAACAAAAAAAAGATGAAGGGGTAAGCGGCGCCACAGGTGAAAAAAAACCTGATTATAAACTATACAAGCACGTATACAAGACACTATATAAGAGAAAATACAAACAAGATAAAAAACAAAAAGAGTTTGAAATATGGATAATGAATAATAATCAAGAGTCCAAAAAGTAAGTCCAAAAGAGTCTATGCCTGATAAATACAGCAAAAAGTCCAAACAAAACCTTCTATAAGAAGTCAATCTCAATCTTGTCAGAGAAAGTATTCCTCAGTAAGGTATGGGCATGCAATATTCGTGAGATCCGTATGCAAAATAAAAAGACAGCAAATAATGGTTCAGTATATCCCAACAGGTGCAAAGTACTATTTATTAAGAGGTCTATATGGTCCTACTCACATTTTCCAGAGCTATAAGTCTAGCTCTAGTGTGGATGGCATACAGTGGTACAATCCCCACTTATGAGATACGTGAAGTTTTGTTGTAGATTGATATCTTGTTGATATAAGGACCATATGAAATATAAAAGAAACAATAATTGTACTTATTGTAAAAAAGCCGGAGGTGAAATTATAAAATACTCACATTTTATTGAGCAGGCAGGCTGCTCAATGGATACAGCTTAAGTGGTATAATCCCCACCAAGGATTCTTAGAAGTAAAATTCTCACTGGAACAATAAAATCTGGTGCCAGGTAAAAATAAATAAAAGAGTAAAATGGCTGACTAACAAGTTGAAAGTGGCCAACATACCTTTAATAAAAAAATTATCCACTTGAGAAAGCACTAAGGGGAGAAACGCATTGTGGTATTTTAATTGCTGTATTTCATTAAAGGTATTTTGGCCACTTTCAACTTGTCTGTCAAAACAGGAAAAAAATATAGAAAAGAGTGGAGCAGCATGAAATAGACGTTTAGGTGATAAACCCAGAACCAAATGTTAATTGTAAAGGTATTGCACTAATACTCAATGGTCAGTAGATGGATCCCAGTTAACACAGCTCACAGCACATGTAAAGGGAATACATAAAAACACATGATTTTCAGGTAGTTTCACAAAAAGAAAATGCTTTCTACACCATCACTACTGCAGGTGGAGATTCCCATGAAAGTCCCCTAGCTGTAATAGTAAGGAGTTCAGGTATCTGTCATACAGTGATGGAACTCTGATATTGGCAAAATATTAAAACATTTATTAAAAAACTCTGTGTTAAAAAACTCAATAAACAGATTGTCTCTTTCAAGAGAATGTGGTGAGTAGGCTCGACATATGCCGTTACTCGCTGCCCAGCTTTGCAATATGTGGAGGAGTTGGAGACACTGGCTCTGCAAGGCTGTTATGTCCGGAGTGTAATGGTCCTGCTTCAGTGCAGCCCAAGTAGTACAAATGTGATGGTTCCCGGGTATCCGTAGTCTCCGCCCCCTTGATGATGTCAACGCGTTTTTCCGGTCTGCCCGGCTTCCTCAGGATGTAATGTTGTCCTCACCATCTTAGATCAGGGTATTTAACAGTCTTTGCAAAGATAGATCATGTTGCTGATAGGAGTATCAATTAGACTTAATTTGCATACTTCTCTCTGCTAATTGTCTTTGACAGCATAAGGTGCAGGTCCACACTTAGAAAAAAAAACTGTGTGTCTCACACAACTATGTCAGCATTTAAAGGGACATCATTGCAATTGAAAAAAAAAACCATATCAGAAACATATATAAAACAGCATACAAGAACAGTATAAGCATTTCTAGAAAACATTAATTACCTATTCTAAAAAAGAGAGAAGATTAAATATCCATTAAAATAAATTTTAGTTCATTTATAATTGCACTTGGTTAATTTAAAGATGTATACCCCCATACAGTGAAAAGTTCACATTTTTAATTGCACCAAATTAGTCAAAGGTGTATATCCTCATAAAGTGAAAAAGTGCACAGCAGAAAACAGGACTTATCTTTCTTTATCATTGTCAGGAATAAAGTGCATATCAGCAAGCAAAGACAGGGAAATCTTGACAGTAATACATATGTGGTTACATGCGCCTAGAACTCAACAGATTCAAATTTAAATTGCTGGAAGGAGAGGGTGAGCCGGCAGAGTGGACAAATAGTAAAGTACTTAAAGAACGTTTAAAGCACCATGTGTTAAAATTAAATGGTTTTTAATTGGTAAAATAATTCAAATACATTATATATCTGGAAGGCTTGGCCTGTAATTGTGGGAGGGACTATTAGTCCTATTTGAAGCCAGTGAGCCCCTGCTTACCTGTTGTCGACGATCTCGGAAGTTCTTCTGTTTACTTCCGGTTCACAGGACCCTGATGTCAGTTTTCCTGCCCGCTGGCAGTTCGTTCAAACTTTCTTTCGTACTGAATTTCGGGAGTATAGCAGAGGAAGCCAGCATACGAACGGCTAACTTTAAGTTATACTCAATTACACGAACGCACCTATGATCGATTTGTTAAATCGCAAACATTTGTTTAAAATTCCGTTCGTCTTAAACTGTCATGTAAAACCGTTCATTCAAATACTGCTGCATTTCATGTATTCTTGCATTTTGTGTCAACTTTCGTCTGTTTCCACGCTCACAATTTCATTCATACAATATCAATTAAAAGTTCCGTTCATTTAAACTGTCATGTTAAAAGCCATTTCGTTCATTATTGCTGCATGCCGTTTAAACATTCGTATGTTTCCCCGGTCATTCAATCAGCTCCATTTACCACGCTTATAATGTAAATTGAATAGAATTAGACGAACGGCTTATAATTCCTCTAATATACTGTATACATATTGAAGACTTTTACATTTGTATAATCGCTAACTTACTATTATTGTAAGCCTGTTCGGCTAAATCCTGCAGGTTTCATTCCCTTAAAGCTGTAGCTAGTGTATCTTGCATAGTACTATAAAGAATGCTAAAAAGGATAATTAGGAGACTGTATTTACGCTCCAGCTTTTATTTCTGTCTGATGCATCTTGGCACATTTACGGTCATATTACCCTAATGTATTTCATGTATTTTCATTTGGTTCTTTGGTCTTTGCCAGTTATGCAAGTATATAAGTTAAGCTATCAATTACATGACGTTTTATTTTCCCTCCTATTTTAACAAAGATCCTACAATTATTGACATTGGTTGCAGCGGTTCCATCTTGATAAAATACAACTCTGCATTATTTAAAGAGGTAGGCCTCTAAATTAATACCTACCTACCTACCAGTATTTTACCCTATATTCCTTTATGGTATAACCAGGACTGTAAATTAAAACAAGTCATGGTTTGTCCCTCCAAACATTAGTTCAAGTGACCGCACTTCCAGGACAAGTCCAAGCTTCCCCAACTCTATTTCAATTATATTCGATTAGTATCTAGTTTCTTTCCTAGGTTTGTCATTGTCATATTGTCATACTTCTGGAGGTTTAGGTTATAACTCAATCATTATGACATGTTTTAGGAACAAGTAGGGGTCATTCTTACCGACTACATCCTACAGGCCAATAGCAGGTATGTGTAAAAAAAAAAAAAACAGTTAGGTCGTAATGTAAGGTTAACAAATCCTCGCCAATTTCCATAGGCCTCTCCGCCTTTAGTTGAGTGGTCCTGCAAGGCCAACACTCACCCCTACGATCGGAGGTACAAGCCCAATCAGCCCAACGCATAGTTGTCGCCTTGCATCAGATCATAGTTCGGGCCTCACGCATCACGGCCAATCGTCATCCATCACCTAAGATAGGGAGAATAATATAATTTCGCCTTAGGGCACTAAAACTAGTAAACTGGGTTACTTCATATCCACACGAATACCATATTAACTAAGTTATCTGCCTCACACCCATAGCATGTCTAGCGCTTCCATACAAGGAGATGACCTGTCGGTTACCAGCAGCCCGACCAGACCAACCTCGCAGACAAGGCAAACCATACTGGCCAGCTCAGCGTCCAGCTATAGATCCTGGACAATACCTAAAATTACTGCTGAACTTAAAAATAAAAATATTCTCTTCCCGGCCACAGCCAGGAATGTCAGACTTTTTCACCTATTTTCGGCATGAAAACCTCGCAGTTCCCAGTTGGTCCTCCAGCGGCACTTAGCCGCGAATCTATGGAACTGTTTTGGGCATGAAAATCCTGGGTTCGCCTGGGCAAAAATATGACTTTCATAATATTCTGAACACTTGATCTGATCTGGGTGATTTCTGGATATGTTGTTCACCCAGATCAGAGCTATGTTTTGCCAAAAATGCTTCCAGGACATTCGCGTCTAAGTCCCCCTGAAGTCTATTCACGGTTTTAGTCCATGCGAACAAGATGGCCGCCACCACATGTTCGAATGTTGAATGGCGGCCACTTCGACTGTTCGGGAGTTTGAAGAACCACTGTCTAAAGTCCCAATAGCCACAAATTGGGTCTCTCAGCCAAAACAAATTAAAGGGGCCATAACAAAAAATTGGCAAGTAACCCACCTCCAAAAAACAGTGTCACTTTTGCCACAACCATGTTATCTTCTATATAAATAGTACGATCGAGAAATTAATTACTTTGCTACTGTATAAAAAGGTTAGATTGATACCCCAGTCATTAGCGTTAATATATTCTATAAAACATTTTTAAAAGTACCTCTCCACCCTTCCAGACCATAATTAAATCATCAATATAGCGTCTATAATGCACCAAGTTTGCACCCCAGCCACTCTGTTCGCCCATATATATCGATTCCCAGTAGGCCATAAAAAGATTAGAGTAGCTGGGGGAAAATTTGGTACCCATTGCTGTGCCACACTTTTGGATGTAAAAGTCACCCAGGAGTCAGCCATTTTACTCGTTTATATATTTTTACCTGGCACCAGAGTTTTTATTGTTCCAGTGAGAATTTTACTCCAAAGAATCCTTGGTGGGGATTATACCACTCAAGCTTTATCCATTGAGCAGTCTGCCTGCTCAATAAAATGTGAGTTATCACTTGGTATTTTATTATTTCACCTCTGGCTTTTATACAATAAGCACTATTATTGTTTGTTTTAAATTTCATATGGTTCTTATACCAACAAGATATTCATCTACTACAAAACTTCACGTATCCCATACGTGGTGATTTTACCACTGTATGCCATCCACACTAGAGCTAGTCTTATAGCTCTGGAAAATGTGAGTAGGACCATATAGACCTCTTAATAAATAGTACTTTGCACCTGTTGGGATAAACTGAACCATTATTTGCTGTCTTTTTATTTTGCATACGGATCTCACGAATATTGCATGCCCATACCTTACTGAGGAATACTTTCTCTAACAAGATTGAGATTGACTTCTTATACAAGGTTTTATTTGGACTTCTTGCTGTATTTTTCAGGCATCAACTCTTTTGGACTTGCTTTTTGGACTCTTGATTATTATTCATTATCCATATTTTGAACTCTTTTTGTTTTTTTATCGTGTATGTATTTTCTCTTTTATAGTGTCTGGTATATGTGCTTGTATAGTTTATAATCAGTTTTTTTTTTTTCACCTGTGGCACCGCCTCCCCCTTCACCTTTTTTAAATGGTGTAAATAGCCACATAGTTGGACCTCTCAAAAATCATGAGAGGCTTGGTGAGTCTTATCCTTTATCTCCATTCTATGGGTTGTGGGGTGGATAGTAATATATATTTATAATAATGGCCACAAGATGCCCTGTCTCCCTGGGCTTGTGTTGATGTGGGAAAAAATGACCCAGGAGATACCCTGTCTCATGGACCCTATAGGAGTTAAGCTCTATTATAATTAACCCCCTTTTTTGCTTTTTATGTGTATATAGAGTGGTCAGGGCTCTTGGACTTTGGCCTTCAGGATACAGGGCAGGCCTGATGGACTTAGACCTACAAGATGCAGGGGCAGGAGTTTTATCCTGTGGCTGGCCTTGTTTCTAAAGTTTCAATGTTTTTTTTCCCTCCTAAATGTGTGCTATCATTATCTGTGCTCAAGCAGTCAACACACTTGATTTTCTTTAACCTTTGTATTTTTTATTTTTTGTCTCTGCATGTGGTTTTGTACTTAAGGGTGGTTGCGACTGATTATGCCAGCATCCCTTTCAAGCCAAACCCTGCCAGTTAAATTAATATGAAAATTCTATAAAATAGTACAGTTTGCGGGGCGGGGCCTGACCACGGAGAGCAGAGGAAGCAAACTTGTATAGCTCCTGCTCTGCAACACTAATTAAGTGAAATTCGGCCATCAAAACGGTATCTAAACGGCCCAAAAAGGACTCCAAGTGGAAGGTGACAACCAGGGGCACGCAATGATGCCACACAAGCGACAACTTCGGCATAATACACCTGCCCTTCCCATGAGGCCTACACGCGTGGTCGGCGTGAGGGAGGCGGCCGCTCCCCCGCTGACATCTACGGCTGAGAAGCGGAGACCAGCCCCTCGTTCCCCCCATGGACCGGTGGGGGTTATCCTGAACCACCCTCGGGAGACCCTGGTACAACCCGGCAAGAATGCCACGGCAACACAGGGGCCTGCAACAAGCGATGGCACTGCACCCAAAATGGCGGAGGCCGCATGCTCCTCCAGCTTCTCACAGAGAGCAGCCAGAAGTCGAGCACAGACTGGACAAGGCCTTCCAAAACTTCTGGGACAAACTGGAGGCTCTTATGTTCCCGGCGAACCCAGTGACTGTACCTGAAACCTGGCCACACGCTCAGCCAAGCAGGGTCACACAGAAGAAGGCACAGACACCTCAAACACTGAGCCGCCCAAAAGGCCGATAGCAGCGGGGCAATCCTAGGCAGCAGGGGACCGGAGATCAGTTGGGCGGCAACAGGAGCATACCGACGGCCCATGGGAACCAGCGGGTAAAAGTGCGGACGCACATCGGCCCGCTCTCACGCCAGCCTGATAACGAAGGCCCAACATCAAGAGGCCAGACCCACACGAGACTATGGCAAATACGTGCCTGCAGCCTCCCATTGCAGGGCATCGGTTAAACAACCCACAAGGACACTCTGCAAGCATGCAACACCTGCGGTAATCACACCATCTGGAGTCCTCCTGGCAATCTCAGGCAATTTCAAGTTTGATCCTCTCCAGAACACTAAGTATATACAATTGGACTAGATTACCAATAACACCCTGTTTATTGCATTGCTTTCGTTACCTTGTTTGCCATTGAGCCTAAGCCATACCCTGTAAGCTTGTGCCACAATCACATTTTCACTAATAATGCAATAACACCTCAGGTAATCACCCTGCCTGCACTAAAAAGGTCTTTAGCACAAACCATGCCCTTTTCATCTGCCAGATCTGCTTAGCATGCACTATAATCGTGGCACTATGCATTCCTCTATACTTGAATATGTTATCTTATAATCTGCTTAACATGTAGGATAAATGTTGATCTATATGCAGCAGTGAGTTGTCGGACTAGCCTGTATAGTCGTGTCTATAGTTATAATTTTAGTTGAACATAGCCTGTAAACTTTCAGACGTACCTATCTCAATAATCAGTGTGTGTCACAAACTCTTAGACCACAGCATGCAATAATCTGACGCACATACCCTAGCAACAAGTATTACTACCCTGTTATTTCTCACAAACACAAAATGTGCTGTTTATTCCTGCCATGACAATGTTTTCCATTGAATTGCCTGTACACGCTGTTGTGGCGCTACAGGTCTCTATGTTCTGTAATCATATGCACAAGAAAAATAAAGAATTAAAAAAAAATAGTACAGTTTGCCAAGAAATAATCTGTTTTTATTATTATTTGAATGTAGTATATTAACACATTCTCAGTAAATGCTCAGCGTGTAATAAACAAATATTAGTCAAAGAGTGCAAATATTAAATGTAAAGAAAATTCACCTGAAAACATTTTAAACAGCTTTTAATTTGTAAGGAAGTGTAAATTAACACCTGGCACGGCTATATGAGTTGTCACACAGCAACCAACGTTTCATAGAAGCCCTTATTGATGAGGCTGCCTCTATAGGCTTTTATAGGCTTTTGACAATGTGGAGTCACAAGATCTCAAGAGCTTTACATATGTTGTCCACTAAAGGGTTGGTCAAACGTAGCAGGAGTTGATCGATCAATATTTTTATTTTTCATTCCGACTGCCTTTGTTGACAGAGTTATTGAATCTCAAATTTCACTCTGAAATTCTGAAAATAACAGAGACAAAAACATTACTTGGATTAACCCCTTCAGGACGGAATCAATAGTGCACGTTATGATCAAAACAAAACGTAAACAAAAACTGGAATTTGCGCTATATGTCTGTTCACCCGTAGTTCCCCTCTTTCATATTAAATGCACCCACACTTATTATATATCATTTTGTTCAGGAGAAATAGGGCTTTAATTTATCATTAACTATTCATATATGAAACATAATTTATTATGAATAAAATTTAAAAAAATGTGAGAAAATAAGATTTTTTTTTTAAATTTGTATTTCTGTCTGACATTTTAGCTGTGAATGTCATAATACTGTTAGGTTTTACTGCAACAAAATGCACATATTTGTAATCAGTGATGTCTCACGAGTACAACAGTAGCCCCCATTAACAGGTTTTATGGTGTTTTGGAAAGCTACAGGGTCAAATATAGAACGTTCCATTTTCAAATTGAAATTTGCCAGATTAGTAATGTTACCTTTGAGACGGTGTGGTAGCCCAGGAATGAGAATTATCCCCATAATGGCATACCATTTGAAAAAGTAGAAAACCCAAGGTATTGAAAGTGGGGTATATTTAGTCATTTTTAGTAGCCACTTAGTCACAAACACTGGCCAAAGTTAGCGTTCATATTTGTTTTTGTGTGAAAAAAGCAAAAAACTAATATTCGGCCAGTGTTTGTGACTAAGTGGCTACTAAGAAATACTGGACATACCCCACTTGCAATACCTTGGGTTGTTCTCATACCTGGGCTACCATACCCTCTCAAAGGCAACATAACCAATCTGGCAAATTTCAATGTCAAAAAAATGAAAGGCAAGCCTTATATGTGACTCTCTAACTTTCTAAAACACCATAAAACCTGTACATGGAGGCTGCTGTTATTCTCGGGAGACTTCACTAAACACAAATATTAGTGTTTTAAAACAGTAAAACATATTACAACAATAATATAGTCCATAAAAATGCAGTTCGTTTGTAAAAAAATGCAAACAACATCACTTTTACTTAAAATATCATCGTTGTAATACAATTTACCAGTTTGAAACACTAATATTTAAAGTTCAGCGAAGTGTCCTGAGTAAAACAGTGCCCCCTATGTACAGATTTTATGGTATCTTGGAGAGTTACAGGGTCAAATATAGTGCTTGCAAAATAAATTCTCTGCACTTTCTCCCTGTGTTGTCAAGCATGTCAATCAAATTTAATTAATCAAATCACATAATTATGTTAAAAGATTACTTAAATATGCATGTAGAATTAATATATGCATTTATAGGTATTTCAATTCTACGTGTATACTAATGTAATCTTTTATGCAATTATATGTATTTATCTATATATATATTTGTGCTCGGAATTTAATATGTAATGGATAGTGTCAGAGATAAAAGTTGGTTGTGGTGTGCCGAAACCAACGTCCGAGTGGGCCTGTAAATAAAAGAGTTGTATTAGAGAGAAAAACAGAAAGAGAAAAAAAAAAAAAAAAAAAAAGAGAAACAAATATGTCGAGATTGCTATAAGTAAATATGGGGGGTAACCCATAATGAAACAATAATTTAAACCCAACGCGCGTTTCGCCGAAAATCGGCTTTTCAAGTCCCTTGAAAAGCCGATTTTCGGCGAAACACGCGTCGGGTTTAGTGCAGCAGAGAGTGTGGGAGGCAGACAGGGATGACCACATTACGTATTACTAAACTCTAATAGCCACCTCTCTGCTCCATTTATTTTAGTTTAGACACTTTAGACGCTGAGTTAGATTAGATTTTCGTCTTTATCTAATGTCAGCCTGTATTTAGTTAGCGACTAGAAATGAAAGAAACCGATTAATTAATTTTTGGTGATACTGGGAAACGGGAGTGGGGTTATAACACTGTTAAATTGGGCTTTACCCTTTATTAACCCTGTCTTTCCCTTCTAACCTATGCCAATACTGAAACAGGCACGACTTTATGCTATTTATTTTCCTTTCCTTTGTCTTTTGGCGCTAAACTTATTTTGACTTGGAAGGAGTGTTTGTGCTAGCTAAAGACAAATTGTGACAGCATTATTTAGTTAGTGATCAGTAACGAAAGGTACCTATTACTTCTGGTGATATTGGGAGACGGGAGTGGGGTTAACGCTGGGAAATTGGGCTCTACCCTGTATTAATCCTGTCTTTCCCCACTTACCTGTACTAAATACTGCAACAGGCACGACTTTATGTTATTTATTTTCCTTTCCCTTTGCTTTTGTCGCTAAACTTATTTTGACTTGGATGTAGCGATTGTGCTAGTTAAAGACACATTGTGACAGAGTTATTATTTTGTTTTTTAAAACTATCAATTAAAAGTTAAATTTTATTGAATGGATTGCTATCTATGTACCAGTAGACTGTGGGCATAAATTCTAGACTCTATATTCCCCACAGCTTTACTTGTACTTTTTCTTTATTATTATTGTAAATAAAAGAGGGCCCACCAAGGAGAATTGTATGTTCTAAGGGTGCTGGTGGGTGGGGAACACTTGAACTTGAACATCAGAGGTGAGTCGGGGCTGGGTGTTTAAGTAGGGGACTTACTCCTCCCATAAATCCAGGCCTAATGGCCTTTCTACTTGTGCTCGGAATTGAATATGTAATGGATAGTGTCAGAGATAAAAGTTGGTTGTGGTGTGCCGAAACCAACGTCCGAGTGGGCCTGTAAATAAAAGAGGGCAAAAAGAAGTTCCTGAAGGCATGGCGAAGTTCTCTTTCTGGTCGTGGAATATACGTGTTGTATATGGAGGACTTCCAGCGGCCCAGTCTCTTTATGATGTGGACCGGGGTGTTAGTACTAGAAGCTGCTGAAGCGGCTCCTATACGGAAGGAATGCCCGGAGAATGAAGTTGGGTTGTAACCCAATTTTTCCAGTAAGTTTCTTACATGCGTGGTAAATTTTGCTGTGGTGAGTGGGTGTCCTTGTAGTTGTAATAGCGGTGAGTCTGGTAGGTGTGTGCTATAAGCTGACCGTAATGTGTCCAGTGTCTTGACTGGACACCAAGCATTGTCTGTTGGAAAGAGAGGAATGATGGTGGGGTGTAGGGACTGATTTGTTTTGGTAGATGGGATTGTGAGAACGTAATAGTCGTCTATTTTTGTGAGTTGTGAGGTTTTTAGGCTTGAGTGGTATTACCTTGACAAACGACAGTAAATTCCCTAGGTCTTAGGAACCCATAAAAAGCCAAATAGATTGCAGATTTGATCACCAGGTTAGTGTTGGGATCAAACGGGGATTCGTCGAGGAGGTTGCTTAGTAATCTAAAGATAGGCCCATCTATAGGTAGTCTGGTGGTGATAGATGGAACCGATACTTTAGAGATCCCCTTTAAGATTTTCTTTATGGGATATGATGATAAAAAGGGGGTGTTGTTAGGGAAATTTGTGAGGCTATGGTGTTGCACCCCCGTGAGGTATAATTTAATGGTGTTGTGTGAAAGTTTTAAATGTAAATGGCAAAAGGAGGCAAAAGCCACCATGGTTTGGTTTGAGAAATCGCCTTGTAATCCGAATTCAGCAGTAAATTTATTGAAAATGTTAAGTGCCCTAGTGTAGGTGATTGCAGTGCTTGGTGATAGTGCTTGGTGCGTGAGTGTCCTGGCGTGGTGCATAAGTGTGTTTAGTCCAAGATTAGTTCGTGAAAATTTGGTGTTCTGGATGGTTGATGGTGGGCTGACGGGAGTGCCTGGAAAAACACCTGAAATTGAGATCGAGATAAAACGTCAGCAGCCGTGTTGTGAATACCCGGGATGTGAAGGCAAATTAGGTGGAACTGGACGGTTGCTGCCAACCAGGTCAGCTTGCGAATCAGCCGCATGATGGTAAGAGAGGATGAGCGCCCTTTATTGATGATATCGCAAGCTGATGAGCTGTCGGAATAACACTTTACTGCCTTGCCGGACTAGAGGTGACCCCAAGTGTGTGCGGCTGCCACAATGGGGTAAATCTCAAACAGAGCTGAAGTTTCTCTAAACCTCGGCAAGGCATCCGTCTCAGCTGGCCAGTGACCCCTAAACCAGTGATTACCAAATATAGCTGCAAACCCCGTGTTGGCTGCAGCGTCAGTGTAACTGCAGGGAGAGGAGTCTGAGAGGGGAGGGATAAACATGGAGATACCGTTCCATAAGGTTAAAAACTGCCCCCACATGAGTAGGTCAGCTTTGGCGTGCTGGTCCAACGCAATTGGGCAGTCATCCGGTACCCCATGAAGCAGGCAAAGGAGCCTGGACACGAAAGATCTGCCCTGCGGAATGATGCGCATCGCGAAATTCAGAGACCCCAATAGGGACTGAAGTTGTTTCCTGGTGCATACATCGCTCCGCAGGAACATGTCTATTTCCCCTCTCAGGCGGACGAGTTTTTCAGTGGGAAGGCTGGCGCGGAAGGTAGCAGAATCTAGCTCTATGCCCAAAAAAGTGAGTTTAGTGGTGGGGCCAATTGTTTTGGCGGGAGACAAAGGTACCCCGAGGGTGGTGAAAAGTGCAGAGGTGCTGAGGATATCAGTGGGTGTGCTTGGTTCTATGATGAGGAAGTCATCCAAGTAGTGAATACCTAATACCTAATTATTAGTGTGACACCTAATAATGTTCAGAAGCAGCCAGCATAGCGTTTCCGCGAAAATATCAAATAGTTTGGGGCTGCTTCTGGAACCGAAAGTGAGACGTGTGGAAAAATAGTACCTGTTTCGCCATTTAACACAGTGCAAGTGCCAACGTGATGGGTGCATGGGCAGCAGTTTGAAAGCATTGGTAATGTCTGTTTTGCTAAGCCAAGCGTTGCTGCCAGTTGACATGATGGATTGTATGGCGTTGTCTATTTTAACGTATTGTAGTGAAAATTCGTGTGCGGGGATGAGTGCGTTGATGCTAGGAACAAAAGAGGAGTGCGGTGCAGATAAATCGATAATCATAAGGTTTTTTTTAGAATACTTGTGTACAGCTATACCGATAGGGTTAGTGCGCCAGGAGGAAAACGGTGAGGAGGTGAAGGGGCCGATCATGAACCCTTGAGTGATTTCAGTGGAGAGGAGAAGATCCGTGGCCTCTGGGTCTAGACAGGCTGATAGGAGATTAGGGCATTCCAGTATCCCTGGGGGGGATGGCTACGAGACCCGTGAAAAAACTCTGAGTAAACCCTGTTATTAGGTACTCCACCAGATGTTTGCTTGGATGGTCTTTAAGGTAAAAGGCCAGGTTGTCGATATTAACATCGGTTAGTCATTTGTTAGGGGACAACCTGGCCAGACACATGGTCTTCGTGTGTGCCCTGAAACAGATGGAGCAGATGTGCAACAATCTACAAGCGCTAAAGCTGCAGGAACCTGCATTGAAGTTGTTGCACACCTGCGCCTTCCCCAAAAAGGAGATGGGCCTCCCAGTTTGTCCCTCTGGCCGCCTTCCTGTTTAAGGCGGGGAGTGGAAGAGGATTGAGGGGTGGTAGAGGGGGTGGCTGGGTCAGCCATAGAAGGACACAAATCAGCCAAGTGGGTTGAGGAATTGCATATAGCGCAGGACGGGGGCCTCAGACCAGCGAAATGGCGACAGAATAGTTCCGTATCCATCTGACACCAGTTAATTCTGACATTAAACTGTTTCAGATGGGTCGCCGCTTTCGCTGATATCGATTTGTGATAATCGTAGAAAGATGAGCCCCCGTACTTAACGCCCAAATCCACCACTTTATGGAGATAGAGGTCCAGTTCCTCTCTCCTGTGGGGATATACCGAGGAGATAACATCTCGGTATATCCCAAAGGCCAACACGAAATTGGGGATAGACAATTTTTGGTTGAGCCTTGGATCTCTGTTTTTTAGGACCACTGAGATGTCGCCAAAATTATAAGCCCTGTTCTCCTGGGAGGCAATAAGTAATGACACCAGACACACATCCTTCCCATCTAGGATTTCTTTCCTAATGGAGTCTGGGACGGAGTGAGCTGGTGACACAAAAGGCGACGGTACTGGAGCAGGAGCTGGAGGGGGAAGTGTAGGTACGGGTGCTGGTGCCATAGGTACAGCCGGGATTGGGGCTATAGTAACAGGGAGGTTACCTGGGGAGGCTATGGCACTTTCCACCTTGCTTAACCTGCTTTTTAGGGTCTGCAGGTTGGCCAGGATTGCAGCGAGGGTGTCCTGGGTAGCAATGCCAGTGCCAGAAACTTGGCTTTGAGAGCTTGTGCCTGGCCTAGGCTCTGGGGCTTGGTTGGTTAACAGTCTGTATAATTCCGCCTTTCGGGCTGTAGCCGGAAAGGGGATGCCCCTGAGCCTAAGTTCGGCAGTGATTTTAGGTATTGTCCATGCTCTCAAAGACGTAGAGGTAGAAAGGGCGAGATAAACTCCTGGGGACTCTGGTCTGATAGGGGTTGATATAATATCCTCATCAGGTACCTCGTCCATGGGAGATGTGTCTTGTGACATTCTAGAAATGAATTAAATGAGTTGGTTTTAGTAGGGGCGTCTGAGAAAACTATTTCAAGGGGTGGGGTGGGGGATAGCTTATATGAACTGGACTGTAGGATTATTGCCGAAGCGAAAAACTTAACTTAGACTAGTGACGGTTGAGGCCCTGCTAATGCCAAGTGGTGGTGAGAGGCTCTATCTATGATTTGGGTGAAGTGGATTATGTTGCCACGGATGTGGTGGCGGGATGTTGGCCTCTCGGTGACATTTAAAAGGTTTCAAAACGTGTGGCCGTGACGAGTGAGGCCCTGACTACGGCCCTGTAGAAGAGCGAATGAGGCGATTAACTATGATTTGGGCGTAGGGCCGTACCTCCGTGTTGAGGTTTGGGAGATGATTTGTAAATGCCTCGGTGAGCTAGGTCTGGCGTTCAGACCCTGTGAGCCAGTTCACGTAACAACTATGGGGTAATTGGCGTTTTATGTGCTGGTAGGATACTAACCTTGATAGAGATTATACCCGTGGACTTGTTTCTTCAAGTGTATGAGAGAGAGGTCCAGTGGTTCGTGATGTCATAGCAGAGCCTAAGGGGTTTGAGACAGATGTAGATCTGCGTGAGCGTGGCGAAAGGGTGCCATATGAGTTAATGGGGGTGGGGGGGCATGAACCGTGAAGGCTGTCTGTGGCCTTTTCATGGAAACTGAAGTACTATATTGAAGATTTAAAGAAAACTATACCTGGATAAGGTACAATTATCGAGGATTCCTCCAAATTTAGACGGGGCAAGTTGTTGATGCTATTGTAGTAGAATCTAAGGGTTTGAGACAGATGTAAATCTGAGTGGGCGTAACGCGTGAGCGCAGAGTGAGTTGACAAGTGTAACTTGTTGGCTGCCTGAGTTACCTCAAACAGAGAATAAAAGTAAAATAAATACTATACCTGGTTTAAAGGACAAGAAGCAGGGTTTGAAATATAGAATGAGCGAACGGTTGGTAGTAGCGTAGAAAGGAAACTGGATTAAGGATAAGAACCCCAGTTTTTTATTGCAATTTTGCCGTACTATGTGGCAAAGTGCGATCTGTGGAGATCAAAGAGATTTATTTTAACAGGGCAGAGATTATTTAGCACGTTTAAGGCATAGTGAAATACTATGTAAATAGTAATTACTAGCAGGGAAGCTGTATGTTATACAGAATAACAGTAAGTACCATAAAAAAACACTAGGTGGCGATGTCAGTCCAATAAACTAGGTATGTGAACAGCTACACAGAATATATCGAAAAAGTATGAATGAACGTTTGTAATACATATGTAAATGCATAATATGGAAACTGGCAAGACTTTCTTTCCCCCACATAGTAAAAGCATGGCTTCTTATAACAGTATGAGTTTTAATTTTCATGTATGTATCCCCCTGGCATAAAATAACGTTTCCCGGATTTTAAGACCATGAGGGGGTGAGGGGGGGGGGAGGGGGTGTAGAACCCCCCAGACGGGTGTTTTGAAAGAGACTGTGGCATGAGGGGAGCGTAGGTGGTCCCCGGTAAGATGTTTATGTAATTAGTGTTCCGGCCCCCTGCTGAACCACCGAGCGACGTGGAGGGGACCGGAAATGAGAGGACTCACGATTAGGCAGGAAGCAGACCGGGGGATTCTGCCGGACCGCCGGTAGCACTTGAGCAGGACCGCTGGTAGCACGGAGGATTCAGCCATGCAGCTGATACAGGGGACGTCCGGACCGGAAATGACGCGCACGTGAAGACTCGCGGACCGGAAGTAGAACAAGAAACACTTGAACTTGAACGTCAGAGGTGAGTAGGGGCTGGGTGTTTAAGTAGGGGACTTACTCCTCCCACAAATTCAGGCCTAATGGCCTTTCTATATATATTTGCGGTTATTTGTATTTTATATATAGATAGATAGATAGACAGATAGATAGATATATATAGAATGTCATTCTAAGTGTATTTTGTTACCAATATATATATATTAATAACAAAATACAGTTAGAATGAAATGACATATGAATATATAATTTATATAAAATTTTGTTTGTTCAATATTTTATTTATTTATTTTATTATTTTATTTATTTATTATTGTAATTATACGTATATATAATATATGTGTATATATATATTATATATATAATATATATACATATTATATATATGTAACGTCATTCTAAGTGTATTTTAATGCTAATATATGTTCTAATATTAATATTAAAATACACTTTGTATGACATTACATACCGTATATATAATATGCGATACCAGTAGAGAGCACTCAGGAGTCTTTCAGGGTAAATTTCACCTGTTGCTTTATTGAGCAATTACAAATTCACACAACGTTCCAGTCGACTTTTTTCAAGACCTTTTACAGACTGAAACGTCGACTGGAACGTTGTGTGAATTTGTAATTGCTCAATAAAGCAACAGATGAAATTTACCTTGAAAGACTCCTGAGTGCTCTCTACTGGTATCGTATACAATTTGGTTGGAGACAGCACCGGAGTATTAAAAGACCAGGAACATTGAGAGCTGGGACCTGGCACGTATATATATAATATGCATATATATTATATATATAAATACATTTCTATTTTATTTTAAACATGTCTAATAATATTTTTGTTTACTTTCTCACCAGCAGGGGGACTGTCTGACATTTCAGACAGTCCCCCTGCTGGCCTCATTTGCCGTGGGAGGGCTGCCTGGGCTATCAGGCAGCCCTCCAGAACAGGATCGCAGTGGAGGTGAGTACCGCGGACCTCCAGGGGCTCAAAGCCGTTACGGCGTTCTATGGCGCCGCAACGGCTTTAAATCCCACTTAATGCGGGACGGCATAGAACGCGTAACGGCGTTAACGGGTTAAGATTACATTTTTTGGGGATTAACATTGTAAGTAACAATGCAAAATCCAAACCCTATGTCTATTGTCACATACAAGCAGTTTTCCTGGTCACATCCAGGTCAATCCTTGTTGTCTTTCTCAGCTGAAATATTGCTTGTGCTTCATGCTATATTTACAGAAATTTCAGCCAGGAACTTTTCTCTCTGTTCTAATTTTGGAATTGTTCAGGCTAGTCTTGTTTCATGCTATCCTGACATACTACTGATATTACTACATTTGCTACCTGTGCTGACCTTTGTTGGTATTTATTTCTATTCTCTGCTCCCCACGTAAAGCTTGCTCTTATTTCAAGATATTCTCAAAAGATGGATATATTTATGGAGTTTAATTTTGTTACTCTGAGAACTTCTACAAACCTTTTCTATAATATGTATCTGCATACCATGGGTATGACTTAGTCATGTTGACAGGTCATTTTTAACCACACGGCTTTCTTTAGCTAATATAACTTGTTTTTCCATTTGATTATGCAACAAATAGATGTATGTATATTACACAAATATAAATATAAATATAAATATTACATAGAGAATCACCTGATATATAGATTCTGGTTGTGTAGTCTCTGCTTCATTGTCTTGTGTCGTATTACCTAATGAATAAAACAGCACAGCATTAGATTATCACCAAATGTCCATAATATCAGCAATTCATAATATATATACACCTTACATCTTGTGTCAGTTTAAATATTCATAAAGAAAAACTATCTACAATAACTAACAATTTGTTAAAAAGCTAAACCAGGGGGGCATGGCCTATACTTCGATGCAGACTGATGCCTGAGCTCGGAGCTCCGTTCTGAACTGGGCTTAATCAGCATTACCAGACAAGTGCAAAAGCAATGGCAAAAAAAAACAAAAAAACACGAGCCAACACCGGGGGCACTCCAGCCACACACTCGGTGTCATCAAAATTTTCTCTAAGGCGATCTTTCGCAGAGCAAACAGAGCCTGACCCCTGCGCCTATATTGCGCCGACCTCGAGCACATGAGGCAACCCTCCATCAAGCTCAGTGCTCAGCGGAGGACACAGATATCAGAGCCATGTTGGCCCAACTACCCTCTACAACAGACCTCACTGCAATGTTCTCTAGGTTGGAAGAGAGCTTTGGTGACAAACTTAAAAGAACCAGCAGGGATGTTCATCAGCTCGATGACAGGGTACAGGCACTACCACTGACTCCCGGCACTTTTTATGCACACGGCAACAAGAGTTGGAAACTCCTGGCCAGGGCCCTCAAAGCCAAGCAACAATAGGTATCCAGTTCCAAAATAAAGGGGACAGACAGGACAACAAAACTGACTACTGTCTCTATAGTGGCCACATTCAGCAACTATTACCATCGCATATACAATTTAACCCACCTAACCGCCCCTCTACCGAGGTGAGTGAATATATCACATCTAATTTACCTTTCACTACACCTAGGAACTTGGCAGACCAATTGGACATCCCTTTCTCTGATGCAGAACTCGCATCGGTCATAAAAGCCCTCTCGAAAGAGAAGAGCCCAGACCCAGATGACCTTATGGCACGCTACTTTAAGCTTTTTGAATCCTCCCTAGGGACCAACCTATGACAAGCACCGGGAACCCGATTGCCTCCACTGATGCTACATGCATCCATAACCGTGATCCCCAAACCTGGGAAAGACCCAACTGCTTGCAGCAACTACAGTCCCATTTCTTTGATAAACCTGGATCTTAAAATATTTGCTAAACTCATTGCCAATCGACTCAAGCCCCTTCTGCCTGCACTGATCCACCCTGACCAGGCCAGTTTTGTCCCAGGTCGGGAGGCAAAGGACAACACCACCAAGGTCTTAAATGTGATTCATGGAGCAACTGTAACTAAAACGCCCATGATCTTGCTTTCAATTGACGCTAAAAAAGCATTTGACAGGGTGGACTGGTCCTATCTATTTGCAACTTTAGAGGTATTGGGGATTGAGTCAAACATGAGAAATAGGATCCAGGCACTCTATAGAGGGTCGGCGGCATGTGTCTGAATCAATGGCACACTCTTGAACCCTTTCGAGATCAATAATGGCATGGATGCCCTTTGTCACCCCTTTTGTTCGTTCTGGCCATGGAGCCCTTCCTGAATGCCATTAGAAACAATCAGAACATCTGCCGCTATAAATACAGAGGAGGAGAGGCAAAGGTTTCCGCATTTGCGGACAACGTCCTCCTTACTATTACCAATCCCTGGACCTCGCTCCGCCATGTAACGGCAGAAATCCATAAATTCAGCTCCATGTCCAACTTTAAGATACATGCAGACAAATGTGAAATCCTGGACATATCTACACAACAGAGACTAAAAACCCAATCACAAGACTTGCATGCCTACATATGCACTGGGTCCGGACTGCCCTACTTAGGCATTCGTCTCACCCAGGCACCCAATAACCAAAGGGACCTAAAAAAGTAGGACTTAGCCCACTATTCAATGATAGGCAGGGTCAACATACTGAAGAAGATGATCTAGACTACTTTATCTGTTCCAGGCCCTGCCTATCACATTGCCAAACTAGTTTTTCCGATCCCTATGATTAGTCTCCAATTCCTATGTATGGAACACCAAACCAGCACTTCTAGAGTACACGACACTGACAAATGACAGGGGCAGAGGTGTACTCGGACTACACCATATGTATTGGTTAATATTTGGCGGTTCTCCTTACGAGAATACGGGAGTGGACAGCAATTTATAGGAAGAAGTCATAGTACGATTTAGAACAGAGCTTTGCTAAATAACCTTTACATACACTCCCCTGGCAAACATGCCAACTATGCGAGATTTCCCACAATTCGCATCCACTTATTCACCATATACTGATGAAGTGGAGATATCACAAAAACACATGGAAATTAGCTCCCGGACTCTCCCCATTCTTTCCATTGGTGGAGAGCCCAGACTTTCACAATGGGAAGGGTTCTTCAATCCTGTTACACTTGACAGGGGACAGCAACATAACCTTACACAAAGTCATAACGACGGACAACCCAGAGACACTTAGAGACCTTAGAAGACCAGGTGGACTGGAAACACTCCTTGACACCATGAGAGCCTCCAAACTTAAAAACTTCCTGCAGAAGGTATTAATATCACACGGGCAGATTAGGGACAAGACCCTATTTGAGGCCCTTTGTTGGCCTGGTAGTACCCTCACGCGCCATTTATCCACAATGTATAAATTACTACAAATGGGATCTATGGAACACAACTTCCAAAAGAAAATGGATGCAATGACTCTATACATCTGTTAGGATGGCCTAGCTTGTTCCAGAACCGACATAACCAAAATTATTGGGCTTATTACTGGAGGAAGCAAACTGGAGGAACTGGAGGAAGTGAACATGCTAATCCCAGTAGAGGGTAAATGAAAAACGTATCTGCAGGTCTGGGAACCTTAGTTAGAACACTGGAGGATAGCTAGATAAGAAAACATGATCATAGTAATGATACTACAGGTTTGACAGATGGGACATACATCATAGGACACCCCCCCTTCTAATGTTTTCCCCTCCCTAACCTACCAACCCCTAGACAAGGCACAGGTGTTGAGGTAGGAGACCACCCACGAGCACAGGTTCACTAACAGGAAGCAGCCTGTAAGACAGAGGAATGGAAGTCCCATAGGACCCCGACGGGCTGCTCTCTTGTCACAGGAATTTGAAATACATGCGGGCCCTACACACCCCAGAACCTACATTCTGTTTTGAGAAGTGTCCTTGGTTGACAATAAAGGGTTCAGAAGGCAGTCTCCCCGACATGAGTCATACTGAGTTGGGTGGGGCAAAGACAGGTGAAATAATTTGTTCCCCATCCTATACAATTGTATACCTACCATGCATGTGATCAAATGTTGTAACATGTGTAATGTCTTGTTATAACCCCTAGTATTACCCCTTTTTTCTGTATCCCCAGCATGTTCTTGGAACAATAAAAGCATTAAAACTAAAAATAAAAAATAAAAAAGCTAAACGAATGAGGAAACGGCAATCAGATCACTGAGACCCATATTAAAGCTAATGTAGTAAAGTACGTTGAAAATGATTAGTGTTGAAGTTACTTAATCATAATTAATCGTGTTCAATGATTTGGAAGCTATATAATAGACCCACAGATGTAAGGTAGATTATCCCATTAACATTGTTATTGTAATCATTTACCAGTGATAATCTATTCATTATTCAACCCCTTACTGACTGTTGATATACAGGGTATCACAAGGAAACCCTAAAAATCACTACATTACAAACACTTTAATGGTTGGTCACAAAAGTGGAAATTTGTTGGAAGTAACAGTCTTTAAAAATGTAGGCCCAAATAGATGAGATGAAAATATTGAATGTAAAATTCAGATACTTTGGCCTGATATTTAAAATTCACATTGAACAAATCAAACTTTAGTGAATACAATGGTGGAAAGATACCAACATTGATTCACAGAAACACAACAAACCATTGTGAAAGAGTTAATTGGCAATTTCTAGAGTTAGAGAAATATTCACTAAGTTACAGCGAATGAAACACCAAGACTGCGGACATGTCCTCTTTACCTGATGGTTGATGGTCTCTCGATCTCAAAATATAGAAATACTGCCCCACCAGCATCGCAATTACAATAAGGATGACACCAACTATCACTCCAACAAAGAGCTTTACATTCATCACAATCTTGTTGATACCGGAGAAACTGACGGAAGCCAAGCACAGAGAGATGGACACAGGTTTCTTCAGGAAGGAAGAGATTCTTTATTGGATTACCGATCGGGACTCAGAGGGACTAACGTCACCAAAATACAGCAAATTCTGAGCCCCGGACAATAGTGCAGGCTCCTTATATAGGCACATAACTCCTCCCATATTAAGCTCCACCCGCACATTCTCTTACCAATCAACACAAATAAGAATTAACTTCCTGTTTGACCGCATGGCTTGTCCAGCACAATGGAGGAGGGGGAATACTATATCCTGTATTCTTGCACATGCTCCGTACACTACTGATCGTATCTTGCCTCGTGCAACCAACTGATCGATACGTCAGCATATGCACGTACACATGCCACGTGGTAATCTCGGCCTACTAAATTTATTTTTACCGAGATTCCACCACATTCCCCCTTTGATGCCTCTTGATATTTCACAATTACTTGAGGCATCACTTAACCTTGGTTTGCATACACCGCAAGTTACCTTGAACCAGACCAGACTTATCTTATGATGTGAATCTTCAACACTCATCTTCCTGCATTGGTTCTCCCTGATCTAAAGCCTTATACTTATAAATCGCCATTATCTGTGCAGCAGCCTTCCTCTCTGCTATATTTTCTATCAGGCTTTGCACAGACCTAACTACTAAGGGTATAAGACACGGCAGGAGTAGACACAACAGTAAAATCAGTAGGACTCCACCTACCACTGCCTTAAGCCCTCCAAACCACTCATACCAGCTACCAAACCAACTACTTGGATTGTACCCTTTCCATACCTGAGTAGGCACATGCGCTAGTTTAACCATATGGCTAGTAAGCTCAGCTATTGCTTGCCCTTCGTCATCTATTTGAAGACAGCAATTGCTTAGGTTAAACTTCCCACATACACCTCCCTCTACTGCCAAAAGGTAATCCAAGGCTAATCTATTTTGGTAGACTGCTGTCCTCATCCTGGTGTTATGCTTCGCTAGAAGATTGAGCGCTTGTGATGTTTCGTTAGTAATAATCTCAACCACCGCCTGTAATCTTATAATACGGTTGAGCATATAAATAGGGGTTCTGTAACCAAAGGTACCATCCTCAGCCCACGTGGCTGGCCCATAATAATCTATGATACGCTGGGGAGGCCATTCATTATCTTCCCAGGTGCCTATCTCTATGGGTCCCCTTTTCTTCCTATGATTCACATCATACACTTTAACACCTAAAGTCTCACCTGTTTCAATCGGTAACAAGAAGAAGGATGGTTTGAGCATACCCAACACACATGCCCCTTCCCAGTCCTGTGGCAACTCCGAATAGGCTTTCTTACCACAGATCCAGTACAAATTTGCTGGGGCTCTCCAGGTAGATGCGATGGATAAATCAAACCACACATCCTTTAAATTGGCGTATCTAGCAAACGGGTTAGATGGTTCTGAGACATTTGAAGCCGACCACCAAGTTGTATTCTTTGTATCATCATCATAAGCTTTTTGCCCTAGACAAGTTAATTCTCCTACAGAAGTATTATACATTATTCCTTTCCTTGCTATGCAAACATAACCTATGATGGAGGTCTTTAATCTCCACTCAGATTTACCTCTAACACTCATATGATAATCGGCTTGTGTAGATATTAGTTGGTCAACTGCCTCAGAACCGGACATTACCTCCTTTGCTTCCCAAGGCCATTGGTCTCCCATGTTAGTACCTCCACACACATAGCAGTTGGTAACATTAAGACTACCGGCAATACTTTCGGCTAAGTCAATGAACAGGTTTTTAGCGTTATGGGGGATCTTATTATCTATACTCATCTCTTCATAAAAGGAATGGTATACTTGATGAGTTTGGGAGGATACCGTATCAGTCTATATCCCTATAAACAATAATGTCCCAGGATCTAAACCCGTCCCGTATATCTGAAACCCAAATAAATTGCCATATTTGTCTAAGAACTTATCGGGGTTATTTATAAGTATATGGATGGGATTACATTCCATAGACTTACAATATGGGCTAGTCGGCAACTTAGTCACTATCATGTCTTTATCTACTGTCTGTCCCCAAGTCGCCCACCCCACACAAGACCAATATGGACAAAAGTTATAGTCTTT
Source organism: Pelobates fuscus (assembly GCF_036172605.1). Lineage (NCBI taxonomy): Eukaryota > Metazoa > Chordata > Amphibia > Anura > Pelobatidae > Pelobates > Pelobates fuscus. The sequence continues at coordinate 17,019,613 of NC_086327.1, forward strand.
ATTTGGGCATCTAGGACTTACATATTTATTTTTACTACTGGGACAAATATATTTATCATTAGACCCATACGTCCTCTCCCATCTAAGATCCCCACATACATTCCACGGCTTTCTACCACTCGATATCGCTTTACACGCATCAAATAGTAGGACACCCGAAGAATGTACGGATTCTAACACCGTCTTATTAATTAGGGTCCCCTGAGGATCTCCATTCCTGAGAGTCAACCAAATTGTACGAGGTTGATACTCCGGACTGAAGCACTTAGGTTCTCCTACTCCTAAATGGCACACACTATAGTCTATATTTAAGTATCTACATCTCGATACATCTCCTTTACACTCGTATTGTGAATGCCAGATTAGGGTTTGGGAAATATGGTTACCTGTTCTCGTAGTCTTAATGCATACCTCACAGCTAGGAGTGTCGGTACCTCTACCTTCCTGAATATAAAAACACATATAAATAAACACTATCAAAAGCACATCTTTCGCCGTCATCCTCAGTCTTCGTCCGTGCGAAGGCGCCTCAGCTTCCAGGATGTGAGGGCTGCAGGGAATGGAGTTCTGCTCGTCTTCACAGGTGTCCCTTCGAGACTTTCCTGGCTTATATACTATGTGTTGGTAAGCGGACAGGCTTTATTATGGCCTTCTCACTCACGCACCAAATCCCAAAAATAATAAAATTTGTAATCCACAATAGTTCCTCGTTACTCCGACTGAGTAGTGCGTTTTAACCGGATCTTGCAGGGATTCTCTGGATCTGCTGTAACTTGCCAAGAATCGACTGCTGCTGGCTTAACCCTGGAGTGATGTATCCACGGAGTCACTTCGGCTACTTTTATCGCTGTAGGGGTAGACAAAAGAACAACATAAGGACCTCTCCACTTGGGCCCTAACGGTACATTATTCCACTCTTTAATCCACACTTGATCTCCTGGATGATAACTATGAACAGGGGGATAAATATTCACAGGTAATCTATCTTGTACCCATTTCTGTACCTCCTCCATAGTCTTACCCAACTCTACAACCTGCTGCCGGGTAATTCCTTCTCCCAACTGACTCAAATCCCCCCTTAAGTTACCAAGTACGGGAGGTGGTCGCCCATACATAATTTCAAAAGGAGAGAGGCCCATCCTTCTGGTAGGGGTACTGCGGATTCGCAATAGAGCTATGGGTAAGAGAACGTTCCACTTAAGTTGGGTTTCCTGACACATTTTAGCCAACTGATTCTTTATAGTTCTATTCATTCTCTCTACCTTACCAGAACTCTGGGGTCTATATGCAGTATGAAGCCTCCACTTTATACCAAGCATATGAGTCAGTTGTTGTAGGCACTGATGAACAAAAGCTGGACCATTGTCCGATCCTATAGAACAGGGTAGTCCATATCGGGGTATTATTTCTCGTAGCAGGAATCTTACAACTTCTCCTGCTTTCTCTGTACGAGTAGGACATGCTTCTACCCAGCCTGAATAGGTGCACACAATTACCAGCAGGTAACGATGTCCACCCGATTTAGGCATCACTGTAAAGTCTATTTGTAGATCGGACATGGGGAGTCCCCCCATAAACTGGACTCCTGGTGGCTTTACTGGTCCTTGTCTTGCATTATTTTTAGCACACGTTACACATCTTTGTACAATGGCCTGAGTCAAGTTGGACAATCTTGGTATGTAGAAATGTTTTCTGAGAGATTCTTCAGTACTGTCTCTCCCAGAATGTGTCCCGTTGTGATAATTTTGGACAATTTCTACCGCTAGTGATGCTGGTATGACTATTCTTCCATCTTCTAGCTGATACCACTTGTTCTCCAAATACTTTCCTGGTTCAGTCTTTAACCACTCCTCTTCTTGAGCTGTATAAACTGGAGTCCATTGGGACAGTGGAGTTGGTATAAGAGCAGCTATATGCCCCACATACTCCTGTCTTCCTGATTCAGCAGCACGCTTAGCTGCACTATCTGCCATCCGATTTCCCTTGATTACATCACCATCTCCTCTCAGATGCGCTCGACAATGTATGATACCGACTTCTTTCGGCTCCCACACTGCTTCCAATAGTTGTAGGATTTCAGCTGCGTATTTGATTTCTTTGCCTTCTGAATTCAGTAGTCCTCTTTCTTTATACAAAGCTCCGTGGGCATGAGTGGTTAAAAACGCATACTTAGAGTCCGTATAGATATTCACTCTTAAACCTTCAGCCAATTGTAACGCTCGTGTTAGTGCTATCAGTTCTGCCTTTTGTGCTGATGTTCCTTTCGCCAGTGGCCGAGCTTCTATCACCTTGTCTATTGTTGTTACTGCATATCCTGCATAGCGGATCCCTTCTTTCACATAACTACTGCCGTCGGTATAATATTGAACATCGGGGTTCTGGATGGGAAAATCACGAAGATCTGGTCTACTTGAGAATACTTCATCCATTACTTCCAAACAATCATGTTGACTTTCAGTAGGTTGTGGCAAAAGGGTAGCTGGATTTAAGGTGTTTACAGTCTCTAAATGCACTCTTGGGTTTTCACACAACATTGCTTGATACTTGGTCATACGGCTGTTACTAAACCAATGATTTCCTTTGTAATCCAACAACGTCTGTACTGCATGTGGGACTCGTACATAAAGTTCTTGACCCAGAGTGAGTTTATCGGCTTCAGCTACTAGCAGGGCGGCTGCAGCTACGGCTCTTAGACAAGGTGGAAGTCCGCTGGCCACTGCATCCAATTGCTTAGACATGTAGGCAACAGGTCTTTGCCATGATCCCAAGTACTGTGTCAATACTCCCACAGCCATTCTTCTTTGCTCGTGTACATATAAGTAGAATGGTCGTGTGTGATCAGGTAGACCTAATGCTGGGGCACTCATCAAAGCCTTCTTCACATCTTCAAATGCCGTTTGCTGTTCTTGGGTCCATAAGAAGGGGTCGTGCTCTGTACCTTTGATAGCTGCGTACAGAGGTTTTGCCAGTATCGCATAGCTGGGAATCCATATCCTACAGAAGCCTGCTGCCCCCAAGAATTCTCGCACTTGTCTTCTATTCTTGGGTATTGGTATTTGGCAGACAGCTTCTTTTCTCTCTGGCCCCATAATTCTTTGACCTTCAGAGATATGGAATCCCAGATATTTGACAGTTGGCAAACACAACTGAGCCTTCTTTCTAGACACCTTGTATCCTGCCTTCCAGAGAATGTGCAGTAGATCGTGCGTTGCTTGCTGACAGATTTCTTTTGTAACTGCTGCTATCAACAAGTCATCTACATATTGTAACAATACACACTCTCCTGGGATGGACTCGAAATCCAGTAGATCTTGACTTAGGGCTGAACCAAATAGGGTAGGTGAATTTTTAAACCCTTGGGGCAGTCTTGTCCAAGTCATCTGGCGTTTTGAGCCCGTTACAGCGTTCTCCCATTGGAAAGCGAAAATACATTGACTTTCTGCGGCAATTCGGAGGCAAAAGAAGGCATCTTTGAGATCTAAGACTGTGAAGTAAGTAGCCCCGCCCGGAATTAAAGCAAGCAGGTTATATGGATTGGGTACAACTGGATGTATACTAACAACCGCATCATTGACTGCTCTCAAGTCCTGCACAGGTCGATACTCATCTGTACCGGGCTTTTGAACAGGCAGCAATGGGGTGTTCCAGGGGGAAGTACAGAATTTTAGGATACCATACCGTATGAACTTATCCAGATAGGATTGGATGTTCTTCTTAGCCTTCTGCGGGATGGGGTATTGTCTTAGGCTCACTGGATAAACCCCAAGTTTTAGTTCAATTTTTATAGGTGGAATATTGCGGGCCAGTCCTGGTGGGTTGTTCTCTGCCCAAACTCCTGGTATATTAAATAATGTCTCATCACTCCTAGGGTTTTGGCTAGTCAACGCTGTATAAAGTCGCCACTCTTCTTCCTTTGGTACGGATAATGTCATGATACCTGAAGGTCCATTAAACTTTAAAGATGTTGTTCCATTTGGTAGGAATGTAATCTGCGCTTGTAATTTTGATAGCATATCACGTCCCAGCAATTGGACTGGACATTCAGGCATATAAAGGAATTGATGTTTTATTACGTGGCCTCCCAATGTACAGAGTCGACTTTTAAGAACCGGTTTTTCAGCACTTCTTCCAGTTGCTCCTATCACAGTAATAGTCCTTCCAGATGGAGGAGCAACTAGATTAGTCACCACTGAATGTTCAGCACCAGTGTCGATCATGAACGCACTCCTTTTCCCCCCTATTGATACATCGACCATAGGCTCCGCTCGACCAAGGGGGATGGAGCCCGGTCGGTATCAATAGTCCTCCATGACCGTGTCAGCCAATCCTACGAAGTCCCTACCTTCTCTATCGCGGGACCTTTGCGCTGCTGGAATATACCTGTCTTCCCTAACACTTCCTCTGTTCCCATTACTCCCTCTATAACCATTACTCCCTCCGGGGCCTCCTCTACCTCTCGCTCTGCCTCTAAAGTTTCCGTAGCCTGCCCTGGGTAGGTCTCTCTCGTACTGCTCTCTTTGCGGACATTCGTTCCTCCAATGCCCTTCTTCCTTGCAATACGCGCACTGATTCCTACTCAAAGGCTCCCTACTCCATCTACTATCGCCTCTATCTGGGCCCCGTCTATCTACGCCTGCTATCGCTACCGCTAGCATATCAGCCTTTTTACGCATCTTGCGCTCTTCCTCTTTCTTGCTTTCTGTTTCCCTATTCATATAAACCTTATTCGCTACCTCCATTAGTTGGGTGATTGACATACCTGCAAACCCTTCTAACTTTTGTAGCTTGCGCTTAATATCTCCGTAAGCTTGGCTGACAAAGGCGGAGTTCACCATTCGGGAATTGTCTGCGTCTTCCGGATTAAAGGGGGTATACAAGCGGTATGCCTCCAATAATCGGTCATAAAAGACACTGGGCGCTTCATCGCTTTTCTGAATCACCTCAACTGTCTTCGACATGTTAATGGCTTTCTTTCCTCCGGCTTTCATGCCAGCAATTATAGCGTCTCTATAGGCTCTGAGTTGAGCCATATCAGCACCATTTACGTTCCAATCGGGATCGGTGTTGGGATAATGTGTTGCGGCCCATGCTGATGGATTGGCTTGGTTTAAAGTACGGGCTTTATCCTCTAGTGCTTTAATGGCTGCTTGATTTATCCTTGTCCTTTCCTCATTGTTAAATAAAGTCATTAATAACTGCTGGCAATCAGCCCATGTCGGGTTATGTGTCTGTACTATTGAGGTGAACAGATCAGTCATAGCTTGTGGTTTCTCAGTATACGAGGAATTGTGGGTCTTCCAATTTAAAAGATCGGTTGTCGTAAATGGGACATATACAAAGACTGGGTCAGCATGTGCCATTTGGCCTGCGGCATCGATATAGGCTGGCCCAGGATTCAGACGAAGAGGCATCTGATAGTGTCTTAATTGTTGGGCACCGGTCAACTGTCGGGTCTGTATGGGGCTACGTGGAGGGGCGTCAGTCATAGGTTCCAGTCGGGGAGAAATAGGGTATGGGGATGTGGGAGCTTGGTTTTGGGAAAAGGTTGTAAATAGAACACTTCGAGTCGAGCTAGATGAAGCTTGACCGGAAGTCTGAAGTGGCGCCAAATCAGGATATTCGTTTTTAATGGGGGTTGGTTCTGATTCCGGAAGGGGAGATTTAGTACGAGGGGGGGTGGATCCTGTACTGGAGGAGGAAGCGGAAGTGGATGGGGGTAATGAGGGGAGGGCTGCAGGACTTCCTGCGTTTGCGTCACTTCCTCTTAACGGAAAGTAAGGGGGCGGCAAAGGGATCTCGGACTCAGGGGGCATGTCCAAAATGGGCCTAACACCAGTCCTAGTGGACGAACAAGTCCTAGCTACCATGAGGCGACATTGCTCCTCGTGGCATGTCCGGAGCCATTTTGGCGAGTCATTTACGGCCTGTCTCCAACAATCAACATAAGGAAACTGGCCGTAAAGTTCAGGCCTACCTGATACAGCCACGTGTAAGCGCTGTACCAGAGTTGGATCCAAACTGCCACGTGGCGGCCATGCCGCAACCAAAGTAAGCCACTCCCTAGTACACAAAGTGACCAAACGTACAGGAGACATTTTAACCCCAAAATCACAAGTTTTAAATCCCTTTTTAAAATTCTTCACCATACAACCTAAGGGATCCGGAATCGTTGACTGCGACGCACCCATACTTAACAATGGAACGTCGTCGACAACGAATACTATACACGCGTACTATTCAACAGTCACACCCGTTTCCTCTGGCAACAGCACCACGTGGTACGGTTACCAAGTGAAACGTACACAATAACAATAAACACTCAGGGAATTCCCGTACACACACAGCTGTTACACCAGTCACTATATAATCAATATTATGCCCTTTGGCATAACTATACAGTCACCCACGCTATAATTCTCTATATACGAATTACCCGTCTATAACACACCCCAGTAACATCGTCTTTTACAAATAGCGGTTACAGTACGGTTAGCATAGGTCAAAGCACAAGTTAAGGTCACAATACAATTATTAGTGGTTATGGTGTTAAACATGCAATGGACGACAATGATTAGTACTTATATACAGTGTCAGTAAATATACAGGGTTATGGTACCGTGCACTATAATACAGCAACACACTATTAACACTCTCGCTAGACGGCTGAGCTCGCGCTATCTAACAAGATATACACTTTACTAAACAATCGTTAACACATTTACAATTCCCAACTAAACTATTGGCCAGTACCTTGATGGACTACCTAAAACTATATACACCCGTTTTGGTTAGCCACACTGCCCAATCACCACATATAGCGAGCTAGAGAACCGAATTTACACAGGCGCCTCTTAGTCGCACTATCAAAAGTCTAGTGGGTTCCAAATTTACACGCCTTCCCACTTAGCCCAGATAGGTTGAGAGCTAGCGAACCGAATTTACACAGGCGCCGCTTAGTCTCCCGGTCCCTCCGACCTAGCGAACGTAATATACACCCTAGAACGCTAGTCTAGACAAGACACCGGTGTCCGGCTAGGGCTATTTACACCAGGACCCCGCCTGACTAACAAAATCAAACGGTCTGACTAAAGAGCGTTCGATCGAGCGGTGCGCCTTCGCTCCTTCCCTCCGACAGAGGGGGCAGATACACAGATTCAAAACCCCTTTGGGCCTACCGCACAATCGGTATACCCCTAGTGGGTCCTGCCGTCTAAAACAGCAGTTGTCTTACCTCCTCGTTCCTGAACCTGAGTTCACACTCATCGACGGGGACACCCCAGCACTTCTCACGCAGAGGCCGATGATCTCCTGGACAACAGACCAGTGGCGCCGAGACGAAGGGAGGTCCACGCAGAAGTTCAGGGGTGCAGCCGTAGAGAACGTGGGCAAAGATAGACCGTCTCACGCCTCTGCCTCTCAGCTACCGTTGAACGATGAGCTTCCCGGCCAATGCACCAAATGATACCGGAGAAACTGACGGAAGCCAAGCACAGAGAGATGGACACAGGTTTCTTCAGGAAGGAAGAGATTCTTTATTGGATCACCGATCGGGACTCAGAGGGACTAACGTCACCAAAATACAGCAAATTCTGAGCCCCGGACAATAGTGCAGGCTCCTTATATAGGCACATAACTCCTCCCATATTAAGCTCCACCCGCACATTCTCTTACCAATCAACACAAATAAGAATTAACTTCCTGTTTGACCGCATGGCTTGTCCAGCACAATGGAGGAGGGGGAATACTATATCCTGTATTCTTGCACATGCTCCGTACACTACTGATCGTATCTTGCCTCGTGCAACCAACTGATCGATACGTCAGCATATGCACGTACACATGCCACGTGGTAATCTCGGCCTACTAAATTTATTTTTACCGAGATTCCACCACATTGTCATCTGGAAAAGGATGTAATAGAATCACAGAGGTAATTGTCTGTTTTGTATTATGTATGTTATATGTTAAACACTTTACATTGTTGCAGCTCATTAGTATTCTGCTTGAAGAAACATAAAAAGCAATAAACAAGGTAGATGCACTCTAGAAAATTAATTTCTTGAAACATCAGTTTTATTGAGCTGCAGTGAACACTGTGAACCAGAGGTGGATCCAGAACCTAATCTCAGGAGGGGCACATGCACGGGCACTGACACTGGCAATGTGGTCTGGGAAGAGGGACAGGGCTTCCAATCCCTGGCAGTGCTAGTGGTGAGCGTGAACTCTAGCCTGCATTTCTAGGGTTAGAGTTCACTCTCACGAGAACAGAGCGCTGCCATGGTAACCGCGGCAACGCTGCAAGCTCGCGAGAGGAGTACCTGGAGGAAGTGCAGGTCCTCTCTCCCTCACGTGTCAGCTGCCCAGCATGGTGCTTGTGGGCCGGTGAGGGAGATCGATGATCTCCCCCCTGGTCTGTGAAGGCAAACAGCAGGGCCAGCGTTTGGATAGCTCCTGCCCTGCATGGGCCGGCAGGAGAGACCCTCGGCCAGAAAGATTTTGTCGGGGGGAAGGGCAAATGTCCAATTGAACCCCTGGATCTGCCACTGTTATGAACAATAGATAACTATTTGTTAACCCCTTAAGCTCCAATGGCTCCTTAATGAAAATATAGTCTTTATTCCCTTGAGAAATATTCCATTCAATCATTGTAATTTGGTCTTTAACGGCCTTATACCAGTGTGAACTGCCATCTTTTATAGTAATGATGTCATTAAATGTAGTAATTATGGTGCCACAAAAGCCTGATGTCCCCCCCCCCCATATAAATAGTCAAACTGTTTACTAATGGTTTTACAACTTACCTGAAGTATAATAGTTATATAACTCATACAATTGTTGTCAATTACTCCACAAGAGCAGGAAACTCTCTGCATTGAGCAAAACCCACTAGTTCCTGGCTTAGCTCTCGGCCTGACAGTGGTTAGTTGACAATGAGTTGGCCTTACATGTAGGGTTTAGCTTCAAAGAGCTAACAGATCCTCTGTGCAGGAGCTACGGGTTTTCAATGAAGGAAGTGGCCAGCACCCGGTAGACAACAGGCAAGTTTCCAGACCATTAGCAAGTGGTTTACTACTTACAATGGGGTGGTGTGCCAAGACACTCCTAGTACTATGACCACTGTAGCATGATGTAGTGCGTATGGTTCTTGATATAAGATGCTTATAGTAGCTTAGCATAACAGACTAGAGGCTCATGGCTGACTAGAACATCTCCACACAACATTTACTCAAGTTATATTTTAGTGAAAGGTCTATTTTGGGAATGCTATAAGATTACAGGTGAAGTGTTAAGACAGCAAAAGAATCATACCTATAGAAGTGATGTTAGATGTGTGTTCATCATGTGTTATTACAGAACCTGGAATGAAATGGTATTACTCAATGAGAATGTTCATACTATATCCCAGGAATAGTCGCAATACTGGTATTTCTGTACAGCTCCTGTTTGCACAACCAAATAATTCTAAATATTTTATATGCCAATTTATTCCAAGAAAAATAAAATTCAAACAGTTGAAATAAATAAATAAATAAATAAATAATCTAACAGTAGTGATTGTGATGAGGAATGTGAGGCATGATTTAAACCAGGGCTGTCCAACCTGCGCCCCCCCTGATGTCGCTGAACTACAAATCCCATGATTCTTTCAATGAATCAGATAGCCAGGGAATCATGGGAGTTGTAGTTCAGCAACATCTGGGGGGCCGCAGGTTGGACAGCCCTGATTTAAGATGTTCATGACAAGCCAGTACCATCATGGGACATTGTGTTTAGTATAAGAGCTTGTCATGAAGGGGTATGTTCATTTTATTTAAATTTGAAATTCAGTGGGAATTCACGACAATTGTCTCTTTAGTGAATAACTCAAGCAGGACTTATGGGTAGGATGCAAACGTACAAAACTTTGAGCATATATATTTAAAAGAACTGCACATCTTTACATCACACATAAATTCTCACGTTAGTGAATAACATTCAAATATTTTTTCTTGTGAACAACAGAGCTTGCTGACACACATGGTATAGAGAGGACGTTTTTAAATTGTCTACAACAAGACTAAGGGGATTGAGCCTTCTGACTTCATTAGACAAAAATTAGAAAAGTAGTGACACTTAAAACATAACCTTTTTGAATTATAATTAAGAAGGGCAATAGATTTAAGAAGGGCAATAGATGCCCAAAGGGAGAAAAAACATTATTGATTTAACACTTGACTGATAGTTAAAAATCCACAGGTGACTAAATAACCTTTAACAAGATTTTTTAATAAGATTGATTGAACAAAAAGTTATTATTGAGTAATGAGTCGCCAAATATGCAAAAATAGTTCTAATTAACAAATGGATGACAAAAAGCTACTTGTAATCATACTCATTGGGTTGGGATCCTTTTGGTGGCAATTAAACTAAACTAATGTGATCACCCATTTTTTTCTCATCTTTTTTTTTACTCAAACTATTTTAAAATATTTGGCGACTCATTGCCCAATATTAACTTTTTGTTCACTCAATTTTTTTTTTTTTTTTAAATCTCTTGTTAGACGTTATTTAGTCACCTGAGGATTTTCGAACTATCAGTCAGGTTTTAAATAATGTTTTTTTCTCAATGTAGGCGTCTATTGCCATTCTTGCTTCATCTAAGTGTTGCTTCTAAGTGTGTGTGTGGTTGGAGATATTCTGGAGAGTTTTACAGAAGCTTCAACTGTCTAAGGGTTGTGCTAAGAGTTCTTTTTTACTGTTACAGGTAAGATTCATCTGTAGGAAAAGGTTACTGACTGCACAAGGTTTGATTTCCTGTTGGTAAGATTCATCTGTAGGAAAAGGTTACTGACTGCACAAGGTTTGATTTCCTGTTGGTAATTATAAGGCATTTGATTGGATTAGGTAGCTAGTTGCTATTGATTGCTATTTAAATTAGCTATTGTTTGCTAATAAGCAGAGGCCTACCCAGGTGTTAAACATTCCTAGTGGGAGGTGATTTTAGGAGTATATAAGGGTAGTTGTCATTAGCTTGGCTAATAGAGCTTGGTTGCTTCATCTAAGTGTTGCTTCTAAGTGTGTGTGTGGTTGGAGATATTCTGGAGAGTGTTGCTTCTAAGTGTGTGTGTGGTTGGAGATATTCTGGAGAGTGTTGCTTCTAAGTGTGTGTGTGGTTGGAGATATTCTGGAGATAACCTGGAGGTAATCCGAGGTATTCAGGAGGATAAATAAAAAGTTAAGGTTTGTTTGATTTAAATTATTCACCTCATTGGAATGGCAGACTTAGTTCAGTGTAATAGTTGCTTTGCATTTGTTTCACGTTCCACTTTTTGGAGGTTTGGTTGTTGTCTAATCTGTAGACAGTTCTCTATTTTGCGGCAGGAGATTGTATTTTTGAAGTCTGAGATTTGTAAATTATCTGGTAAACAAACTCAGGCTGGAACTGCTGCAAAGCCACTGCCGCAGAGACATACTAGGAATGGCAGATGGATTACTGTAGGATCTGGTAGACTTGGAGTTGTGGATAAAAGGCATATTGCACAGTCTGTTGCTCTACATAATTAATTTTCTGCACTTTCAGAGTGTAGTGGTGTCGTGGAGAGAGGCACTGAGGCTAGTGGTGTTGTGCAGAGAGGCACTGAGGCTAGTGGTGTTGTGCAGAGAGGCACTGAGGCTAGTGGTGTTGTGCAGAGAGGCACTGAGGCTAGTGGTGTTGTGCAGAGAGGCACTGAGGCTAGTGGTGTTGTGCAGAGAGGCACTGAGGCTAGTGGTGTTGTGCAGAGAGGCACTGAGGCTAGTGGTGTTGTGCAGAGAGGCACTGAAGCTAGTGGTGTTGTGCAGAGAGGCACTGAGGCTAGTGGTGTTGTGCAGAGAGGCACTGAGGCTAGTGATGTTGTGAAGAGAGGCATTGAGGCTAGTGGTGTTGTGAAGAGAGGCATTGAGGCTAGTGGTGTTGTTCAGAGAGGCACTGAGGCTAGTGGTGTTGTGCAGAGAGGCTTGAAGACTATGGTGAGGCCTAATAGAAAGCAGTTGTTGGTGGGGGATTCCATCATAAGAGGTGTGGAGATGGACAATGGTGGTCTTGTGAGGTGTCTTCCCGGAGCTAATGCTCACAGAGACAGGAGACGTATCTGTAATATTGTTAAGCAAGCAAAGCAGGAAGGGGAATTGGATGTACTTGTCCATTTAGGGACAAATGACTTGGCTTGCAATGAGGTTTCAGAGGTTAAGGAAGTTTTTAGTGTTTTTGCCAATGATATACGGCAGGTTGCTTCCACATTGTCATTCTCTGAAGTTCTGCCTGTGCATAACACTCAGAATGACAGGCGGATGCGTATTAGGGACTTTAACTTGTGGCTTGGTGAATGGTGTCGGGAGCAAGGATTTGGCTTTATTGCTCATGGTAGCTCTGTTTGGAATGGAAATAAACTGTACAAAAAAGATGGTTTGCATCTTTCTCAAAAGGGAACAAATGTTCTCAGTGAGCAGTTCAGAGGTTTTGCTAGGATGTATTTAAACTAGGAGGTGGGGGCAAAAGGGTGATAAAACATCAATCCAATTGTCCCCCAAAACAAGGACAGAAGGTGCCTGTAGCAAGTGTGTTAAAAAATGATAAGCTTAGAGTCATGTCTACAAATGCTCGCAGTTTAGGGAATAAGATCCATGAACTTGTGGCAACAATGGCAACTGATAGTGTAGATTTAGTCGCTGTTACTGAGACATGGTATAATGAGAAAAATGACTGGGACATAGCAATACCAGGGTACTCTTTATATAGAAAAGACAGGGAAGGCAAGAAAGGGGGAGGGTGGCCCTGTATGTAAAGAATAGCATAAAATCTAGCCTAATAAAGGTTAGTGAGGCGAACATAGAGTCAGTTTGGGTTACGTTAGAATTTGGTAATCACACAGTAACTCGTGTAGGTGTGATTTATAGGCCCCCAGGACAAATTGAAGAGTTAGATAATCTACTAGTTGAAGAAATAGCTAAAATGACAATGAAGGGGGAAGTTATCATCATGGGTGACTTTAATCTTCCTGATGTAAATTGGAAAACAAAAATAGCTACTTGTGCCAGGAGCACACATATTCTAAACTCCCTACTGGGATTGTCTCTAAACAAGTCGTTGAGGAGCCAACTCGTAAAGAGGCCATACTAGATTTAGTGTTAACAAATGGAGATTTGGTATCAGATATTACTGTAGGTGAAAGTTTAGGATCCAGTGATCATCAGTCAGTGTGGTTTAATATAAGAACAGTGACTGAGTCACACCACACAAAAACAAAAGTTTTAGACTTTAGAAAAACAGACTTTTCCAAAATTAGAATATGTGTAAAGGAGTCATTATCAGACTGGAGCAATTTAAATGGAGTCCAAAAGAAATGGGATTATTTAAAAGTTGCACTACTGAAGGCAACAGAAAATTGCATTAGGCTTGTCAGTAAAAGCAAAAAATTCAAGAAACCACTGTGGTACTCCACAGATGTAGCCAAAATAGTAAAAAACAAAAAGTTAGCATTTAGTAATTATAAAAAAACCCAGAGTGAGGAAGACAGAATGACCTATAAGATTAGGCAGAAAGAGGCTAAGCAAGTTATAAGAGCTTCCAAATCACACACAGAAGAGAAAATAGCACAGTCAGTAAAAAAGGGGGACAAAACCTTTTTTAGATACATAAATGAGAAAAGAAAAGTAAAACAAGGATTAGTTAGATTAAAAACAAAAGAAGGAAGGTATGTAGATGAGGATAAAGGTCTAGCTGACTGCCTCAATGAATATTTTTGTTCGGTATTTACAGATGAAAATGAAGGAAAGGGACCTCAGTTAAGAAAAAGGATAAATGAGTCATTTATTACACGTGAGTTTACAGAGGAAGAGGTTCTATTTCAACTGTCAAAAGTAAAGACAAATAAGTCAATGGGACCTGATGGAATACACCCAAAGCTATTAAAAGAGCTTAGTGGTGTTAAAGGATAGGATTGTTGAACATCTAAAAACACATGGATTTCAAGATCAGAGACAACATGGGTTTACTTCAGGGAGATCATGCCAAACTAATCTTATTGATTTTTTTGATTGGGTAACTAAAATTATAGATCAGGGTGGTGCAGTAGACATTGCTTACCTCGATTTCAGTAAGGCTTTTGACACTGTTGCACATAGAAGGCTTATCAACAAACTACAATCTTTGAGTTTGGATTCCAATATTGTTGAATGGGTAAGGCAGTGGCTGAGTCACAGGCAACAGAGGGTTGTAGTCAATGGAGTATATTCGAAGCTTGGGCTTGTCACCAGTGGGGTACCTCAGGGATCTGTACTTGGACCCATTCTCTTTAATATTTTTATTAGTGATATTGCAGAAGGTCTTGATGGTAAGGTGTGTCTTTTTGCGGATGATACTAAGATATGTAACAGGGTTGATGTTCCAGGAGGGATAAGCCAAATGGAAAATGATTTAGGTAAACTAGAAAAATGGTCAGAGTTGTGGCAACTGACATTTAATGTGGATAAGTGCAAGCTAATGCATCTTGGACGTAAAAACCCAAGGGCAGAGTACAGAATATTTGATAGAGTCCTAACCTCAACATCTGAGGAAAGGGATTTAGGGGTGATTATTTCTGATGACTTAAAGGTAGGCAGACAATGTAATAGAGCAGCAGGAAATGCTAGCAGAATGCTTGGTTGTATAGGGAGAGGTATTAGCAGTAGAAAGAGGGAAGTGCTCATGCCATTGTACAGAACACTGCTGAGACCTCACTTGGAGTACTGTACACAGTACTGGAGACCCTATCTTCAGAAGGATATTGATACCTTAGAGAGAGTTCAAAGAAGGGCTACTAAACTGGTTCATGGATTGCAGGATAAAACTTACCAGGAAAGGTTAAAGGATCTTAACATGTATAGCATGGAGGAAAGACGAGACAGGGGGGATATGATAGAAACATTTAAATACATAAAGGGAATCAACACAGTAAAGGAGGAGACTATATTTAAAAGAAGAAAAACTACCACAACAAGAGGACATAGTCTTAAATTAGAGGGACAAAGGTTTAAAAATAATATCAGGAAGTATTACTTTACTGAGAGGGTAGTGGATGCATGGAATAGCCTTCCAGCTGAAGTGGTAGAGGTTAACACAGTAAAGGAGTTTAAGCATGCGTGGGATAGGCATAAGGCTATCCTAACTATAAGATAAGGCCAGGGACTAATGAAAGTATTTAGAAAACTGGGCAGACTAGATGGGCCGAATGGTTCTTATCTGCCGTCACATTCTATGTTTCTATGTTTCTATGTTAATTATAATTTAATAAAGGGTTTAAGTGTCCCCACATTTTTTTTTTTATTTTGAGCAGAAGCAGGAAGCAATTAGAATGCAGAAACCAGTTTGTTCTCATGATGGTTGGCGTTAACAAACCAGCTTCAAAAAGGCGTAAAGTGAGAAAATTTAAAGTGTGAAAAGAAACAAGATTGAGACTCCTGATCTATCGACAAGGTTATTTACTAAACTCAGAAATAGCAGGAGTTTAAAATCTAAGATCAAAGTAGCCAAACTTAGAAACTTTTTTCTTATTTCCTTTTTCTATTTTTGTAGATCTTTTATCGATCATCTTATTTCTTGCTTTCTTACGCTGATTGTATTTTAGTTTTTATTAATTGTATATATTCAGTGGCTGTATGATTTGTGCATGGACTGTTTTTGCCAGTTGGTTGTCAAATGACCACAAAACACTTTTTAGTGAATAGAATTCTGGATTGTAAATGATTGTCAGTTTTGTTGTAAATGACTGTCAGGCGTAATTCACCTCTTTCATTTTATGTGCACCTACACTTATTATATATCCTTTTATTCAGGGGAAACAGGGCTTTCATTTAACATCAAATATTTAGGTATAAAACATAATTTAATATGAATAAAATATAAAAAAATGGGAGAAAATAAGATTTTTTTTAAAATGTTTAGTTTTACGTGACATTTTAACTGTGAATGTCATAATACTGTCTGACTTTAATGCAATAAAATACAGATATTTGTATTCAGCGATGTCTCAAAGGTAAAACAGTACCCCCTATGTACAGGTTTTATGGTGTTTTGGGAAGCTACAGGTTCAAATATAGCGTGTTACATTTTTCATTTTTTTCACATTGAAATTCGCCAGATTGGTTACGTTGCGTCACAAACACTGGCCAAATTTAGTGTTAATATTTGAAAATGCAAAAGACTAATTTGAACGTCAATTTTGGCCAGTGTTTGTGACTAAGTGGCTACTAAAAAAGACTGGACATAGCCCATTTGCAATACCTTGGGTTGTCTACTTTTGCAAATGGTATGCCATTATGGGGGTAATTCTCATTCCTGGGCTACCGTACGGTCTCAAAGGCAACATAACCAAGCTGGCGAATTTCAATGTAAAAAACTGAAAGGCAAGCCTTATATTTGACTCTCTACCTTTTGAAAACACCATAAAACCTGTACATGAGGGGTACTGTTATATTTGGGAAACTTCGCTGAACACACAAATTAGTGTTTCAAAACGGTAAAACGTATCACAACAATTATATCGTCCATGTAAGGGCCATTTGGGTGTGAAAAATGCAAGAAATGTCACTTTCACTGACAATATCGTTGTTGCAATACATGTTACTGTTTTGAAACACTAATATTTGTGTTCAGCGAAGTCTTCTGAGTAAAACAGTACTCCCCATGTACAGGTTTTATGGTGTCTTGGAAAGTTACAGGGTTAAATATAGTGCTAGCAAATCAAATTCCCTGGACTTTTGGCCTGGGTTGTCAAGCTGGTCCTGCTAATTGTAATTAATAAAATTACCTAATTATGTAAAATTATGACGTAAATATTTACGTAGAATTATTATATATATATATATATATATATATATATATATATATATATGTGTGTATATAAATATATGTATATATATATATATATATTTGTGCCCCGAATCTCTATTATGTTAATGGAATGTAGAGGAGAAAAAGTTGGTTGAGGTGTGCCGAAACCAAAGTACGAGTATGGCTGTAAAAAAGAGGGCCCACAAAGAGAAATGTGTAAAGGAGGGTGTAGGTGCGTGGGGTCAAAACAGCTTGAACTGCAAAGGTAGGTAGGGGGGTAGGGTTTATATAGGGTCATAACTCCTCCCACAAATTCAGGCCAAATGGTCTTCCAACTTGTGCTCGGAATCTCTATTATGTTAATGGAATGTAGAGGAGAAGCAAAGTTGGTTGAGGTGTGCTGAAACCAACGTGCGAGTAGGCCTGTAAAAAAGAGGGCAAAAAGGAATTCAAAGTAAACACACTTTATTGCAAGTTTAAACTGCGAGATTTCTGAAAGCCTGCCTGAGCTCCCTTTCTGGTCGAGGCATGTAGGAGTTGAATATTGAGGATTTCCAGCATCCCAGCCTCTTAATTATGTGTACCGGAGTGTTAGTGGTAGAGGCTGATGATTCGGCGCCGATGCAAAATGAGTGACCAGAGAAGGAAGCTGGGTTGTAGTCTAACCTTGACAATAGAATTCTGTTGTATGACATAAATTTAGCTGGTAGAAGTAGTGGAGTATCTGGTGAGTGCGTGAGGTGAGAAACCAGGAGCATATCCAGAACATGTACAGGGTACCACAAATTCTCGGTAGGGAAGAGGGGAATGAGAGTGGGATAGGCAGATTGATTAGTCTTGGTAGAAGGCAAAGAGAGTACAAAATGGTCGTCTACTTTCTTTAAGTGAGAAAGTTTGAGGCATCGTACTGTGTCTCCTTGACGTATCACGGTGAACTCTCTAGGTCTGAGGAAACCGTAGAAAGCCAAAAAATGGCAGATTTCATGACTAAATTGGTATTATGGTCAAACGGGGATTTGTCCAATAAGTCGCTAAGGAGCCGGAATATTGGACTATCTATTGGTAGCCTAGTCATGCTAGGAGGGACTGTGACCTTTAAAATAGCTTTGAGTTAGTGAGGATGTGGTGTTGTACTCTGGTGTTTGTGAGGTAGAGTTTGATGGTATTATGAGAAAGTTTTAGGTGTAAATGGCAAAAGGAGGCAAAAGCCACCATGGTTTTGATGGAAATGTCACCTTGTGAGCAAAACTCAGCTGTGAATTTGTTAAAGATAGTCAGTGCCCTAGCGTAAGAAATAGTGGTTTTGGGAGTGTTTGTGCGTGGAGTAACGGTTCGCTTAAACCAGGGTTAGCCATAGGAACGATGGCGTCTTGGCTGATTGAAGGTGTGCCGGAGGGTGAGCCCAGCCGGAGACCTGCAATTTAAGAGCATAAAAAAGTGTTAGCAGCTGAGTAGAGGAGGTGTAGTAAATGAGGTGTAAGATATCTATCTTGCTTAAGCATGTATCCCTACATGCTGGAATAGTAGAATGTAGGCAAATGACAACAAAAATTATACATTGGTATGACTGAAACTACTCCATGAACTGGAGGAAAAGAAAAAGGATACAAAAATGTCAAATAACACTTTATTACTTGGAGTGCAAGTAAGCAGCCCCCCGAGATGGGTAAGGTTGCGAAAGGAATGGGCCATTGTCTGGACGTGGTGTTGTCATATAATTTTAATGTGTGCTGAACCAGCTTATTTGTTAGGTGTCAGACGGGTCGGACATATAGACTTGGTGTGGGCTCTGAAGCATATGGAGCAGATGTGCAACAACCTACATGCGCTGTAGCTGCATATGACTGTGTTAAAGTCATTGTACACCTGCGCCTTGCCCAAGAAGGTGATGGGTCTGCCCAGCTTGTCTCTCTGGACACCTTCCTGTCTAGGGAGTGGGGTGAGGGAGTGGTGGGGTGATAAAGTGGAAGTGGAAGGGTCTGCGTTCCCAGGGCATAGATCGGTGGAGTGTGAAGTGGAATCACAAGAGGCACAAGATGGGGGCCTCAGACCAGCAAAGTGACAGCAGAATAACTCAGTATCTGACACCAATCGATTCTAATATTGAATTGTGTCAGATGAGTAGCTACCTTGGCCGAAACTGATTTGTGGTAATCGTAAAATGAGAACCCTCCATACTTGATGCCCAAATCAACCACCTTGTGCATATATAAATCAAGCTCTTCTCTCCTATGTGGGTACACCGTGCAGATAACATCGCGATAAGTGTCAAACGCGATAACAAACTGTGGGATGGTGAGTTTTTTACTCAAACGTGGGTCTCTGGCTCTTAAAACAACTGAAATGTCCCTGTAGTTATAAGCTCTATTTTCTAAGATGTCTTGGGAGGCTATGAGAAGGGACATTAAATTGACGTCTTTTCCATCAAGAATATCTTTCTTGATGGAAGCCAGAACAGAGTGGGCTGGTGAGGTGTGGGCAGTGGGAGTGGTAGTGACTGGTGGGGAGGGGAAATGAGGGGTATGGCAGTCAGAGAGGTCGAGGTTACCGGTGTAGTGACTGCTGGGGCTGTTAAGTCACCTGGAGTGGCTATGGCTGATTCCACCTTCAGCAACCTGCTGTTAATGGATTGCAAATTAGCCAGTATAGCCACCAGAGTTTCCTGGGTGAAATCAGAGAGCCCTTGTGAACTCGTGCCGGGCCTTTGGTCGTTGGCCTGACTCGTCAGCAGTTTATAAAGTTCTGCTTTTCTGGTGGTGGCTGGAAAGGTGATTCCCCTGAGCCTAAGTTCAGCCGATATTTTTGGAATGGTCCAATATCTTAGGGATCTGGGAGTAGAAGGAGTGAGGGAGACCCAGGCCTGGCTGGCGTGCTGGGTATATCGTCTGATGAGGGATCGATGATTGGTTCTTGAGACATCCTGAAAGGAATAATGAAATGGATAAGTAGGGTATAGTGGAGGTGGGATGAAACCTCCGGAGAACGGGCCTGCTAGCTAATGCCGAAGCGAAGAATTAAAATTAGAACCAAGTGACAGATGAGGCCCTTCTATTGCCAAGCGGCGGTGAGAGGCTCTACCTATGATTTGGGCCAAGGGGGTTTTGTGGCCACCAGTACGAGGTGGCAGGATGTCGGCCTCTCGGTGACTGTAAGAGATTCAAAAAACGAGTGGCCGTGACATGGGAAGCACCGGACTGTAGCCCTAAAGAAGAGCGAGCGAGGTGGCTAGCTATGATTTGGTCGTGGGGCTGAACCTCCGTGTATGAGGTAGGGGTGTAGACCTCACGGACCGCAGTATTATTGGGGGAAGCTAGGGCCAGCACCTGACCCTGAAAGCCAGTTCTCTACCCTGACGGGGGCTTGTCTCTTGAAGGAAGTATGTAACTTATGTAGATACTAACCTTGAGTGTTTGTTCTGTATATTAGAAAATAGCTCAGGGCGACTTCTATATATATGACTATATATACTTTGGAGAACAGGATCAGTCCAGGAACCTAGGGGTAAGAAAGATTCTAGTAGGCTAGAGGCGTGCCATTGGTGATCCAAGTGTAAAAATTTAGAACATATGGAATGGTGTGTACACTCGGGTAATCAGAGGGACCTGAACGTTGGTCCAAAATTTTTTGAGACAAGCCAATGGGATCCCACAACTGAGCAGTATTATTTGACAGATATGAAGGCGAAGTGAGGCCTTAGAAGGACGTAATAGTAGTGAGTAAGATTAGGGAAACCTACTACTGAAACGTCGGGAACCAGGTAGACTGATGGTCTTTGAAGGCGTAGTGAATCTGCACAATGGTGCAGGTCTAAGTAATGATATGTAGAAATTAAAACAGAATTAATATTTAATATAATAGTAACCTGGGGAGTGAGGCATATTTAACCTGGTGTGTTTAAAGTTTTGAGCCCACTTTGGGAGGTGGGAGGGTATTGTAAAAAAGGCCGTGGAGGCTGAAATGAGGCCTCAGGAGAAACGTACATTTTTTAACCTTATTTACCTGATACCGTGACACGGGATACTGGAACCACCTCCTGGAGTCTTCTTGAAAAATAAGTAGTACAACCTAAAACAATTTTAAAAATGAAGGAACCTGAGTATAGTATTACAATATAAACAGAGATTTGAAAATTAGAGCTACTGGGAAAGTGAGCGTGGAGTTTGATAACTTTAAGAGGTTATGGGGCTCGGCCCTTTGAGAGAGGAGAGGAGAAAGAAGAGAGAAAAAAAAATCGTAGATGGGATAACTGTTACTTTAAGAGAATACCCCTGGGGATATATACATAATTAAAAGTGACAAAGTGTGGTGAAATAATGCCATTTAGAGTAAGGGAAAACGTAGGTAGAGCCATGAACATATGATATAAATTAATACATAGAGGAACATACTTAAATATGAATTTTTTTTAAATGCATAGAACCTTATGTATTCGGCTACCGAACGTGCAAGAGAAATATATTAGAACCGCGTGAGTTTAGATTTAATGCAATTAAATGCTAGTGACCCAGCCATTCGTATGTGTTTCATCAAAAGTGAGAAACAGGCGAACGTAAGATGAGTATAAGCGTTCGGTAACATTTTATAACCTAAGAAAGAACGAAAGTCGTGTGTACTCTGCGGTCGCCTAAAAAGTGCCCGAACGCAGAAGTACATGAACGGCGGATTAAACGAAATGGAAGTAATATATCTATGGAGCCTATCCCCGCGTTTTTGGGCCCGAACATGGGAAATAGCCGACCGACATTTCCCACGTTGAAGCTTACGTTTGCGTGCCGGTCTCGTGACAGGAAGCTCGACAGCCGGGTAGCGAGCCGCGGGGCAGCCGATGGATGAGCCCGGAAGTCTGCGGTAGGTGCTGCTGGAGAGATACTGCTTACTTGATGCAGGATTTGGCGGGAACAGCTGACCGGAAATGCAGGTAACTATGGTGACAGTCAAAACAGCTTGAATGGCAAAGGTAAGTAGGGGGGTAGGGTTTATATAGGGTCATAACGCTTCCCACAAATTTAGGCCTGATAGCCTTCCAACATATGTATATAATTTTTAAAAAATATTTTTATTTATATATGGGTATATATATAGTGATATATACGTATATAGATATATATATTATTTCGTTCTACATGTATTTTGATATCTATATATATATATATTATTTATTTATTTTGTATTATTTTTTAAATTAAATTTGTTAACGTATTTACAGATTTATTTATTTTATATTATATATAAATAAATATATATATATATAATGAAAATTATATATATTTAATCAATATCATTGTATGTGTATTTTGATATTAATATATATATATAATTCTGTATATATTAATATTAAAATACACTTAGTGTATGTGTATGTGTGTATATATATACTTAGATCATGTATATAATAAATACATATATGATCTAAGTATATATTATTTAATTTTACACTGTTTTAATTTTTTTTTTTTCGACAGCAGGGGGAGTACCTGTCATTAAAGGCACTCCCCCTGCTGGCAAAGGACCTTGCGATCACATGGCGATCACATGGCACAGGGGGGGCAAAGAGGAAGCAGGGGGACTCCCTGGGCTCCCAGGTGAGTCCCCATCCCACGATCGCCGGCGTGGGATCGCCGGCGACCGGGAAAGTACAAAGGACGGTTTGGACGTTCTATACCGTACTGTGGCATTTAGAGCCGCTTCCTTAAGAAGGGCATAGAACGCCCTCCGTCCTTAAGAGGTTAATATGTCAGGGAAAAGGTTGTGTGTGTACATGTGTGCATGTGAGGTCTAACTTTAATGTCACTCAGATAACTCAATACCAGGCTGTTATCAATAACAGTAATTATTTATTGTAAACTGGAAACATTACAATTAATGTTGATTTGCCTGATGCAAAAAATCTGGTGTTGCAGAAGAACAGTGCGAAAACATTATAGTCACCAGTAAAACTACTGCTTATTGGATTTGTTCTGGTGAGTAGAATCATTACCTTCAGGCTTTTTGCTGTAAACACTTTTTGGGATATATACTATATATACAACATCAAGTTCCTCTTCTGTTATAGCAATAACATAACCCTGTAAGATATATGATCTCTTTTTGATAACTAAAGTATTGAAACCACCATCATAAGATAATTTTTTTTACAACCTCTTTCTTTATATCACAATTTAGACTTAGTTATTTTAATATCATTATGGACTATTATACAGTTTGAGTTGTTATCTCTAATTCATGTAATTAATATGTTTTATATGGGACACATAGATTTGATCCCTGTACAATGTATGGTTAATAACACAATAGTTTTTTTCATTTATGTAATTGATATGTTTTATATGGGACACATACAGTTGCAAGAAAAAGTATCTGGACCCTTTGGAATGATATGGATTTCTGCACAAATTGGTCATAAAATGTGATCTGATCATCATCTAAGTCACAACAATAGACAATCACAATGAGAAAAGAAAAAAGTAAAAGCTGCGCCAGATAAAACCAATAAGTAAAAAGAATCAACAAATAAACTTAGTCCAGATAAAAGAGAAAGTCCAAATAAAATAAGTCTTAGCTGAATAGGTCTTCCTTGGATGGGATTGTCTATACAGTGGTGAATCAGGAACAATGTCCTCGCTGTCCTTCCTCAGGTGGATCCAATGATATAAAAAGATAAAACAGATGACTAGTGATGTACCGAACTGTCCGCCGGCGAACAGTTCCCGGCGAACTTAGCGTGTTCGCGTTTGCCGCGGCGGGCGGACACATGCGCAGTTCGATCCGCCCCCTATTCGTCATCATTGGGCAAACTTTGACCCTGTGCCTCTCGGTCAGCAGACACATTCCAGCCAATCAGCAGCACTCCCTCCCTTCCACACCCTCCAACCTCCCTCCCAGCATCCATTTTCGATTCATTCTGAAGCTGCATGCTTAGTGAGAGGAGGGAAAGTTTAGCTGCTGCTGATTAGATAGGGAAATTGATAGCTAGGCTAGGGTATTCAGTGTCCACTACAATCCTGAAGGACTCATCTGATCTCTGCTGTAAGGACAGCACCCCAAAAAGCCCTTTTTAGGGCTATAACATCAGGCTGCTTTTTTTTTTTTTCCTGTGTAATGTAATTGCAGGTGCCTGCCTGCCAGCTTCTGTGTGAGGTTCACATTGGATACTGTGCCTACTTGCCCAGTGCCACCACTCATATCTGTTTTAACAATAGGTTAAGCTTTAGATTTAAAAGAAATATTTTTTTTTTCACTGTAATAGAAGAGCAGTTGCCTGCCAGCTTCTGTGTCAGGTTGGATGCCTTGCCCATTTGCACAGTCAGTGCCACCACTCATATCTGTTTTAACAATAGGTTAAGCTTTAGATTTAAAATAAATAATTTTTTTTCACTGTAATAGATGAGCAGTTACCTGCCTGCCAGCTTCTGTGTCAGGTTGGATGCCTTGCCCATTTGCACAGTCAGTGCCACCACTCATATCTGTTTTTACAATAGGTTAAGCTTTAGATTTTAAAGAAATAATTTGTTTTCACTGTAATAGAAGAGCAGTTGCCTGCCTGCCAGCTTCTGTGTCAGGTTGGATGCCTTGCCCATTTGCACAGTCAGTGCCACCACTCATATCTGTTTTTACAATAGGTTAAGCTTTAGATTTTAAAGAAATAATTTGTTTTCACTGTAATAGAAGAGCAGTTGCCTGCCTGCCAGCTTCTGTGTCAGGTTGGATGCCTTGCCCATTTGCACAGTCAGTGCCACCACTCATATCTGTTTTTACAATAGGTTAAGCTTTAGATTTTAAAGAAATATTTTTTTTCACTGTAATAGAAGAGCAGTTGCCTGCCTGCCAGCTTCTGTGTCAGGTTGGATGCCTTGCCCATTTGCACAGTCAGTGCCACCACTCATATCTGTTTTTACAATAGGTTAAGCTTTAGATTTAAAAGAAATATTTTTTTTTCACTGTAATAGAAGAGCAGTTAGTTGTCTGCAAGCGTCTGGGTGTCAGGCCTACTTCAGCGTGTACTCTGCAGACCTGTGCCAGCGTGCTTTGACAGTTGCCAATCATATCTGGTGTCTCTTTAGCATGCTTTTACAAAGAAAAAAGGTTTCCAGTGTAAGCTAATAGCAGCCAGTCAGTGTCCTTCAAGCGGCTCTGTCAGGCCTTCCTTCAGCGTGTGCCCTGCACAACCCTGCCAGCGTACTTTGACAATTGCCACTCATATCTAGTGTCTCTATAGCGTGCTTTTACAAAGAAAAAAGGTTTCCAGTGTAAGCTAATAGCAGCCAGTCAGTGTCCTTCAAGCGGCTCTGTCAGGCCTTCCTTCAGCGTGTGCCCTGCACAACACTGCCAGCGTGCTTTGACAGTTGCCAATCATATCTGGTGTCTCTTTAGCGTGCTTTTACAAAGAAAAAAGGTTTCCAGTGTAAGCTAATAGCAGCCAGTCAGTGTCCTTCAAGCGGCTCTGTCAGGCCTTCCTTCAGCGTGTGCCCTGCACAACCCTGCCAGCGTACGTTGACAGTTGCCACTCATATCTGGTGTCTCTATAGCGTGCTTTTACAACCAAAATTTTGTTTCCACTGTAATAGAAGAGCAGTTGCCTGCCTGCCAGCTTCTGTGTGAGGTTCACATTGGATACTGTGCCCTCTTGCCCAGTGCCACCACTCATATCTGTTTTTACAATAGCTTAAGCTTTAGATTTAAAGAAATAATTTTTTAAAACCAACATTTTTTTTCACTGTTATAGATTGAATAGCAGTTACTTGTCTTCCAGCGGGTGTGTCAGGCCTACAGTGTGTGCTCTGCAGAACTGTTCAAGTGCACATTGCCAATCATATCTGGTGTCTCTATAGTGTGCTTTTACAAAGAAAAGAGGTTTCTAGTGTAAGCTAATAGCAGCCAGTCAGTATCCTTCAAGCGGTTCTGTCAGTCCTTCCTTCAGCGTGTGCTCTCCAGAACTGTTCCAGTGCACATTGCCAATCATATCTGGTGTCTCTATAGCGTGCTTTTAAAACCAAAATTTGTTTTTCACTGTTATAGATTGAATAGCAGTTACTTGTCTTCAAGCGGGTGTGTCAGGCCTACAGTGTGTGCTCTGCAGAACTGTTACAGTTCACATTGCCAATCATATCTGGTCTCACAGTAGCTTGCACGCATAGTACCACTAATCCCCCAAAAAATGACAGGCAGAGGCAGGCCACCCCGCAGGGGCCGTCGTGGTCGTGGTGCTGTGATTCCCTTTTGCCCTAGAATAATGCCCAGTTTTCAGAAGCCACGTACCCTGAACTTGAAGTTCTGAGGACATAGTTGACTGGCTAACACAGGACGCAGGACACCCAATCTTGTACAGCCTCCGCTCGGAACCTTGACGCACCATCCTCCTCCAGCTTAGCTTCAGGCACCTCTCAAGATACCACTCACCCGCCTGCCGCCACCACCAAAACTAGCACCACAGCCGCTTTACTTGGTATGTCAGAGGAGTTATTCACACACCCGTTTGAAGAAATTAGTGATGCGCAACCATTATTGCTAGAGGATGTAGATAACAGGGATATGTCTCAGGCAGGCAGCATTAAACACATGGAGGTACGGTGTGATGATGATGATGTTGTACCCGCTGCTGCTTCCTTTTCTGAGTTGTCAGATACAAGCGAAGCGGTTGATGATGACGATGCGTCCATGGATGTCACGTGGGTGCCCGCTCGGCAAGAAGAAGAACAGGGCGAAAGTTCAGATGGGGAGACAGAGAGGAGGAGGAGACGAGTTGGAAGCAGGGGGGGGGTCATCGCAAGGAGCTAGTGGCACAGTCAGGCAGCATGCATTGGCACCCGGGGTCAGCCCGACAGCACGCCAATCAACGCATGCTGTGTCCACCACCAGAATGCCGTCATTGCAGAGCTCAGCAGTGTGGCATTTTTTTTGTGTGTCTGCCTCGGACAACAGCGATGCCATTTGCAACCTGTGCCAAAGGAAACTGAGTCGTGGGAGGTCCAACACCCACCTAGGTACAACTGCTTTGCGTAGGCACATGATCTCACATCACAAACGCCTATGGGATCAACACATGAGTACAAGCAGCACGCCTACTCTAAGCCGCCATCCTCCTCCTGGTCTAGCATCTTCAGCCACGTCAACCACTGCTGTCCTTCTTGCCCCCTCTCAACCATCCGCCACTCCGTCTCCCGCCTTGAGCAGTTCCCGCTCATCTGCTCACAGTCATGTGTCTGTCAAGGACATGTTTGAGCGTAAGAAGCCAATGTCACCAAGTCACCCCCTTGCCCAGCGTCTGACAGCTGGCTTGTCCGAACTATTAGCCCGCCAGCTTTTACCATACAATCTGGTTGAGTCTGAGGCGTTCAAAAAATTTGTAGCTATTGGGACACCGCAGTGGAAGGTACCCGGACGGAATTTCTTTTCACAAAAGGCAATCCCCAACTTGTACTCGATTGTGCAAAAGGAAGTCATGGCATGTCTGGCACACAGTGTTGGGGCAAGGGTCCATCTGACCACTGATACCTGGTCTGCAAAGCATGGTCAGGGCAGGTATATCACCTACACTGCGCATTGGGTAAACCTGCTGACGGCTGACAAGCAAGGAATGCGTGGCATTGCAGAGGAGTTGGTGACACCGCCACGAATTGCTGGCAGTCCTGCTGCCACCTCCTCTACTCCTCCTACTCCATCCTCTTCTATAACCTCCTCAGCTGAATCCTCTTGTGCTGCTGCGTCTTGCTCCACATCAACGGCACCCCCCCAGCTCCCAGGTACTATTCCACATCCCGGATACGGCAGTGTCACGCCGTCTTGGGTTTGACTTGCTTGAAAGCAGAGAGTCACACCGGACAAGCACTCCTGTCCGCCCTGAACGCACAGGTGGAAAAGTGGCTGACTCCGCAGCAACTGGATATCGGCAAAGTGGTGTGTGACAACGGAAAGAATTTGATAGCGGCATTGAAGTTGGGCAAGTTGACACATGTGCCGTGCATGGCACATGTGTGTAATCTGATCGTACAACGCTTTGTGCATAAGTACACAGGCTTACAGGATGTCCTGAAGCAGGCCAGGAAGGTGTGTGGCCATTTCAGGCGTTCTTACACGGCCATGGCTCACTTTGCCGATATCCAGCGGCAAAACAATATGCCAGTGAGGCGCTTGATTTGCGACAGCCCTACACGTTGGAATTCCACACTCCTAATGTTCGACCGCCTGCTCCAACAAGAAAAAGCTGTTAATGTATATTTGTATGACCGGGGTGCTAGGACAGCCTCTGGGGAGCTGGGAATTTTTTTTCCACGTTACTG
Source organism: Pelobates fuscus (assembly GCF_036172605.1). NCBI lineage: Eukaryota > Metazoa > Chordata > Amphibia > Anura > Pelobatidae > Pelobates > Pelobates fuscus. The sequence continues at coordinate 17,047,717 of NC_086327.1, forward strand.
GACGCTCATGCGCAATGCCTGTAGGCTCATGCGTCCTTTTGAGGAGGTGACAAACCTAGTCAGTCGCAACGAAGGCACCATCAGCGACATCATACCATTGGTTTTCTTCCTGGAGCATGCCCTGCGAAGAGTGCTGGATCAGGCTGTAGATGAACGTGAAGAGGAAGAGGAAGAGTTGTGGTCACCATCACCACCAGAAACAGCCTTATCAGCATCGCTTGCTGGACCTGCGGCAACGCTGGAAGAGGATTGTGAGGAAGAGGAGTCAGAGGAGGATTGTAGCTTTGAGGAGGAGGAGGAGGAGCAAGACCAAACACAACAGGCATCCCAGGGTGCTCGTTGTCACCTATCTGGTACCCGTGGTGTTGTACGTGGCTGGGGGGAAGAACATACCTTCAATGACATCAGTGAGGAGGAGGAACGGGAAATGACTAGCTCGGCATCCAACCTTGTGCAAATGGGGTCTTTCATGCTGTCCTGCCTGTTGAGGGACCCTCGTATAAAAAGGCTGAAGGAGAACGACCTGTACTGGGTGTCCACGCTACTAGACCCCCGGTATAAGCAGAAAGTGGCGGAAATGTTACCGAATTACAACAAGTCGGAAAGGATGCAGCATTTGCAAAATAAATTAAAAAGTATGCTTTACACAGCGTATAAGGGTGATGTCACAGCACAACGGGAATCTAACAGGGGGAGAGGTGGAAGTCATCCTCCTCCTCCTCCCACGACCACGCCGGCAAGGACAGGACGCTTTAAAGACGTGTTGTTGATGGAGGACATGCGGACCTTTTTAAGTCCTATGCATCGCCACAGCCCTTCGGGATCCACCCTCAGAGAGCGACTCGACCGACAGGTAGCAGCCTACCTCGCCTTAACTGCAGATATCGACACTCTGAGGAGCGATGAACCCCTTGACTACTGGGTGTGCAGGCTTGACCTGTGGCCTGAGCTATCCCAATTTGCGATAGAACTTCTGGCCTGCCCCGCTTCAAGTGTCCTGTCAGAAAGGACCTTCAGTGCAGCAGGAGGTATTGTCACTGAGAAGAGAAGTCGCCTAGGTCAAAAAAGTCTAGATTACCTCACGTTTATTAAGATGAATGAGGGATGGATCCCGAAGGGACTGAGACTGGGTGATACATTCGATTAAAAAAGGCCTGATGAGATGAGCTGCCTTGGGCTAAAAATGGTCCACACGCTGCTGTATTTTAGCTCTGAATGACGTTTGACTTGCGTGACTTATCCGCCACCAACTAGGGTTCAAGCCGCCATGTTTTAGGCACTTTCTGCCTTTGAAACAAACATCAATTTTTCTGGCCGCTGCTACAGTACCAAATTTTTCAGGCATGTGTACATGCCTAATTTTTAGGCCCACTGGTGCAGCACTGTGGCTTCAAAAACCAAACCAAAAAAAAATCCTCCAAGATGGCACCAATATACCAGTGGTCTAAGCATCTGCCCACCTTGGCCTAAAAAAGGGAGGTGATTCCACAATTAAAAATCGCTGCCATTTACACGTCCACTGATAGGAGACGCGGAAGGTATTAAACTGATATGAACATTTACTAAACTCACCACTCCGAGTGCTGTTATTTATTTAATTTTTTCGTGGTGAGACTTTACAGGACAGAGTGCTTCTCCACGGGACATGTTAACTCACGGGCAGCTGGCTCATCAAGGAACCAGAGCAGCTTGAACGAGGTGACCTTGCTCGGGTCCCAGGTGTGCGGTCCCTAAAATGGCTGCCATATACACGTCCACTGATAGGAGACGAGGAAGGTATTAAACTGATATGAACAATACTCCACTCAGTATCAGTAGGTCCGTCCTATTGTGATTTATGCTCCCCACCCACCGCGCAGGGATGGGGGCCGGGGGGGAGGAAAGTAGGCCCCCCCATTGTGATTTATGGCCCCCACCCACCGCGCAGGGGTTGGGGAGGACAGTAGCTCCCCCCAGTGTGTATCATGGGCTTTGAGGACAGGTGTCAATCCATACCTGCCAAGTGACCCTATGTAGGGGGAACAGTCCCTATTCTGCTCTGTGTCAGTGTGTATCATGGTCTCTGTGGACAGGGAACAGTCTCTATTCTGCTCTGTGTCAGTGTGTATCATGGTCTCTGTGGACGGGGAACAGTCTCTATTCTGCTCTGTGTCAGTGTGTATCATGGTCTCTGTGGACAGGGAACAGTCTCTATTCTGCTCTGTGTCAGTGTGTATCAGGGGCTTTGAGGACAGGTGTCAATCCACACCTGCCAAGTGACCCTATGTAGGGGGAATAGTCTCTATTCTGCTCTGTGTCAGTGTGTATCATGGTCTCTGTGGACGGGGAACAGTCTCTATTCTGCTCTGTGTCAGTGTGTATCATGGTCTCTGTGGACAGGGAACAGTCTCTATTCTGCTCTGTGTCAGTGTGTATCAGGGGCTTTGAGGACAGGTGTCAATTCTTATCTGCCAAGTGACCCTATGTAGGGGGGAACAGTCCCTATTCTGCTCTGTGTCAGTGTGTATCAGGGGCTTTGAGGACAGGTGTCAATCCATACCTGCCAAGTGACCCTATGTAGGGGGAACAGTCTCTATTCTGCTCTGTGTCAGTGTGTATCATGGTCTCTGTGGACAGGGAACAGTCTCTATTCTGCTCTGTGTCAGTGTGTATCATGGTCTCTGTGGACAGGGAACAGTCTCTATTCTGCTCTGTGTCAGTGTGTATCAGGGGCTTTGAGGACAGGTGTCAATCCATATCTGCCAAGTGACCCTATGTAGGGGGAACAGTCCCTATTCTGCTCTGTGTCAGTGTGTATCAGGGGTTTTGAGGACAGGTGTCAATCCATATCTGCCAAGTGACCCTATGTAGGGGGAACAGTCTCTATTCTGCTCTGTGTCAGTGTGTATCAGGGGTTTTGAGGACAGGTGTCAATCCATATCTGCCAAGTGACCCTATGTAGGGGGAACAGTCCCTATTCTGCTCTGTGTCAGTGTGTATCAGGGGTTTTGAGGACAGGTGTAAATCCACATCTGCCAAGTGACCCTATGTAGGGGGAACAGTCCCTATTCTGCTCTGTGTCAGTGTGTATCAGGGGTTTTGAGGACAGGTGTCAATCCACATCTGCCAAGTGACCCCATGTAGGGGGAACAGTCCCTATTCTGCTCTGTGTCAGTGTGTATCAGGGGTTTTGAGGACAGGTGTCAATCCATATCTGCCAAGTGACCCTATGTAGGGGGAACAGTCTCTATTCTGCTCTGTGTCAGTGTGTATCAGGGGTTTTGAGGACAGGTGTCAATCCATATCTGCCAAGTGACCCTATGTAGGGGGAACAGTCTCTATTCCGCTCTGTGTCAGTGTGTATCAGGGATTTGACTATCTTTATTCAGATTCAAAAATTACAATTCCAGGAAAAATTGAACAAACATTTACAAGAACATGTTATGCACATCATAGAAACAACGTGAACCTCTTTAAAGCCACAAACTTAAGACAAAAAGTACGTACACACAATGTGTAAGGGTTTGAAAGAATATTCTGAATCCTTACATGTTTACTTTATCGTTTGTTTGATTTTTGTGAACCATATATAAACTACAAGCAGCGTGAAAACTCAAGTGGCCATGCTGATCAAATTAAATAGTATGCTTTACACAGCGTATAAGGGTGATGTCACAGCACAACGGGAATCTAACAGGGGAAGAGGTGAAAGTCATCCTCCCCCTCCCACGACCCCGCCATATCTGCCAAGTGACCCTATGTAGGGGTAACAGTCTCTATTCTGCTCTGTGTCAGCGTGTATCATGGTCTCTGAGGACGGGGAACAGTCTCAATTCTGCTCTGTGTCAGTGTGTATCAGGGGCTTTGAGGACAGGTGTCAATGTTAGGGGATTTCTGCCCTTTATGGATTAAAAGCAGACTCTGCATCCACTGTGTAATTTTCCATGGGAGCTTTGCCATGGATCCCCCTCCGGCATGCCACAGTTCAGGTGTTAGTCCCCTTGAAACAACTTTTCCATCACTTTTGTGGCCAGAAAGATTCCCTGTTGGTTTTAAAATTCGCCTGCCCATTGAAGTCAAGGGCGGTTCGCGCGGTTCGCGCGGTTCGCCGGTTCGCGAACATTTGAGGAAGTTCGCGTTCGCCGTTCGCGAACCGAAAATTTTGGGTTCGCGACAACACTACAGATGACCCAAATAGTGTAATATGTTCACTAGGTTATAACATATAATATGAAAGAGATAATATTGCACTCACATGTTATAGAGCTATAGCTAGCTCTAGTATGGAAGGCGTACAGCGGTTTTAACCCCCGCTTATAGGATATGATGCAGCTTTCTTTTCTTCAAGGGTAAATGCCACTCAAAGAGAATAAAAAGACACAACAAATAGTACTCTCTGTATAAAATAATGTAGGAATAAATATAAATGAAATGGTACTCACAAGGATGGAGCAGGCTGACTGCTCCTTGATGATAGCGTAGGTGGAATAATCCCCACCAAGGATTGCTTGGAGTCCAGAGGTAGAAAATGCAAGGTAAAAATAAGAAGTATATAAAGATAATTGGCACAACCAAAAAAGTGACCAAAAAATATTTAATAAGTAAAATATACATTATAAATGTCCATAAACGCGTTTCGCCTATAATGGCTTTATCAATATGGAATAAAAAAAACTCAATAGACAATCACAGTCTGCTTAACCCCTTAAGGACCAAACTTCTGGAATAAAAGGGAATTATGACATGTCACACATGTCATGTGTCCTTAAAGGCTTAAACTAATAACACACAAAGAATGAAATGTTGCCATGTTTTTTTTTAAATTTGACAATTTTTATTTTTATAAGTCAAATAGGGTACAGAAATAGAAAGGGGAACAGGGAAAGGTTATAGTTCTTTCATCCAGTATAATAATCTCCTACATACAATGCATTGAAACAATTGCTTCCTGGTGTACATTAATGAAGGGGGTGTGAGATAGGTTGCAATAGTGATCAACATGCAATTTCTGGATTACCATTGTGTTGAGCTTGGAACTGAATCATTTGCGCTCAATCGAGCGGCCTCGCTTTATTAACATTGCTATGCTAGCTTAAGTGAGGTTGTACCACGAGCCTTCATGGTTCCCTGGATGAATTTCAATTCAAATGGGGAGAACTATGCACAAGTAGTAAACAACGTTGTGGGGGGTGGGAGGGGAGGAAGGGACTGCAAAAAGAAGAAAAAATGGGGAGGAGGGTAAAGGGAATATGCACTTTGTCAGTAATACATGGTATGACGGTATGGTATATAACATGATACTACAGTAGAGCATCATCAATTATTCCGGCCAGGCATGTGAATGTCTTTAGTGTACCCATGTGCCAAGTTCGGTTACCCTTTGGAACATAGGTAGACCAGTATTCAACTCGGAGTGTTTCGTGGTGGTAGCAGTGTTGTAGTTTTTTTGCGCACTTACAGTGGTGCGCTATTTTCTGAACTATCAGTGTGGTTCGCCCATATGACCGCCCACGGCGCCCATGATGTTTGAAAGTGTTGTTTTTGTAGGGCAGTTTTTGCTGACATTTTTTCGTAGGAGTAGTATTGGTAAGTATTGGATAAGAGTTGATGTTTGGATGGGCACTGGGGTTGTTTCCAGTGGACTGCAATAAGATTTCTCGCTGCCAGGATGGTGAGAGCCATTAGACTCCTCACATGTTTCGGGGTGGGGCGTGGGTAGGAGAGGAAGAGCCCTGTGCGTATGTTTATAGTTGGCGTAGTGATGCCCACCGATGTTAACATGGCTTGTGCCGCTTCCCATAGGGGTTTTATGCGTGGGCATGCCCACCATATGTGTACCATCTTGCCTATGTCTTTGCCACATCTCCAACAGTAGGGTGAAACCGTTTTATACATTGTATGGAGCCTGTGGAGGGTCAGGTACCATCTATAAATTAGCTTTTTGTGGGCTTCGATGTGCGAATAGCACTGTGTATGACCTTTGAGCGCGTGAAGGGATTCTAGCACTTCTTGGTCTGTTATTATTTCTCCACAGTCTGCGCGCCATTGGGCCACGAAAGTGGGAGTGTGTAGTGGTGTCGATTTCAGGATTGTGTGGAAGCAAAGAGCAAGGGTTTTAGGTTTGGCTAGGGCTCTCCAGCATCTGTCGTGTAGGGTTTCTAGCTCTTTCGAGTTTGGGTTGTCGGTCGCTGGGTTATGCGCTACATGAGAGGGTATTATGCTTCTAAGTTGCATATAGGGGAAGATGGAGGAGTTGTTTAATTTAAATTCTCTCTGTAGGTCCGGGAATGGTTTAATGGTGTCGTGGAGCATGATTTGATCCAGTTTGGTGATTCCTAGTTTGACCCGTGAGTTCAGTGTTAGCCAGGGAGAGATTGCTTTCAGGGCTGTTATTGGGGTGCGTGGGTGGAATTTGTGTGTGTTATCGTGTTTGCTGCGTAGCGAGTCCCATTGGTGTATGGTTAGCTCTGTGGTGGGGAAGAGGGTTTTAGCTTTCGGGCGTAGCATTTTGGGGGTCCATAAGATGTCTACTAAAGGAGTTGTGCCAGATTGGGTGGTCTCCATGTCCACCCATTGGTATAGTCATTTCGGTGTGTGCAATTTGACCGCTGTTTCTAGCAAAGCTGCCTTGTAATAATCGTGTATGGCTGGCAGACCGACTCCGCTCTCTGTTGAGCATTGGTGTGAACGGCGATGGGAAAGCCTGGGTCTGCGAGAGTCCCATATGTATGAGGATATAGTTTGTTGAAGCTTTTTAAAGAAAGAGGGTGGAGCTGGTATGTGTAGTAAGCGGAATACGTATAGGAGCTTCGGGAGTAGGACCATTTTAATGGTATTTATTCTGCCGAGCCAGGACAGTTTCACCGGTTTCCATTTAAGGCATTCCGATTTGCAAAGCTGTATCAATGGTTTATAATTATAGTTGAACATACCGTCCACTGTGGGTGCTATCCTGACCCCCAGATAGGTGATATGATTTCTTTTCCAGTCAAAGTTGTAAGTCTGAATGAGTTTTTGAGTCAGGGAGTGCGGAAGGCCTATGGGAAGGGACTGAGTTTTTGTTTGGTTTAGTTTGTAGTATGCTAGTTCGCCATATCCCTGGAGCAGCTGCATTAGTGTTGGTAGTGATGTCGACACGTCGCTCAACGACAGGAGGATGTCATCAGCGAACATAGAAAGTTTGTATTCTTTCAGTCCTACAGGCATTCCTTTAATCTTGGGGTGGTGCCTGATGATATAGGCTAGGGGTTCTAGGAAAAGGACGAACAACAGGGGGGAGAGGGGGCATCGCTGTCTGGTCTCATTAGTGATGTTGAATGGGGTGGACAGGAATCCAGCGTTCGCTACTTGCGCCGTTGGATTGTTGTAGAGTGCCATTAAGCCAGAGATTATCTGTGGGGTGAAGCCAAATGATTGTAAAACTTGTTGCATATAGTCCCAATTGAGTCTGTTGAAGGCCTTCTCAGCACCTAAGGCCAAGAGAAGGCCCTCCTTTTGGTTGGTGTGTGCATGGGCAAGGATGTTCAAGATTTTCCGGGTGTTGTCAGAGCCTTGTCTTGTCTTAACAAAGCCAGATTGGTCATTATGCGTCAGTTTTGGTAAGATGTCAGATAGACGGTTCGCTAGAAGTTTAGCGTAGAGTTTGACATCTGCATTGAGCAGGGAGATGGGGCGGAAGTTGGGGCACTGTGTGGGAGCTTTCCCTGGTTTTGGGAGAGTGGAGATGTGAGCTTTCAGCATCTCAGGGGGCAATGAGCCCCTCGAGAAACTTTGGTTAAACAGTGTTGTTAAAAGAGTGATGCAAATGTTTGATAATATAAATTTGTCTAGTTCTTGTAAAGTGAATGGTGCTGATAAAGCGGAAGTGTGTTCGGGGGTGAGTTTGGGTAGGTTCACCTTGGCTAGGAATGCGTGAATGGCAGGTAAGGAAGGGGGCGTGGTTTGAGGGTCATCTTTAAGGTTGTAGAGTGTACTGTAATAAGAGGCGAATGCGTCTACTATGTCTTGTGAGTTTTTGTCTCAAATTTGTATTTATGTACGCTATTTTTTAGTACGCAGTGCGCGTTTTTATTTGTGTTGCCAGTAGCACACCCGCTCTATTGCCTTTGGAGAAGAAATTGTATTTATAGCGTCGGAGCATGTAAGTCGTTTTATGGAGCTCCAAGTCATGAAGTTTGGTTTGTAGTGCTAGGATCTGGCGCTGTAGGGTTTGTGTCGGATCTGTTTTGTTTCTGTGTGTGAGGCCTGTCAGTTCTGAGATTAGTGTGGTGTATTCTTTCATTCGTTGTTTTTTTTTTTAATAATTCTTTATTTTTGTTGTGCCTTATGAGTTACAAGCAATCCTGTTATGCCACGACAGCAGTCACAGGTATATCAACGTTAACATCGTCATGACAGGTTTAATCTGCACATTTTTTTTGTGAGTAGGTATGCGTACTAGTACGTGCAATCAACGTTAACAACGAGCGAATTATTAAAAGTTTTGCTTATTAAAACGTACATATCATGGAAAAGTTGGTAGAGGAGAGACATAGGAGAAGAACAAGGTTTGAGCATACAATCTACGTTCAAGGTTATACTAGGTAGATTTGCGTTAATATTGTTAGCACTCGCCTTGATACCGTCATCTCTCGCTTTAGTGTGTGTGACAGGTTATCTCTCGCTTTAGTGTGTGTGTGACAGGTTATCTCTCGCTTTAGTGTGTGTGACAGGTTATCTCTCGCTTTAGTGTGTGTGTGTGACAGGTTATCTCTCGCTTTAGTGTGTGTGTGACAGGTTATCTCTCGCTTTAGTGTGTGTGTGACAGGTTATATCTCCCTTTAGTGTGTGTGTGACAGGTTATTCCTCGCTTTAGTGTGTGTGTGACAGGTTATTCCTCGCTTTAGTGTGTGTGTGACAGGTTATTCCTCGCTTTAGTGTGTGTGTGACAGGTTATTCCTCGCTTTAGTGTGTGTGTGACAGGTTATCTCTCGCTTTAGTGTGTGTGTGACAGGTTATCTCTCGCTTTAGTGTGTGTGTGTGACACATATTTTAGTTTTAAATCAGGCTTAAACATTTGGCTTTAAACACAGATTGGAATTATAAGTATGTTAGAACGGTGCTCTAATCACGCTATAAACAATTCAAGTAACGTAAATGCATATCATTTAGCTATATCTGCATAGGTGCAGAGTGGCAGTACGTGGAGTCGTTTAGCTAGTCAGAATTTTTATACCAGCTGTCCTAATCATGAGTGACTAAACGTAAAACATAATGCTTGAAACTTTGCTTTGCCATTAATCAACTGGGTGAGAAAAAATAAATAAATAAAAGATAAAAAATAAATCAAAGATAAATAAACCATCAAGAGCATTGTGCAGTGAGTCCTGCATTATCAAAGGGGTATTGCCCACTTGTGGCCTGCTTTACATTTCTGCGTCTGGGTACTTCGATGGGATGAGAGTTCAAAGCAGTTCAGACTATGGTTACCCCTGTGGGGCAGTGTTATAGGCCTTTCAGCCTATACCCATTGATGGTAAGTCCTGTGCTCTGTGTCCGCTGGGCTCATCTTTGCTTCCACAGGGCCTGATGTCTCCGCTTCGGGGTCCTGTTTTGGCGGTGTCCCCCATGTGGTACGGTCGTGCGTTCGCTTGCGATGTTGTCTGGTATAGGGAGATGCTTGTCGTGTTGCGCTTGTCGCCGGCGTTTCGGACAGGTTGGGCATGTGTGGGCGTCATTTGGTTCGGTGCCCCCTTGTGCCGTGTGTGCTGTTGGGTTCGTGCGCACAGAGGGTTTGGTGCCACTTCCCGCCTCAAGGCCCGGCGGAGTCTGTGGTGCCGGTCGGCCATCTTGGAGGCACGGGGTATCTGCACATAGTGGCTGCGCCTCGCTGCAGGACGTATCCATGAGGCCACTATTGATGTAGCTTGGCGGTGAGTCACTCCCCGGTCGTGTAAAGCCTCCCTGAGGCCTGTGCAGAGCCAATCAAAGATTTCCAATGAAGACCTGTGTGTCCTGTGGCTGGTGCTTGTAGGAAATTGGCATTCCGTGAGATCTTTGTTTTTCACACCAGTTTCTGAAGAAATCGAATCAGAGTATCTTGCAGTTAAAACCGTATATTTATTCCAATATACATTTCATCCGGAAAATAACAACAGTCTGTTTTTAAAATCATATGGACCAATAAACAATGTATATTCACTTCTAGATCTTATCCAAGCTTGATGGTAAAAGTATTGGTAAAAATTCTATCTGCAAAAGGTTTTTTATATGTTTAAATTCAGTTACATAGGGCGTATACACAAAGACATAAGGTTTGCCTTCTTTAAAATAATTGGTTATCTGAGAAAGAAAGGTGGTAACCCAAATCTCTGATTAAAGCCATACGTTATATTATTTTGGTAAATTACACACACAAAGACTTCTATATACATGATGTAATGAATAATTGCCTGTAGAAATGTGAGTCTTCAAAGGAATTCAGGCTTTCAAGGCTAGGTCAAAGGTTATTATCAACAGGGTCCACAAGTCTCCATCCATCATTCTTGACTAGAGCCATATGTGTATAAATTACAGTATGTTTGTAATATATATGCCTATGTATGACCCCTTAATGTCTGGATATGCTTAGAATAATAACTTATAATATTTCTACATTCCTAAAACACATTGAGTAAATTTAAAGTTCATAAAAATATTTATCAAGATCCCCTTTGATGCTTTATGTACATATAATGCATCATAATTTACTCCAATTCCTTGTAAGACTTTAATTTTGTGGTCAGAAATTTACATCTGTATTCAACATCCATCAGTTGAGATCGCATATGATTAATTCTTTTAGACATATAACAACTAAATAAGAATAAAACCATAATGATAATTATCAATATTACCAAAGGATGAGTTATGAAGTGTGTCATACCCATAACTAATCCTGTCTTTTGTCCCCCAAACCACCGTTGCCACCAGGATGTGGTTTCTTCAATATAGTCTTGTTTAATGCTTTTAATCATACCTTGCACTGTATGTATTTGTACTAAAGTGTTATGTACTCCAGTCGCAGCTTTATCAATAACTTGTATTAACTCTTCATTGTTCTTTAACTGCTTATAGAAATCAGCTCCGTAACCTATGCTTACATTATACAAAGTTCGTTGATCATACCTCATAATAGAATCAGTCCTTTTTAGTATGGGCGGTATTATATCATAATATTTACCCCTTATATCCTTGGTAGTTACTGACAAAGCAGGTCTCTTTGTACAGTAACTTCCCGGTGCTAAGCTTACTGTCTCAGAACAATTTTTCTCATGTATTTCTGTTTTTCCTTCTATTTGATGCCAACATACCATGCCTTTATTGTATGTCCATGCAGGCTGAATTGGTATTTTATTTAATTTCATTTGACATGTGTCATTATTTTCCCAGCACCATGATACCTCTTCTAGAACATTAACACCATAAGGGCAGACATAATCACCATCATTTAGCAAACAATTTTCTATATTAAGCATGTACTCTACAGTTTTTACTCCCACTAGGATTTTATCATTTTGCTTATTATCCATTTTTATCCATTTGGAATTCACTATTTTACCCAAATCAATATATTTAAATCTGTTGTAATTAAATCCTCTAGTAGGGAGAAAAATAGCAAAAGCACAATTTTCTATTGTGTCTTCCAGACATCCTAACCATTGTGTATGCCAAAAAGCTCTGTAGTAAAAACTTAATTTAGGCACTTCAAGTGGGACTTCATAAGGCCATTGATGGTTAAAAAGAGCTTGCAAGAATATTTTTGCATTTGTATTGATGTCCATTTGTAAAGCTATACAGCCTAAAGCTAAAGAGGTATCCGTTGCAATCTTTTCCATTTCTACACTGATATTATACTTCTTATTAATGAGATTCTTAATAATGGAAATATCTGTTCTGTAGTTGTTGACAACTGTTTGCATCTGTATCTTAGATAATAACAATGAAGCATCCTGCGATTTGCTACCTGCAGCTGCTAGTGTACTCATTCTAGCTGCTAACGATTCTATATTTACTCCATTTAACATACTTGCTCCTACACCTAAACCACCTAATACTGTGTTATACCACTCACGTTTTCTTCGTGTATTCACTGGTCTCGAGAAAGTGGTGTCTTGTTTTAACCAATAATAGAAATCTTGCTGTATTCCTACTGTATATTCCTGACATTGTGGGAATGTACGTGTAATGTCCCATTCTGACATGTTCAATGAATATGTGTATATACTAAATGAAGCTCCAAATAATACTTTGTGGTCATCATCTTTGTATATTCTAATGGGATCTTTCCCTTCCTGTTCTACAATATTACAATCATCTGTTATTTTTTTTTCTGGAGCCCAATTATCATGAAATGTCATGATCGTGAATGCATATGACAGCGAAACAGTGTGTCCATTCCTATTTATTGTATGTCTCATAACAAAAATAGGTGTCCATAACCATGCAGGTTTTCTAGATTTTGGATGCCAAGGCCACATTGTGATTTGGCCTGCACATTTAGCTGGGTTTTGATAAGTAAATGAGCTGTCTTGTGTTTGTTCGAGTACTTTTACTTTAGCGTTTGTGTAAGGATTAACAAGTGTATCTATTAAGTACATGTAGCAATTTAACCCATCATCATTAATACTTCTCACATTAAACATAGTAAGGGTAAGGGTGTTGTCTATACCAGTAGGTACCACACACCTACTCTCAGTATTATTTTGCCTTATATATGTCCGATCCTTGGTAATATTAATGATTAAATCAATTCGTCCGTCAACTGATAGATATGTCATACATGGTTCCTGGTTATCATGAAACATGAGCATACCAGATATTGCATCCTCAGATGTGTCTGCATTAATGCATCCACAATAATCAACATCAGGAGTCTTACAATATCTCACTTTACAATCATATGGAAATGCTGTACATTTAGTAAATCTGGAGTACCTGTATCTTGGGCATTGATTGTACCTAACATTATCATGATTAATAACAGTATTACATTTACAAGAAACCCCAATCGGTTTGATTTAGTCCATGAAGTAATGTCTTCTCCAATCGCATCAATGAGAGCAGTCTTTTTGTCCATAGTGTCTTTTAAAAGTCCACACAGTTTGTCCTTTTTAAAATTAAACAGTCTTTGTCCATGAACAAACATTATTGGTTCTGTAATGAAAAACAGATGGCAGTTTACTATTCTTATACATTTGTGAGTTTACATTGATCAATATGCACAAGAATTGCTTTATTACATTTCCTACCAACTTTTGCTCTTTGAACCTGTAACACAGTTTGTCCTAATTTCTTTAGAATAACATAAGGACCTTCCCAACCTGCTTTCCAGGGACCTGGTGTTCTAAATGATTTTACCATCACCTTGTATCCTGGTTTAAATTTATCTGCATAATTCCCCTGAGTTACATCTTTAACCCATTGTTTGCCAGAAGGGGCCATATTCAAAGCAGCAAACTTCAAAACTGACTGCAGCTGTTCTTGTAATACTTTCAACCATTCAGCATGTTCTGCAGCAACTTTGAAAGTACTTGGAACAAAAGGTTCATTGGGGAAAGTAATTGGCATGGTTCTGCCTGTCATTAACTCATGAGGTGACACTTGCGTTTTAGAGTTTGGAGTTGCACGAATAGACATTAAAACTCCTGGTAAGTGTGTTACCCAACTACTCCCTTTATCCTCAAGCATTTTTTTCAATCTAGATTTCAATGTCCTATTCATTCTTTCCACTATGCCAGCCGACTGTGGATGATATGGGACATGAAATCTTTGTTGGATCCCCAACAATCTACACGTTTCTTTAAGTACTTCTCCAATGAAGTGTGGACCATTGTCAGATTCAATGATTCTGGGAAAACCCCATACAGAAAATACATATTTCCACAGCGCTTTACTTGTTGATAACGCCGTACAATTGGTAAGTGCTATACAATCTACCCATTTGGAGAATATATCAACAATTACCAATCCGTACTTTAGACCTCCTGGAGCTATAGGTAATGGTCCAATAAAATCAATTTGTATAGAGTCCCATGGTCCTTTTGCCAAAGGCACTCTCTGCAATTTTGGTTTCTGACCTTTAGGTCTGGGATTAAATTGAGCACATATGAGACATTCCTGCACTATATTTATACACCATTGTTTCAAATTAGGATGATAAAATTTATTTTGCAGAACCTTAAACAGGTTTTCTGTACCCAAATGCCCCAATGTACGATGATTGAATACAATCAACTCCTGCAATAAATCACTCGGTACAAATGGTACAAAAGTTTGTGTTTCCTCATGTTTAACCCCGTACAAGCCAGTTTCAGTATCTAAATCCATTGTTTCTCTACTGAAAGCTACATCTTTACTCTGATTTTCTTTCAGATCTTGTAAGGGATCTGCTATTGGTCTTTTACTCACAGTTGCGATCATTATATTTTCTGAATATTGCAACTTTCCTATTAAAGCAGCTTCCTTTGCTCCCTGATCTACAAGTCTGTTTCCTTCTGCCATTTCATCCCCATTTTTCCTGTTTTGATGTGCTTGAACTTTCAAAATAGCACAAGTTAAACCTTTTTTTTCTGCATAGTCAAACAGTTCTGTCAAAATACCTGCATGTTTTAAAGCTTTGTCTTGAGAATCTACCATCCCCCGTTTTCTCCATATTGGGAGATGAAGTGTTAAAGCTTTAACTACATAGCTGCTGTCACTGATTATATTCACTGGGTCATATACTGTTATTTCAAGAGCTTTCCTTACAGCCTCTAACTCAGCTCTCTGAGCAGACATATGGCCTGGCAATTTAAATCTTTGCATTTCTTTTGTTTGATCGTCATATATGGCATAACCTGTGTGATGTGATCCATCAGCATAAAATCTCGTACCATCCACATACAAACAAGGAGCCCCTTGTATTGCTTGTTTCTCAAAAGGAGATTTGGATTCAATTTCCAATTCCTTCTGACAATCATGTGGCGTTCCATGTATTTCTATCAATTCAGGAATAACATATCTTTTACTGCTTTCTACTCTGAGTGGTTTATCTTGTAACTTCAATATCCAATGAGCTACTCTCTGGCTATGTACTCCTAAATCTGGACAATTTTGTAACAGTTTTAAAGGCGTATGGGGGGTTTGTAAAATTATCTGTCCAAATCCTACAATGTGTTGTGTTGCTTCTAAAGCCCAAAATACAGCCATGAGCTGTTTTACACAGGAAAACATTCCCCTTTCCACTGGAGACATGATTTTAGAAAAATATCCCAGTATTCGTAAGGAGCCATGTTGCCTTTGCATCAAAACTGCTATTAATGAAGAGACACCTGCGTAACATTGAACAATATATGGTACTGTTTCAATGGGAGCAGCTAGCACAGGCGCTTGTGTAAGAGCATCTTTTAACAGATTCCAACTCTTTTCAGCTTCCTCTGTCCAGAGTAGCTTATCTGTATTGGCACTATCTTTTAGCATATTGTACAAGGGTTTTGCTATCCCTGCCATATCATAGATGAATTCTCTGCTAAAATTTACCAAACCTAAAAATTTCCTTAGGTCAGACACTGTCATTGGCCTTGGCAATTGCTGTAACGCTTTAACCCTTGCTGTTCGTGGGGTTTTACCTTCTGGATCTATATTTACTCCTAGGAAAGCCACACTTTCTTTCAAGATCTGCACTTTAAATGTGTTCAGTTTTAACCCATTATCTGCCAGTGCTTGACAGATATCACACAGTATCTTCTCATGCTCTTTCCTTGTAACTGTTTGAACCAATAAATCATCAACATATTGCAAAATCTTGCTCCCATACCCCAGGGGTTCCAATACTTGAGCCAATGCTTTATGAAAATAAGCTGGCGAGGAGTGGAAGCCCTGTGGCAGCACCTGGAACAGATATTGATGATTTTTAAAGGTAAAAGCAAAACGATACTGACTATCTGGGTGTACTGGTATTGAGAAAAACCCATTGGCTATATCCAGGACAGAAAAATACTTAGCATTGCCGTCTACTTGTGCCATGATATCTGGTGAGGAGGCCACTATATGGGCGGCTGGTGGGGTATACTTATTCACCACTCGCATGTCCACAATTAAACGATAAGAGCCATCTGGCTTGATTATTGGCCAAATAGGGGAATTACATTTGGAATTACCCACTCTCAGCACTCCTTGAGATACCAATGCCTCTATCACCTGACTCACACCTTCTTCTGATTCTTTTGGAATTTTATATTGTTTTACTGCAGGGGGGTCTGGACCTTCAATGACAACTTGTAAATTCATTCTCCCACAATCTTGTTTAGACTTAGACCACACTGTGGGGTATTTTTCTTTAAGATAGGTTACAAACTCATCATCTTGTTGTATAGAAGGTGGCACTTCACTCTGTTTTACAGCCATGACATGACTATACCATCCTAAATCATTAGGTTTAACAACTCCACCTGATTTGCTCTCACCTGGAGCTTGCCACAAAACCAAATTCAATAAATCCACATACAACTTTTTTTCATTGATAACATCCATTCCCATAATAGTACAGTGGGAGGAGAGGTCGACCCATAAGTCACAATTTATTTTACCTCCTTCAAATTCAATGTCATTATCAATGGATAGAATTGCGTGTGCTTGAGCTCCATTAAAGCTTAGAAGGGAAATTGTTGGTGCTTCAATTTTTAAAGGCAAGCTTTTGTTGGTTAGAGACACTGCAGCTCCTGTGTCTACTAAAAACTCTGTTATATTCCCCTCTAGTGTTCCATAAATATATGGCCGTCCATCTTCACCCAGAGTAATATCAGTAAGATAGACCAGAGAACAACTAGGGGTTACACATCCCTATTTATAGGTGTGGTAAGCAGAATTCACTTCTGGACTTGTAACTGCTTCCACCTTCTTTTCAATGGCATTTAAAATCCGTCTACACTCTTCATATGGATTTGCTATATGAGGGGGTTTTGAAGATGTATTTTCGGGTTCTACAGCTGCCACTCTCAGTTGATTCTTATAGCCTGGCACAATGCCATTTTCTCTACCTTTCACTGGGTAAGATTTTTCTTCATTTTTAGGACAATATCTCCTAACATGACCTTCTTGGTTACATTTATAGCATACCATAGGATTACTCTGATTAACCCTATAGTATCTATCATAGGATGGGGCCGAATAATTTCTAGTACCTTGGTAATTTTGTGGTTTACTCATAGACCTCCCTCTAAAATTACCATTCCTATTATCATTTTCATATCTTCCTCTACCTTCTTCACGAGACACATAGTTAATAGGGGCCAGACCTGCTGAAGTATCCCTAGAGAAGAGTGTGTCTGTGAAAGCAAAAATCTTAGCTGTTTCTGTGTTTTTCTTTTGCAACAATTGCAAAGATTTCATTATTTCAGTAGCAGCAAAATCAACTGTGGGTGAATCAAAAGCTCTTAATTTTATCTCATTTGGCAACCCTGCTATTCTAGAGACAAATTCAGTAACACTCTGCTTATGTTGTTCTTTAGACATAGCAGACGGTTCTGTATCAGTAATTAAATTCCATGCCTTATTCCACAAATTAGCACAAACACGTATATCATCATTTTTCTCCATTTTAAATTAATCAAGAGTAGAAAATTGAAAATTCTCCACACCAGTTGCACACTGTACCACCATTAGCAATCTTTGTGTATTATTTGGAAACAATTCTTCCAATTCAACTCGGGGCTTTTCACTTGACTTCCCTTCCAACATATCAATGAGTTTAACTTTAACCCATTCACTTAATGAGGTTGGCAGCCAGATCAAAAGACCTCTTGTGGCTACCACATCATCAAATTGTCTTTTATTCATTTCACCTTCAAAAACACTCATATTGTAAAAAGGTCCTCTCTTCTCCTCATATTTAGGCAAATCCTTAATCAATTTAGCTAATTTGAGAATATCCAACTGACCCTTTCCTTGTACATTTCCCAATTTATTTTCTATTTCACTTCTCGCCTGCCCGTTTTCACAACTTAACCTTTGAGCTATTTCATTTTCACTTTCCTCTTTCAAAGTAAAATCCAAATCTTTCTGATTTGTAGCTTTCCACAAAATATCTGTAGCATTCCCCAGATTAGTAATTTGTCTCTGCAATTTGTCAAAATTAGTAACATTTATGTCTAACTCTTTAGACATGTGAGACAGGGTTTTGTGAGTTCTATCTAACAGATCAGTCTGATTCCTAAGCATCTCTTTCATTATAGTAATATCTTCACTTACTTCATCCTCACTAAATCTTTTCAACAATCGCCGAGAATCTTCTATTTGAGTTTTTGCTTCAGTTAACGTGGAGTCTAAGTCACTATCAAAAGAAAGCCTTGGGGGCAATCTCCCTTCTGTTAACAGCTTTTGAGGAGATTTCACAGTTTTGCTGGGGGGGCTAGGGAAATAACTAGTCCTTGTGACAACACATACATTTTTCAGTTGTTTTAACAAAACATCTCTTTTTTGTTTTGTTGTACTACACACATAACAATTACTGGTCTTTTTAAGTTGACACCATTCATTCATTGCATCATTAGTTTCCAAAAAGCTCTTTGCCAGTAATGCAACTTTTTGACTTTCCTTCTTAAATACATTGCTGTGCTCAATCTCACTTAATCCGTCTAACAATTTCAATAAACAATCATCCCAAATATTTTCAGGATTAACCCCTTTTACAGAAAGATCACTATTAGACTTGGCAGCAATCTTTTGCAACCACTCCATAATTAACTTAAGCAGTTAAAACTATTTGTTTAACAAAACAATATATATGTGAGAGCACTTTTTACATATGATTTAAAACAGACACATACCCATTAAGTATTTCGGCTCCACAGATATGGCCACTTTCTGATAGAAAAATACTTTCTGGAGTATGTAGTTATTTCTTGAGAATCCTCCGAAATGCAATCTTCGATCTGCAAGTCGTCACAAATTACTTAATAAAGTGTGGATAAAAAGGATCCAAATTGTCCATCTCAATTATTTATCTTCATATATATATATATATATATATATATTTTTATTTTCCTCCAGCGCTGGAAATACACATTAGCCGCGTTCGAACGTCTTATCACCCTGCTTCACCTCTGTCTTCGCATCAGATCTGGGATGTTTAAAAAAGAGTCTTTGGGATGCCCTCCTGCTGTTTCAATCACTTGTATTTCTTCCTGTTTCAAGCCGGGTAGTACAGCTTTTTCTTCAAGTTACAATTTCAGCTTTTCTTCAGTGATTTTCTTATCTTCTTGTCTTCTTGTAGCTTGTAGCAGAACACCTAAATATTAAGTCAGTAATAATTCAGACTTAAATCAAAGTTGTTGTTGTTGGTGTTGGTGCCCGCATTCTCCACCATTAAATGTAGGAAATTGGCATTCCGTGAGATCTTTGTTTTTCACACCAGTTTCTGAAGAAATCGAATCAGAGTATCTTGCAGTTAAAACCGTATATTTATTCCAATATACATTTCATCCGGAAAATAACAACAGTCTGTTTTTAAAATCATATGGACCAATAAACAATGTATATTCACTTCTAGATCTTATCCAAGCTTGATGGTAAAAGTATTGGTAAAAATTCTATCTGCAAAAGGTTTTTTATATGTTTAAATTCAGTTACATAGGGCGTATACACAAAGACATAAGGTTTGCCTTCTTTAAAATAATTGGTTATCTGAGAAAGAAAGGTGGTAACCCAAATCTCTGATTAAAGCCATACGTTATATTATTTTGGTAAATTACACACACAAAGACTTCTATATACATGATGTAATGAATAATTGCCTGTAGAAATGTGAGTCTTCAAAGGAATTCAGGCTTTCAAGGCTAGGTCAAAGGTTATTATCAACAGGGTCCACAAGTCTCCATCCATCATTCTTGACTAGAGCCATATGTGTATAAATTACAGTATGTTTGTAATATATATGCCTATGTATGACCCCTTAATGTCTGGATATGCTTAGAATAATAACTTATAATATTTCTACATTCCTAAAACACATTGAGTAAATTTAAAGTTCATAAAAATATTTATCAGTGCTCTGCATTTCAGGCTTAGGCTGTGTGGCCATTGTTGACAGGGTATGTGAATTTGCTGCCCCGCTTTGTTTCACCTTCATCTTGTTTGCGTTAGAGGTGGGAACTGTCGCTAGTGTCCGCCATTTTGGAGGCCCTCACCCCCGGCCTGCTGGTTTCGGCTGTCAGCTCCGACTGCAGGCGTGCAGCAGGGCCAGCTCCATGTGGCGGGGACCGGGATGTCCCCCCCGGTCCGTAGGGGGGGGGGGAGGGTTTGGTGCTTGTCTGTGGTCCGAAGTTGGGAGCTGGGAGCGGCCGCCTTCCCAGCCCGCCTAATCTCGTAGGCCCCAAGTCGCCATCTCGGTTCTCCGGCATTGTGAGAGGCATATCGGGTATCTGCAGGTACGTGCTGGTTTCCCCAGGTTGCTGAAATGCAGTGTGCGGGTCCTGTTGCGTATCACCCTCAGATTTTGGGCCGTAAGTGTACCGATCGGCGGGAGCTCCAGCAGAGCACGTCTTGCTCGCTTGCCTGTCAGGCTCCGCCCCCCCATTCGTTGTTTTTTAGCGTAGCTGCCTGCTCTGATCAAAAGTCCTCGTATGACTGCTTTATGTGCTTGCCAGACGATAGACATGTCGGTGCCGGGGGCCATATTCGTGTGGAAGTAAGAGATTATTTAGGCTCTTATTTGCTCAAAAACCTTGGGGTCTGTCAAGAGGGAGTCGTTGAGTCTCCAGGACCCTTTACCCATGGTGGGGAATCGTTCGGCGAGAGTTATAGTAATTGGCGCATGGTTGACCAAGTGATCAGGCCTATTTGGGCCAGGAGTACCTTGTGCATTGTAGTGGCTGGTATGAGGAATCTGTCGATTCGGGTATAAGTGTTGTGTGCTGGGGAATTAAAAGTATAGTCATGGTCCAAGGGGTGGAGGATTCTCCAGGGATCTAGGAAGTTGTTGCGAAGTATCTGGTCGCATTGTGCCGAAGTGACTTTATTTTGTTTGCGTGTGGATGCATTAGTGAGTTTGTGGGCTGATGTCGTATCTAGTGAACCGTCCATAAGGAAGTTGGTGTCTCCTCCTAAAATAAGTTCCCCAAATTTGAATCTGTTAGCTATTGCGAAAATGTTGTCTAGGAATTCTATTTGGTTCGTATGAGGGCCATATAGGTTAAGGAGGGTGTATGGCTCATTGTTTATGTAGCATTGAAGCAGGAGATACCTTCCCTGTTTGTCACCAATTTTTTTGACCAGTGAGAATGCCACAGTTCTACCGATTAAAATGGATACACCTCTTTTTTTTTTTTTCTTGTAACAAGAATGGTAGTCATGGGGGAACAGCGGTGGCCCCATTTAAAATGCGTTTCTTGAAAGAATGCGTTGTGGGCTTTGTGTTGTTTGGCCTCCTCTAGTGCTAGCCTCCTTTTATTTGGGGAGTTTAGTCCTTTGGTGTTTAATGAAAATATTATGAGTGTCATTGATGTGGGTGAGGCCTAATAGCTCGTTGTGCAGGGGAGTAGCATATAACTATATCTCTCCTGTGCAGGCTAGTGATTAGGTTTGGGTCATGTTGTAGGAGGTTGAGGAACGTGTGGCACGTTTGCTGTGTCTGAGTTTCTGGGCGTTGTACTGTGTCCATGTATATTCACGTCAGGACTCAGGCGCCTGAGTTGGTGCATAGTGTAGGTGGAAAGTGTGGGGAGCAGGAGGGGGTAACTGATACCTGTGGTATGGCGAAGTATCCAAATGTTGAAAACTATATGCAAAATTCCGTCTCGGCAAGTGCTCGGCAAATGCCTTGCATCGTTGATGGTAAAAACGTGGCTCCCATGAGCCCGGGGGGTGGGGGGGAGGGTTGGCAGGAGGCAATGTGGTCGACCCTCTATGCTAAAGGAGGATGAAGTTTGCCAACATCCGCGGGTCCCAAACAGGGACCCGGAGGTGTGGTCAGGCATTAGTGGATAGTCATAGATGTGCGATGGCTGTATTGTACATCAACCTTAATAGCCGCTCTTGGTGAAGGTAGAGCGTTTACCCAGTACAGTGTGCACAATAAAATCGGGTCCCTCTCCGCGGTGACCGCTCCCAGCCTCTAGGGCGCCGGCACTGCGGCAAGGTTTTTTGGTGGTTTCCCTAGGCACTTCAAACTGGGTACAGGCATATATATACAGATGTTAAACAGTAGGAGAGTTAATTTGGAAATAAAAATAAATGAAAGTATATAAAACATGGCTGAAAGTTGTGTTCGTAGAAGAAAGTGGTGGGCATATGCGCCCTGGTATGGTAGGTGGATGTGGTGGAGTAAAAAAATTTCAATGTCACTTATCTGAGGCCACCACTGTCCAGTCGCTTGGGACTTACAGCGGCCGTCGTCGTTTTTCTCCTTGGGTATTGTCAGGATCGGGACAGGGATCCAACACGCAGCGTACAAACAGTAGCCAGATACGTATACCGGACCTTAGAATGGCCGGACTAACGTAAGTAGTACTGAGAGAATAGTCAAACACAAGCCGAGGTCGAGGGTAACAGAAGACAGGAGAGCGAGAGACAAGCCGAATCAAGGATACAGAGGTAAGCAGAGTAGAATAAACAAGCCGGGTCAAAACCAAAGGGGAAAAGCAGAACACAAGCACTGAGTGACTAGAACAAGCTAGAACCACGACAGGGCAATGAGCTGACGAGAGAAGCTCCGTTAAATACCCTGTTCCGAAAAGTAACCACGCCTCTGAGGCGTCCTGATTGGTCCTGCAGCACTTGACTGACAGGTCGTTCCGGTAGTGTCCTGACGTACTTCCGGACGTGATGCTGTAAAAGGCAGTCACTCCCTCGCGGCCGGCTTTGCGCGACCGGATAGACCGCGAGGAAGGAAGCCATCAGACCGTCCGGATGAAGGAACTGCTAAGTCTCTACCTCTTTCGGAGGTAGAGACCACAGGTACCCTGACAGTACCCCCCCTCTCAGATACGCCCACCGGGCGGAAGACACCAGGGCGAGAAGGGAAGCGAGAGTGGAACGCCCTGCGGTGACGGGGAGCATGCACCTCCTCCTGAGGTACCCAACTTCTCTCCTCAGGACCATAACCCTTCCAATCGACCAGATACTGCAGTCTCCCTCGGGAGACTCGAGAATCAACGATGGAATTGACCTCATACTCCTCCTGACCCTCAACTTGCACAGAGCGAGGAGGGGCGATCGTGGAGGAGAACCTGTTACATATTAGTGGTTTTAGCAAGGAAACATGAAATGAATTCGGAATGCGTAAGGCATTAGGCAACGCTAAACGATACGCAACTGGGTTAATTTGAGACAGTACCCTGTAAGGTCCAATATATCGAGGAGCAAACTTCATGGACGGCACCTTTAACCGAATGTTTCTAGTACTTAACCATACTCTATCGCCTGGAACAAACACCGGTGCTGCCCTTCTACGTTTGTCAGCGTGTTTTTTAACCAGCATGGAATTGTGCAGAAGGATTTGTCGAGTCTGATCCCACAACTTCCTTAAATTGGCAACATGAATATCCACCGACGGTACCCCTTGAGAAGAAGACTCCGAAGGAAGGATGGAAGGATGAAAGCCATAATTCAAGAAAAAAGGGCTAGACTGCGTAGAATCACAAATGAGATTGTTATGTGCAAACTCCGCCCAAGGAATCAAACCGACCCAATCGTCCTGGTGTTCAGAAACGAAACAACGTAAATATTGTTCAACTTTTTGGTTAGTACGTTCAGCAGCTCCATTGGACTGAGGATGATAGGCAGAGGAGAAATTCAATTTGATGCCTAGTTGGGAGCAGAAAGATTTCCAAAAACGGGAAACAAATTGGGAGCCTCTGTCAGAGACAATTTGGGAAGGTATCCCATGCAAACGGAAAATCTCCCTAGCGAATATCTCCGCTAATTCAGGCGAAGATGGGAGTTTAGGTAAGGGAATGAAGTGAGCCATCTTAGTAAATCTGTCCACCACAGTGAGGATAACAGTCTGCTTTATAGAGATAGGCAAATCAACAATGAAGTCCATAGCCAAACAGGACCATGGCTTTTCAGGGACCTCTAAAGGATGCAGAAATCCGCATGGAAGCGAATGAGGTTGCTTAGTCTTGGTACAAACCTCACATGCCCCTATGAATTCTTTAATATCCTTACGTAAGTCAGGCCACCAAAAATCTTTAGAGACCAGAGCATATGTTTTGCGGATGCCCGGATGCCCCGCCACTTTGCTGTTATGGAGACAGCGTAGCACCTCCAGTTGGAGAGTGGCAGGAACGAAGTGTCGATCCCCAGGAGTCTGTTTGGGTGCCAAATGCTGAGACTTCATGATCTCGGAAAGCAATGGAGAGTGAATCCTAAGATTCGTGTTTGCGATGATATTTCCCTTAGGAACTATGGAGGACAGGACTGGTTCAGTTATAGTGGATGGTTCATATTGACGAGACAAAGCATCGGCTTTAGAGTTCTTAGAACCAGGTCTATAAGTAAGTACATAATTAAAGTGAGTGAGGAACAAGGACCAGCGAGCCTGTCTGGCGGATAAGCGCTTAGCCTCCCCAATATAAGACAAGTTCTTATGATCCGTTAATATAGTAACAGGGTGTAATGTCCCTTCCAGTAAATGTCTCCACTCCTTTAAAGCCTTAATGACCGCTAACAGTTCCCTCTCCCCAATGTCATATCTGCTCTCAGGCCCAGATAATTTCTTAGAGAAGAAACCACAAGGGTGTAACGGTTTATCCACCCCTAACCTTTGAGATAGAAGAGCCCCAACTCCTTTCTCAGAGGCATCGACCTCGAGCAAGAAAGGCAGAGTCGTATCAGGATGAACTAGAATGGGAGCCGAGGCAAAAAGTTCCTTGAGAGTCTTGAAAGCAACAAGAGCCTCCTTAGACCAGACCTTAGTATCAGCCCCTTGTTTGGTCATATTGGTAATAGGCGCAATGATAGAGGAGTATCCCTTAATGAAGCGCCTATAGTAGTTGGAAAAACCAATAAACCTCTGGATAGCCTTGAGTCCTTTGGGCAAAGGCCAGTCTAAAATATATTGGAGTTTTCCAGGGTCCATTTTAAAACCTTCCCCAGAAATCACGTACTTAAGAAAGTCTGTCTGAGACTGATCAAAACTGCATTTCTCCAATTTGCAGTATAGACCATGTTGCAGAAGTTTGTGTAATACCTTTCTGACCTGTTTATGGTGAGTCTCAATCTCCTTAGAGTGTATTAGTATGTCGTCCAGGTAAACAATAACACAATCATGTTGAAACTCCCTAAGTACCTCATTAATCAAATCTTGAAATACTGCAGGAGCATTGCAATGTCCAAATGGCATAACCGTGTATTCGTAGTGGCCATACCCGGTATTGAATGCCGTCATCCACTCGTGACCATGCTGGATTCTCACCAAATTGTATGCCCCTCTAAGATCTAACTTGGTGAAGATCTTGGAGCCCTTAAGACGATCAAATAACTCGGTAATCAGTGGGATAGGATAGGCATTTCTGACAGTTATTTTATTCAAGCCTCGGTAATCGATACAAGGTCTCAGCGTGCCATCCTTTTTCTTAATGAAAAAGAACCCAGCCCCGGCCGGAGAAGAAGACCTCCTAATGAATCCCTTTTCTAAATTCTCCCGAATATACTCCTCTAGAACCGAGTTTTCCTGAACAGACAAAGGATATACATGGCCCCTCGGAGGCATCGTCCCTGGTAAAAGCTTAATCTTACAATCAAATGACCTGTGTGGCGGCAAAGAATCGGCATTCTTCTTGTCAAATACTGCCTTTAAGTCTAGGTAAAGGTCTGGTATTTGCCTTTCTGTGAACTGAGTAGGATTCTCCGGTATGTTAATATTAGCTAAGGGAGAAACCTTGCTTAAACATCATCCTGGCAGCCCTGACCCCACGAGAGTATCTCCCCTAACTCCCAATCAATAATAGGGTTATGTTTCTTCAACCATGGGTACCCTAGAACTATGGGAACGGAAGGGGACGAAATGAGCATAAGAGATAAATTCTCCACGTGTAGGATACCAACATTTAAATCAATGGGTATGGTTTCACGAAAGATAACAGGGTCTAGTAGTGGTCTACCATCTATGGCCTCAACGGCCAAGGGTGTCTCCCTTAGCTGGGTTGGGATGTTGTTTTTACTCGCAAAGGCCTGGTCGTAATGTCAGGATCGGGACAGGGATCCAACACGCAGCGTACAAACAGTAGCCAGATAAGTATACCGGACCTTAGAATGGCCGGACTAACGTAAGTAGTACTGAGAGAATAGTCAAAGACAAGCCGAGGTCGAGGGTAACAGAAGACAGGAGAGCGAGAGACAAGCCGAATCAAGGATACAGAGGTAAGCAGAGTAGAATAAACAAGCCGGGTCAAAACCAAAGGGGAAAAGCAGAACACAAGCACTGAGTGACTAGAACAAGCTAGAACCACGACAGGGCAATGAGCTGACGAGAGAAGCTCCGTTAAATACCCTGTTCCGAAAAGTAACCACGCCTCTGAGGCGTCCTGATTGGTCCTGCAGCACTTGACTGACAGGTCGTTCCGGTAGTGTCCTGACGTACTTCCGGACGTGATGCTGTAAAAGGCAGTCACTCCCTCGCGGCCGGCTTTGCACGACCGGATAGACCGCGAGGAAGGAAGCCATCAGACCGTCCGGATGAAGGAACTGCTAAGTCTCTACCTCTTTCGGAGGTAGAGACCACAGGTACCCTGACAGGTATCCCCGTTAGGCTGAGGTGGTACAGCAATGTCCCAACCTGCCAAGATTTTCCTGCCTTCTTCTTCGGTGGTAATGTTGGCGTCACGCAAGGCTTTTGTGATGGTGGTCAGCTCTTTCCTTTTCGGTAGTGTTGCTGCAGAGAGGTCAGTGAAGAGTTTGACTCCTACGAATCTTTCTGGCCGTGCACGTGCCATGATGCTCTCATAATTTTTTCTTTAGTCGTGTAGTATTGCAGTTTGACGATTGCGTCTCTGGGTAGTGCTGCTGGTAGAGACCTTGGCTTGGGTAGCCGATGTATGCGGTCGATGAGGAAGTTCTGTTGTGAGAGGTCTGGGACTAGATGTTGGAAGAGGCAGGCCGCATAGGTTTGGAGATCTTGAGGTGGTATCTCCTCCGGTATGCCGCGGATACGAGTGTTGCTACGCCTGTCTCTGTCCTCGTGGTCCGCAACTTTGTCTGTTAAGAGACTCAGTTGTTCTTGGAGTTCAGTGCAGGCATCCGCCAGTGAGTTGTGTGCGGATATTATTTCCTCCGTCTTGTCTTCTAGGTGTGACGTTCTGTCACCCAACTCATGGATGTCAGCTCTTATGTCTCTCGCCATTCTGGTTAGGCCAGCTTGCAGGGAGGTCTGCATGGCCTTCAGCATTTTGTGGGCCGAGAGGTCAGTGGCAGGGGCTGCCGCCGGTTCGGAGACCGACATAAGGTTGCTGGCGTCCGAGTAGGCCGTTGGGGATCTCGGCATGTCGGCGCCATCTTGGGCCAGCAGGCGCGGTGATGAGAGTGCCTCTATTTGCAGTAAGGTCTGTGGTTGTTTAGTTTTTTTGGCAGATTTCGATGCCATGCTTCTTGTTATGCCTGTCGTGGGAAATAGCAGGTGGTTGCAGGCAAGAAATGCTTTTTTAATCGCTGTGGAGGGTCGATGTGTGGAGGAGCTAACAGCTCATGCGACCGTCTTGTTGAGCTTTCAGGCCACGCCCCCCTGTTGCCATGTTTTTATTGAACACACCATGTTAACATTCACAGTGCAGGTGGAAAAAGTATGTGAACCCTTGGATTTAATAACTGGTTGAACCTCCTTTGGCAGCAATAACTTTAACCGAAAGTTTCCTGTAGTTGCAGATCAGATGTGCACAACGGTCAGGAGTAATTCTTGACCATTCCTCTTTACAAAACTTTTTCAGTTCAGCAATATTCTTGGGATGTCTGGTATGAATCGCTTTCTTGAGGTCATGCCACAGCATCTCAATTGGGATGAGGTCAGGACTGTGACTGGGCCACTTCAGGAGGCGTATTTTCTTCTGTTTAAGCCATTTTGTTGTTGATTTACTTCTAAGCTTTGAGTCATTGTCCTGTTGCAACACCCATCTTCTGTTGAGCTTCAGCTGGTAGACAGATGGCCTTAAGTTCTCCTGCAAAATGTCTTGATAAACTTGGGAATTAATTTTTCCTTCGATGATAGCAATCCGTCCAGGTCCTGATGCAGCAAAGGAGCCACAAACCATGATGCCCCCACCACCATACTTCACAGTTGGGATGAGGTTTTGATGTTGGTGTGTTGTGCCTCTTTTTCGCCACACATAGTGTTGTGTGTTTCTTCCAAACAACTCAACTCTGGTTTCATCTGTCCACAGAATATTTTGCCAGTACTGCTGTGGAACATCCAGGTGCTCTTGTGCAAACTTTAAACATGCAGCAATGTTTTGTTTGGACAGCAGTGGCTTCCTCTGTGGTATCCTCCCATGAAATCCATTCTTGTTTAGTGTTTTACGTATTGTAGATTCGCTAACAGGGATGTTAGCATTTGCCAGTGACTTTTTTAAGTCTTTAGCTGACACTCTAGGATTCTTCTTCACCTCATTGAGCAGTCTGCGCTGTGCTCTTGCAGTCATCTTTACAGGACAGCCACTCCTAGAGAGTAGCAGCAGTGCTGAACTGTCTCCATTTATAGACAAATTGTCTTACCGTGGACTGATGAACAGCAAGGCTTTTGGAGATACTTTTATAACCCTTTCCAGCTTTATGCAAGTCAACAATTCTTAATTGTGGGTCTTCTGAGAGCTCTTTTGTGTGAGGCATCATTCACACCAGGCAATGCTTCTTGTGAAAAGCAAACCCAGAACTGGTGTGTATAGGGCAGCTGTAACCAACACCTCCAATCTCATCTCATTGATTGGACTCCAGTTGGCTGACATCTCACTCCAATTAGCTCTTGGAGATGTCATTAGTCACATACATTTTCCACCTGCACTGTGAATGTTTACATGGTGTGTTCAATAAAAACATGGCAACATTTCATTATTTGTGTGTTATTAGTTTAAGCAGACTGTGATTGTCTATTGTTGTGACTTAGATGATGATCAGATCACATTTTATGACCAATTTGTGCAGAAATCCATATCATTTCAAAGGGTTCACATACTTTTTCTTGCAACTGTACATTCAATCCCTGTACAATGTATGGTTAATAACAAAATTGTCCTTTTCTGTATGAAACACATATATTCGATCTCTGTAATATAAATAGTTTAATATTGGCAATTTAATTTTTTATTGTGTTTTATTGTTTTTCCAGTTTTTTTTTAAATTCTTTATTTAATTTGTGCATGGATAAATCACATCAGGCTTCTAATGCCACAGCAGCGAGGGTAAGCAGTGTTTCAAACATATTATTGCATTAGTTAGGCATTGGATGGTGCTGCACATTTTTTACATATTAATGTTGCTTGCCAAGAAGTTTCTTCTTTTCTGTTTAACATGAAAGAGGAGGTCAGGGATGTATTAGCCGCGAGGCAAACAAGGCATTTGCCTTGGGCGGCATTTTCCAGGGGGCGGCAAAAAATGCGGCTAACTGACATGCTGGGCGGGTGGGCGGCTGGCGAGGGAGCAGTTCCTCTGAGCACTCTGCTCAGCTCCCTCGCGCTCCGCAGAGTGAGGCTGGCAGCTGGAATATGACGTCATATTCCGGCTCCGCCTCCCAGCCTCACTCTCTGGGCGGCGCGCGAGGGAGCTGAGCAGTGTGCTCAGAGGAAGTGCTCCCTCGCCAGCCGCCCGCCCGCCACTGCCGCCCGCCCGGCAACCACTGGACCACCAGGGAGGAAGAGACCCCCCCCCAGCATTCCCAGCAAAATATACAGTTGTAACGGCACCCCCAGGCATAAAGGGGTAAAACCACCGTTTAGAAGATCTTCCCCTTCCAGAGATACAGGCACAGCTACTGCAGAACACCAAACTCCCGAACTGGATACAAAATAGCACTCCACCTCCTGAACTGGAACCTCACAAATAGCTACTAGCAGACGAACAGGAAAAGCAGACAATCAGCTTACACTCCTGGCAATCCATGTTGAGGGTCAAGCAGTGGTCTGTTTATTGAGGGCTACCTGCCCCTGTATTTATGCAGGTCTCCCACCTGGTGGACACTCCCCTAGGGGACCAGATGGAAGACTGTAAAAACGAACTGACAAGTAGCATTTCAGGACATACAGAAGCAAAACATCCCCACAATGCATCCTGGCTTCCTCCCCTCTGCCCTGGAGAAGTAATTCAATTATCTCCCAGGACAAAGGCAAAACTCCATTACACACGTGGGGACACAAAGACAGACTATCACTTTAAAATACACAAAGTTACTTTTTGCACATAAAACACAGACATGTAACATATCCCCAGATAGCTCAGGCCTGAGTGCACATTATTAGGTGAATGGCACTCAGACCACACGAATACAGTTTAATTGTCATGGAGCCAAAGTCTTTAATTACACGAATAGGCTCCATGGCATAGCTATCTGGGTTAAAACATTCCTCCAACTTGAAATACCGATTTACATGCTTTCGTTAAATCCGAACGAATTAGAACCAGGGGCTGGAGGTTCAGCGGTGCATGCATGTAAAAGTGTCCAGGTTTGGTGCATGAAAGCCGGGCAGAAAAGCGCTGGCTGCCCGGGGAGCTCCGGAACACCGCCACAGTGTGGCGGCTAAGTGTAACCGCGACCACCCAGTAACAATCAATTAAGCTGCGGTTAACCGCAGCTACTGGGTGGTCAATTGCCGGCACACGCTTGTTAAGCCGCGGTTAACCGCGGCTTCAGGGAGGTAAATGGAGGGCGCACTCCAGCTTCTGGGTGGCCCATTAACAGCGCCGGCCGGCTTCCCACGGCTCTGGGGAGGCTGAAAAGAAGCTGTTTGTTCGGTAGATAGAATCTACCGAACGGCTGTGCAGAAAGGGAGAAATAAATCCTTCTGCACAGTAAAATTAACCCTTTAGCTGCCGGTCCATAATCCAAAGGAAGCAGGCGGGCGACCAGGCTCCTCCAATGCAATGTGGCGAGATTGGTCTCGTCACAACAGTAAGTTATAAAATAAGAGTAATATAGAAGCGAGGTATGCCACCCTGAGTGATTTTAGTAGCAGGTGCTGGTGTGGAGATACTTGAACATATGATGCAGTCAGCAGGTAAGTAAAGCGTTCAACAGATATGTCAACCATAGTATTCAATTAGGTGAAGAAGGGTGTTTTCTCCTGGCTGTGCGTGATGTGATTGCGGGTCCGACGACCTCCTGTGCATTCAGCCTATGCCCGTCATGGGCAAGGTACAGAACCAGGTGTTGGGGTGAGTTAGGAGGCGCAGTGACCCAGACACGATCGGTGCAGTGTCCATGTTATTTAGCATCCCCTGCTCTCCTCTTCCTGCTTCATCCTGCTTGGCTTTCCAGCTGCTGGCTCCATAGGCACCACAGTCTGATGCAGGTCTGCGCTTCCTGCCCTCCGTGCTCCACCGACCTGGTCTTTTTTCGCCCTTCTCGTGCATTCTTCATACTGCGCCCTAATTGAGGCTGCCGGGGTGCGGGTTTAGGTGGGTAATCTTGTGAGATTTGTAGGGAAGGTGCCGGTTGTCGGCTGGGCAGCGTCCCCCAAAAGTCGGCAAGAAGTCTCTCCAGGAAGCACATTTTTCTGGACATCACACCGCCATATTCAGGCGTGGGGTCCGCAGCGTCCGCCATGTTATGTATGCCATGTTGGGTGTCAACGCTATTTGAGGCAGGATCGCTCAGCCCTGGTAGAGGGAACGGGTGGCCACCCTCCAGGTTGGCGACCGGAATCACCCCCGCCGGTCCAAAGGGGGGGGTTGCAGGACGCCATCGAGATTTGGGCAAAGATCTGCCTGAGCTTGGCTGGGAGAGCAGACGCCTCTCCCCTCCGCAATGCTTGCTAGGCCTCACTCCGGCCCGTTGAGGGCTTAGTCTGGATGGCTGCTACTGACCTTGCAAAGCCAGTCGCTTTTCACCAGGCATGCAAAACTCGTTGTCTGACCCAGAGAGAGCACTGGGAATACAGGTAAATGGCTTAGATTCGATAAGTTGCCCAGAGCTCTCTGAAAATGCGCCCAGCCGCCATCACAGTCAGGCCCTGCCCCCCTTTCCAGTTTGTTTTTAATATGTTTTATGTCTAATAAAGTTGACGCTCATATAGATTACTAACAGAATATATTAATGATCTCACATGTATACAGATATTCATTATACTATATGATAAGAATAAAATGTATGTAGAAGGTGATATCAAGTGCACACTTTATGATAGAATTCTTTTGATGCACTCTTTTATCATGCATTAAGAATATGAAATGTATACCATTGTATGTCTTTTGTACTCCAATCTTATGTTTTTATCTATTGTATATTATGATTGTGGCATATGTTGTAAAATAAAAAAATTTAAACTGCTCAACACAGGGTTAATAGCCCGGTGCTCCAATGAGACCGGGAGGTTTATAAGCCAAGCAAGTTGAAGGGATGCCATCATCTGATGAAGTGATCAGCGGATCACGAAACGCGTAAGGAAGGCATCCGACACAAGCACTGAAAGACAGCCAGGTGGAATGCATTCTGAGCCGCAGTAGAAGGCATGTGGCGGGTATCAAGTGTCCTAACATCTCGCAGAGATCCAGGCTTCCTCCGATCCGCCTGGCAGGAGGGGGTTACCAAAATCTTCTGGTCTGCAGTATATCAACATGATACTCTATGCCACACATTTTGAAGCTCCTGAGAGTGCAAGTTTGATTTTTACTTGATTTTTACTTACTTTTATTGACAGTGTTTATCTTAAATAAATTCTTATAGACAGTACCCTATCTTCTGTATAGAGCAAACACAGTGTCTATATTGGGACACATACTGGAATATTGTATTGTTTGGATATATGTATCGGTCATTCCAACAAGAGAGGGATTAGATCGATACTATATAACTTTCTCCAGCACTATCAAATTTACCTTCTACTTATACCATAGAAGGCAATCAATCTGAGGTTCAAGCTGATACATTTGTCACTACCAAAACACTTTTTATTTACACTTTGTATTTTCATTTTTATTCTTTGTTTTATTTTTGTGTTTTCTACATCTATATCCCATCCACTATATTTATATGATAACATTTGGTGAAGACACATAGTTGTGGGTTACTCTCAAGTACGAGATTTAGTAGATACACCCTTTATCACATTAGAGCTCAGTTATATCCATCCTCAGCTCGGTTATTTTTCCATATATTCAATTTCCACTGTATTCCTGTTTCAACTATTGATCTCTATCATAGTTACTTCTATTTGCAATGTATGCATAGTTTCTTTAAATAAAAAGGTTAATTTTTATTCTTAATCTTATGCCTTGTATCATAAATTAAAATAATTGGTATTAATGGTAATTATTGTACTACTATTTCAGTCATTTTTATCTCGTATAGTTATTCCAGAATTCTTATAATTAATTGTATCTCGATCTGTACATTTGCTAGCAATTCGGCAAACCCAATGGGTAGATGTAACTTATTTAATTTAAAAGTAAAAGCTAAAATATATGTACAGTTACATGTTTTGTGATTATCTAAAGCTGATTATCTAAAGCTTTCTTCCCCTTGTAGTAAAATGAAGAAAGGTTTTTCATACACTGTCCTGTCCATTATTAGTTTACATTGTAATTCTATGGGTTTGTGATGATATGTCCACACATGGCTTCATATATTTTGCTCATTAGAGGGAGCACTTCGTGAAAAGTAAAAGTTGAACAAAAAAAATGTTTTTCTTTATTCCCTTGATTCCATTTTGTCATAGATGTCTTCAGATGGACTTCTGAGATCCTTGTGAAAAATTATAAACATTAAAATTAGGTCTAATAGTACTAAAGACAATGATGACTTTATTAGAATACATAAATAAATCTATTTAGTGATAAATAGACCGTTAGTAGTCACAGCAACCAAGACAAGTAAAGGTGAATTTTAAGGAAAAATCAATTTTCCCCTTAATTTTCTTAACAAATAGGAAAATAATGAATATTAATTTAAAATTACATTCTTTCTGTTACATAAAATATATAGACTGTTTCCTTACTTGCCTCCAGTAAATACTTATTTAAGAACAGATACTAAATACACACAATGAGAGACAATTTTTTAATTATATTTTTGTAGCACTATTTAAGTAATATTTGACAATAGCTATAGCTTTATATAGTGACTTATTTATTTAAGATGCTCTTCAATCAGAAAAGAATCAAGATAGGACCGTACCTGGTATATAGACTCTGTTCCTCTGTTCCTCTGTTCCTGTATATAGACTCTGTTCCTGTATATAGACTCTGTTTTATTTTGTGTATTGCTCTCTCTTGTGTCACCTTAATAAATAAGAGAAAATTTTAGATCTTCATCTCCAAATTATTATTATTATTATTATTATTATTATTATTATTATTATTATTATGTTATTTATATAGCGCCATCAAATTCCGCAGCGCTTTACAATGGGTGGACGAACAGACGTAGTTAAATGATAAGAAATGCACAAATCCAGCTAATAATAAATATATTCTACTTGTACTGCAGCTTTATTAGACCTAGTAATCCATAGAAATAAGTCTGTGATACTCAACCTTAATCCTAATGACTAACAATGATCAAGTTGTACCCACCATCCATTATTACAAGAATAAGAGATGCCGGTATCAGTCTCGTACCTGATCTTTTCTTCTCTCTGGTTCTCCTGTTGTAGTAGACTTGTCCCAGGACTATCACGGATAAGATAACGATGTTGCCAATTACAATCCCAACAATGAGTTTATCATTCATCATTATGCAATCTAAAAGGTAACATAATAAAATGAAAATATAATTTTGTTGTTTAATCGATATCTGTTTCAGAGATATGAATTTATTTTTAGCTTCACAAAGCGTTTAGGTAATTATATAATAACTCCATCATCTAATCAGCTATGAAAGGTTTCTTCTGAAGAAGAAGATATTTGACATCTGCCCAGTCACTAACAAAGGCTCCACCAGGAGGTAAAACGCTAGGTGGACCCCTACCATAGGGCCAGACAGGGAACAGGAAGCAAACCTGGAAAAAATGTATTCCAGCTATGTAAGTCATTGTGTCACATATTGTGTTTGTATTTTTATATTTATGGGTGCTTTGGGAGCTGTTACATTGTTTATTACCGGCAGCCCCTAGTTTAAGATGATCCATGGGTGTTACAGTGCTATAACACCCACCCTCCAGGCAGGTAGTGACTGACGCTGCTTGTGGACACTTCTTCAAGCAGGACAATCCTTCATACTCAGCATATCGGTATAGTGTTGCAGCAAATATATATATATATATATATATATATATATATGATATAGCATGCTCCACAATAATAAATCACACAAGCTCAATGGCACACACACTCAAGCTGACTACAGACAAGCTCACTGACACACACAACTGCTCTGTCCCACACACGCTGACTACAGACAAAATGACTGATTCACAGAAGTTTACTGACACACATTCACCCAAGCACACTACAAACAATCTCAGTGACACACACAAGCTCACTCCAGGCAAGCTCACTGACACACATGAGCACACTATAGACAAGATCACTGAAACACACAGAACCCTTTGACCAACAGAAGCTCACTGACACACACAAGCTCACTGAAAAACACACACAAGCACACTACAGAAAAGCTCACCAACACACAAGCTCACAACCCGCAACTCACAACTCACTGACACACAAGCTCGCTGACACACACAAGCTTACTACAGGCAAGCTCACTGACACACACAAGCTCACAGACACATACGTTCACAACAGACAAGCTCACACACACACACAAACACACACACACATGCACACATAGTATCAGTTATGGGCTGTGGGCAACTAGCAGCGTGGATTCTAAGTTTAGTGTATCTTACAGTGACCTACTTGAATTGGTTTTAAAGAAATACAATATAGCTGAAAACAAACAAAAAAGGATGGGAATACCTGATGATTCCACAATGGTGGAGCTAGTGTCTGAAATATAAAAGTAGTGAATTAGTGTTCGTATCATGAATATTAGTTCACAGGTAGAACACGCCATAAAATCTAATATTTAGGATAAAAAACAAAAAACTAATCAAATGGATCTTGAGAACATATTTTGCAGGGACCTATGTGAGTCAGTTTTATAGAGATAAAATACAGCAATTAAAACTGAAATTTAACAGGATCAAGGGTTTGCTCTATTGGAAAATTAAGCTCTATTTATAACACAAACATCAGATAGAAGATGACCATATACTATTATTTATATGTTCAAATTATTTTTTGAATTTAGCCAATTTCTTTAACTTAATGGAATTAAATATTTTCTGATTTAAAATGAGGATATTTTACTAATATAATGAATTACTTTCATTAATATTACATTTAAGAAAAACATTTGTTGGCATAAAGATCCATTACCCCCTGTCTACTTTGATGAATTTTATGTTTACTTCTTATAAATTTAAACTGCCCGTACACGCTCACAAAACTGCCCCCAGCTCTCAGAAAGGGTTACTGGTTTTCATTTTTCACATATGTATGGAGAATGGGCAAAGCATATTCATGATTTTGGGAAAAAGTTTAGATACTGAGCCATAGGCCACCACCTAAGGTTACCTTATGGTTAATCCTGCTCTGCTAAAGTGGCATTTGCTCCTTATAACGTAGTAGGTTGTTTCCATTTTTTTCTGGTCTTATTATTGCACTGTTGTAAACAGACTGCAATGGATCTAATGGACTAACATGCATTTATGTTCATGTATGTCGTTGAAAAATACTATACTAGTATACTTACACTATTTAATCTATCTTGGCTTTTAAACAGAACTTCTCCTGTGACATGAAGAATGTCATAATAAATTGCAGAGAGCAGGCAAAGATCATACTCTTGCATGTATGTGTGTATGTGTGTACATATATATATTTGTGGTCGGAACTTAATTCGTATATTAAAATAGAAAAGAGGGGGGACAGTTGGTAGTGGTGTGCCGAAACCAACGTACGAGTTGGCCTGTAATAAAGAGGGCAAAAGATATTGCAGAAAGCACACTTTATTCATAATTTATTACAATGCTAGACATTTAAAGGCTTTCCTGAGTTCTTCTCAGGAGGTGAAGTAAAGTGCTGTAAAGAGAGGATTCTATCTGCCCGGTCTTTGAAGTTAGGTGGGAGACTGAAGCTTGTGGATAGAAATAAGTCGAGTATATAACCTGGACACCAGAGGTTCTCTGTGGGAAACAGAGGAATTGTAGCTGGGTAGTTGTGTGGTTGGTTTTGGATGAGAGTCAAGACATAACATAGTGGTCACCGTGAATGATTCTGTCAGATAGTTTTAAACAGGAGCTGACATCCGTTGATGGACCACAGTGAACTCTCAAAGTCTGAAAAGGCCATAGAGTGTGATGTAAAATGGCTACTAGATGACTGAGTTAGTCTGGATATTAACCCCTTAAGGACCAAACTTCTGGAATAAAAGGGAATCATGACATGTCACACATGTCATGTGTCCTTAAGGGGTTAAAGGGGTTATATCCAAATATGGTACAGTCTAAGGGTAAACTATTGTTAGTTGGAGGTCGATCTATTTATTGATACCTTTGAGGAAAGGAAAGGTGGGTGATTGGGAAAGGTTGTGAGGACGTGGTGCTGTGTACCTGTAAGATATAATTTAATAGTGATATCTGCTAATTTTAAGTGTAGGTGGCATGGACAAGTCAAGTGAGATACCCAGGAATACCAACTGTGTTGTGGGGCCTATTGTTTTGTCAGGGGACAATGGGACATCTAGTGCCGAAAACAGTGCAGTGGTGCTAATGATACTACGTGAAGTGAGGGATCCTACCTCGACCAGTAAAAAAAATATTCCAAATAGTGTATGACCGTGGGGCATCTGACTGTATTCAGGAGCAGCCAACAAAAACTTTCTGCAAATATATCGAACAGTTCGGGCTGCTCCTGGAGCCAAAAGTGAGTCTGGTGGCGAAGTAAAAATGATCCCTCCATTTGATGCCATGGATGTGCCAGAGAGATGGATCAGTAATACTTTGAAATCGTTAGTTATGTCCGTCTTACTGAGCCAGGCTTGTTTGCCGGCCAGTAGTATAGCTTGTATGGCATGATCCACGGAGGCATAATGGAGGGAGAATTTGTCAGCCGGTATTAATGCATTTAAACTAGGGTTTTTTAAAGAATGAGGTGCTGACAAATCGATAATCAAACTTTTTTAATAGATGTGCTATTGGTAACTACTCCAATAGGGTTCGTGCACCATGTAGAAAAAGGAGAGTGTGAAAAAGGACCTATCATAAAGCCTGAAGTGGTCTCTCTCCATAGTAATTTGTCAACGGCAGATGGGTTGTTGGTAGCAGAGAGTAAACCCAGAAAACCCAGAAATCAAATATTGTTCTAGGTGAGGGGAGGGGTGGGTGCGTAAATGGTAAGCTAAGGTGTCGATGTTTACTTCTGTCAGTTATTTCCTAGGGGATAGCTTAGAAGGGCATGTTCCTTTTTTATGTGCCCTGAAGCAGATGGAGCAAATATGCAACAACCTGCAGGCATTGTAGTTACATGCTACAGCATTGAAGTTGTTGCATATCTGTGCCTTGTCCAGGAATACTACTGGTTTGCCCAGCTTATCTCTCTGTCCCCTATCCTGACTGATGGCGAAACCCCCATACTTGTACCCCAAGTCCACCACCTTGTGTAGATAGAAGTCAAATTCCTCTCACCTCTAAAGGTTATACAGAGCAGATGACGTTCTTTTAAAGTCCGAAACTGAGAACAAATTCGGGGATGGAGAGCTTTATATTGAGGCGTTAGTCCATTGTTTTGAGGGTCACTGGCCTATCTTCAAAACTAACAGCTCTATTCTCTAGAGTATCCTGTAAAGGTATAAGGACGGCGACTAGGCTAGCATCCTTGCCCTCCAGAATGTTTTTTCTTAATGGAAGCCTGAACACTATTTACAGGGTTGATGCCATGTGGAGTGGAGGGAGTGACATTAATTTCCCTACCTACCTTGCGTGTTTGTAGGTGAAGGTGCTGGGACTGGAGTGTGAGGTGTGGTGGTAACCATAGGGATTATGGTTTCTATCTTGGACATTCTCTTGTTAAGTGACTTAAAGTTGGAGAAGATCGATGACAAAGTGTCTTCAACCTTTCCCGAACAGCTGACATTGGGCTCCTGAGAACTTGTGCCGGGCCTGAGATCGTTGGACTGGACCGTTAACAACTTAAAAATTTCTGCTTTCCTAGCTGGGAACTGGAAAGGAATGTTCCTACAGTGTAGTTCTGCTGCCAATTTAGGGATGGTCCAAGATCTCAGAGACCCATTGGTAGTGGTTATGAGAGATACGACTGGTGTGATAGGTCTAATAGGTGTACTGGGCCAAGGGGGAGAGCCCTGGATAGACAAGTTGTCTCCATGGAGTGATTCTTGCGATATCTTAAGAAGAGATTAGTAAACACAAGACTTTGATCCAAAGGTAAAATACCGTATATAGAACTGGCTTGCTAGCTAGTACCAATGGCGAAGAACTTAACTAACCGTAAAAGGTGAATCCCTGCCAATTGCCAAGTGGAGCGGAGAGGCTCTACCTATGATTTGGCCCTTGGGAAAATGTGGCCACCGAACGATGTGACGCAATGTTGGCCTCTCGGTGACAGTATAGAGAAAACAGATATCACAACAGGAGATTTGTCAGATGTCGTATAGAGGTTCCTAAACGTGGGATGTAATAAGCCCCTTAATTGAGCATTAACGTGTAAACGTAAAAGGCAGTGCGAGGCCTTGATGTACCGGTTATGATTGAATATGAGCATAAGGAAATGAGTGTAAGGAAATGGAGATACCTGAAACGAAATTGGCTGGAAGAACAACTCTGTCCCAGGTTTTACCAGGAACTTGCTAATCTTAGAAATAGGCACTTAAGATACACGTATGATATAAGGACAATATGAGTACCGTGCAAAGGAAATCCATATACAGCCTAGTATGTATTTGTGTTTAAGCTATCTAACAGACGTTAGATATAGTGACAGACTTATTTGAAAGAGTATCCCATGAGGCAAAATCCAGACAATTTGTGAGAAACATTATTACCATTCGGGTGGAGTTTATTATGTAAGTAACCCAGGCAGGTAGGCTGGTGCACAAGTTAAATAACCGTGTAGCAGGGCATAGTGAGGAAAGTAATGTGCCTGGCTCATAAGATCCAGGGGACTAACCTACAAATATGTGCAAGAACAAACTGAAGTGTGTGATATTTTAAGTGATATCTAGGAACTGCTTAGACCGAACAGTTAAACTGTACAAATTTGTGAATTCACCAACATAAATTGTGACTTTATGCAAAATTCAAAACAAATAGCAGAAACAAAATACAGTGGTAGTCTTTAAGTATTCTAGGGTTTTAATGGGCATATGATACAGCCAACGTACGAATGATATAGTGTGCAACGGTGCGGCTTAATTGACCGAATGCACTGAGTGTAAGAGACAGGGGAACAGCTTTAACTGTGATCTAAACGAAATATATTAACGAATAGTTTTTAAACAAAATGGATTTAAACAAAATGGAATTTAAACAAATGGAATTACATGACTGGAATTAAACGAAAGGCTTTAGATGAATGCTTTAAACGAAATGATATAAACAAAATGGATTCATACAAATTGATTTAAACAAAATGATATAAACGAAAGGATTAAACTAATGACCATTTTAACGAATGGATTAACCTAACGGAATGTAAACTAACAGAGTTTAATGAACGGCATAATTATGCAAAACAGAGGGAGCCAATCCCAACATGTCCCCCTTTACTCTCCCTCATATCTACGCTTCTCATGCCTTTTCTTTTATCTTGTTCCTCATATACCCTCTGTAATCATCTCCTTCACAAGGTATCAAATCTTATCCCTGGGGTACAACAGCTCCCTATGGCAGTTGTGACAATTTAGGATTGTAACACAACCAACCAGGAACTGCACTATTTATTGAAAAAGCTAAGCAACATACTATGTCCTCCTTGTTTCTTGCAGCAGCTCTGGACCTGAAGATTCTCTAAACCTCACTCCAGCTCTGAAAAGAATGAAATAAACATACAGTCACCCCAAATGCCCTTATTCAACCATTTTACTTTTTTTTTTTTTAATGCTTTATTTCTTGCACGGACCTAGGTCCAAGGCGCCACCATCTTTATGTGGCCAGATAAAAGCCCTGTGGGACACCCAATCAGCCCACACTAGATAGCTAAAGTTCATGCATTGGTGAGGTTCTTAGCACTTTTTAGAGCTGGCTATGGCAGCTGGTACTTCCAAAACCAGAGTAATTTCTCTCCAGCCGTAACTGGGTATTGGTCAGGAAAGGGTAAAGGGAAGCAGTGTCTTCAAAATCATGTGGTGAGTCAATGTGGAAAATATAAGGAAAGAAAACAGAATATATTGTTTTAAATTCTACAGGTGGTGAGGTAAAATAAGAAAAATGCCACATACAATTTTCTGGAGCTTATGTCTATCCCCAGATATGTGTGCCTGGGAGGTATGATTGCCTGCCTGTGTATATGTCCACCACCCATGAGCAGCAGGTATGGGCTCTAGTTAACAAAAGGATAAATAAAATTCCGAACAGACAAAAATGACCGAATTTCATGCAAACATGAATGGATAAGATGTGGGCATTCCATTGAAGAGATGAAAAGAGATGAAGAGAAGAGGAAACAATAGGAGAAAGGTAAGTTTGGCATGACAGTGCTGCTTTAATTACTCAGTTTTCTTCATTTACAAATGGTCTGGCAAGGTGGGGGTAAAGTGCTGCCCATGGTTTCTATTTAGTCCTAAACTTGAAATGGATCCAGTAAGGATTTCTA
Source organism: Pelobates fuscus (assembly GCF_036172605.1). Classification (NCBI taxonomy): domain Eukaryota; kingdom Metazoa; phylum Chordata; class Amphibia; order Anura; family Pelobatidae; genus Pelobates; species Pelobates fuscus. The sequence continues at coordinate 17,089,660 of NC_086327.1, forward strand.
ATTCTGGTAAAGTTACTGGTTGGTTGAAAATGGTTGTCACATTTTTCTATGTGAACACATGCACACAATATTGTCCAAAAGTCAAATCAAATCATTGATCTAATACTACTTGTGGATTGTGATTTACCCCATCACCATATCATTTCAAATGAATGGAATACTGTGTTTTAAAGAACTACTAATATATTTTAATTATGTAAATTATTACAATGATGTTAAAAACTGATATGGGAACTAATGCAGCAATCTAACAAGAGCATACATTCTATAGAGTATATAGAAAGAAATGTCCAAAATAAAACATGAAAATGTGGCATAGAGACAGGAATTATACCATGCTACTTGGTCTTAATTATCACTAATGAGAAAATGAAAATCCATTTGATGTTTACACCAGATTATGTGTTGCTATGTTAGTGTGAATGTAGACTATAAGAGCAGTACCTGATATTTCAGTGGTGATTGTCGGAGGATCTAGAAGGGAAAATAAAGTAAAGTAATTAAAATAATAGCTGCTCTTTCCTATTACTACCCCATGAACATGATTTTTTTTAATTCTAAATTGATCGTATATGGCTGGAATAAAATAAAGGCTGATTTAGCTTACGATCTATTGCCTATGTAACATGAACAGGATAAAAAAAGACAATAGGAAAAAATAATTATCCTTTGTAAATATATACAGTTGAAATAAAAATTATTCAACCCCCATTAAAAACCTGGTTTATTGTCAAAATGTGCAGATTTTTAGGTGGTTACAATAAACAAATCAAACAAAAGCAATTGAAATAGCTCAGCACAATAAATGCTTTAAGTGGTTTCCCCAAATTCAACTGAAAATGCAACTTAACGTCTTTGAATTAAACCCTTTGAATAAAATCCCTCATAACATCACAAATATGCAAGGGCTTCATTAGTTGCATCATGTGTGTTTGAGCTGGAACGCTTGAAATACCTGAACTGGCTAGGGGTTTGTTGAGTGTAATGTTTAACTGCATGTTAGAAAAATGGCTAAGTCAAAAGAATGGTCCACAAAGTTAAGAGAAGAGATCATTGCCCCCTTCACAAACAAGAAATAGGATACAAAAAGATAGTGAAGGCTCTGTATGTTCTAAGAGACACCGTTGGAAGCATAGTTTGCAAGTTTAGAATTGAAGGAACAGTAGTTACACTATTTGGACGAGACAGAAAAAGGAAGCTATCAATGGCTGCAACCAGATTTCTGAGAATACAGGATGTGAAAAAACTTTTTTCTTTTTTTTTTAACGAATGCTATGTTACCTAGCAGTAAATGTTTAAATCAACATTAGGTGTATTTACCAATCCAGCAATTGTCTGGAGTTGGCAACGGAACAGCACATTTCAGACCACACTAATCAAGTTGGATAGCTTTGAGAGTTAGATAATTTTCCCAACAATGCTAGTGTGGCTATATGTTTCCCATGCCATGGTTAACTTCCAGTAACTCCCAGTTTAGTGGAAAACCTTGAAAGTATTGTATTAGAAATGTGTTATAGTGTAGATTAAATATATTTTTTGTGATATTTTCTTAAAGAGCTTGAGTCTAGAACCATGGTCAAAAATATATTCAATTATGTTAATTATGTGCTTTCTCCTGGAAGAAGGTCTATATGTTTTTCTTTCTTTCTATTGGTCGATACTTACATAACACAGTGATGGTGACAGCAGTGCTGGCATTTCCATGTTCATTCGAAGCTTCACAGCCGTATGTATCAATATCCTGCCGTGATATGTTCGTTATTGTCAGTACATTATTTTCAGCTGTTGAATTTTTTTCTATTCCTCTCCACCAGATCACGTTAGCCGGGGGGTTACTGTCTACTGAACATCGTAGAGTCACATTGTCTCCTTCCTTCACAACCAGTTGTCTGTTATCATAAAATGCTTCTAGAGAAACACAGCACAAAGTTTAGAGTGATACAGTGGATAATCAGCTTACTGCACTGAGCAAGATGTGCAATGTTTAGGACTGAGTAACATTTAGGGTGGAAATCACACACAATGTTTTATTGACTGAACTACACAATACCAAGAATTCCCCACGGAACTAAAGTTCAGTGTAACATAGCAAAACTGGAACATTTCTCCAAAATCAGGTTATTTTCCAACTTCTCTATTTTGGATAAAGATATTCAATGTACATGTTACTTCTAAGCAATAGCTAGCTTAATGCATAACTCTGATTGTATGTACTTTCAGTGTCCGAAGGAGAAATAGCTCAGGTACAAGATTTAGGGCATTTAAGATATTTTAGAGTATTATTGTCTCCACTATTGCTCATGGGACAAGGTTACTGGAACAATTTGAGGGGGAGGGACACTGAACAAACCTTAATTTATCTTTCTTATATTATCATACAATAGATGAGAATAGTCGGACAATAGGTCATATCACATGTGGGTGATAGAGGGTCTCGGGGATCACCCTGAATCCCCCAACCAAGACCTGGAGGGGCCTGTTTGCCAGCCTCCTACCCTAAATACTTTAAACAGGCTCTGTTCATGTGAGTTATGTACTTTTGTACTCCAGACAGAAAGACTGAGGGTCTCGGGGATCACCCTGAATCCCCCAACCAAGACAATCTGGCTTCTAAGATATGTTTTAGTGTTTAATAAATATGACAAAAACAAAACATATGCTGTAAGAGTAGGTTTTCCAATTATATTTATAGATTCTCTAGTGATAATATATAATTTTGCCTACTGCAAACTGCATAATTTAATGTTTGCTCTTTGTGGTTACTATGGGTTTTCCCCCAGATTTTGTTGGTTCCCATTCCCATGAGTCTTGTAGAATTTTCAGAGGACCTTGAACACACAACTTCTCAGGGAGTACTCCTACTAGGGTGCTTCAAAACAGGGAGTGCCCCAGCCCAGACAAACCCAGTGAAACAAACAAGTAGGTTTGGGCACACCCAGTAGTTTGACAAAGGTTCAGGGGAGCCACAACACTGTCTACATGTTTGTACTCCATAATAGAGTCTACCTGGTAAAGAAACTACTGGGTGTGCCCAAACCTACTTTTTTGTCCCTATGACAATCAGTGTGAGCCCAATAATCCCCACTAACTCACATGTCTTCTGGGCAAGCTCTGCATGTTATAATAAACCCTGTTACATATTTGAAAGGGATGTGTGGGATATGTGTGACTGTACAGTTTATTAATAGAGATGTCGCACTGTCCGCCGGCGAACAATAGCGTGTTTGCGTTGGGCGAACATATGCGATTTCCAGTCCGCCCCCTATACGTCATCATTGAGTAAACTTTGACCCGGAACCTCACAGCCAGCAGACACTTCCTGGCAGGGAGGGTCTGCTGCTGATTGGCTGAAATGTGTCTGCTGACTGTGAGGTTCTGGGTCAAAGTTTACTCAATGATGACGTATAGGGGGCGGACCGGAAATCGCATATGTTCGCCCAACGCGAACACGCTATTGTTCGCCGGTGGACAGTTCGCGAACTGTTCGGCGGACAGTTCGCGACATCTCTATTTATTAATGGGGTGAGGGTTTACACAATTTTTTGGAGGTGGTTAATAGGCTCCTGCTCCTTTTTCAAATCAAAGGTTTTATATTGGAGAGAATATTGATAAGAAAAATTAAATAATGAGATTTAAGGAATACCTGAAGGTTCAGTGGTGATTAGAATGGATGGAGGATCTGAAGGAACAGAGAAAACAAAAATGACTTTTATAGAATGATAGATCTGCTAAACTCAGTACAGTTCATTACTATTAAATTCTACACGGACCTTTTCACTGAAAGATAAAATCAATATTTTTTTGCACCTCCTTTTGCAGAATGTTGTGTTTAACAGCTAAACATATTTTCAAGGTGGTTAGTTACTAAACAGAACATAGTTGCAAAGTCCTTCTCAACAAAAAAGTCCACCTGGTTGTGATAGGCTAGGGCTGAAAAATCATTTTTACATGTTTTGTTTAGATTGTTGTTTATTTGCAAAAATTAAATATAGTCCATAAATCCTAATTTACCTTCCTTTACACTTCAAAAATGAATGAGTACCAGCCTGTAGAGGAATAGATTTATCTACCAGAAATCAATATCATTAATTTAATGTTCTCAATAAGAGAAGTCTTAGAATGGGCATGTACCCAGAAAATAGCTTGACTTTTGGTTGATCCCCGTTCAGGTCTTAAAAAATATTTTTGCTTACTTGTGCTATTACATAGAGAACTTATACCATTTGTATATCATATTTTCAACTGCAAGAGAGAGACATAAATCCCTGACGTTCATTTAAGCCTTCTTTGGGGCCTTGTGAGGAAGGTGTAGCTGATACCCCTTTAACCCCTTAAGGACACATGACATGTGTGACATGTCATGATTCCTTTTTATTCCAGAAGTTTGGTCCTTAAGGGGTTAAGAACAATGAGTACGGGGTCCATGTCTAGATTACCCTTTTAAATCAGCGAGACCTAACACAAATTCATTGAATCAAACTGAGAATACTGGCAAAAACTCAGAAAACTCAATTCTTACACTCTAGTCTTAAAAATGTGTTGCTCGCGTCTGCCATAAAATTGGACATCTAATTGAGAAGATCTGAGAGTTATTCACATGCCTGTTCCATTAAGTGGTTTGTGAGTACAATATAAGCAATTTATTTGGCCACATTGCCTAAACAGTCCTATACTATATTTTGTTTATTCCTTTATAGGTTTGCTAAATATCTTTTTATATACCAAACTGATTCCACCCATAAGGGTAAGCCAGATCTGAAATGCCTGTTTTTATAGTTCCCATATAAGGGCAAGCCATGGATTATTCTAAGGTTTTGCTCAATCTTAAAGTTCTCATGTTCTCTGCTTTTTCTTCACTTCATTTGATTAGAATCTCTATACGTTTAAAGGGTAATGCAGACATGGACCCATGCTCACTGTGATTAGAGCGGTATGAACTGTACCACATTGCCATGGTTGAATAAAGGGTCAACTGATTGTCTGGGTTTCAGTATCTTTAAGCAGGCTCAGTCTTATATGCAAATGAATACATACACGTGCTTTAAACCCTAACACCCCAATAAATTTGAGTTAGAAATATTAGTACAAGTAAGGGCAAAATGCATAGCATGTGGCCATAACTCATGTTCCATCGAATTGGGAGAAAGTGTATATGATGTGCTGTGAATTCTTTTGATATAAGTCGAGTGCAATATGGCGGACTTTATATAACTGAAAGAACGTTCTGCATCACCCATTTTTATATTTTATTTTTAGTGCAAAATTGAAGGCCATTTATATTGTCTACTGAACATCTAATTGAGAAGATCTGATGCCTGTTCCACTAAGTGATTTGTGAGTGCAATAAAAATAATTTTTGGGGACACATTACTTAAACAGTGCTATACTATATTTTGTTTGTTCCTTTATCGTTTGACAGTATCTCATTATATTTAAAATGTTATGCAAATTATAGTGGTTATCTCTGTAGTGGCTCAAAGTGTTTGATGTTTGAAAAAGGACTAACTGAAGGGCGAGCGACTGAGTTTTCTGAGTATCTGCCTTGTTCTCTTATGCTCTGTATTTGCTTTAACACAGAGTAAAATTATAATTTCAAAATATATACACACGTCGGCTAATGTCGGCTTATTCAGCAGTTGCTTTGATATATCTTAAAATTTTGATAATTTGCAAAAAACTTATCCCACAATGTTGTACAAAAATACTTAAGAAATGTTGTTAATCCTGCCTTACCGCTGAATAAACAAAATTCGCATGTTGTATTTTTACTTTTTGATCGAGAAAATTGAAAAATATATTTTACGGTGTGGGTATACTTGCTACAAATGATGATTCAATATTAATTGGCAGAAATGCTTTGAGTGAGTCAGGATATAAAATCAGCATCAAGATTTTATTATTGCACACATTTAACGGGCCACTATAGTGCCAGGAAAACATACTAGTTTTCCTGGTACTATAGGGTCTCTAGCCCCCCCCCCCCCACCCTTAGGGTCCCACTCCTGGTGGGCTCTAGGGGGAGGAAGGGGTTAAACACTCACCTTTTCTCCACCGCCAAGCTCCCTCGGCGGTGGGGACTCTCTGCCTCCTTTCCCCGTCATCGTCTGAATGCGCATGCGTGGCAAGAGCCGCGCGCGCATTCAGCCAGTCCATAGGAAAGCATTCTCAATGCTTTCCTATGGATGCTGGCGTCTTCTCACTGTGAAAATCACAGTGAGGCGCGTGGAAGCGCCTCTAGCGGCTGTCAATGAAACAGCCACTAGAGGCTGGATTAACCCATATGTTAACATAGCAGTTTCTCTGAAACTACTATGTTTACAGCAGAAAGGGTTAATCCTAGATGGACCTGGCACCCAGACCACTTCATTAAGCTGAAGTGGTCTGGGTGCCTATAATGGTCCTTTAATCAATATCCCTTACGTGTGAAGTCATACAATATATTACTGATTTAGGAAATTGTTCAAGGAAACATTGTTATTCCTATACTTTATTTGTATGATTATCTTTGGACTAACATCATCAATTGCTTATGCTATTCTCACTAATTTCTTGTCATATCCTCTTGCCAGCAGCTGACCTGTCAGAATTAAATTAATTGACCCTTCGAAATGTCCTTAAACATAGTTTGAGATGGCAAATATCTATAAGTTAATGGTTTCCTAACTAGAATTTGGACTGCGTTCCCTAAAATAAAATCTCATTGCATTTCTAAATCCAAAGTGTAGCAAGTTAGTCTCATATCAAATATGTTTTGATTTAAATATTCAAGGAACTTGGAAGCCTTCTGCTCTGCACCATTCCATAAACCTACAAGTCATCTGTGTAGTGACAGTAGACTAATAAGACTAATACAATAAAGATATGAGTTACAAACCGCACAGAATGGGTGCTCTCTCACCAAGTCATACAAAGATTGACACAGAAGGAACCAAGTTGGCCTGATAAAATCATACATCTAGAGCTAGTAAAATCCTTCAAACATAACATTATTTTACGTCAAAATAAATTGGCCATATCATAAAAATAAAATAAAAAAAAACACAACACGGGATAATAAATAGCAAGAAAATAGTAATTAAACAATATCAACTGCCAGGCACAAATTATAGTTATCCCAAGCAAACTCTTCATATTGTATGAGAACATGTTTGTTGTCCTTAAGATAATTTAGAATAACGGACAAGGTTCGAGCAATGATTTATCAGAGTATGACCATTCTTATCAATGGATCCATCCCACTCGACTGGTCTAACTGGTGGATCCCAGGGTGATTTATGAACCTCAGGAGGGGGATAAAAAATGGGAGTAAGATAACGGTTATGAATGTGATTAATTGTGTAATCAATATACCCAAATCACAGTATTCCTCTATCAAGTGTAATGTTAAAAACTGGGATTTTATATTTAAATAATATTCCAATAATTGTAAATCCCCTGCATGGAATCTGAGGCTAACGTTTTCCTGCAGCCATCCATCAGTGAAGGTCCATAATCTCCTAATCTATAGTAAATACTCCACATTGTGCGAGTGGGATGGCAGACAGTAATTTACTCGGTATGAACCAGCATTCATAAAGGGAAACAATAGGGTTATTCTGTAACTATGCATTCAGACACTGTGTACAATGAGACACATACGTACACTGAACATCTAGGGTAACGGATGTTTGGGTAGATTTATCCACCGCTGGGAAAGTCACATCGCAGGTTATCGCTGTTTGATGATCATTTTGAGAAAGGGTAAAGGTGATTGTTGATTTTTTGCATTGAGAGATTGTATTTCTCTTCTTCCCACATTTGATCAATGGATCAGACTCTGTCCTGTCTTCCTTTCCCAGTCTCCCCCATGTGATTTCTGGAGCTGTCCCAGAGCAGTTCCCAGTATCAGGAGGTTTACATGTCAGGGTCACCTCGTTACCTGCCACCAGTTTCTCTGGGAGGATAATCTGTGGCTTTTCTTTGATATCTAACAATGAAAATAAATGGTTAATTGAGTTCAAGACGTTTAATATAAACAAGGTAATATCCTATGTACATGGACTATATATATATATATATATATATATAGAAAGTATGTAACAAAATCCTTCCCAGTGCTGGGATTATTAGGTAATAAATGTCTCAGATCTATTATGAAGTGACAGAATATCCAGGTGGAGATAAATGAAGAGTGAGTTAAGAACCTATTTTGCCATATTTTTAAAAATTTTCCTCAAGTTTTCCCCAAAAGTCAGTGTTTAATGAATAGAACTCACAGTCTGGAATGAAAACTCAGTTCTCGAAAATGTGACACTAACAATAATAATGAAATATAAACAGATATCCAATTGGCAGCTCTCAGTTGGCCAAGAATGGTTAGATTGTGCCGTATTATCCGATTCATTTCATGGAATGAACACTTGAGGCTGTGTCTGATGATATATTACTGGCTTCCCACTAATAGCTGGCCATTGTGGATATAAATGTTAAATGACAGAATAGATGTATAACATATAGCACTATTTATTAATTGTAATTAATATAATACATTTGTTTATAAGATTCTGGCTTTGCATATAAATCCATCAATTAATACTGCTGTATTCCTTGGGACTGGTTGATAAAAAGTTTACTTAGTAAACTTTAGATTATCATATTAATATTTTGCAAATCAATTATAATATAATTGAAATTAAATTATAATATAATGTAATATTTTATACTAAACAACAATGCTCTGTGTTAATTTTTACACTTTTATATAAATAACTTCAGACTTACCTGTTACCTCTACATTGAGGTATTTATCTCTATAAGACCAATTTAAACTTCCATCTTCAATCCTGAACTGATATCTCCCTGTATCTTGTTTATTTGCATCATTTATTGTCAGGGAGCAGTCTCCATTACTGGGGTCTCCGGACAGCTGGATATTATGGGTTTTATCAGCCAAACTCATGGACTGATTGTTTGTGGCCACAATGGGGTAACAGCCACTATTATCGTGATTTATTCTCCTCCAGTATCCTGTGGCTTTTGATGAAAGTTTCTTGTCACTAGGGATGGTAAAGGTACAAGGGATGGTGACACACAGACCCTCGTGCACAGTGACACGTTCTTCTACATTCATCATGTAATATGTTTCCTGGTCTCTAGGTACACTCTCTGTGGAAAGAAGAAATTTCAGATTACAGTATAAAACATATTTACTGACTGACATTTTCTACCAACATACAGTATATCTACATCCAGGTGTTCTATGATTCTGACAAGAAATATTTGTACAGGTGATCTTCCCTTATCAACCAAATTCAGTTTCCTACGACTCAGTCATAAAACAAATTGGTTGTTAAGAAGGATAAGAATGCCTAGACAACCAACAGAATAGAGGCCAGCTCACTAGCGCAGGGAATCCCAAAAATGTATGTTTAGGGAAAATCCCCTAAACATAGATTAGAGGGACTCTCTGCTCTGGTGATCTTCTCTATATCTCTGCTCTCCTGAGCAGGGAATCCTTCTAATCTATGTTCGTGGAAAATGACAGAATAGATGTATAACATATAGCACTATTTATTAATTGTAATTCATATAATACATTTGTTTATAAGATTCTGGCTTTGCATATAAATCCATCAATTAATACTGCTGTATTCCTTGGGACTGGTTGATAAAAAGTTTACTTAGTAAACTTTAGATTATCATAGTAATATTTTGCAAATCAATTATAATATAATTTAAATTAAATTATAATATAATGTAATATTTTATACTAAACAACAATGCTCTGTGTTAATTTTTACACTTTTATATAAATAACTTCAGACTTACCTGTTACCTCTACATTGAGGTATTTATCTCTATAAGACCAATTTAAACTTCCATCTTCAATCCTGAACTGATATCTCCCTGTATCTTGTTTATTTGCATCATTTATTGTCAGGGAGCAGTCTCCATTACTGGGGTCTCCGGACAGCTGGATATTATGGGTTTTATCAGCCAAACTCATGGACTGATTGTTTGTGGCTACAATGGGGTAACAGCCACTATTATCATGATTTATTCTCCTCCAGTATCCTGTGGCGTTTGATGAAAGTTTCTTGTCACTAGGGATGGTAAAGGTACAAGGGATGGTGATACACAGACCCTCCTGCACAGTGACACGTTCTTCTACATTCATAGTATAATATGTTTCCTTGTATGTAGGTACACCCTCTGTGGAAAGAAGAAATTTCAGATTACAGTATAAAACATATTTACTGACTGACATTTTCTACCAACATACAGTATATCTACATCCAGGTGTTCTATGATTCTGACAAGAAATATTTGTACAGGTGATCTTCCCTTATTAACCAAATTCAGTTTCCTACGACTCGGTCATAAAACAAATTGGTTGTTAAGAAGGATAAGAATGCCTAGACAACCAACAGAATAGAGGCCAGCTCACTAGCGCAGGGAATCCCAAAAATGTATGTTTAGGGAAAATCCCCTAAACATAGATTAGAGGGACTCTCTGCTCTGGTGCTCTTCTCTATATCTCTGCTCTCCTGAGCAGGGAATCCTTCTAATCTATGTTCGTGGAAAATTACCCAAACATAGACAATCACACCAGAGCAGGTGTGATCTATGTGTTATCTATCTTTGGGTGAAATTCCCCGAACATAAATCAACTCTCTAACGTGGTCAGAAAAACCACGTTACTCAATAGAACATGGTGCATGGCATGTTCCAAAATGTATGAAGTCGGCAGCAAAAAAACATTAATACGGTAGGTTGGGCAGTAAGTGAAAAAGGTTGCAGCATCACACAATTTGAAATATAAAGAACAGTAGGCAACTATTCCATGGTAGAGAGATGTTGCAGCAAAATTAGAAGCTAGACATGAATACTTATATCACATAGTATAACATTAATGACTGAAGATCTCTCCAAAATATTGTTGATCTGCGGCTAATAGCCTTGAGGATGTTACTGAAAGCAGTCAGAAGGATATGTAGGTTCACTACAATGAGTTAACATGTAACTGGAGGTTGGTACAGGGGCTGAGATTTACATATAACGAGAATACGAGAAAAACACATAGGTGCGCTGTGCCTTTAAGACAAAATCTGATTTAAAGAGAAATACGTGCTTAAATGTGACAAAGTGCAATTGATATTATAGTGCAAACAACTGCATGTTATTTATATAAAGTGCAAATATGCGCAAAATTGTGATTAACAACACACAAAACACTCACTTTTTAATGCTCATGTTGTTTTCTCAATTTATCACAACATGTAAAAGAAGGGAAATAAAATAACAATAGTGTAAAACTGTACAGTTTTAAGAAGAAAAAAAAATGAAATGGGAAAAAACACATTTGCAAAAATAGAGCAGATGAGCCTGCTCTAAACTTTGACAGCTCCAAATAACATTCCCTCTTCGGGAAGAAAATTACAGAGGAAGTCGATCCACTTGTGACGATTTATTGCACAGAAGAAACATACAGCACCTTAGTCCAAAATTCCCCTTTAGCAGCAGTAAAATAACAGGTAACTAAAGTGCAAGGCCAGCTACGTTCTCTCTTGAAACCCGGTATACCGCAATACAAAGATTCATGGGGGCGGAGTTCCAAGACTGCAGGCGTACTGTACATGCGTGGTCGAGCGTGATGACGCGTTTTGCCATGTTCACAGCTTCTTCAGATCTGCCCCCTCTTGCCCGTCACAGTCTTTTATACACACCTATGTGGGTGTGTTTTACTTTCTTCTATCATTACTACCTCGCAACGGGAAAAAGCATCCATATGGCAATATATACAGTCTATTAAAGTGCAAAATGATCAATATTGATTTTATTTTACATATCTACATATAAGTATAGCATCTTCAAATAGTTAAAACATATCACAAATGTATTATTATAAGAACATTTCCACAATGTACATTACAATTTCTTAATATCAAAAAATATAATAAATATATAAAAAATGAATACAAGATAAAAATAAAGAAATTAAAGAAATAATATAATAATATGTATTATATTATAAAAATTCTTAAAATGGCCTACTATAAGGAGCGAAAGAGAAAAATGTAAATACTCAACATACCCAATAATTTAACACCATAACATTTTTGATGAAAAAAACCTTTTATAAAAAAACATTATAAATTCATAAAACTTTTTTTATAAAAAATTTAATAAATCAAATTCTATATTTAATCCCTTTGCTTCTAAAGTTTGTAGTCTATGTAGTCATTTTATCTCTACTTTACCAATATCTATAATATGGTTACCCTCGCGCCATGATTTTTTAACTGTTTCTATTCCTAAAAATGTAAGACCTCTTGGGTATTATGGTTATGGGATTTTTTTTAAATGTGCTGACACTCTATGTTGTTCATATCCCTTAATAATATTATTCACATGCTCATATATTCTCTTATGTAGGGGACGAATTGTCCGCCCTACATATTGAAGTCCACATGGACATATTAAAAGATAAATAAAATTTTTGCTAAAACATGTGATAAAATATTTTATAAAAAAATCCTTATCACTATACGTAGTTTTGAATTTATTTATACCTTTTAGGGATAATTTTTTACTACATTTGTATCCTGTACATTTGTTAGGAATAAAAACCTTTTTTGTCATCCAGGGACGTTCTTGGAATCTCTTTTCTGGGGTGATTAAGAGTTAAAATGCGTTTAAAATTTGGCAATCCTCTGAAAGTGATGAAAGGTTTTTCTGGAATAATTTTTGATAGCTCATTATCCTTTTAAGAACATGCCAATGCTTGTTAACAATTGACTTACTTTTCTTTAAATCTTGGTTAAAGTCAAATACTAAAGGTAGTGATTTTTCTTTATTTATTTCAAAAGGGGGTTTAGATTCCTCTAGTAGTTTTATTGGATCTAGGTTTATTACCTCTTCATATGCCCTGTACAAAAGTTGTTTTGGATATTTTTTCTGAGTGAATTTGTTCATCAACACCTTGGCCTGTTCCTCAAATTTTTCTGTATCTGTACAGTTCGTCCTGATCCTTTGGAACTGTCCCTTTGGAATGTTGTCAAGCCAAGGTGTGTAATAGCCACTATTGTAGAGGACATAGTTATTAGCCTCTACCTTTTTTAAAAAAAGTTTTGTTTTTATTGTATTATTTTCTATGTATATTTCCAGATCTAGAAAATTAATAGAAGACGTACTAAAATCATTCATTAAAATAATGCCCTAATTATTAATATTTCGTTTTTCTAAGAATAATTTAAGATATTTTCCTGAACCCTACCATACAAAAATTAAATCATCCATATATCTATAGTATGTGACCAGGTTTGCCGCCCATTCCGGGCTACCATATATAAAAACATTTTCCCAGCCCGCCATAAATAAATTAGTGTAACTGGGGGCAAACCTAGTCCCCATCGCTGTCCCTTGGCATTGTAAATAAAATTTTGAATTGAGTACAAAATAGTTATTTAAAATCCAATTAATACTCTCAATTAAAAAGTCTATGTGTACTAAAAATACATTTCTGACTTGATCAAGCAATCTTTTACCACTTGACATCCCAAATCATGAGGGATAGATGTATATAATGAAGATACATCCCTTGTAACCACGATATCTGATTCATCCCATTTTATTTTCTTAAGATTATTAGTAACATCTAGAGTATCTTTTACATAAGAAGCAGTTTTCATAACCAAATCTTGTAACCAGGTATCTACATATTTTGACAAGTTTCCAGAAATTGAATCAATGCCCGAAATAATGGGTGGTCCAGGGGGCAGGGGTCTCTATTTTTATGCACCTTAGGTAGTTTTTATGGCATCCTGGGAGTCTGGGAAATTCCTTGGATGCCAGGATGCCATCTTCCTTACGTTTATCCAAAAGTGCATAAAGTGAGGTTTTTTTTATATCTTCCAGAGGATCTTTCTCCAAAAATGTATATACCTTCTGATCTTGTAATTGTCTTTAACATTTTTTTAAATAATTCTCTGTATCTTGTATTACTATACTTCCCCCCTTATCTGCTGGTTTTATTATAATGTCCCTATTACTACTTAATTCTTGTTGGGCTTTTCTTTCATTAAAGTTGAGATTATTATACCTTCTATCTTTATTTTTACATTCTAGCTTTTCAAAATCTTCTATTATTGATTTTTCAAAAATATCTATAGCGCTTCTTCTAATATTCCTTGGATAAAAGCTGGACTTATTTTTTTTTTTTTATAATTCTTTATTTTTGGTATCATAGTATGCGGTATCATAAACAATGAAAACATTAAGGCTTACGCAGAAGCCGTCTTGGAATGCGTAACATGGCCTTTTGGTGGTTGAGTCTGTGAGTGAGAAACCTGGCTTGCGCAGAAGCCTTCTTAGCGGTTACTGTCCGCAATCGATAAACAGGGCCTGTGCAAAGGCCAACTTAAGAGACATAATGATACATTTTAAACAGTGCTTGTGCAATCATTGTCCTAAGAAGCTTGGTCTGATTGTAGTTTGTAGATTTATGTCCTTTTATTATCACAATTCTTAGATGTTGAGGAAAAGCTATACTCCTCATCTTTACTTGTTTTAACAAAGACCTTAATTTATTTAATAGTTTTTTTTTTTTTTTTTATTCTTTATTTTTGGAAGCGCAATGTTAAGTACAAATACAAGATAAGACAAATGGATTTCACAAGAAGTGTAGTCACAGGTATATGCGGTAAAGGTCAAGAAGTTGTGCGCTTTTTTTTTTTGTATGATACGTAGGTAAGATTATACATGCAGAGAAACAAAACAAAACAAAAAAAACAAAACAAAAAAAAAAAAAAGTCGTTTAGTAGTCGATTGGTACAGGATAAAATATTTCTATCTAAGCGTTGCGCTATGTGTATGCCTAGCGTGTGTAGTATGAAGTTGTAATGTTATGCTATATGGTGTATAATTAAACAAACATGCTAAGCACATTGCAAAGTTCACACACATTAGGTAATAGCATTAGTGTTTGCACGTTGTTAGAATATTAACCAGCTGAGTTAGGCGATTATACTGTCAGCGGAGACATGGTTAAAACAACTGAGAACAAGCAACGCTTAACAGATATAGATTAACTACAGGAATAACATTAAGATGCCCTCATGTTTCAGGATTGTGGTATGGTGAGGCTCTGACACGCCAAGATACATAACATGAGTACATATGTTAAAATAGGCCGCTGATCACTAGCTATACATGCTAAGTAAGTCTGTTAAACAGGCATTTAAACTAGATAGGTTATGACAAACGAGTAGTTGCTGGACGATAGTAAATATTGAGTAATACGAAAAATGGGGTATTAAGTACACATCATAATCGAAGCAGCAACATTTTGAGAGGATCTATAAAATAACCCATAGACGGAAAGGTAGCACGCAAATTACATATATTCAGCCAGTTTGGAGTAATGTCCCGTCTGCTCAAGGGTGTTCAGGAGGGTGGCTGGCCTTCGGTGCCTTTCGTTTCAGTCAGCCGATGCCGGCTCTGTATGTTGGGCTTGTGGGCCGGGGTTCCGTCCCGCAGAGGGCCAGCATCTTAGATATGGCCATGTGCCAAGTGTAAGCAAGGTGGCCGCCGGGGTGTAGTGCTGTGTGCTTGCGCCCCGCTTTCAACAGTCCAAGAGTGCAGGTGAGATAAGTCCCTGTGCGAGGCCTTGACTGACTGCGCGGGTATTGGTTAGACCGGGTAACAGGTCTCCTTGCTTGGTGTGGTCGCAGGCTGCAGGTTTTCCTGTGTGGTCGGTCTGCTATGTCCGCCTTGCTGTGTCTGACTCGAAAGGTTGTGTCTCTCTGGGGCCTGTGCAGGAGTGTGGTAAGAAGGCTGTGTAGCTTTTGGTGTTTGCTCGCTGGTCGCCCCCTGTTGGACTTTTTCGGTTCTTGTCTGCTCTCTGTGGGGTTCCATGTTCCTGCCTTTGGAGCGGCCCGGTTTGGATGCCTGCTCGTCTTGGGAGTGGAGTCCGGGAGGACAATCATGTCCGGTTCTTCGGCTTCTCCTTTTGGGCCCTGTGATGTGCCGTCAGGTGGCGTTACCTGTGCTGATGGCCACAGGAGTGCCTCCAGCTTCTCCCAGAAAGCGCTGAATATGCCATTGAGACGGAGCTCCGTTTCCTCTTTGGCGCTGTGCATGGCTGCGACATGTGGGCCAGCCGCCATTTTGTAAGCTTCCTTGGTGTTTTCTCGCTTCAAGGATTTCGTCGCTTGGGTATCCCCTGTTTGGGAGATTGTAAAAGGGTGGTCCGTGATAACCCCCGCCGGACCATAGGGGGGGGAACGAGGGCTCTGGGTCGAGGATCTCACCGTCGTTGGCGGCAGGAGAGCGGCCGTCTCTCTTGTGCCTGCCATGCTGGTAGGCCTCGCTGGGGTGTCGGGTGCGTATTTATGAAAACGTCGCTTGATAGGCATCTACTTGTGCACCCCGCTGTCCCCTTGCAATTGGTGGTCTTTGTGTAGCTGTAAGTTGCCGTTTTGGTGGCACAAATCGCCGTTTAGTCGTTTTGGAGCAGGAGCTCATGTAACCTGCGACCATCCAGCATGGCCTCCCTGGACTTATTTTTAAGTGACATATGGGTATCATCTTTTTTTTATTAATTGAGAAAAATCTTTTTAGTGTTAAAACTCTTGAGTACTTTAAAATATCTATGTAATTAGAGAAATAGTCAAACTTTCTACTTGGTGCAAATTTTAGACCTTTGCTAAATACTTGTCTTTCATCTTGTGTAAGTTTATGTTTGGATAGATTTATTATTCCATCCAATTTGTAGATTTTCCTTCCTTTCCGAACCTGTAGTTTGACTCCTCCTCTGCATCCTGTTGGTCTTTGGTCCTCCTTCTTTTAGGGGTGAAAAGACCACTCTCTCTGCTTCTCTCTAAAAAAAAATTGCTCCGTGGGTAATTATCAGGTTCTTCTGATAGAACTTCAAAACATTGTTTACTTCAATATCTATTTTATTATATCTGTTTAAAGGGCTGGAGGTTTACCCTAGTCCAATCCCCTTAAACTCTATTTTCTGGAGTTTTCCATATTCTTTTCTCCTGCATTTTATAGCTCTATGTTTATTCCCATTTTTATTGGGAATATAATGGTTTTCATGTATCATAATATATATCAATGCACAGATCTGTGTTAATTTTTAAAAAACAATTGTATAAATAACTACAGACTCACCTGTTACCTCTACATTGAGGTATTTATCTCTATAAGACCAATTTAAACTTCCATCTTCAATCCTGAACTGATATCTCCCTTTATCTTGTTTATTTACATATTTTATTGTCAGGGAGCAATCTCTATTACTGGGGTCTCCGGACAGCTGGATATTATGTGTTTTATTAGCCAAACTTATTAAATGATTATTTGTGGCTACAATGGGGTAACAGCCACTATTATCATGTCTCCACCAGGATCCTGTGGCTTCTAAAGAACGTTCATTGTTTTTATTAAGGTTAAAGGAAAAGGGATGGGGACACACAGACCCTCCTGCACAGTGACACATTCTTCTACATTCATAGTATAATATGTTTCCTGGTCTCTAGGTACACTCCCAGTGGAAAGAAGAAATTTCTGGTTAAAGTATAAAAGTTTTTAAAGACTGTGACATTTTACAATACCAAAACACAATATTACATATACATCATAGTTTACTATGATTTCGACAAACGTTTGTATTTAATTGATATTATCTGTAGCCATCAATCTCCCAAAGTAAAATTATCATTGAGTTAGTCTGTGGTTATTTAGGGAATTTATTTTCCAGTTTGTCATGTGTTTCCATTGATTAGCTCCTACTATTTTTTTTAACATTGTTTATATTTGTTTATTTTTATATAATTAAATTTGGCACATTTAAATTTAGACAACAAAGCCTCATTAACCTTAATTTTTACTCCAGCAATGATTAGCCTGTAAAGGAATAGATTTCTCTACCAAGACTCTAAAAAACAAAAACATTTTTGCTCAATTAGTGTCACGATTCCGGGAACCAAACACGCTAACACACACACAGAAAAGGTGCAATACCGGACCTTAGAGCGGCCGGGCTAAGCACCCAAAGAATAGTCAGAAAACAAGCCGAGTAAGGGGAACCAGAAGACAGAATAACGAGAGACAAGCCGAGGTCAAAGTGTAGGAGAAAGTCGGAAGGTCGGATAAACAAGCCAGAGAGTACGTAACCAGAGAACACAAGTCGAACAGCAATACTAGAAAGCAAAGACCACAACAGGGCACTGAGAGACAGGAAAGGTAAGTATTTAAATTATGTGGTTAATTCTGATTGGATAACTTCCAATCAGAATTAAAAATCACACGTGGGGGATATCTATACCCCCCACTGTGATTATTGTGCTGTAGCTTTAACGCCAGGTCACGTGAGTGACCCCGGCGTTCTGATATCAGTGCCGGCTCCCAGCGTGCAGCGTTATACATGCTGCCGCTGGGATGAGGAGAGGAGGACGCGAGCGGCGTGTCAAGAGGAGAGGACGCCACTCGCTGACAGGTAAGGGGAGAGGGGACGGACCGAGGGTGAGTGCTGCGAGAGGATTGCAGCCTCCCCTCACAGCCGCCCGCGGAGCCCTGACAATTAGCCATTACAGAGAGATCTTATATTATTTACCTGTCAGACTTTTCCAGCCAATAAGGGTGTACAAATTTCTTGCAGAAGTTTTATGGGAGAGATATATATTGCTGCTGGAAGGATGAGAGAGGAGAGATGGAGCAGGGGAGGAGAGAGAGGGAGCCTGGGGGTACCATCTATTAGTTTAAAATTATTACACACATGCCAAGGTCAACAGATGCAAATTCTATGGAACATTGGTAATTATATTATATCAATTTAATACTTCAGTGGTGTCTGTTGCCCTCGGGTGTATTTAGGGCACAGAGGGGACACTCTGCCTGCACAGCTTCCTCACGCTCCATGTAATGCCAGGAGGTGGGATGTGATGTGATGTCACCTGAGCATCGGCATTTAGTGCACAATGAAATCCCAGGTTTGAATTTGATACAAATGTGTTATATTGGTGCAATGGCTACAAACTACACCTCTGAATATGTTTGTGTGTGTATATATATATATATATATATATATATATATATATATATATATATCTTAATGAAGGTTTTTTTTTTAGTGGTGGACATTTTTAGTGCCTCACCAGTTTTGACTGTGATATATATTATTCCCCACTTATATATTGTTGCTAGAGTCACCACTGAATATAACACACTGTTATTACATGGTATAAGATTGCTTTAGGCTTAGAGAGTTACAGTTAGGGATTTTAAGATTATATGGACTGCAACTCTGATCATTCTCAGCCAGAGGAAGCTGATTATGGTAGTAAGTAAGGTACTTTCTAACCCTAAGTTACATTTAGCCCATTCCTAAAACTAGCCTTAATCCTAGTAACCATAACTTACTAACTAACTAACTAACTACAGCCTAGTGCTTTGACTCATATCCTGAACCTATAAAATACAAAAATCTGTGGCAATTAATGATATTATTTAGATTTTCCAGATTCCATGTTAGTGTAGTATCCTGCATTGCTGTTTATATCACATCCAATCACAACATGTAATGTTACTGTATTCTGGGCTTTATAAACAGGAAGCTGTTTTACCCAATCTGTCTCTCACTGAGCAAAATACACAGAGGCTCACAGACCCACGGTCATTGCAAACTGTCAGATCTCAATGGCCACAAACTCACCTGTGACAGTGACACGTAGGTACTGGTTTATATTGTTATAGTTCCATTTCAATTCCCCGTCCACACCGTCCTCTATCCTGAAATAATAACTCCTGCCATCTTGTTTCTTTGCATCATTTATAGTCAGCGAGCAGTCTCCATTACTCACATTCCCCGTCATGTGGAAGTTTTCTTTTCTGTCGGGTAAACTCACTGACTCATTACTAGACACTACATAGCAACGAGATCCGAGTGTGCAGGACTTTCTCTCATAGTATCCATAATACCCCCAGTATCCGACTGCCTGTGTCAGTCTCTTATTCCTATCAATGGTGAAGGTACAGGGGACGGTGACACACAGACCCTCCTGCACAGTGACAGCTTTCACAGTAATCGTATAGTCTGGGCTATTATCTCCATTACAGCCGATATCTGTGGAGAGAGGAAATTCCAGTAATAATTAGTATGTATTGTGTGTGAGTGTATTACAGATTAAAGAACCCTCTGATCACAGGATTATAATTACATTCCAGACAAACTCCTCCCTCAGCATCCATCCTCCTCATTGGTGGTTCGATGGGCGTTTTGTGGTTATTCTCAGTTGTTCAGAATTAAAATTTGTGGTCTTTCCTGAACAGCTGAGAAAAACCACACAACGCCCATCAAACCACCAATGAGGAGGATACCGCCCAGATTAAAGATGGACTCAGGGAGGGGGTGATTGTACTGCTTGTGATTTGTATAATTTGTTTTATTGTTGCTACTACCATATTGGTGTAGCTTTACATACCAGGAGGTCCCTAAAGAAGTCCTTATAGGACAAAATGCGTAGGACCTGGTATCATTTTATTATATATTTTTTTTAAATAAAGCGATATATATTTTTCCTCCTATCCTGAGTCCGGCTCCGGTACCATCGACAGTAAGGAAGTAAGGAAGTTGATTGCTCCCAAGGGGCGGCACCCTTGGCAAGTAACTCTCATCTTTCTTGTGAGTTATACATATTGTGTGCACCTTTTTATGTATATACAGTATTATACTATTATTGTTTTTTTTTTGTAGATCCACAGCTGCATCCTCCATACTGTTTGTACCTATCTGATATTTAAAGGGATAACTACTGGAGCAAGCTGTAACAACTGTCTATTAAGATAAGTGTGTTTTCACCATCTATCATTTAACGTTGATGTGGGTGATCATAGTTTTTGTGTTTGCTCTTTAAACCTACCTGTGTATGTGCCTGAAAGTGTGTTTCTGACAGAGAGAATCCTTGTGTGTGAATGTATGTCTTTGTGACCATGTGTCTCGGACTGTATGTGTTTGGAGTAGCTGCTTGCGGTGTGTTGTGTTTATGGGGACTGCCTGTGATCTTTCTACGTGTTTGTGTGTATGATGAATGTCTTTAGTTTGAAACTGAGGCAAGGTGAGCAAAGGAGTAACTGTGGCAGGGTGAGTGTAAACGGGTGAGGGGGTTAAATGAGACATGGTTTTGGGGGTGAGTGCAGCAGTATGAGGAAGGGTGAGAATGATAGGGGGTGATTTTGACATGGTTGGAGGAGGGAGAGTGACAGGATTGGAGGAGGTTAATGTAGCAGGGTGAGTGTGGCATAGATGGGGGTGTATCACAGAGTTGGGGTGAATGTGCCATGTTTGGAGGAGGCAGTGTGACAGAAGAACTCTGTTATGTAACCATCATAATACATATACATAATCATATACAGAGCACACGTCTATTGATTTACACTTCAATTTACATTCTATGTACATAAAAAGGAACTTTATAACATCTTGTGTTAGATATATGTTAAAGAGACACTCTAAACACCAAAACAACTTTAAAATAATGAAGTGACTTTGGTGTATTGATCAGGTCACTGTGTCTCACCGCACAGTTCTCTGACATTTAGGGCTTAAATCACTCTGTATCTGTTTATGCAGCACTAGCAGTGAAAGATTCGGGGTATATAGGCCAGACCAGAACTGTAAGGGGGATTGATAGGGGCACAAATTGATGGTTTAGAAGAGAGATTAGGACAGACACCAACTGTTTGACAAGATTAAGGTGGGGATTTAAGGCATTAATGTAAAAGGGTGAGTGTGGAGGTCTG
This sequence comes from Pelobates fuscus, assembly GCF_036172605.1. Classification (NCBI taxonomy): domain Eukaryota; kingdom Metazoa; phylum Chordata; class Amphibia; order Anura; family Pelobatidae; genus Pelobates; species Pelobates fuscus. The sequence goes on from NC_086327.1 coordinate 17,111,446, forward strand.
GGGGAGAGTGTGACATGTTGTGGTAGGGTGAGTGTGACAGGATGGGGGTAAGTGTGACAGTGAAAGAGAAGGTGAGTCTGACAGGATTGGAGGTTGGTTAATATCATAGGGTAAATGTGTCAAAGCAAGGGCAGGTCAGTTTGGTATGGTTGGAGTGGGTGAGAGTAACAGGATTAGGAGGGGTTAATGACAGTGGCTAAGTGAAGGGAGTGACAGTGTGCGAAGGCTGAAAGTATTTGAGAATAAAGATAGTGTATGTGTAGGGGGTGACAGTGTGTGTGGGTAAGGGTGACAGTGTGTGTGACAATGATATGGTGTGGGTGATAGTGTGTGGAGGGGGGTTGTAAGAGGGTGTGTGTGTGGGGGGGTGAAATGTGTGTGTGGGGGCTGTGAGCGGCGACGCTCTGATTGGCTTAAGATTACGAGACATCCTGCTCAAGTAAACTGTCCAGTAGGTTGTCACAGGTATCTGGCACCAAGTCATTAGTAGCATTAGTAGCATATCCTTTAAGTCATGCAAGTTGTGAGGTGGGGCCTGTGTTGTTCCAGCACATCCCACACATGCCTAATTGGATTGAGATCTGGGGAAGTTGGAGGCCAAGACAACTCCTTGAACTCGTTGTCATGTTCCTCAAACCATTCCTGAACAATTTCTGCAGTGTCCTAGTAAGCACGGCCACTGCCATCATGGAACACCATTCCATGAAGGGGTGGATGTGCACTGCAACAATCTCTAGGTTGGTGGTATTTGTAAAGGACCAAAGATTTCCCAGCACAACATTGTCCAAAGCATAACACAATCCCCGCTGGCCTGCTTTCTTTTCCATAGTTTTGTCACTGGACAAAGGTTGCCATGAAAACTCAGACCAGTCTGCGGCTATGCAGCCCTATATGCAGCAAACTGTGATGCACTGTGTGTTCTGACACCTTTCTATCACGACTAGAATCAGGATATTTAGCAATATGAGTTACTCTAGATTTTCTGTGTGATTGAACCATATAGGCTAGCCTTTTTCTTGCTTCCAACACATAAAATTCAAGAACTGACTGCTTGCTTGCGACACCGATTAAAGCAACACTTCATGCACCAATACAATTTAAATGCATTTGATAGATTTTAGCTGTTTAATATAATGTAGTTTGCATGCTCAAAACGTTATAGTTTTTGCACAAAAAAAAAGATTTTGTAAAATGCTGCACCATAAGTCTGCCTCCTTAGCCACGGACCATCAATCCAGAAAAAAAGTCTTCCCTTTCAGATATGTGTACATTGTTCAGTCACTGACCAGGCAGAGAGTAAGGTTACTATTATTTGAGGGTGTGGACAATGGCATGTTTGTCATTTCATAATTAATTAGGGTCCCTCCTGGCTAAGTTCAGGGTAAAGCCCACCCTTTATAATAAATATTAGGTCCCTCACCCACTGGCATGAGTGGAGGACAATAGCCCCCACAAAAAATTTAAAGCAGCTCTCACCCAATACTCATGGGTGGGGGACATGGGGGACTATGTCTCCCATTATTTAGCAGGCTCCATCTCCATGGGATGGGGCCTTTTCTAGTGATTGGCCACACTGCTTTAAAATTGAGTATTATTCTGTACGTATTGTCCATATATAATGTAGCAATAGTCAGTAGCACTCATGGTCTTCTTAAAATCCAGTCATTATTGAATAAAGGAACCTGATGAAGGTCCTTGAATAGGACTGAAACATCAATCTTTTTAAATATATTTCACTAAAGACTGGATTTTAAGAAGACCGTGAGTGCTACTGACTATTGCTACATTCTGGATACTTCAAGCCCGGTATGCACCCGGCATTATTATGAAGATTCGGCAAGAGTGCAAGCACCACCAACATTGCTTATTTATATATATATATATATATATATATATATATATATATATATATATATATATATATATATATATATATATATATATATATATATATATATATATATATATATAAGCCTGTATCTCTTATGTTATAGTATTCTCCTACTCAGGTCAATGTTGAAAAGTTAAAAAAAAAAAAAAACTAGATAAATCCCACGACACGCAAGTCTCACCACAACTGCTCTGCTCCTCGCTGAGATCATCGGTGAAGCTGATCTCAGCCAATCATTCGCTTCCCCCTGTGGAACATTGTGGATATCACCATGCTGCATCAGTCAGCAGATCTTAAAGGACCACTATAGTGCCAGGAAAACATACTCGTTTTCCTGGCACTATAGTGCCCTGAGGGTGCCCCCACCCTCATGGACCCCCTCCCACCGGGCTCTGGGGTGAGGAAGGGGTTAAGCTTACCTCTTTCTCCAGCGCCGGGCGGGGAGCTCTCCTCCTCCTCTCCTCCTCTTCGGCTGAATGCGCATGCGTAGCAAGAGCCGCGCGCGCATTCAGCCAGTCTCATAGGAAAGCATTTACAATGCTTTCCTATGGACGCTGGCGTCTTCTCACTGTGATTTTCATAGTGAGAAGCATGGAAGCCCTCTAGCGGCTGTCAATGAGACAGCCACTAGAGGCTGGATTAACCTAAAAATAAACATAGCAGTTTCTCTGAAACTGCTATGTTTATAGAAAAAAGGCTTAATCCTAGAGGGACCAGGCACCCAGACCACTTCATTAAGCTGAAGTGGTCTGGGTGCCTATAGTGGTCCTTTAATAGAGGATCCTCATCTCAATGGATCTCTATGTGGAGTGTACAGTGTCTTCATCTTGACCATGAAAATGCCGAACATCGGTCCTGTTGTGTTTGCTGGTCCGCAACAGACAGTGCCTGTAGTGTAGTGCCTGTATCAATAACAGCCACTAGAGGTGTATTTATGGAGAAAACTCAGTTTTTACAACTTAGAGACTGCAGGAACAGTTTATTTGTAGCATAACTAGTGATTCTGGTTATTAGAGTGTCCCTTTAAGCTAAATTATAATACAATAAAAAAAAAAAAAACTTTACCGGGGAAATACAAAATACAATGAAATATACTGTAGGAGTTTAATCAGATAATGTGATTATTTTATTATATCAAATAACCTACCCTTCAAAATGGATAACAATATTACAGTCAGTGAGACCCAGACCATGTAATCTCTCCCCAGCCACATCATGACACTGAGCTTCACTGGGTCTGTGTCTTTACACAATCTAAGAAATAAAAAACGGAAACAACATGAGATCGAAGATAGATCATTACCACCACACATGTAGCAAGAGACAGATTGCATGGTATCTGCCAGTTTTGAGCTATGAGGCAGAATAAATAATATAAAGTTACATTTCAATTGCTGTTAAATGTCTAATAATAGAGGTTATAATAACAGATCAGCTACCACCAGTGTAGTCTATATATCTGTCAGTAACTCTTTATTGTAACAGATGAACCATCATAATACATATACATAATCATATATAGAGCACAATCATTTTAATGTTACACTCATAATACTGCAAACTTCAATTTACATTCTATGTACATAAAAAGGAATTTTATAGCATCTTGTGTTGGATACATGTTAAAAGACACTCTAAACACCAAAACATCTATAAAAACATCTATAAAATAATGAAGTAGTTTTGGTGTATTGATCAGGTCACTGCATCTCACCACGCAGTTCTCTGACATTTAGGACTTAAATCACTCTGTATCTGTTTATGCAGCCCTAGCAGTGGAAGATTTGGGGTATATAGGACAGACCAGAACTGTAAGGGGGATTGATAGGGGCACAGATTGATGGTTTAGAAGAGAGATTAGGACAGACACCAACTTAGAGAAGGTCATTAGAGCAGACACAAGTGTCTTTTTAAGTGGGCTTATGAATCCTAGATTTTATTGCTATCAGGGTCCATATTAAGTACTCACATGAGGTAGATCTGGCTCCAGGCTCAGCCCTCTCTCTGCACGTCTTAATGCCTATTGTCAGGCTGACGAACTTCTCATTACTGTTTGTTAGTTCTTTTTTTTTTTACTTCCTTTTTCTATTTTTCGCTAAATCTTTTAACCCTCGTTGTATTTCTTGCTTTCTCTTATTGATTTTATTTTAGTTTTCATTGTATATCTCCAATGGCTGTATGCTTTGCCCATGGACTGTTTTTGCCATGCTGTTTACTTCTCCACCTACCATATCGGAGGAGGCATGGCCTCCTCTGACGTGGTATAATCAAACGCTCCTTGCACCCATTGAAACGTCCCCATAAGAAAGCATAGGGAATGCCCGCCTGCCAACGTCAAGGCAGACCCTCCTAGACGGGTCCTACTCTGACCCTTCAGCTTGCTTCCTTGAGCTTCTGGCAAATAAATCTTTCAAAGATTTTTTATATACACCCCTATATACTTATTAACCCTTAATAGGGAACACATGGGATGGGCGGCAGCATTGTAACCTAGCTGTGTGATACAAAAAGTGAATCCAAATACAAATGGGAGTGAGCGCAGGACTTTTTCTTTAGCTATATCAGGCCGTCTCCAGAAAAAAAAAAATTTAAACTCACATACGGGTTTCTTTAAATGTGGCACTTGCAGGGTTTGCAAATTAGTAGGTCCACCTTTTGGAACAACTTTAGAATTTACGTCAACAGTTACAAACAAGAAATATAAAATAAAAGAGTGCATAACTTGCAACTCAAAGCAGATCATTTATTTACTGAGCTGCACTTGCGGTTTACAATATGTGGGCCAGACAAAAAGAATGTTAAAAACAAGACTGGGGGAACATGTATATAACATTAAAAGAAAATTTGAAAAACACTTTGTCAGAGCATTTCAAGACACATCACGACAGTAACCCAATATCCTTAACCTACTGTGGAATTCAACATACTAAAGTCCCAACGAGGGGGGGCGATCTAATAAATACTAATACGGAGAAACGTATTGGATCTATACTTTGAAAACATTGGCCCCATTTGGGCTAAATGCTAAATTCGAAATTGCTAACATTTTATAACCTTTTCAAGTTCTGTAGAATTTTAGCGTGATTTTATAATCTTTTATATATGTGGAGTCTGCACCTTTACATTTTAAGCAAAGTATTTCTTCGCTAATCGAAGAAGAAGTTGTAGTTGTCTCTTAAAATGAAGATGAAAATCTGATTGCTTAGTGGGTTTAAAATATACTATGACTCCAAGGAGATACCAAAGAATGAGAATTGAGGTTGGTCTAATATAATTTGCCATCCCTATTCTTGGAAAGATGGTAATCCAGGAATGACCCATACACAACACTTATATATGTACATTTTCACTAATTATTTGCTATTTTTATATATTAATCTTATATGCTATAAATCCGTTTTAGGACATGGCATTATGTATATGTTTAAGGTTATGTTAAAAAACATTTTATTTTATCGGTTAAATATTTCTTTTACTATTTGCAGCATTTACGAATGTATGAATATGATGAATATGTATCATGGTTTGAAACCGGTTATGAAATTTGCTAAAACGAAAAATGAGGAAACTGTGGATAAAAAAGTATATTATGTAAAAAATTGCAAGAAACACTTTCCTGAACCTTTGAGACCAAAAAAAGAGTTCAGTTAAGAATGAGGACCTTTTAATCTATAGGTCTCACTATCTTTATGGGGCCATTGATCTTTAAGCCAATTAGAACTTAAAACTAAGGCTCTGTAAGAAACATAGATTTGTGAAGCATATTCTATCCGCATAGCCATTTTTCAACAGTCAGAATTGCAAAACGACAAATGTATTGTATGTATGCAAACTTCAATACAAATATGCAATTCTATGTATAAATATAACAACAAATATGATAATGTAACACACCAGAAAACTATAATTAAATGGTGTATATATGTAACCCTAATCCCCCAAACAATTTATCTTGAAAAAGCCCGATCTAACAGACGAAACGCGTAGATCGTGTTTTTGCTGGATTTTTGAATCTGCAAAGGAGAGTACAGCAGTACCTGTCAGCCGGCGTTCCAGTGAGAGGATCAGTCTGAGTGTATGAGATCGGTCCACTAATCTACATCTACGGAGCGGTAACCATAACCATCTCAGCTTATACCCTACACCATACATGATTTTATAGTGATACTTAGAAATAAGTTTCACCACATTATTTTGTAAGAGTTCTTCTTATGGGTTTTTTTTTTTATGGGAAATAAAACTGTAACAGAATTACGCTATGTCCGTATCTTTTCTATTTAAGGTTGGATACTAAATTGCATTGAAAGACACAGATCTTGATTACAGATTTGTCACGGCTACTAGTGTGGTCCAGCACGCAGAAACTATGTAAACATATACATAAGCAAGAAAAGGAACAATAAAAGGACAGAGCGTAATGGCAAGAATGGCAAGACTAATACGCTAGAGACAGAGAATGGTCAAAGGGAAAGCCGAAGTCAAGGAAGCCAGAAAATACACAATACCGCAAACACAAGCCAAGGGAAAACCAGAATTCAGAATAACCAGGGAAAAGCCAAGATCAGGATACCAGGAAATCAGATTCACAAAGATAAAGCACTCTCAGGAAATCAGGAACGGGAAACCACGACAGGGCAAGGTACTGGGGTGAGTTAGGGATTTAAATATCCCTCTCTAGGCTCTGATTGGTCAGAGGGCGACCTCTGACCCCAAAACATGCGTGCGCGTTGACGTCGTGACATCACGCGCACGTCAGTATAAACTTCGGGGGCGGAGCTATGTTTAGACGCGACCACGTGGCCAGCGCCATTTTGGATTCGGGTGCGACGGCCGGAAGATGTGGGGAAGCGGTTGTCGGCTCGCCGACGAGAAGGTAAGCTCATGCTGTCGGTGTGGCTGTGCCGGTCGGATACGGCCTTGCCACGCGGCGGGCCGGCAACGGCGACAAGATTATTGTGCTACAGTTACAAACTCCTGATATTATCTGGACATACCCTCAAAAAAACTGATATTGGAACTCTTCAACCACAATATTATTGCATTTTATGTTGCTCCCTATATTTTGAATAATAGGGGAATATCAACTAAGTGCTGATACAGATTTTTTTTTTTTCATAAATTTGGTGCTGCTGGGAGCCAATTTTTAAAATGCACAAGATCCAGAGCACTCACCTATCCACTAAACAGCAACTTTAATGTTGACACATTTTATTAGTTATTTTTTTTAAAAAAAAAACACCTAATCTAGGCAAAAATAATGGGGGTTTAGTTACATTATATGATCATACATTGCATAAACCTGCCACAACGTCAATGTACCCCATCTTTGGCAGGTCCTACTCTATCAGCCTAATGTCGGCTCTTATGACATTAACCCACTTACGTTGGGGAAAAATTCGATCTGGGGCTCTCTGCAGTACAAGGCTAAATAGGGCCCTGGGATGAGGCACCTGTGACAGGGAGGGGTGCAAAACCAAGTAGTTGGCTAGACTCTGAAATATATATAAGCTCCCAGTCAGACCCTAGGATTGCGATCACCAGCGGAGGCACATCAGCGATCAGGTAAGTGCTGATTTACTAAATTACGTACCAGGGACGTTCGAAGTCGTTAACAACTGTTTTTTTGTCAGACGTACCTGGTACGTCACTGGTCGGTAAGGTGTTAAAGTGAAGTACTGTTCAATCAACTTTGCTGACTTTGGCTGAATCTGAGCAGACACTATATCTTTAAACACTTCAGAATTCATCCAGCTGCTTTTGTTTTCTGTCATATCATCAATAAACACTGGTGATCAAGAGCCTCAGGAAGCCATGCATACATCCACCTACATCGGGTTTTGGAGATGATGAGGCATGCTGCGGATAATAAGCCATTCCAAGCCTCGTCCATACTTTTTTCTTCTCGCCATTCTAGTTTAGGTTAATATTAGCTTCATCTGTCCAAAGAATGCTGTTCCAGAACTGGGCTAGATTTTTAGATGTTTTTTTGGTAAAGTCTAATCTGGTCTTTCTATTCTTAAATAGTTTGCACCTTTCAATTGTCAATGCTTGTGAATGGTTTGCACCTTGTGGTGGACACTCTGTATTTGCTCTAGTGAAGTCTTCTCCTCATGGGAGACTTGATAATGATATGCCTACTTCCTGGTCCTCCTGGAAGTGTTCTTCACTTGGCTGGATGTTGTGAAGGTATTTCTCTTTACCATAGAAAGGATCCTACGATCATCCACCACCATAGGCGTGCGCACGGGGTGTGCCGGGTGTGCCTGGGCACACCCTAATCCCCGTGGCACACCTATGTATTGAGTCCTGCAGGAACAGCGTTCCTGCACTTTTATTTGAGCAGGAACGCTGTTCCTGCAGGCACTCAGCTCCCCCTATGTTCCCCGTTCCTCCCCCTATGTTCCCCCTGTCATTGGGGGGGGAGGGCAGGTGGTGAAGGACCCCCACCCCCCGGTCAAGCGCCGGTCTCCACTCAGCCGCGGCGAGGGAGCTGTGTGCTCTCTGCTTCCTCTCGCCGCGTGCTGTTTGCTGATGCCGGAGCCGGAATATGACGTCATATTCCGGCTCCCAGCTACAGCAGACAGCCCACGCGGTGAGAGGGAGCAGAGAGCACACAGCTCCCTCGCCGCGGCTGAGTGGAGACCGGCGCTTGACTGACCCACTGGACCCCAGGGACAAGTCCACCAGCACTCCAGGTAGGGAGGCTGGGTGGACATTTTTGAATTAAAAAAAAAATTATTTGTATGTATGTGTCTGTGAGTGATTGTGTCTGTGAATGTATGTGTGTGTGTGTGTGTGTCTGTGTGTATGTGTCTGTGAGTGAGTGTGTGTGTCTGTGTCTGTGAGTGATTGTGCCTGTGAATGTATGTATGTGTGTGTGTGTCTGTGTGTATGTGTCTGTGAGTGAGTGTGTCTGTGAATGTATGTGTGTGTGTGTGTGTGTGTGTGTGTCTGTGTGTATGTGTCTGTGAGTGAGTGTCTGTGAATGTATGTGTGTGTGTGTGTGTGTGTGTCTGTGTGTGTGTGTCTGTGAGTATGTGTGTCTGTAAGTGTGTCTGTGAATGTAGGTGTGTGTCTGAGAGTGTGTGTATCTGAATGTGTGTGTATGGGTGTGTGTCTGTAGGTGTGTGGGTGTCTGTGAATGTGTGTGTGTGCACGCGTATATATGTGTGTCTGTGTATGTACGTGTATATACATATATATATATATATACACACACACGTGTATATTATTTTTATTGGGAGGTGGGAAAAGAGTTCCCACACTTTATTCCCCAGGACTTCACCGGAGATCTCCGGATCTCCCCTGTCGGCTCACGCAGAGTCGGCGCTATCTGAGTGCCGGCTCTGCTCTAAGCCTCCATGGGCTGGCGGGGAGATCAAAGATCTACCTCACCAGCCCACAGCAACATGGAGGGAGGCAGTAGAGGACCCGGGGAGCTCTAGACAGCAGCTCCGCCAGGTTCCTCTCACGAGATCTGAGCATTGCCACGGCAACACTCAGATCTCGCGAGAGTTAACTCTAGCCCCGCAGGCTATAGTTCACTCTCCACTGGACCACCAGGGATGGCACATGGCAGCAAGGATCCCCCCTCCCTATATAAGGTAGGGAGGGGGGATATTTACTAATCTGCCCCCACCTCCACAATCCCTCCAAACATACAGCCCGCACGCTCACACACACAGTACACTAACCGCACCCTCACAAACACACAACACCCTCACACACAGCACACTAACAGCACCCTCACAAACACACACAAACAGCACCCTCACAAATACACGACACCCACACACATCACACAAATGGCACCATCACACGCACACATCACACAAACAGCACCCTCACACACACAGCACCCTCACACAGCACAGTAACAGGACCCTAACAAACACACACACAAACACCCTCACCCACATAGCACACTACCAGCACCCTCACACAGCACACGAGCAGCACACACATACACAGCAGTGTATGTGTGTGTGTATATGTGTGTATGTATGTATGTATATATATATATATATACCAGTATATATAAATATATATTGCATATATACACATGCGCCGTGTGTTTGTGCTTTAGGGTGCACACCCTAATGCAATAGGCTGCGCACGCCTATGTCCACCACTGTTGTTTTCCGTAAAAGTTGATGCCTTTTCATGTTGCAGAGCTCACCAGTGCATTTTTTTTCTCAGAATGTTCCAATCTGTTCCTGCTATCTCTCTGATGGTTTGTTTTTGTTTTTTTTGCAGCCTAAGGATGGCCTGTTTAACTTGCATTGAGAGCTCCTTTGACCGCATGCTGTGGGTTCACAGCAACAGCTTCCAAATGCAAATACCACACCTGGAAAAAACTCTAGACCTTTTACCTGCTTAAATGATGAAGAAATAATGAAGGAATGTCCAACACCTGTCCACGAAACAGCCTTTGAGTCAATTGTCTAATTACTTTTGGTCCTTTAACCCCTTAAGGACCAAACTTCTGGAATAAAAGAGAATCATGACATGTCACACATGTCATGTGTCCTTAAGGGGTTAAAAAAGAGGGGTCTATATATTAAAGAGCTGTAATTCCTAAACCCTTTCTTACAATTTGGATATGAATGCCCTCAAGTTAAAGCTGAGAGACTTCACTTTAAGCCCATTCTCATTTTTTAACGGTAACTTTAATATATTATGGTAAACAGCTGAAATAACAAAACTTGTGTCAGTTTTAAAATATTTCCAGACCTAACTATATTTTTTTGGTTTACCGTTCATCATATATTTATTGCACTATTCTCTCCATTATGTGACTTTTCTCTCTCTTTACCTCTGCTTCTTTTTTTCTATTTCTGTGTTGCCCTCTCATATATGAAAAACAAAATATTCTCCACACTAGATGGCACTCTTGCAAATAGCTGTCTATCTTCAAAGTTTTCATCTACGTACTTTTCTTAGCATCACTGATCAGAGCGGTGTTTCTCTCTCAGGAAGACCATGTCTCAATAACGCATATGGTGTAAATATATTTACAAAGGATCAGAGCTAATTTACTAGATCTTACAGAGATTAATCTAAGGCAGTAGACAAAACAAAAAAAAAGATGATGGGGAGGCGGCGCCACAGTTGAAAAAAACCTGATTATAAACTTTACAAGCACATATACAAGACACTATGTAAGAGAAAATACATACAAGATAAAAAACAAAAAGAGTTTGAAATATGGATAATGAATAATAATCAAGAGTCCAAAAAGTGAGTCCAAAAGAGTCTATGCCTGATAAATACAGCAAAAAGTCCAAACAAAACCTTCTATAAGAAGTCAATCACAATCTTGTCAGGGGAAGTATTCCTCAGTAAGGTATGGGCATACGATATTTGTGAGATCCGTATGAAAAAATAAAAAGACAGCAAATAATGGTTCAGTATTTCCCAAAAGGTGCTAAGTACTATTTATTAAGAGGTCTATATGGTCCTACTCACATTTTCCAGAGCTATAGTCTAGCTCTAGTGTGGATGGCATACAGTGGTACAATCCCCACTTATGAGATACGTGAAGTTTTGTTGTAGATTGATATCTTGTTGATATAAGGACCATATGAAATATAAAAGAAACAATAATTGTACTTATTGTAAAAAAGCCGGAGGTGAAATTATAAAATACTCACACTTTATTGAGCAGGCAGGCTGCTCAATGGATACAGCTTAAGTGGTATAATCCCCACCAAGGATTCTTAGAAGTAAAATTCTCACTGGAACAATAAAATCTGGTGCCAGGTAAAAATAAATAAAAGAGTAAAATGGCTGACTCACAAGTTGAAAGTGGCCAACATACCTTTAATAAAAAAAGTATCCACTTGAGAAAGCACAAAGGGGAGAAACACATTGTGGTATTTTAATTGCTGTATTTCATTAAAGGTATTTTGGCCACTTTCAACTTGTCTGTCAAAACAGGAAAAACAATATAGAAAAGAGTGGAGCAGCATGAAATAGACGTTTAGGTGATAAACCCAGAACCAAATGTTAATTGTAAAGGTATTGCACTAATACTCAATGGTCAGTAGATGGATCCCAGTTAACACAGCTCACAGCACATGTAAAGGGAATACATAAAAACACATCATTGTGCAGATAGTTTCACAAAAAGAAAATGCTTTCAACACCATCACTACTGCAGGTGGAGATTCCCACGAAATTCCCCCAGCTGTAATAGTAAGGAGTTCAGATATCTGTCATACAGTGATGGAACTCTGATATTGGCAAAATAATAAAACATTTATTAAAAAACTCTGTGTTAAAAAAATCAATAAACAGATTGTCTCTTTCAAGAGAAAGTGGTGAGTAGGCTCGACATATGCCGTTACTCGCTGCCCAGCTTTGCAATATGTGGAGGAGTTGGAGACACTGTCTCTGCAAGGCTGTTATGTCCGGAGTGTAATGGTCCTGCTTCAGTGCAGCCCAAGTGTGATGCTTCCCGGTATCTGTAGTCTCCGCCCCCTTGATGATGTCAACGCGTTTCTCCGGTCTGCCCGACTTCCTCAGGACGTAATGTTGTCCTCACCATCTTAGATCAGGGTATTTAACAGTCTTTGCAAAGATAGATCATGTTGCTGATAGGAGTATCAATTAGACTTAATTTGCATACTTCTCTCTGCTAATGGTCTTTGACAGCATAAGGTGCAGGTCCACACTTAGAAAAAAAACTGTGTGTCTCACACAACTATGTCAGCATTTAAAGGGACATCATTGCAATTGAAAAAAAAAAACCATATCAGAAACATATATAAAACAGCATACAAGAACAGTATAAGCATTTCTAGAAAACATTAATTACCTATTCTAAAAAAGAGAGAAGATTAAATATCCATTAAAATAAATTTTAGTTCATTTATAATTGCACTTGGTTAATTTAAAGATGTATACCCCCATACAGTGAAAAGTTCACATTTTTAATTGCACCAAATTAGTCAAAGGTGTATATCCTCATAAAGTGAAAAAGTGCACAGCAGAAAACAGGACTTATCTTTCTTTATCATTGTCAGGAATAAAGTGCATATCAGCAAGCAAAGACAGGGAAATCTTGACAGTAATACATATGTGGTTACATGCGCCTAGAACTCAACAGATTCAAATTTAAATTGCTGGAAGGAGAGGGTGAGCCGGCAGAGTGGACAAATAGTAAAGTACTTAAAGAACGTTTAAAGCACCATGTGTTAAAATTAAATGGTTTTTAATTGGTAAAATAATTCAAATACATTATATATCTGGAAGGCTTGGCCTGTAATTGTGGGAGGGACTATTAGTCCTATTTGAAGCCAGTGAGCCCCTGCTTACCTGTTGTCGACGATCTCGGAAGTTCTTCTGTTTACTTCCGGTTCACAGGACCCTGATGTCAGTTTTCCTGCCCGCTGGCAGTTCGTTCAAACTTTCTTTCGTACTGAATTTCGGGAGTATAGCAGAGGAAGCCAGCATACGAACGGATAACTTTAAGTTATACTCAATTACACGAACGCACCTATGATCGATTTGTTAAATCGCAAACATTTGTTTAAAATTCCGTTCGTCTTAAACTGTCATGTAAAACCGTTCATTCAAATACTGCTGCATTTCATGTATTCTTGCATTTTGTGTCAACTTTCGTCTGTTTCCACGCTCACAATTTCATTCATACAATATCAATTAAAAGTTCCGTTCATTTAAACTGTCATGTTAAAAGCCATTTCGTTCATTATTGCTGCATGCCGTTTAAACATTCGTATGTTTCCCCGGTCATTCAATCAGCTCCATTTACCACGCTTATAATGTAAATTGAATAGAATTAGACGAACGGCTTATAATTCCTCTAATATACTGTATACATATTGAAGACTTTTACATTTGTATAATCGCTAACTTACTATTATTGTAAGCCTGTTCGGCTAAATCCTGCAGGTTTCATTCCCTTAAAGCTGTAGCTAGTGTATCTTGCATAGTACTATAAAGAATGCTAAAAAGGATAATTAGGAGACTGTATTTACGCTCCAGCTTTTATTTCTGTCTGATGCATCTTGGCACATTTACGGTCATATTACCCTAATGTATTTCATGTATTTTCATTTGGTTCTTTGGTCTTTGCCAGTTATGCAAGTATATAAGTTAAGCTATCAATTACATGACGTTTTATTTTCCCTCCTATTTTAACAAAGATCCTACAATTATTGACATTGGTTGCAGCGGTTCCATCTTGATAAAATACAACTCTGCATTATTTAAAGAGGTAGGCCTCTAAATTAATACCTACCTACCTACCAGTATTTTACCCTATATTCCTTTATGGTATAACCAGGACTGTAAATTAAAACAAGTCATGGTTTGTCCCTCCAAACATTAGTTCAAGTGACCGCACTTCCAGGACAAGTCCAAGCTTCCCCAACTCTATTTCAATTATATTCGATTAGTATCTAGTTTCTTTCCTAGGTTTGTCATTGTCATATTGTCATACTTCTGGAGGTTTAGGTTATAACTCAATCATTATGACATGTTTTAGGAACAAGTAGGGGTCATTCTTACCGACTACATCCTACAGGCCAATAGCAGGTATGTGTAAAAAAAAAAAAAACAGTTAGGTCGTAATGTAAGGTTAACAAATCCTCGCCAATTTCCATAGGCCTCTCCGCCTTTAGTTGAGTGGTCCTGCAAGGCCAACACTCACCCCTACGATCGGAGGTACAAGCCCAATCAGCCCAACGCATAGTTGTCGCCTTGCATCAGATCATAGTTCGGGCCTCACGCATCACGGCCAATCGTCATCCATCACCTAAGATAGGGAGAATAATATAATTTCGCCTTAGGGCACTAAAACTAGTAAACTGGGTTACTTCATATCCACACGAATACCATATTAACTAAGTTATCTGCCTCACACCCATAGCATGTCTAGCGCTTCCATACAAGGAGATGACCTGTCGGTTACCAGCAGCCCGACCAGACCAACCTCGCAGACAAGGCAAACCATACTGGCCAGCTCAGCGTCCAGCTATAGATCCTGGACAATACCTAAAATTACTGCTGAACTTAAAAATAAAAATATTCTCTTCCCGGCCACAGCCAGGAATGTCAGACTTTTTCACCTATTTTCGGCATGAAAACCTCGCAGTTCCCAGTTGGTCCTCCAGCGGCACTTAGCCGCGAATCTATGGAACTGTTTTGGGCATGAAAATCCTGGGTTCGCCTGGGCAAAAATATGACTTTCATAATATTCTGAACACTTGATCTGATCTGGGTGATTTCTGGATATGTTGTTCACCCAGATCAGAGCTATGTTTTGCCAAAAATGCTTCCAGGACATTCGCGTCTAAGTCCCCCTGAAGTCTATTCACGGTTTTAGTCCATGCGAACAAGATGGCCGCCACCACATGTTCGAATGTTGAATGGCGGCCACTTCGACTGTTCGGGAGTTTGAAGAACCACTGTCTAAAGTCCCAATAGCCACAAATTGGGTCTCTCAGCCAAAACAAATTAAAGGGGCCATAACAAAAAATTGGCAAGTAACCCACCTCCAAAAAACAGTGTCACTTTTGCCACAACCATGTTATCTTCTATATAAATAGTACGATCGAGAAATTAATTACTTTGCTACTGTATAAAAAGGTTAGATTGATACCCCAGTCATTAGCGTTAATATATTCTATAAAACATTTTTAAAAGTACCTCTCCACCCTTCCAGACCATAATTAAATCATCAATATAGCGTCTATAATGCACCAAGTTTGCACCCCAGCCACTCTGTTCGCCCATATATATCGATTCCCAGTAGGCCATAAAAAGATTAGAGTAGCTGGGGGAAAATTTGGTACCCATTGCTGTGCCACACTTTTGGATGTAAAAGTCACCCAGGAGTCAGCCATTTTACTCGTTTATATATTTTTACCTGGCACCAGAGTTTTTATTGTTCCAGTGAGAATTTTACTCCAAAGAATCCTTGGTGGGGATTATACCACTCAAGCTTTATCCATTGAGCAGTCTGCCTGCTCAATAAAATGTGAGTTATCACTTGGTATTTTATTATTTCACCTCTGGCTTTTATACAATAAGCACTATTATTGTTTGTTTTAAATTTCATATGGTTCTTATACCAACAAGATATTCATCTACTACAAAACTTCACGTATCCCATACGTGGTGATTTTACCACTGTATGCCATCCACACTAGAGCTAGTCTTATAGCTCTGGAAAATGTGAGTAGGACCATATAGACCTCTTAATAAATAGTACTTTGCACCTGTTGGGATAAACTGAACCATTATTTGCTGTCTTTTTATTTTGCATACGGATCTCACGAATATCGCATGCCCATACCTTACTGAGGAATACTTTCTCTAACAAGATTGAGATTGACTTCTTATACAAGGTTTTATTTGGACTTCTTGCTGTATTTTTCAGGCATCAACTCTTTTGGACTTGCTTTTTGGACTCTTGATTATTATTCATTATCCATATTTTGAACTCTTTTTGTTTTTTTATCGTGTATGTATTTTCTCTTTTATAGTGTCTGGTATATGTGCTTGTATAGTTTATAATCAGTTTTTTTTTTTCACCTGTGGCACCGCCTCCCCCTTCACCTTTTTTAAATGGTGTAAATAGCCACATAGTTGGACCTCTCAAAAATCATGAGAGGCTTGGTGAGTCTTATCCTTTATCTCCATTCTATGGGTTGTGGGGTGGATAGTAATATATATTTATAATAATGGCCACAAGATGCCCTGTCTCCCTGGGCTTGTGTTGATGTGGGAAAAAATGACCCAGGAGATACCCTGTCTCATGGACCCTATAGGAGTTAAGCTCTATTATAATTAACCCCCTTTTTTGCTTTTTATGTGTATATAGAGTGGTCAGGGCTCTTGGACTTTGGCCTTCAGGATACAGGGCAGGCCTGATGGACTTAGACCTACAAGATGCAGGGGCAGGAGTTTTATCCTGTGGCTGGCCTTGTTTCTAAAGTTTCAATGTTTTTTTTCCCTCCTAAATGTGTGCTATCATTATCTGTGCTCAAGCAGTCAACACACTTGATTTTCTTTAACCTTTGTATTTTTTATTTTTTGTCTCTGCATGTGGTTTTGTACTTAAGGGTGGTTGCGACTGATTATGCCAGCATCCCTTTCAAGCCAAACCCTGCCAGTTAAATTAATATGAAAATTCTATAAAATAGTACAGTTTGCGGGGCGGGGCCTGACCACGGAGAGCAGAGGAAGCAAACTTGTATAGCTCCTGCTCTGCAACACTAATTAAGTGAAATTCGGCCATCAAAACGGTATCTAAACGGCCCAAAAAGGACTCCAAGTGGAAGGTGACAACCAGGGGCACGCAATGATGCCACACAAGCGACAACTTCGGCATAATACACCTGCCCTTCCCATGAGGCCTACACGCGTGGTCGGCGTGAGGGAGGCGGCCGCTCCCCCGCTGACATCTACGGCTGAGAAGCGGAGACCAGCCCCTCGTTCCCCCCATGGACCGGTGGGGGTTATCCTGAACCACCCTCGGGAGACCCTGGTACAACCCGGCAAGAATGCCGCGGCAACACAGGGGCCTGCAACAAGCGATGGCACTGCACCCAAAATGGCGGAGGCCGCATGCTCCTCCAGCTTCTCACAGAGAGCAGCCAGAAGTCGAGCACAGACTGGACAAGGCCTTCCAAAACTTCTGGGACAAACTGGAGGCTCTTATGTTCCCGGCGAACCCAGTGACTGTACCTGAAACCTGGCCACACGCTCAGCCAAGCAGGGTCACACAGAAGAAGGCACAGACACCTCAAACACTGAGCCGCCCAAAAGGCCGATAGCAGCGGGGCAATCCTAGGCAGCAGGGGACCGGAGATCAGTTGGGCGGCAACAGGAGCATACCGACGGCCCATGGGAACCAGCGGGTAAAAGTGCGGACGCACATCGGCCCGCTCTCACGCCAGCCTGATAACGAAGGCCCAACATCAAGAGGCCAGACCCACACGAGACTATGGCAAATACGTGCCTGCAGCCTCCCATTGCAGGGCATCGGTTAAACAACCCACAAGGACACTCTGCAAGCATGCAACACCTGCGGTAATCACACCATCTGGAGTCCTCCTGGCAATCTCAGGCAATTTCAAGTTTGATCCTCTCCAGAACACTAAGTATATACAATTGGACTAGATTACCAATAACACCCTGTTTATTGCATTGCTTTCGTTACCTTGTTTGCCATTGAGCCTAAGCCATACCCTGTAAGCTTGTGCCACAATCACATTTTCACTAATAATGCAATAACACCTCAGGTAATCACCCTGCCTGCACTAAAAAGGTCTTTAGCACAAACCATGCCCTTTTCATCTGCCAGATCTGCTTAGCATGCACTATAATCGTGGCACTATGCATTCCTCTATACTTGAATATGTTATCTTATAATCTGCTTAACTTGTAGGATAAATGTTGATCTATATGCAGCAGTGAGTTGTCGGACTAGCCTGTATAGTCGTGTCTATAGTTATAATTTTAGTTGAACATAGCCTGTAAACTTTCAGACGTACCTATCTCAATAATCAGTGTGTGTCACAAACTCTTAGACCACAGCATGCAATAATCTGACGCACATACCCTAGCAACAAGTATTACTACCCTGTTATTTCTCACAAACACAAAATGTGCTGTTTATTCCTGCCATGACAATGTTTTCCATTGAATTGCCTGTACACGCTGTTGTGGCGCTACAGGTCTCTATGTTCTGTAATCATATGCACAAGAAAAATAAAGAATTAAAAAAAAATAGTACAGTTTGCCAAGAAATAATCTGTTTTTATTATTATTTGAATGTAGTATATTAACACATTCTCAGTAAATGCTCAGCGTGTAATAAACAAATATTAGTCAAAGAGTGCAAATATTAAATGTAAAGAAAATTCACCTGAAAACATTTTAAACAGCTTTTAATTTGTAAGGAAGTGTAAATTAACACCTGGCACGGCTATATGAGTTGTCACACAGCAACCAACGTTTCATAGAAGCCCTTATTGATGAGGCTGCCTCTATAGGCTTTTATAGGCTTTTGACAATGTGGAGTCACAAGATCTCAAGAGCTTTACATATGTTGTCCACTAAAGGGTTGGTCAAACGTAGCAGGAGTTGATCGATCAATATTTTTATTTTTCATTCCGACTGCCTTTGTTGACAGAGTTATTGAATCTCAAATTTCACTCTGAAATTCTGAAAATAACAGAGACAAAAACATTACTTGGATTAACCCCTTCAGGACGGAATCAATAGTGCACGTTATGATCAAAACAAAACGTAAACAAAAACTGGAATTTGCGCTATATGTCTGTTCACCCGTAGTTCCCCTCTTTCATATTAAATGCACCCACACTTATTATATATCATTTTGTTCAGGAGAAATAGGGCTTTAATTTATCATTAACTATTCATATATGAAACATAATTTATTATGAATAAAATTTAAAAAAATGTGAGAAAATAAGATTTTTTTTTTAAATTTGTATTTCTGTCTGACATTTTAGCTGTGAATGTCATAATACTGTTAGGTTTTACTGCAACAAAATGCACATATTTGTAATCAGTGATGTCTCACGAGTACAACAGTAGCCCCCATTAACAGGTTTTATGGTGTTTTGGAAAGCTACAGGGTCAAATATAGAACGTTCCATTTTCAAATTGAAATTTGCCAGATTAGTAATGTTACCTTTGAGACGGTGTGGTAGCCCAGGAATGAGAATTATCCCCATAATGGCATACCATTTGAAAAAGTAGAAAACCCAAGGTATTGAAAGTGGGGTATATTTAGTCATTTTTAGTAGCCACTTAGTCACAAACACTGGCCAAAGTTAGCGTTCATATTTGTTTTTGTGTGAAAAAAGCAAAAAACTAATATTCGGCCAGTGTTTGTGACTAAGTGGCTACTAAGAAATACTGGACATACCCCACTTGCAATACCTTGGGTTGTTCTCATACCTGGGCTACCATACCCTCTCAAAGGCAACATAACCAATCTGGCAAATTTCAATGTCAAAAAAATGAAAGGCAAGCCTTATATGTGACTCTCTAACTTTCTAAAACACCATAAAACCTGTACATGGAGGCTGCTGTTATTCTCGGGAGACTTCACTAAACACAAATATTAGTGTTTTAAAACAGTAAAACATATTACAACAATAATATAGTCCATAAAAATGCAGTTCGTTTGTAAAAAAATGCAAACAACATCACTTTTACTTAAAATATCATCGTTGTAATACAATTTACCAGTTTGAAACACTAATATTTAAAGTTCAGCGAAGTGTCCTGAGTAAAACAGTGCCCCCTATGTACAGATTTTATGGTATCTTGGAGAGTTACAGGGTCAAATATAGTGCTTGCAAAATAAATTCTCTGCACTTTCTCCCTGTGTTGTCAAGCATGTCAATCAAATTTAATTAATCAAATCACATAATTATGTTAAAAGATTACTTAAATATGCATGTAGAATTAATATATGCATTTATAGGTATTTCAATTCTACGTGTATACTAATGTAATCTTTTATGCAATTATATGTATTTATCTATATATATATTTGTGCTCGGAATTTAATATGTAATGGATAGTGTCAGAGATAAAAGTTGGTTGTGGTGTGCCGAAACCAACGTCCGAGTGGGCCTGTAAATAAAAGAGTTGTATTAGAGAGAAAAACAGAAAGAGAAAAAAAAAAAAAAAAAAAAAAGAGAAACAAATATGTCGAGATTGCTATAAGTAAATATGGGGGGTAACCCATAATGAAACAATAATTTAAACCCAACGCGCGTTTCGCCGAAAATCGGCTTTTCAAGTCCCTTGAAAAGCCGATTTTCGGCGAAACACGCGTCGGGTTTAGTGCAGCAGAGAGTGTGGGAGGCAGACAGGGATGACCACATTACGTATTACTAAACTCTAATAGCCACCTCTCTGCTCCATTTATTTTAGTTTAGACACTTTAGACGCTGAGTTAGATTAGATTTTCGTCTTTATCTAATGTCAGCCTGTATTTAGTTAGCGACTAGAAATGAAAGAAACCGATTAATTAATTTTTGGTGATACTGGGAAACGGGAGTGGGGTTATAACACTGTTAAATTGGGCTTTACCCTTTATTAACCCTGTCTTTCCCTTCTAACCTATGCCAATACTGAAACAGGCACGACTTTATGCTATTTATTTTCCTTTCCTTTGTCTTTTGGCGCTAAACTTATTTTGACTTGGAAGGAGTGTTTGTGCTAGCTAAAGACAAATTGTGACAGCATTATTTAGTTAGTGATCAGTAACGAAAGGTACCTATTACTTCTGGTGATATTGGGAGACGGGAGTGGGGTTAACGCTGGGAAATTGGGCTCTACCCTGTATTAATCCTGTCTTTCCCCACTTACCTGTACTAAATACTGCAACAGGCACGACTTTATGTTATTTATTTTCCTTTCCCTTTGCTTTTGTCGCTAAACTTATTTTGACTTGGATGTAGCGATTGTGCTAGTTAAAGACACATTGTGACAGAGTTATTATTTTGTTTTTTAAAACTATCAATTAAAAGTTAAATTTTATTGAATGGATTGCTATCTATGTACCAGTAGACTGTGGGCATAAATTCTAGACTCTATATTCCCCACAGCTTTACTTGTACTTTTTCTTTATTATTATTGTAAATAAAAGAGGGCCCACCAAGGAGAATTGTATGTTCTAAGGGTGCTGGTGGGTGGGGAACACTTGAACTTGAACATCAGAGGTGAGTCGGGGCTGGGTGTTTAAGTAGGGGACTTACTCCTCCCATAAATCCAGGCCTAATGGCCTTTCTACTTGTGCTCGGAATTGAATATGTAATGGATAGTGTCAGAGATAAAAGTTGGTTGTGGTGTGCCGAAACCAACGTCCGAGTGGGCCTGTAAATAAAAGAGGGCAAAAAGAAGTTCCTGAAGGCATGGCGAAGTTCTCTTTCTGGTCGTGGAATATACGTGTTGTATATGGAGGACTTCCAGCGGCCCAGTCTCTTTATGATGTGGACCGGGGTGTTAGTACTAGAAGCTGCTGAAGCGGCTCCTATACGGAAGGAATGCCCGGAGAATGAAGTTGGGTTGTAACCCAATTTTTCCAGTAAGTTTCTTACATGCGTGGTAAATTTTGCTGTGGTGAGTGGGTGTCCTTGTAGTTGTAATAGCGGTGAGTCTGGTAGGTGTGTGCTATAAGCTGACCGTAATGTGTCCAGTGTCTTGACTGGACACCAAGCATTGTCTGTTGGAAAGAGAGGAATGATGGTGGGGTGTAGGGACTGATTTGTTTTGGTAGATGGGATTGTGAGAACGTAATAGTCGTCTATTTTTGTGAGTTGTGAGGTTTTTAGGCTTGAGTGGTATTACCTTGACAAACGACAGTAAATTCCCTAGGTCTTAGGAACCCATAAAAAGCCAAATAGATTGCAGATTTGATCACCAGGTTAGTGTTGGGATCAAACGGGGATTCGTCGAGGAGGTTGCTTAGTAATCTAAAGATAGGCCCATCTATAGGTAGTCTGGTGGTGATAGATGGAACCGATACTTTAGAGATCCCCTTTAAGATTTTCTTTATGGGATATGATGATAAAAAGGGGGTGTTGTTAGGGAAATTTGTGAGGCTATGGTGTTGCACCCCCGTGAGGTATAATTTAATGGTGTTGTGTGAAAGTTTTAAATGTAAATGGCAAAAGGAGGCAAAAGCCACCATGGTTTGGTTTGAGAAATCGCCTTGTAATCCGAATTCAGCAGTAAATTTATTGAAAATGTTAAGTGCCCTAGTGTAGGTGATTGCAGTGCTTGGTGATAGTGCTTGGTGCGTGAGTGTCCTGGCGTGGTGCATAAGTGTGTTTAGTCCAAGATTAGTTCGTGAAAATTTGGTGTTCTGGATGGTTGATGGTGGGCTGACGGGAGTGCCTGGAAAAACACCTGAAATTGAGATCGAGATAAAACGTCAGCAGCCGTGTTGTGAATACCCGGGATGTGAAGGCAAATTAGGTGGAACTGGACGGTTGCTGCCAACCAGGTCAGCTTGCGAATCAGCCGCATGATGGTAAGAGAGGATGAGCGCCCTTTATTGATGATATCGCAAGCTGATGAGCTGTCGGAATAACACTTTACTGCCTTGCCGGACTAGAGGTGACCCCAAGTGTGTGCGGCTGCCACAATGGGGTAAATCTCAAACAGAGCTGAAGTTTCTCTAAACCTCGGCAAGGCATCCGTCTCAGCTGGCCAGTGACCCCTAAACCAGTGATTACCAAATATAGCTGCAAACCCCGTGTTGGCTGCAGCGTCAGTGTAACTGCAGGGAGAGGAGTCTGAGAGGGGAGGGATAAACATGGAGATACCGTTCCATAAGGTTAAAAACTGCCCCCACATGAGTAGGTCAGCTTTGGCGTGCTGGTCCAACGCAATTGGGCAGTCATCCGGTACCCCATGAAGCAGGCAAAGGAGCCTGGACACGAAAGATCTGCCCTGCGGAATGATGCGCATCGCGAAATTCAGAGACCCCAATAGGGACTGAAGTTGTTTCCTGGTGCATACATCGCTCCGCAGGAACATGTCTATTTCCCCTCTCAGGCGGACGAGTTTTTCAGTGGGAAGGCTGGCGCGGAAGGTAGCAGAATCTAGCTCTATGCCCAAAAAAGTGAGTTTAGTGGTGGGGCCAATTGTTTTGGCGGGAGACAAAGGTACCCCGAGGGTGGTGAAAAGTGCAGAGGTGCTGAGGATATCAGTGGGTGTGCTTGGTTCTATGATGAGGAAGTCATCCAAGTAGTGAATGACTGTGTGACACCTAATAATGTTCAGAAGCAGCCAGCATAGCGTTTCCGCGAAAATATCAAATAGTTTGGGGCTGCTTCTGGAACCGAAAGTGAGACGTGTGGAAAAATAGTACCTGTTTCGCCATTTAACACAGTGCAAGTGCCAACGTGATGGGTGCATGGGCAGCAGTTTGAAAGCATTGGTAATGTCTGTTTTGCTAAGCCAAGCGTTGCTGCCAGTTGACATGATGGATTGTATGGCGTTGTCTATTTTAACGTATTGTAGTGAAAATTCGTGTGCGGGGATGAGTGCGTTGATGCTAGGAACAAAAGAGGAGTGCGGTGCAGATAAATCGATAATCATAAGGTTTTTTTTAGAATACTTGTGTACAGCTATACCGATAGGGTTAGTGCGCCAGGAGGAAAACGGTGAGGAGGTGAAGGGGCCGATCATGAACCCTTGAGTGATTTCAGTGGAGAGGAGAAGATCCGTGGCCTCTGGGTCTAGACAGGCTGATAGGAGATTAGGGCATTCCAGTATCCCTGGGGGGGATGGCTACGAGACCCGTGAAAAAACTCTGAGTAAACCCTGTTATTAGGTACTCCACCAGATGTTTGCTTGGATGGTCTTTAAGGTAAAAGGCCAGGTTGTCGATATTAACATCGGTTAGTCATTTGTTAGGGGACAACCTGGCCAGACACATGGTCTTCGTGTGTGCCCTGAAACAGATGGAGCAGATGTGCAACAATCTACAAGCGCTAAAGCTGCAGGAACCTGCATTGAAGTTGTTGCACACCTGCGCCTTCCCCAAAAAGGAGATGGGCCTCCCAGTTTGTCCCTCTGGCCGCCTTCCTGTTTAAGGCGGGGAGTGGAAGAGGATTGAGGGGTGGTAGAGGGGGTGGCTGGGTCAGCCATAGAAGGACACAAATCAGCCAAGTGGGTTGAGGAATTGCATATAGCGCAGGACGGGGGCCTCAGACCAGCGAAATGGCGACAGAATAGTTCCGTATCCATCTGACACCAGTTAATTCTGACATTAAACTGTTTCAGATGGGTCGCCGCTTTCGCTGATATCGATTTGTGATAATCGTAGAAAGATGAGCCCCCGTACTTAACGCCCAAATCCACCACTTTATGGAGATAGAGGTCCAGTTCCTCTCTCCTGTGGGGATATACCGAGGAGATAACATCTCGGTATATCCCAAAGGCCAACACGAAATTGGGGATAGACAATTTTTGGTTGAGCCTTGGATCTCTGTTTTTTAGGACCACTGAGATGTCGCCAAAATTATAAGCCCTGTTCTCCTGGGAGGCAATAAGTAATGACACCAGACACACATCCTTCCCATCTAGGATTTCTTTCCTAATGGAGTCTGGGACGGAGTGAGCTGGTGACACAAAAGGCGACGGTACTGGAGCAGGAGCTGGAGGGGGAAGTGTAGGTACGGGTGCTGGTGCCATAGGTACAGCCGGGATTGGGGCTATAGTAACAGGGAGGTTACCTGGGGAGGCTATGGCACTTTCCACCTTGCTTAACCTGCTTTTTAGGGTCTGCAGGTTGGCCAGGATTGCAGCGAGGGTGTCCTGGGTAGCAATGCCAGTGCCAGAAACTTGGCTTTGAGAGCTTGTGCCTGGCCTAGGCTCTGGGGCTTGGTTGGTTAACAGTCTGTATAATTCCGCCTTTCGGGCTGTAGCCGGAAAGGGGATGCCCCTGAGCCTAAGTTCGGCAGTGATTTTAGGTATTGTCCATGCTCTCAAAGACGTAGAGGTAGAAAGGGCGAGATAAACTCCTGGGGACTCTGGTCTGATAGGGGTTGATATAATATCCTCATCAGGTACCTCGTCCATGGGAGATGTGTCTTGTGACATTCTAGAAATGAATTAAATGAGTTGGTTTTAGTAGGGGCGTCTGAGAAAACTATTTCAAGGGGTGGGGTGGGGGATAGCTTATATGAACTGGACTGTAGGATTATTGCCGAAGCGAAAAACTTAACTTAGACTAGTGACGGTTGAGGCCCTGCTAATGCCAAGTGGTGGTGAGAGGCTCTATCTATGATTTGGGTGAAGTGGATTATGTTGCCACGGATGTGGTGGCGGGATGTTGGCCTCTCGGTGACATTTAAAAGGTTTCAAAACGTGTGGCCGTGACGAGTGAGGCCCTGACTACGGCCCTGTAGAAGAGCGAATGAGGCGATTAACTATGATTTGGGCGTAGGGCCGTACCTCCGTGTTGAGGTTTGGGAGATGATTTGTAAATGCCTCGGTGAGCTAGGTCTGGCGTTCAGACCCTGTGAGCCAGTTCACGTAACAACTATGGGGTAATTGGCGTTTTATGTGCTGGTAGGATACTAACCTTGATAGAGATTATACCCGTGGACTTGTTTCTTCAAGTGTATGAGAGAGAGGTCCAGTGGTTCGTGATGTCATAGCAGAGCCTAAGGGGTTTGAGACAGATGTAGATCTGCGTGAGCGTGGCGAAAGGGTGCCATATGAGTTAATGGGGGTGGGGGGGCATGAACCGTGAAGGCTGTCTGTGGCCTTTTCATGGAAACTGAAGTACTATATTGAAGATTTAAAGAAAACTATACCTGGATAAGGTACAATTATCGAGGATTCCTCCAAATTTAGACGGGGCAAGTTGTTGATGCTATTGTAGTAGAATCTAAGGGTTTGAGACAGATGTAAATCTGAGTGGGCGTAACGCGTGAGCGCAGAGTGAGTTGACAAGTGTAACTTGTTGGCTGCCTGAGTTACCTCAAACAGAGAATAAAAGTAAAATAAATACTATACCTGGTTTAAAGGACAAGAAGCAGGGTTTGAAATATAGAATGAGCGAACGGTTGGTAGTAGCGTAGAAAGGAAACTGGATTAAGGATAAGAACCCCAGTTTTTTATTGCAATTTTGCCGTACTATGTGGCAAAGTGCGATCTGTGGAGATCAAAGAGATTTATTTTAACAGGGCAGAGATTATTTAGCACGTTTAAGGCATAGTGAAATACTATGTAAATAGTAATTACTAGCAGGGAAGCTGTATGTTATACAGAATAACAGTAAGTACCATAAAAAAACACTAGGTGGCGATGTCAGTCCAATAAACTAGGTATGTGAACAGCTACACAGAATATATCGAAAAAGTATGAATGAACGTTTGTAATACATATGTAAATGCATAATATGGAAACTGGCAAGACTTTCTTTCCCCCACATAGTAAAAGCATGGCTTCTTATAACAGTATGAGTTTTAATTTTCATGTATGTATCCCCCTGGCATAAAATAACGTTTCCCGGATTTTAAGACCATGAGGGGGTGAGGGGGGGGGGAGGGGGTGTAGAACCCCCCAGACGGGTGTTTTGAAAGAGACTGTGGCATGAGGGGAGCGTAGGTGGTCCCCGGTAAGATGTTTATGTAATTAGTGTTCCGGCCCCCTGCTGAACCACCGAGCGACGTGGAGGGGACCGGAAATGAGAGGACTCACGATTAGGCAGGAAGCAGACCGGGGGATTCTGCCGGACCGCCGGTAGCACTTGAGCAGGACCGCTGGTAGCACGGAGGATTCAGCCATGCAGCTGATACAGGGGACGTCCGGACCGGAAATGACGCGCACGTGAAGACTCGCGGACCGGAAGTAGAACAAGAAACACTTGAACTTGAACGTCAGAGGTGAGTAGGGGCTGGGTGTTTAAGTAGGGGACTTACTCCTCCCACAAATTCAGGCCTAATGGCCTTTCTATATATATTTGCGGTTATTTGTATTTTATATATAGATAGATAGATAGACAGATAGATAGATATATATAGAATGTCATTCTAAGTGTATTTTGTTACCAATATATATATATATATTAATAACAAAATACAGTTAGAATGAAATGACATATGAATATATAATTTATATAAAATTTTGTTTGTTCAATATTTTATTTATTTATTTTATTATTTTATTTATTTATTATTGTAATTATACGTATATATAATATATGTGTATATATATATTATATATATAATATATATACATATTATATATATGTAACGTCATTCTAAGTGTATTTTAATGCTAATATATGTTCTAATATTAATATTAAAATACACTTTGTATGACATTACATACCGTATATATAATATGCGATACCAGTAGAGAGCACTCAGGAGTCTTTCAGGGTAAATTTCACCTGTTGCTTTATTGAGCAATTACAAATTCACACAACGTTCCAGTCGACTTTTTTCAAGACCTTTTACAGACTGAAACGTCGACTGGAACGTTGTGTGAATTTGTAATTGCTCAATAAAGCAACAGATGAAATTTACCTTGAAAGACTCCTGAGTGCTCTCTACTGGTATCGTATACAATTTGGTTGGAGACAGCACCGGAGTATTAAAAGACCAGGAACATTGAGAGCTGGGACCTGGCACGTATATATATAATATGCATATATATTATATATATAAATACATTTCTATTTTATTTTAAACATGTCTAATAATATTTTTGTTTACTTTCTCACCAGCAGGGGGACTGTCTGACATTTCAGACAGTCCCCCTGCTGGCCTCATTTGCCGTGGGAGGGCTGCCTGGGCTATCAGGCAGCCCTCCAGAACAGGATCGCAGTGGAGGTGAGTACCGCGGACCTCCAGGGGCTCAAAGCCGTTACGGCGTTCTATGGCGCCGCAACGGCTTTAAATCCCACTTAATGCGGGACGGCATAGAACGCGTAACGGCGTTAACGGGTTAAGATTACATTTTTTGGGGATTAACATTGTAAGTAACAATGCAAAATCCAAACCCTATGTCTATTGTCACATACAAGCAGTTTTCCTGGTCACATCCAGGTCAATCCTTGTTGTCTTTCTCAGCTGAAATATTGCTTGTGCTTCATGCTATATTTACAGAAATTTCAGCCAGGAACTTTTCTCTCTGTTCTAATTTTGGAATTGTTCAGGCTAGTCTTGTTTCATGCTATCCTGACATACTACTGATATTACTACATTTGCTACCTGTGCTGACCTTTGTTGGTATTTATTTCTATTCTCTGCTCCCCACGTAAAGCTTGCTCTTATTTCAAGATATTCTCAAAAGATGGATATATTTATGGAGTTTAATTTTGTTACTCTGAGAACTTCTACAAACCTTTTCTATAATATGTATCTGCATACCATGGGTATGACTTAGTCATGTTGACAGGTCATTTTTAACCACACGGCTTTCTTTAGCTAATATAACTTGTTTTTCCATTTGATTATGCAACAAATAGATGTATGTATATTACACAAATATAAATATAAATATAAATATTACATAGAGAATCACCTGATATATAGATTCTGGTTGTGTAGTCTCTGCTTCATTGTCTTGTGTCGTATTACCTAATGAATAAAACAGCACAGCATTAGATTATCACCAAATGTCCATAATATCAGCAATTCATAATATATATACACCTTACATCTTGTGTCAGTTTAAATATTCATAAAGAAAAACTATCTACAATAACTAACAATTTGTTAAAAAGCTAAACCAGGGGGGCATGGCCTATACTTCGATGCAGACTGATGCCTGAGCTCGGAGCTCCGTTCTGAACTGGGCTTAATCAGCATTACCAGACAAGTGCAAAAGCAATGGCAAAAAAAAACAAAAAAACACGAGCCAACACCGGGGGCACTCCAGCCACACACTCGGTGTCATCAAAATTTTCTCTAAGGCGATCTTTCGCAGAGCAAACAGAGCCTGACCCCTGCGCCTATATTGCGCCGACCTCGAGCACATGAGGCAACCCTCCATCAAGCTCAGTGCTCAGCGGAGGACACAGATATCAGAGCCATGTTGGCCCAACTACCCTCTACAACAGACCTCACTGCAATGTTCTCTAGGTTGGAAGAGAGCTTTGGTGACAAACTTAAAAGAACCAGCAGGGATGTTCATCAGCTCGATGACAGGGTACAGGCACTACCACTGACTCCCGGCACTTTTTATGCACACGGCAACAAGAGTTGGAAACTCCTGGCCAGGGCCCTCAAAGCCAAGCAACAATAGGTATCCAGTTCCAAAATAAAGGGGACAGACAGGACAACAAAACTGACTACTGTCTCTATAGTGGCCACATTCAGCAACTATTACCATCGCATATACAATTTAACCCACCTAACCGCCCCTCTACCGAGGTGAGTGAATATATCACATCTAATTTACCTTTCACTACACCTAGGAACTTGGCAGACCAATTGGACATCCCTTTCTCTGATGCAGAACTCGCATCGGTCATAAAAGCCCTCTCGAAAGAGAAGAGCCCAGACCCAGATGACCTTATGGCACGCTACTTTAAGCTTTTTGAATCCTCCCTAGGGACCAACCTATGACAAGCACCGGGAACCCGATTGCCTCCACTGATGCTACATGCATCCATAACCGTGATCCCCAAACCTGGGAAAGACCCAACTGCTTGCAGCAACTACAGTCCCATTTCTTTGATAAACCTGGATCTTAAAATATTTGCTAAACTCATTGCCAATCGACTCAAGCCCCTTCTGCCTGCACTGATCCACCCTGACCAGGCCAGTTTTGTCCCAGGTCGGGAGGCAAAGGACAACACCACCAAGGTCTTAAATGTGATTCATGGAGCAACTGTAACTAAAACGCCCATGATCTTGCTTTCAATTGACGCTAAAAAAGCATTTGACAGGGTGGACTGGTCCTATCTATTTGCAACTTTAGAGGTATTGGGGATTGAGTCAAACATGAGAAATAGGATCCAGGCACTCTATAGAGGGTCGGCGGCATGTGTCTGAATCAATGGCACACTCTTGAACCCTTTCGAGATCAATAATGGCATGGATGCCCTTTGTCACCCCTTTTGTTCGTTCTGGCCATGGAGCCCTTCCTGAATGCCATTAGAAACAATCAGAACATCTGCCGCTATAAATACAGAGGAGGAGAGGCAAAGGTTTCCGCATTTGCGGACAACGTCCTCCTTACTATTACCAATCCCTGGACCTCGCTCCGCCATGTAACGGCAGAAATCCATAAATTCAGCTCCATGTCCAACTTTAAGATACATGCAGACAAATGTGAAATCCTGGACATATCTACACAACAGAGACTAAAAACCCAATCACAAGACTTGCATGCCTACATATGCACTGGGTCCGGACTGCCCTACTTAGGCATTCGTCTCACCCAGGAACCCAATAACCAAAGGGACCTAAAAAAGTAGGACTTAGCCCACTATTCAATGATAGGCAGGGTCAACATACTGAAGAAGATGATCTAGACTACTTTATCTGTTCCAGGCCCTGCCTATCACATTGCCAAACTAGTTTTTCCGATCCCTATGATTAGTCTCCAATTCCTATGTATGGAACACCAAACCAGCACTTCTAGAGTACACGACACTGACAAATGACAGGGGCAGAGGTGTACTCGGACTACACCATATGTATTGGTTAATATTTGGCGGTTCTCCTTACGAGAATACGGGAGTGGACAGCAATTTATAGGAAGAAGTCATAGTACGATTTAGAACAGAGCTTTGCTAAATAACCTTTACATACACTCCCCTGGCAAACATGCCAACTATGCGAGATTTCCCACAATTCGCATCCACTTATTCACCATATACTGATGAAGTGGAGATATCACAAAAACACATGGAAATTAGCTCCCGGACTCTCCCCATTCTTTCCATTGGTGGAGAGCCCAGACTTTCACAATGGGAAGGGTTCTTCAATCCTGTTACACTTGACAGGGGACAGCAACATAACCTTACACAAAGTCATAACGACGGACAACCCAGAGACACTTAGAGACCTTAGAAGACCAGGTGGACTGGAAACACTCCTTGACACCATGAGAGCCTCCAAACTTAAAAACTTCCTGCAGAAGGTATTAATATCACACGGGCAGATTAGGGACAAGACCCTATTTGAGGCCCTTTGTTGGCCTGGTAGTACCCTCACGCGCCATTTATCCACAATGTATAAATTACTACAAATGGGATCTATGGAACACAACTTCCAAAAGAAAATGGATGCAATGACTCTATACATCTGTTAGGATGGCCTAGCTTGTTCCAGAACCGACATAACCAAAATTATTGGGCTTATTACTGGAGGAAGCAAACTGGAGGAACTGGAGGAAGTGAACATGCTAATCCCAGTAGAGGGTAAATGAAAAACGTATCTGCAGGTCTGGGAACCTTAGTTAGAACACTGGAGGATAGCTAGATAAGAAAACATGATCATAGTAATGATACTACAGGTTTGACAGATGGGACATACATCATAGGACACCCCCCCTTCTAATGTTTTCCCCTCCCTAACCTACCAACCCCTAGACAAGGCACAGGTGTTGAGGTAGGAGACCACCCACGAGCACAGGTTCACTAACAGGAAGCAGCCTGTAAGACAGAGGAATGGAAGTCCCATAGGACCCCGACGGGCTGCTCTCTTGTCACAGGAATTTGAAATACATGCGGGCCCTACACACCCCAGAACCTACATTCTGTTTTGAGAAGTGTCCTTGGTTGACAATAAAGGGTTCAGAAGGCAGTCTCCCCGACATGAGTCATACTGAGTTGGGTGGGGCAAAGACAGGTGAAATAATTTGTTCCCCATCCTATACAATTGTATACCTACCATGCATGTGATCAAATGTTGTAACATGTGTAATGTCTTGTTATAACCCCTAGTATTACCCCTTTTTTCTGTATCCCCAGCATGTTCTTGGAACAATAAAAGCATTAAAACTAAAAATAAAAAATAAAAAAGCTAAACGAATGAGGAAACGGCAATCAGATCACTGAGACCCATATTAAAGCTAATGTAGTAAAGTACGTTGAAAATGATTAGTGTTGAAGTTACTTAATCATAATTAATCGTGTTCAATGATTTGGAAGCTATATAATAGACCCACAGATGTAAGGTAGATTATCCCATTAACATTGTTATTGTAATCATTTACCAGTGATAATCTATTCATTATTCAACCCCTTACTGACTGTTGATATACAGGGTATCACAAGGAAACCCTAAAAATCACTACATTACAAACACTTTAATGGTTGGTCACAAAAGTGGAAATTTGTTGGAAGTAACAGTCTTTAAAAATGTAGGCCCAAATAGATGAGATGAAAATATTGAATGTAAAATTCAGATACTTTGGCCTGATATTTAAAATTCACATTGAACAAATCAAACTTTAGTGAATACAATGGTGGAAAGATACCAACATTGATTCACAGAAACACAACAAACCATTGTGAAAGAGTTAATTGGCAATTTCTAGAGTTAGAGAAATATTCACTAAGTTACAGCGAATGAAACACCAAGACTGCGGACATGTCCTCTTTACCTGATGGTTGATGGTCTCTCGATCTCAAAATATAGAAATACTGCCCCACCAGCATCGCAATTACAATAAGGATGACACCAACTATCACTCCAACAAAGAGCTTTACATTCATCACAATCTTGTTGATACCGGAGAAACTGACGGAAGCCAAGCACAGAGAGATGGACACAGGTTTCTTCAGGAAGGAAGAGATTCTTTATTGGATTACCGATCGGGACTCAGAGGGACTAACGTCACCAAAATACAGCAAATTCTGAGCCCCGGACAATAGTGCAGGCTCCTTATATAGGCACATAACTCCTCCCATATTAAGCTCCACCCGCACATTCTCTTACCAATCAACACAAATAAGAATTAACTTCCTGTTTGACCGCATGGCTTGTCCAGCACAATGGAGGAGGGGGAATACTATATCCTGTATTCTTGCACATGCTCCGTACACTACTGATCGTATCTTGCCTCGTGCAACCAACTGATCGATACGTCAGCATATGCACGTACACATGCCACGTGGTAATCTCGGCCTACTAAATTTATTTTTACCGAGATTCCACCACATTCCCCCCTTTGATGCCTCTTGATATTTCACAATTACTTGAGGCATCACTTAACCTTGGTTTGCATACACCGCAAGTTACCTTGAACCAGACCAGACTTATCTTATGATGTGAATCTTCAACACTCATCTTCCTGCATTGGTTCTCCCTGATCTAAAGCCTTATACTTATAAATCGCCATTATCTGTGCAGCAGCCTTCCTCTCTGCTATATTTTCTATCAGGCTTTGCACAGACCTAACTACTAAGGGTATAAGACACGGCAGGAGTAGACACAACAGTAAAATCAGTAGGACTCCACCTACCACTGCCTTAAGCCCTCCAAACCACTCATACCAGCTACCAAACCAACTACTTGGATTGTACCCTTTCCATACCTGAGTAGGCACATGCGCTAGTTTAACCATATGGCTAGTAAGCTCAGCTATTGCTTGCCCTTCGTCATCTATTTGAAGACAGCAATTGCTTAGGTTAAACTTCCCACATACACCTCCCTCTACTGCCAAAAGGTAATCCAAGGCTAATCTATTTTGGTAGACTGCTGTCCTCATCCTGGTGTTATGCTTCGCTAGAAGATTGAGCGCTTGTGATGTTTCGTTAGTAATAATCTCAACCACCGCCTGTAATCTTATAATACGGTTGAGCATATAAATAGGGGTTCTGTAACCAAAGGTACCATCCTCAGCCCACGTGGCTGGCCCATAATAATCTATGATACGCTGGGGAGGCCATTCATTATCTTCCCAGGTGCCTATCTCTATGGGTCCCCTTTTCTTCCTATGATTCACATCATACACTTTAACACCTAAAGTCTCACCTGTTTCAATCGGTAACAAGAAGAAGGATGGTTTGAGCATACCCAACACACATGCCCCTTCCCAGTCCTGTGGCAACTCCGAATAGGCTTTCTTACCACAGATCCAGTACAAATTTGCTGGGGCTCTCCAGGTAGATGCGATGGATAAATCAAACCACACATCCTTTAAATTGGCGTATCTAGCAAACGGGTTAGATGGTTCTGAGACATTTGAAGCCGACCACCAAGTTGTATTCTTTGTATCATCATCATAAGCTTTTTGCCCTAGACAAGTTAATTCTCCTACAGAAGTATTATACATTATTCCTTTCCTTGCTATGCAAACATAACCTATGATGGAGGTCTTTAATCTCCACTCAGATTTACCTCTAACACTCATATGATAATCGGCTTGTGTAGATATTAGTTGGTCAACTGCCTCAGAACCGGACATTACCTCCTTTGCTTCCCAAGGCCATTGGTCTCCCATGTTAGTACCTCCACACACATAGCAGTTGGTAACATTAAGACTACCGGCAATACTTTCGGCTAAGTCAATGAACAGGTTTTTAGCGTTATGGGGGATCTTATTATCTATACTCATCTCTTCATAAAAGGAATGGTATACTTGATGAGTTTGGGAGGATACCGTATCAGTCTCTATCCCTATAAACAATAATGTCCCAGGATCTAAACCCGTCCCGTATATCTGAAACCCAAATAAATTGCCATATTTGTCTAAGAACTTATCGGGGTTATTTATAAGTATATGGATGGGATTACATTCCATAGACTTACAATATGGGCTAGTCGGCAACTTAGTCACTATCATGTCTTTATCTACTGTCTGTCCCCAAGTCGCCCACCCCACACAAGACCAATATGGACAAAAGTTATAGTCTTTATTTGGGCATCTAGGACTTACATATTTATTTTTACTACTGGGACAAATATATTTATCATTAGACCCATACGTCCTCTCCCATCTAAGATCCCCACATACATTCCACGGCTTTCTACCACTCGATATCGCTTTACACGCATCAAATAGTAGGACACCCGAAGAATGTACGGATTCTAACACCGTCTTATTAATTAGGGTCCCCTGAGGATCTCCATTCCTGAGAGTCAACCAAATTGTACGAGGTTGATACTCCGGACTGAAGCACTTAGGTTCTCCTACTCCTAAATGGCACACACTATAGTCTATATTTAAGTATCTACATCTCGATACATCTCCTTTACACTCGTATTGTGAATGCCAGATTAGGGTTTGGGAAATATGGTTACCTGTTCTCGTAGTCTTAATGCATACCTCACAGCTAGGAGTGTCGGTACCTCTACCTTCCTGAATATAAAAACACATATAAATAAACACTATCAAAAGCACATCTTTCGCCGTCATCCTCAGTCTTCGTCCGTGCGAATGCGCCTCAGCTTCCAGGATGTGAGGGCTGCAGGGAATGGAGTTCTGCTCGTCTTCACAGGTGTCCCTTCGAGACTTTCCTGGCTTATATACTATGTGTTGGTAAGCGGACAGGCTTTATTATGGCCTTCTCACTCACGCACCAAATCCCAAAAATAATAAAATTTGTAATCCACAATAGTTCCTCGTTACTCCGACTGAGTAGTGCGTTTTAACCGGATCTTGCAGGGATTCTCTGGATCTGCTGTAACTTGCCAAGAATCGACTGCTGCTGGCTTAACCCTGGAGTGATGTATCCACGGAGTCACTTCGGCTACTTTTATCGCTGTAGGGGTAGACAAAAGAACAACATAAGGACCTCTCCACTTGGGCCCTAACGGTACATTATTCCACTCTTTAATCCACACTTGATCTCCTGGATGATAACTATGAACAGGGGGATAAATATTCACAGGTAATCTATCTTGTACCCATTTCTGTACCTCCTCCATAGTCTTACCCAACTCTACAACCTGCTGCCGGGTAATTCCTTCTCCCAACTGACTCAAATCCCCCCTTAAGTTACCAAGTACGGGAGGTGGTCGCCCATACATAATTTCAAAAGGAGAGAGGCCCATCCTTCTGGTAGGGGTACTGCGGATTCGCAATAGAGCTATGGGTAAGAGAACGTTCCACTTAAGTTGGGTTTCCTGACACATTTTAGCCAACTGATTCTTTATAGTTCTATTCATTCTCTCTACCTTACCAGAACTCTGGGGTCTATATGCAGTATGAAGCCTCCACTTTATACCAAGCATATGAGTCAGTTGTTGTAGGCACTGATGAACAAAAGCTGGACCATTGTCCGATCCTATAGAACAGGGTAGTCCATATCGGGGTATTATTTCTCGTAGCAGGAATCTTACAACTTCTCCTGCTTTCTCTGTACGAGTAGGACATGCTTCTACCCAGCCTGAATAGGTGCACACAATTACCAGCAGGTAACGATGTCCACCCGATTTAGGCATCACTGTAAAGTCTATTTGTAGATCGGACATGGGGAGTCCCCCCATAAACTGGACTCCTGGTGGCTTTACTGGTCCTTGTCTTGCATTATTTTTAGCACACGTTACACATCTTTGTACAATGGCCTGAGTCAAGTTGGACAATCTTGGTATGTAGAAATGTTTTCTGAGAGATTCTTCAGTACTGTCTCTCCCAGAATGTGTCCCGTTGTGATAATTTTGGACAATTTCTACCGCTAGTGATGCTGGTATGACTATTCTTCCATCTTCTAGCTGATACCACTTGTTCTCCAAATACTTTCCTGGTTCAGTCTTTAACCACTCCTCTTCTTGAGCTGTATAAACTGGAGTCCATTGGGACAGTGGAGTTGGTATAAGAGCAGCTATATGCCCCACATACTCCTGTCTTCCTGATTCAGCAGCACGCTTAGCTGCACTATCTGCCATCCGATTTCCCTTGATTACATCACCATCTCCTCTCAGATGCGCTCGACAATGTATGATACCGACTTCTTTCGGCTCCCACACTGCTTCCAATAGTTGTAGGATTTCAGCTGCGTATTTGATTTCTTTGCCTTCTGAATTCAGTAGTCCTCTTTCTTTATACAAAGCTCCGTGGGCATGAGTGGTTAAAAACGCATACTTAGAGTCCGTATAGATATTCACTCTTAAACCTTCAGCCAATTGTAACGCTCGTGTTAGTGCTATCAGTTCTGCCTTTTGTGCTGATGTTCCTTTCGCCAGTGGCCGAGCTTCTATCACCTTGTCTATTGTTGTTACTGCATATCCTGCATAGCGGATCCCTTCTTTCACATAACTACTGCCGTCGGTATAATATTGAACATCGGGGTTCTGGATGGGAAAATCACGAAGATCTGGTCTACTTGAGAATACTTCATCCATTACTTCCAAACAATCATGTTGACTTTCAGTAGGTTGTGGCAAAAGGGTAGCTGGATTTAAGGTGTTTACAGTCTCTAAATGCACTCTTGGGTTTTCACACAACATTGCTTGATACTTGGTCATACGGCTGTTACTAAACCAATGATTTCCTTTGTAATCCAACAACGTCTGTACTGCATGTGGGACTCGTACATAAAGTTCTTGACCCAGAGTGAGTTTATCGGCTTCAGCTACTAGCAGGGCGGCTGCAGCTACGGCTCTTAGACAAGGTGGAAGTCCGCTGGCCACTGCATCCAATTGCTTAGACATGTAGGCAACAGGTCTTTGCCATGATCCCAAGTACTGTGTCAATACTCCCACAGCCATTCTTCTTTGCTCGTGTACATATAAGTAGAATGGTCGTGTGTGATCAGGTAGACCTAATGCTGGGGCACTCATCAAAGCCTTCTTCACATCTTCAAATGCCGTTTGCTGTTCTTGGGTCCATAAGAAGGGGTCGTGCTCTGTACCTTTGATAGCTGCGTACAGAGGTTTTGCCAGTATCGCATAGCTGGGAATCCATATCCTACAGAAGCCTGCTGCCCCCAAGAATTCTCGCACTTGTCTTCTATTCTTGGGTATTGGTATTTGGCAGACAGCTTCTTTTCTCTCTGGCCCCATAATTCTTTGACCTTCAGAGATATGGAATCCCAGATATTTGACAGTTGGCAAACACAACTGAGCCTTCTTTCTAGACACCTTGTATCCTGCCTTCCAGAGAATGTGCAGTAGATCGTGCGTTGCTTGCTGACAGATTTCTTTTGTAACTGCTGCTATCAACAAGTCATCTACATATTGTAACAATACACACTCTCCTGGGATGGACTCGAAATCCAGTAGATCTTGACTTAGGGCTGAACCAAATAGGGTAGGTGAATTTTTAAACCCTTGGGGCAGTCTTGTCCAAGTCATCTGGCGTTTTGAGCCCGTTACAGCGTTCTCCCATTGGAAAGCGAAAATACATTGACTTTCTGCGGCAATTCGGAGGCAAAAGAAGGCATCTTTGAGATCTAAGACTGGGAAGTAAGTAGCCCCGCCCGG
Source organism: Pelobates fuscus (assembly GCF_036172605.1). Taxonomy (NCBI): domain Eukaryota; kingdom Metazoa; phylum Chordata; class Amphibia; order Anura; family Pelobatidae; genus Pelobates; species Pelobates fuscus. Next base: position 17,150,206 of record NC_086327.1, read on the forward strand.
AATTAAAGCAAGCAGGTTATATGGATTGGGTACAACTGGATGTATACTAACAACCGCATCATTGACTGCTCTCAAGTCCTGCACAGGTCGATACTCATCTGTACCGGGCTTTTGAACAGGCAGCAATGGGGTGTTCCAGGGGGAAGTACAGAATTTTAGGATACCATACCGTATGAACTTATCCAGATAGGATTGGATGTTCTTCTTAGCCTTCTGCGGGATGGGGTATTGTCTTAGGCTCACTGGATAAACCCCAAGTTTTAGTTCAATTTTTATTGGTGGAATATTGCGGGCCAGTCCTGGTGGGTTGTTCTCTGCCCAAACTCCTGGTATATTAAATAATGTCTCATCACTCCTAGGGTTTTGGCTAGTCAACGCTGTATAAAGTCGCCACTCTTCTTCCTTTGGTACGGATAATGTCATGATACCTGAAGGTCCATTAAACTTTAAAGATGTTGTTCCATTTGGTAGGAACGTAATCTGCGCTTGTAATTTTGATAGCATATCACGTCCCAGCAATTGGACTGGACATTCAGGCATATAAAGGAATTGATGTTTTATTACGTGGCCTCCCAATGTACAGAGTCGACTTTTAAGAACCGGTTTTTCAGCACTTCTTCCAGTTGCTCCTATCACAGTAATAGTCCTTCCAGATGGAGGAGCAACTAGATTAGTCACCACTGAATGTTCAGCACCAGTGTCGATCATGAACGCACTCCTTTTCCCCCCTATTGATACATCGACCATAGGCTCCGCTCGACCAAGGGGGATGGAGCCCGGTCGGTATCAATAGTCCTCCATGACCGTGTCAGCCAATCCTACGAAGTCCCTACCTTCTCTATCGCGGGACCTTTGCGCTGCTGGAATATACCTGTCTTCCCTAACACTTCCTCTGTTCCCATTACTCCCTCTATAACCATTACTCCCTCCGGGGCCTCCTCTACCTCTCGCTCTGCCTCTAAAGTTTCCGTAGCCTGCCCTGGGTAGGTCTCTCTCGTACTGCTCTCTTTGCGGACATTCGTTCCTCCAATGCCCTTCTTCCTTGCAATACGCGCACTGATTCCTACTCAAAGGCTCCCTACTCCATCTACTATCGCCTCTATCTGGGCCCCGTCTATCTACGCCTGCTATCGCTACCGCTAGCATATCAGCCTTTTTACGCATCTTGCGCTCTTCCTCTTTCTTGCTTTCTGTTTCCCTATTCATATAAACCTTATTCGCTACCTCCATTAGTTGGGTGATTGACATACCTGCAAACCCTTCTAACTTTTGTAGCTTGCGCTTAATATCTCCGTAAGCTTGGCTGACAAAGGCGGAGTTCACCATTCGGGAATTGTCTGCGTCTTCCGGATTAAAGGGGGTATACAAGCGGTATGCCTCCAATAATCGGTCATAAAAGACACTGGGCGCTTCATCGCTTTTCTGAATCACCTCAACTGTCTTCGACATGTTAATGGCTTTCTTTCCTCCGGCTTTCATGCCAGCAATTATAGCGTCTCTATAGGCTCTGAGTTGAGCCATATCAGCACCATTTACGTTCCAATCGGGATCGGTGTTGGGATAATGTGTTGCGGCCCATGCTGATGGATTGGCTTGGTTTAAAGTACGGGCTTTATCCTCTAGTGCTTTAATGGCTGCTTGATTTATCCTTGTCCTTTCCTCATTGTTAAATAAAGTCATTAATAACTGCTGGCAATCAGCCCATGTCGGGTTATGTGTCTGTACTATTGAGGTGAACAGATCAGTCATAGCTTGTGGTTTCTCAGTATACGAGGAATTGTGGGTCTTCCAATTTAAAAGATCGGTTGTCGTAAATGGGACATATACAAAGACTGGGTCAGCATGTGCCATTTGGCCTGCGGCATCGATATAGGCTGGCCCAGGATTCAGACGAAGAGGCATCTGATAGTGTCTTAATTGTTGGGCACCGGTCAACTGTCGGGTCTGTATGGGGCTACGTGGAGGGGCGTCAGTCATAGGTTCCAGTCGGGGAGAAATAGGGTATGGGGATGTGGGAGCTTGGTTTTGGGAAAAGGTTGTAAATAGAACACTTCGAGTCGAGCTAGATGAAGCTTGACCGGAAGTCTGAAGTGGCGCCAAATCAGGATATTCGTTTTTAATGGGGGTTGGTTCTGATTCCGGAAGGGGAGATTTAGTACGAGGGGGGGTGGATCCTGTACTGGAGGAGGAAGCGGAAGTGGATGGGGGTAATGAGGGGAGGGCTGCAGGACTTCCTGCGTTTGCGTCACTTCCTCTTAACGGAAAGTAAGGGGGCGGCAAAGGGATCTCGGACTCAGGGGGCATGTCCAAAATGGGCCTAACACCAGTCCTAGTGGACGAACAAGTCCTAGCTACCATGAGGCGACATTGCTCCTCGTGGCATGTCCGGAGCCATTTTGGCGAGTCATTTACGGCCTGTCTCCAACAATCAACATAAGGAAACTGCCCGTAAAGTTCAGGCCTACCTGATACAGCCACGTGTAAGCGCTGTACCAGAGTTGGATCCAAACTGCCACGTGGCGGCCATGCCGCAACCAAAGTAAGCCACTCCCTAGTACACAAAGTGACCAAACGTACAGGAGACATTTTAACCCCAAAATCACAAGTTTTAAATCCCTTTTTAAAATTCTTCACCATACAACCTAAGGGATCCGGAATCGTTGACTGCGACGCACCCATACTTAACAATGGAACGTCGTCGACAACGAATACTATACACGCGTACTATTCAACAGTCACACCCGTTTCCTCTGGCAACAGCACCACGTGGTACGGTTACCAAGTGAAACGTACACAATAACAATAAACACTCAGGGAATTCCCGTACACACACAGCTGTTACACCAGTCACTATATAATCAATATTATGCCCTTTGGCATAACTATACAGTCACCCACGCTATAATTCTCTATATACGAATTACCCGTCTATAACACACCCCAGTAACATCGTCTTTTACAAATAGCGGTTACAGTACGGTTAGCATAGGTCAAAGCACAAGTTAAGGTCACAATACAATTATTAGTGGTTATGGTGTTAAACATGCAATGGACGACAATGATTAGTACTTATATACAGTGTCAGTAAATATACAGGGTTATGGTACCGTGCACTATAATACAGCAACACACTATTAACACTCTCGCTAGACGGCTGAGCTCGCGCTATCTAACAAGATATACACTTTACTAAACAATCGTTAACACATTTACAATTCCCAACTAAACTATTGGCCAGTACCTTGATGGACTACCTAAAACTATATACACCCGTTTTGGTTAGCCACACTGCCCAATCACCACATATAGCGAGCTAGAGAACCGAATTTACACAGGCGCCTCTTAGTCGCACTATCAAAAGTCTAGTGGGTTCCAAATTTACACGCCTTCCCACTTAGCCCAGATAGGTTGAGAGCTAGCGAACCGAATTTACACAGGCGCCGCTTAGTCTCCCGGTCCCTCCGACCTAGCGAACGTAATATACACCCTAGAACGCTAGTCTAGACAAGACACCGGTGTCCGGCTAGGGCTATTTACACCAGGACCCCGCCTGACTAACAAAATCAAACGGTCTGACTAAAGAGCGTTCGATCGAGCGGTGCGCCTTCGCTCCTTCCCTCCGACAGAGGGGGCAGATACACAGATTCAAAACCCCTTTGGGCCTACCGCACAATCGGTATACCCCTAGTGGGTCCTGCCGTCTAAAACAGCAGTTGTCTTACCTCCTCGTTCCTGAACCTGAGTTCACACTCATCGACGGGGACACCCCAGCACTTCTCACGCAGAGGCCGATGATCTCCTGGACAACAGACCAGTGGCGCCGAGACGAAGGGAGGTCCACGCAGAAGTTCAGGGGTGCAGCCGTAGAGAACGTGGGCAAAGATAGACCGTCTCACGCCTCTGCCTCTCAGCTACCGTTGAACGATGAGCTTCCCGGCCAATGCACCAAATGATACCGGAGAAACTGACGGAAGCCAAGCACAGAGAGATGGACACAGGTTTCTTCAGGAAGGAAGAGATTCTTTATTGGATCACCGATCGGGACTCAGAGGGACTAACGTCACCAAAATACAGCAAATTCTGAGCCCCGGACAATAGTGCAGGCTCCTTATATAGGCACATAACTCCTCCCATATTAAGCTCCACCCGCACATTCTCTTACCAATCAACACAAATAAGAATTAACTTCCTGTTTGACCGCATGGCTTGTCCAGCACAATGGAGGAGGGGGAATACTATATCCTGTATTCTTGCACATGCTCCGTACACTACTGATCGTATCTTGCCTCGTGCAACCAACTGATCGATACGTCAGCATATGCACGTACACATGCCACGTGGTAATCTCGGCCTACTAAATTTATTTTTACCGAGATTCCACCACATTGTCATCTGGAAAAGGATGTAATAGAATCACAGAGGTAATTGTCTGTTTTGTATTATGTATGTTATATGTTAAACACTTTACATTGTTGCAGCTCATTAGTATTCTGCTTGAAGAAACATAAAAAGCAATAAACAAGGTAGATGCACTCTAGAAAATTAATTTCTTGAAACATCAGTTTTATTGAGCTGCAGTGAACACTGTGAACCAGAGGTGGATCCAGAACCTAATCTCAGGAGGGGCACATGCACGGGCACTGACACTGGCAATGTGGTCTGGGAAGAGGGACAGGGCTTCCAATCCCTGGCAGTGCTAGTGGTGAGCGTGAACTCTAGCCTGCATTTCTAGGGTTAGAGTTCACTCTCACGAGAACAGAGCGCTGCCATGGTAACCGCGGCAACGCTGCAAGCTCGCGAGAGGAGTACCTGGAGGAAGTGCAGGTCCTCTCTCCCTCACGTGTCAGCTGCCCAGCATGGTGCTTGTGGGCCGGTGAGGGAGATCGATGATCTCCCCCCTGGTCTGTGAAGGCAAACAGCAGGGCCAGCGTTTGGATAGCTCCTGCCCTGCATGGGCCGGCAGGAGAGACCCTCGGCCAGAAAGATTTTGTCGGGGGGAAGGGCAAATGTCCAATTGAACCCCTGGATCTGCCACTGTTATGAACAATAGATAACTATTTGTTAACCCCTTAAGCTCCAATGGCTCCTTAATGAAAATATAGTCTTTATTCCCTTGAGAAATATTCCATTCAATCATTGTAATTTGGTCTTTAACGGCCTTATACCAGTGTGAACTGCCATCTTTTATAGTAATGATGTCATTAAATGTAGTAATTATGGTGCCACAAAAGCCTGATGTCCCCCCCCCCCCCATATAAATAGTCAAACTGTTTACTAATGGTTTTACAACTTACCTGAAGTATAATAGTTATATAACTCATACAATTGTTGTCAATTACTCCACAAGAGCAGGAAACTCTCTGCATTGAGCAAAACCCACTAGTTCCTGGCTTAGCTCTCGGCCTGACAGTGGTTAGTTGACAATGAGTTGGCCTTACATGTAGGGTTTAGCTTCAAAGAGCTAACAGATCCTCTGTGCAGGAGCTACGGGTTTTCAATGAAGGAAGTGGCCAGCACCCGGTAGACAACAGGCAAGTTTCCAGACCATTAGCAAGTGGTTTACTACTTACAATGGGGTGGTGTGCCAAGACACTCCTAGTACTATGACCACTGTAGCATGATGTAGTGCGTATGGTTCTTGATATAAGATGCTTATAGTAGCTTAGCATAACAGACTAGAGGCTCATGGCTGACTAGAACATCTCCACACAACATTTACTCAAGTTATATTTTAGTGAAAGGTCTATTTTGGGAATGCTATAAGATTACAGGTGAAGTGTTAAGACAGCAAAAGAATCATACCTATAGAAGTGATGTTAGATGTGTGTTCATCATGTGTTATTACAGAACCTGGAATGAAATGGTATTACTCAATGAGAATGTTCATACTATATCCCAGGAATAGTCGCAATACTGGTATTTCTGTACAGCTCCTGTTTGCACAACCAAATAATTCTAAATATTTTATATGCCAATTTATTCCAAGAAAAATAAAATTCAAACAGTTGAAATAAATAAATAAATAAATAAATAAATAAATAATCTAACAGTAGTGATTGTGATGAGGAATGTGAGGCATGATTTAAACCAGGGCTGTCCAACCTGCGCCCCCCCTGATGTCGCTGAACTACAAATCCCATGATTCTTTCAATGAATCAGATAGCCAGGGAATCATGGGAGTTGTAGTTCAGCAACATCTGGGGGGCCGCAGGTTGGACAGCCCTGATTTAAGATGTTCATGACAAGCCAGTACCATCATGGGACATTGTGTTTAGTATAAGAGCTTGTCATGAAGGGGTATGTTCATTTTATTTAAATTTGAAATTCAGTGGGAATTCACGACAATTGTCTCTTTAGTGAATAACTCAAGCAGGACTTATGGGTAGGATGCAAACGTACAAAACTTTGAGCATATATATTTAAAAGAACTGCACATCTTTACATCACACATAAATTCTCACGTTAGTGAATAACATTCAAATATTTTTTCTTGTGAACAACAGAGCTTGCTGACACACATGGTATAGAGAGGACGTTTTTAAATTGTCTACAACAAGACTAAGGGGATTGAGCCTTCTGACTTCATTAGACAAAAATTAGAAAAGTAGTGACACTTAAAACATAACCTTTTTGAATTATAATTAAGAAGGGCAATAGATTTAAGAAGGGCAATAGATGCCCAAAGTGAGAAAAAACATTATTGATTTAACACTTGACTGATAGTTAAAAATCCACAGGTGACTAAATAACCTTTAACAAGATTTTTTAATAAGATTGATTGAACAAAAAGTTATTATTGAGTAATGAGTCGCCAAATATGCAAAAATAGTTCTAATTAACAAATGGATGACAAAAAGCTACTTGTAATCATACTCATTGGGTTGGGATCCTTTTGGTGGCAATTAAACTAAACTAATGTGATCACCCATTTTTTTCTCATCTTTTTTTTTACTCAAACTATTTTAAAATATTTGGCGACTCATTGCCCAATATTAACTTTTTGTTCACTCAATTTTTTTTTTTTTTTTTTAAATCTCTTGTTAGACGTTATTTAGTCACCTGAGGATTTTCGAACTATCAGTCAGGTTTTAAATAATGTTTTTTTCTCAATGTAGGCGTCTATTGCCATTCTTGCTTCATCTAAGTGTTGCTTCTAAGTGTGTGTGTGGTTGGAGATATTCTGGAGAGTTTTACAGAAGCTTCAACTGTCTAAGGGTTGTGCTAAGAGTTCTTTTTTACTGTTACAGGTAAGATTCATCTGTAGGAAAAGGTTACTGACTGCACAAGGTTTGATTTCCTGTTGGTAAGATTCATCTGTAGGAAAAGGTTACTGACTGCACAAGGTTTGATTTCCTGTTGGTAATTATAAGGCATTTGATTGGATTAGGTAGCTAGTTGCTATTGATTGCTATTTAAATTAGCTATTGTTTGCTAATAAGCAGAGGCCTACCCAGGTGTTAAACATTCCTAGTGGGAGGTGATTTTAGGAGTATATAAGGGTAGTTGTCATTAGCTTGGCTAATAGAGCTTGGTTGCTTCATCTAAGTGTTGCTTCTAAGTGTGTGTGTGGTTGGAGATATTCTGGAGAGTGTTGCTTCTAAGTGTGTGTGTGGTTGGAGATATTCTGGAGAGTGTTGCTTCTAAGTGTGTGTGTGGTTGGAGATATTCTGGAGATAACCTGGAGGTAATCCGAGGTATTCAGGAGGATAAATAAAAAGTTAAGGTTTGTTTGATTTAAATTATTCACCTCATTGGAATGGCAGACTTAGTTCAGTGTAATAGTTGCTTTGCATTTGTTTCACGTTCCACTTTTTGGAGGTTTGGTTGTTGTCTAATCTGTAGACAGTTCTCTATTTTGCGGCAGGAGATTGTATTTTTGAAGTCTGAGATTTGTAAATTATCTGGTAAACAAACTCAGGCTGGAACTGCTGCAAAGCCACTGCCGCAGAGACATACTAGGAATGGCAGATGGATTACTGTAGGATCTGGTAGACTTGGAGTTGTGGATAAAAGGCATATTGCACAGTCTGTTGCTCTACATAATTAATTTTCTGCACTTTCAGAGTGTAGTGGTGTCGTGGAGAGAGGCACTGAGGCTAGTGGTGTTGTGCAGAGAGGCACTGAGGCTAGTGGTGTTGTGCAGAGAGGCACTGAGGCTAGTGGTGTTGTGCAGAGAGGCACTGAGGCTAGTGGTGTTGTGCAGAGAGGCACTGAGGCTAGTGGTGTTGTGCAGAGAGGCACTGAGGCTAGTGGTGTTGTGCAGAGAGGCACTGAGGCTAGTGGTGTTGTGCAGAGAGGCACTGAAGCTAGTGGTGTTGTGCAGAGAGGCACTGAGGCTAGTGGTGTTGTGCAGAGAGGCACTGAGGCTAGTGATGTTGTGAAGAGAGGCATTGAGGCTAGTGGTGTTGTGAAGAGAGGCATTGAGGCTAGTGGTGTTGTGCAGAGAGGCACTGAGGCTAGTGGTGTTGTGCAGAGAGGCTTGAAGACTATGGTGAGGCCTAATAGAAAGCAGTTGTTGGTGGGGGATTCCATCATAAGAGGTGTGGAGATGGACAATGGTGGTCTTGTGAGGTGTCTTCCCGGAGCTAATGCTCACAGAGACAGGAGACGTATCTGTAATATTGTTAAGCAAGCAAAGCAGGAAGGGGAATTGGATGTACTTGTCCATTTAGGGACAAATGACTTGGCTTGCAATGAGGTTTCAGAGGTTAAGGAAGTTTTTAGTGTTTTTGCCAATGATATACGGCAGGTTGCTTCCACATTGTCATTCTCTGAAGTTCTGCCTGTGCATAACACTCAGAATGACAGGCGGATGCGTATTAGGGACTTTAACTTGTGGCTTGGTGAATGGTGTCGGGAGCAAGGATTTGGCTTTATTGCTCATGGTAGCTCTGTTTGGAATGGAAATAAACTGTACAAAAAAGATGGTTTGCATCTTTCTCAAAAGGGAACAAATGTTCTCAGTGAGCAGTTCAGAGGTTTTGCTAGGATGTATTTAAACTAGGAGGTGGGGGCAAAAGGGTGATAAAACATCAATCCAATTGTCCCCCAAAACAAGGACAGAAGGTGCCTGTAGCAAGTGTGTTAAAAAATGATAAGCTTAGAGTCATGTCTACAAATGCTCGCAGTTTAGGGAATAAGATCCATGAACTTGTGGCAACAATGGCAACTGATAGTGTAGATTTAGTCGCTGTTACTGAGACATGGTATAATGAGAAAAATGACTGGGACATAGCAATACCAGGGTACTCTTTATATAGAAAAGACAGGGAAGGCAAGAAAGGGGGAGGGTGGCCCTGTATGTAAAGAATAGCATAAAATCTAGCCTAATAAAGGTTAGTGAGGCGAACATAGAGTCAGTTTGGGTTACGTTAGAATTTGGTAATCACACAGTAACTCGTGTAGGTGTGATTTATAGGCCCCCAGGACAAATTGAAGAGTTAGATAATCTACTAGTTGAAGAAATAGCTAAAATGACAATGAAGGGGGAAGTTATCATCATGGGTGACTTTAATCTTCCTGATGTAAATTGGAAAACAAAAATAGCTACTTGTGCCAGGAGCACACATATTCTAAACTCCCTACTGGGATTGTCTCTAAACAAGTCGTTGAGGAGCCAACTCGTAAAGAGGCCATACTAGATTTAGTGTTAACAAATGGAGATTTGGTATCAGATATTACTGTAGGTGAAAGTTTAGGATCCAGTGATCATCAGTCAGTGTGGTTTAATATAAGAACAGTGACTGAGTCACACCACACAAAAACAAAAGTTTTAGACTTTAGAAAAACAGACTTTTCCAAAATTAGAATATGTGTAAAGGAGTCATTATCAGACTGGAGCAATTTAAATGGAGTCCAAAAGAAATGGGATTATTTAAAAGTTGCACTACTGAAGGCAACAGAAAATTGCATTAGGCTTGTCAGTAAAAGCAAAAAATTCAAGAAACCACTGTGGTACTCCACAGATGTAGCCAAAATAGTAAAAAACAAAAAGTTAGCATTTAGTAATTATAAAAAAACCCAGAGTGAGGAAGACAGAATGACCTATAAGATTAGGCAGAAAGAGGCTAAGCAAGTTATAAGAGCTTCCAAATCACACACAGAAGAGAAAATAGCACAGTCAGTAAAAAAGGGGGACAAAACCTTTTTTAGATACATAAATGAGAAAAGAAAAGTAAAACAAGGATTAGTTAGATTAAAAACAAAAGAAGGAAGGTATGTAGATGAGGATAAAGGTCTAGCTGACTGCCTCAATGAATATTTTTGTTCGGTATTTACAGATGAAAATGAAGGAAAGGGACCTCAGTTAAGAAAAAGGATAAATGAGTCATTTATTACACGTGAGTTTACAGAGGAAGAGGTTCTATTTCAACTGTCAAAAGTAAAGACAAATAAGTCAATGGGACCTGATGGAATACACCCAAAGCTATTAAAAGAGCTTAGTGGTGTTAAAGGATAGGATTGTTGAACATCTAAAAACACATGGATTTCAAGATCAGAGACAACATGGGTTTACTTCAGGGAGATCATGCCAAACTAATCTTATTGATTTTTTTGATTGGGTAACTAAAATTATAGATCAGGGTGGTGCAGTAGACATTGCTTACCTCGATTTCAGTAAGGCTTTTGACACTGTTGCACATAGAAGGCTTATCAACAAACTACAATCTTTGAGTTTGGATTCCAATATTGTTGAATGGGTAAGGCAGTGGCTGAGTCACAGGCAACAGAGGGTTGTAGTCAATGGAGTATATTCGAAGCTTGGGCTTGTCACCAGTGGGGTACCTCAGGGATCTGTACTTGGACCCATTCTCTTTAATATTTTTATTAGTGATATTGCAGAAGGTCTTGATGGTAAGGTGTGTCTTTTTGCGGATGATACTAAGATATGTAACAGGGTTGATGTTCCAGGAGGGATAAGCCAAATGGAAAATGATTTAGGTAAACTAGAAAAATGGTCAGAGTTGTGGCAACTGACATTTAATGTGGATAAGTGCAAGCTAATGCATCTTGGACGTAAAAACCCAAGGGCAGAGTACAGAATATTTGATAGAGTCCTAACCTCAACATCTGAGGAAAGGGATTTAGGGGTGATTATTTCTGATGACTTAAAGGTAGGCAGACAATGTAATAGAGCAGCAGGAAATGCTAGCAGAATGCTTGGTTGTATAGGGAGAGGTATTAGCAGTAGAAAGAGGGAAGTGCTCATGCCATTGTACAGAACACTGCTGAGACCTCACTTGGAGTACTGTACACAGTACTGGAGACCCTATCTTCAGAAGGATATTGATACCTTAGAGAGAGTTCAAAGAAGGGCTACTAAACTGGTTCATGGATTGCAGGATAAAACTTACCAGGAAAGGTTAAAGGATCTTAACATGTATAGCATGGAGGAAAGACGAGACAGGGGGGATATGATAGAAACATTTAAATACATAAAGGGAATCAACACAGTAAAGGAGGAGACTATATTTAAAAGAAGAAAAACTACCACAACAAGAGGACATAGTCTTAAATTAGAGGGACAAAGGTTTAAAAATAATATCAGGAAGTATTACTTTACTGAGAGGGTAGTGGATGCATGGAATAGCCTTCCAGCTGAAGTGGTAGAGGTTAACACAGTAAAGGAGTTTAAGCATGCGTGGGATAGGCATAAGGCTATCCTAACTATAAGATAAGGCCAGGGACTAATGAAAGTATTTAGAAAACTGGGCAGACTAGATGGGCCGAATGGTTCTTATCTGCCGTCACATTCTATGTTTCTATGTTTCTATGTTAATTATAATTTAATAAAGGGTTTAAGTGTCCCCACATTTTTTTTTTTATTTTGAGCAGAAGCAGGAAGCAATTAGAATGCAGAAACCAGTTTGTTCTCATGATGGTTGGCGTTAACAAACCAGCTTCAAAAAGGCGTAAAGTGAGAAAATTTAAAGTGTGAAAAGAAACAAGATTGAGACTCCTGATCTATCGACAAGGTTATTTACTAAACTCAGAAATAGCAGGAGTTTAAAATCTAAGATCAAAGTAGCCAAACTTAGAAACTTTTTTCTTATTTCCTTTTTCTATTTTTGTAGATCTTTTATCGATCATCTTATTTCTTGCTTTCTTACGCTGATTGTATTTTAGTTTTTATTAATTGTATATATTCAGTGGCTGTATGATTTGTGCATGGACTGTTTTTGCCAGTTGGTTGTCAAATGACCACAAAACACTTTTTAGTGAATAGAATTCTGGATTGTAAATGATTGTCAGTTTTGTTGTAAATGACTGTCAGGCGTAATTCACCTCTTTCATTTTATGTGCACCTACACTTATTATATATCCTTTTATTCAGGGGAAACAGGGCTTTCATTTAACATCAAATATTTAGGTATAAAACATAATTTAATATGAATAAAATATAAAAAAAATGGGAGAAAATAAGATTTTTTTTAAAATGTTTAGTTTTACGTGACATTTTAACTGTGAATGTCATAATACTGTCTGACTTTAATGCAATAAAATACAGATATTTGTATTCAGCGATGTCTCAAAGGTAAAACAGTACCCCCTATGTACAGGTTTTATGGTGTTTTGGGAAGCTACAGGTTCAAATATAGCGTGTTACATTTTTCATTTTTTTCACATTGAAATTCGCCAGATTGGTTACGTTGCGTCACAAACACTGGCCAAATTTAGTGTTAATATTTGAAAATGCAAAAGACTAATTTGAACGTCAATTTTGGCCAGTGTTTGTGACTAAGTGGCTACTAAAAAAGACTGGACATAGCCCATTTGCAATACCTTGGGTTGTCTACTTTTGCAAATGGTATGCCATTATGGGGGTAATTCTCATTCCTGGGCTACCGTACGGTCTCAAAGGCAACATAACCAAGCTGGCGAATTTCAATGTAAAAAACTGAAAGGCAAGCCTTATATTTGACTCTCTACCTTTTGAAAACACCATAAAACCTGTACATGAGGGGTACTGTTATATTTGGGAAACTTCGCTGAACACACAAATTAGTGTTTCAAAACGGTAAAACGTATCACAACAATTATATCGTCCATGTAAGGGCCATTTGGGTGTGAAAAATGCAAGAAATGTCACTTTCACTGACAATATCGTTGTTGCAATACATGTTACTGTTTTGAAACACTAATATTTGTGTTCAGCGAAGTCTTCTGAGTAAAACAGTACTCCCCATGTACAGGTTTTATGGTGTCTTGGAAAGTTACAGGGTTAAATATAGTGCTAGCAAATCAAATTCCCTGGACTTTTGGCCTGGGTTGTCAAGCTGGTCCTGCTAATTGTAATTAATAAAATTACCTAATTATGTAAAATTATGACGTAAATATTTACGTAGAATTATTATATATATATATATATATATATATATATATATATGTGTGTATATAAATATATGTATATATATATATATATATTTGTGCCCCGAATCTCTATTATGTTAATGGAATGTAGAGGAGAAAAAGTTGGTTGAGGTGTGCCGAAACCAAAGTACGAGTATGGCTGTAAAAAAGAGGGCCCACAAAGAGAAATGTGTAAAGGAGGGTGTAGGTGCGTGGGGTCAAAACAGCTTGAACTGCAAAGGTAGGTAGGGGGGTAGGGTTTATATAGGGTCATAACTCCTCCCACAAATTCAGGCCAAATGGTCTTCCAACTTGTGCTCGGAATCTCTATTATGTTAATGGAATGTAGAGGAGAAGCAAAGTTGGTTGAGGTGTGCTGAAACCAACGTGCGAGTAGGCCTGTAAAAAAGAGGGCAAAAAGGAATTCAAAGTAAACACACTTTATTGCAAGTTTAAACTGCGAGATTTCTGAAAGCCTGCCTGAGCTCCCTTTCTGGTCGAGGCATGTAGGAGTTGAATATTGAGGATTTCCAGCATCCCAGCCTCTTAATTATGTGTACCGGAGTGTTAGTGGTAGAGGCTGATGATTCGGCGCCGATGCAAAATGAGTGACCAGAGAAGGAAGCTGGGTTGTAGTCTAACCTTGACAATAGAATTCTGTTGTATGACATAAATTTAGCTGGTAGAAGTAGTGGAGTATCTGGTGAGTGCGTGAGGTGAGAAACCAGGAGCATATCCAGAACATGTACAGGGTACCACAAATTCTCGGTAGGGAAGAGGGGAATGAGAGTGGGATAGGCAGATTGATTAGTCTTGGTAGAAGGCAAAGAGAGTACAAAATGGTCGTCTACTTTCTTTAAGTGAGAAAGTTTGAGGCATCGTACTGTGTCTCCTTGACGTATCACGGTGAACTCTCTAGGTCTGAGGAAACCGTAGAAAGCCAAAAAATGGCAGATTTCATGACTAAATTGGTATTATGGTCAAACGGGGATTTGTCCAATAAGTCGCTAAGGAGCCGGAATATTGGACTATCTATTGGTAGCCTAGTCATGCTAGGAGGGACTGTGACCTTTAAAATAGCTTTGAGTTAGTGAGGATGTGGTGTTGTACTCTGGTGTTTGTGAGGTAGAGTTTGATGGTATTATGAGAAAGTTTTAGGTGTAAATGGCAAAAGGAGGCAAAAGCCACCATGGTTTTGATGGAAATGTCACCTTGTGAGCAAAACTCAGCTGTGAATTTGTTAAAGATAGTCAGTGCCCTAGCGTAAGAAATAGTGGTTTTGGGAGTGTTTGTGCGTGGAGTAACGGTTCGCTTAAACCAGGGTTAGCCATAGGAACGATGGCGTCTTGGCTGATTGAAGGTGTGCCGGAGGGTGAGCCCAGCCGGAGACCTGCAATTTAAGAGCATAAAAAAGTGTTAGCAGCTGAGTAGAGGAGGTGTAGTAAATGAGGTGTAAGATATCTATCTTGCTTAAGCATGTATCCCTACATGCTGGAATAGTAGAATGTAGGCAAATGACAACAAAAATTATACATTGGTATGACTGAAACTACTCCATGAACTGGAGGAAAAGAAAAAGGATACAAAAATGTCAAATAACACTTTATTACTTGGAGTGCAAGTAAGCAGCCCCCCGAGATGGGTAAGGTTGCGAAAGGAATGGGCCATTGTCTGGACGTGGTGTTGTCATATAATTTTAATGTGTGCTGAACCAGCTTATTTGTTAGGTGTCAGACGGGTCGGACATATAGACTTGGTGTGGGCTCTGAAGCATATGGAGCAGATGTGCAACAACCTACATGCGCTGTAGCTGCATATGACTGTGTTAAAGTCATTGTACACCTGCGCCTTGCCCAAGAAGGTGATGGGTCTGCCCAGCTTGTCTCTCTGGACACCTTCCTGTCTAGGGAGTGGGGTGAGGGAGTGGTGGGGTGATAAAGTGGAAGTGGAAGGGTCTGCGTTCCCAGGGCATAGATCGGTGGAGTGTGAAGTGGAATCACAAGAGGCACAAGATGGGGGCCTCAGACCAGCAAAGTGACAGCAGAATAACTCAGTATCTGACACCAATCGATTCTAATATTGAATTGTGTCAGATGAGTAGCTACCTTGGCCGAAACTGATTTGTGGTAATCGTAAAATGAGAACCCTCCATACTTGATGCCCAAATCAACCACCTTGTGCATATATAAATCAAGCTCTTCTCTCCTATGTGGGTACACCGTGCAGATAACATCGCGATAAGTGTCAAACGCGATAACAAACTGTGGGATGGTGAGTTTTTTACTCAAACGTGGGTCTCTGGCTCTTAAAACAACTGAAATGTCCCTGTAGTTATAAGCTCTATTTTCTAAGATGTCTTGGGAGGCTATGAGAAGGGACATTAAATTGACGTCTTTTCCATCAAGAATATCTTTCTTGATGGAAGCCAGAACAGAGTGGGCTGGTGAGGTGTGGGCAGTGGGAGTGGTAGTGACTGGTGGGGAGGGGAAATGAGGGGTATGGCAGTCAGAGAGGTCGAGGTTACCGGTGTAGTGACTGCTGGGGCTGTTAAGTCACCTGGAGTGGCTATGGCTGATTCCACCTTCAGCAACCTGCTGTTAATGGATTGCAAATTAGCCAGTATAGCCACCAGAGTTTCCTGGGTGAAATCAGAGAGCCCTTGTGAACTCGTGCCGGGCCTTTGGTCGTTGGCCTGACTCGTCAGCAGTTTATAAAGTTCTGCTTTTCTGGTGGTGGCTGGAAAGGTGATTCCCCTGAGCCTAAGTTCAGCCGATATTTTTGGAATGGTCCAATATCTTAGGGATCTGGGAGTAGAAGGAGTGAGGGAGACCCAGGCCTGGCTGGCGTGCTGGGTATATCGTCTGATGAGGGATCGATGATTGGTTCTTGAGACATCCTGAAAGGAATAATGAAATGGATAAGTAGGGTATAGTGGAGGTGGGATGAAACCTCCGGAGAACTGGCCTGCTAGCTAATGCCGAAGCGAAGAATTAAAATTAGAACCAAGTGACAGATGAGGCCCTTCTATTGCCAAGCGGCGGTGAGAGGCTCTACCTATGATTTGGGCCAAGGGGGTTTTGTGGCCACCAGTACGAGGTGGCAGGATGTCGGCCTCTCGGTGACTGTAAGAGATTCAAAAAACGAGTGGCCGTGACATGGGAAGCACCGGACTGTAGCCCTAAAGAAGAGCGAGCGAGGTGGCTAGCTATGATTTGGTCGTGGGGCTGAACCTCCGTGTATGAGGTAGGGGTGTAGACCTCACGGACCGCAGTATTATTGGGGGAAGCTAGGGCCAGCACCTGACCCTGAAAGCCAGTTCTCTACCCTGACGGGGGCTTGTCTCTTGAAGGAAGTATGTAACTTATGTAGATACTAACCTTGAGTGTTTGTTCTGTATATTAGAAAATAGCTCAGGGCGACTTCTATATATATGACTATATATACTTTGGAGAACAGGATCAGTCCAGGAACCTAGGGGTAAGAAAGATTCTAGTAGGCTAGAGGCGTGCCATTGGTGATCCAAGTGTAAAAATTTAGAACATATGGAATGGTGTGTACACTCGGGTAATCAGAGGGACCTGAACGTTGGTCCAAAATTTTTTGAGACAAGCCAATGGGATCCCACAACTGAGCAGTATTATTTGACAGATATGAAGGCGAAGTGAGGCCTTAGAAGGACGTAATAGTAGTGAGTAAGATTAGGGAAACCTACTACTGAAACGTCGGGAACCAGGTAGACTGATGGTCTTTGAAGGCGTAGTGAATCTGCACAATGGTGCAGGTCTAAGTAATGATATGTAGAAATTAAAACAGAATTAATATTTAATATAATAGTAACCTGGGGAGTGAGGCATATTTAACCTGGTGTGTTTAAAGTTTTGAGCCCACTTTGGGAGGTGGGAGGGTATTGTAAAAAAGGCCGTGGAGGCTGAAATGAGGCCTCAGGAGAAACGTACATTTTTTAACCTTATTTACCTGATACCGTGACACGGGATACTGGAACCACCTCCTGGAGTCTTCTTGAAAAATAAGTAGTACAACCTAAAACAATTTTAAAAATGAAGGAACCTGAGTATAGTATTACAATATAAACAGAGATTTGAAAATTAGAGCTACTGGGAAAGTGAGCGTGGAGTTTGATAACTTTAAGAGGTTATGGGGCTCGGCCCTTTGAGAGAGGAGAGGAGAAAGAAGAGAGAAAAAAAAATCGTAGATGGGATAACTGTTACTTTAAGAGAATACCCCTGGGGATATATACATAATTAAAAGTGACAAAGTGTGGTGAAATAATGCCATTTAGAGTAAGGGAAAACGTAGGTAGAGCCATGAACATATGATATAAATTAATACATAGAGGAACATACTTAAATATGAATTTTTTTTAAATGCATAGAACCTTATGTATTCGGCTACCGAACGTGCAAGAGAAATATATTAGAACCGCGTGAGTTTAGATTTAATGCAATTAAATGCTAGTGACCCAGCCATTCGTATGTGTTTCATCAAAAGTGAGAAACAGGCGAACGTAAGATGAGTATAAGCGTTCGGTAACATTTTATAACCTAAGAAAGAACGAAAGTCGTGTGTACTCTGCGGTCGCCTAAAAAGTGCCCGAACGCAGAAGTACATGAACGGCGGATTAAACGAAATGGAAGTAATATATCTATGGAGCCTATCCCCGCGTTTTTGGGCCCGAACATGGGAAATAGCCGACCGACATTTCCCACGTTGAAGCTTACGTTTGCGTGCCGGTCTCGTGACAGGAAGCTCGACAGCCGGGTAGCGAGCCGCGGGGCAGCCGATGGATGAGCCCGGAAGTCTGCGGTAGGTGCTGCTGGAGAGATACTGCTTACTTGATGCAGGATTTGGCGGGAACAGCTGACCGGAAATGCAGGTAACTATGGTGACAGTCAAAACAGCTTGAATGGCAAAGGTAAGTAGGGGGGTAGGGTTTATATAGGGTCATAACGCTTCCCACAAATTTAGGCCTGATAGCCTTCCAACATATGTATATAATTTTTAAAAAATATTTTTATTTATATATGGGTATATATATAGTGATATATACGTATATAGATATATATATTATTTCGTTCTACATGTATTTTGATATCTATATATATATATATTATTTATTTATTTTGTATTATTTTTTAAATTAAATTTGTTAACGTATTTACAGATTTATTTATTTTATATTATATATAAATAAATATATATATATATAATGAAAATTATATATATTTAATCAATATCATTGTATGTGTATTTTGATATTAATATATATATATAATTCTGTATATATTAATATTAAAATACACTTAGTGTATGTGTATGTGTGTATATATATACTTAGATCATGTATATAATAAATACATATATGATCTAAGTATATATTATTTAATTTTACACTGTTTTAATTTTTTTTTTTTCGACAGCAGGGGGAGTACCTGTCATTAAAGGCACTCCCCCTGCTGGCAAAGGACCTTGCGATCACATGGCGATCACATGGCACAGGGGGGGCAAAGAGGAAGCAGGGGGACTCCCTGGGCTCCCAGGTGAGTCCCCATCCCACGATCGCCGGCGTGGGATCGCCGGCGACCGGGAAAGTACAAAGGACGGTTTGGACGTTCTATACCGTACTGTGGCATTTAGAGCCGCTTCCTTAAGAAGGGCATAGAACGCCCTCCGTCCTTAAGAGGTTAATATGTCAGGGAAAAGGTTGTGTGTGTACATGTGTGCATGTGAGGTCTAACTTTAATGTCACTCAGATAACTCAATACCAGGCTGTTATCAATAACAGTAATTATTTATTGTAAACTGGAAACATTACAATTAATGTTGATTTGCCTGATGCAAAAAATCTGGTGTTGCAGAAGAACAGTGCGAAAACATTATAGTCACCAGTAAAACTACTGCTTATTGGATTTGTTCTGGTGAGTAGAATCATTACCTTCAGGCTTTTTGCTGTAAACACTTTTTGGGATATATACTATATATACAACATCAAGTTCCTCTTCTGTTATAGCAATAACATAACCCTGTAAGATATATGATCTCTTTTTGATAACTAAAGTATTGAAACCACCATCATAAGATAATTTTTTTTACAACCTCTTTCTTTATATCACAATTTAGACTTAGTTATTTTAATATCATTATGGACTATTATACAGTTTGAGTTGTTATCTCTAATTCATGTAATTAATATGTTTTATATGGGACACATAGATTTGATCCCTGTACAATGTATGGTTAATAACACAATAGTTTTTTTCATTTATGTAATTGATATGTTTTATATGGGACACATACAGTTGCAAGAAAAAGTATCTGGACCCTTTGGAATGATATGGATTTCTGCACAAATTGGTCATAAAATGTGATCTGATCATCATCTAAGTCACAACAATAGACAATCACAATGAGAAAAGAAAAAAGTAAAAGCTGCGCCAGATAAAACCAATAAGTAAAAAGAATCAACAAATAAACTTAGTCCAGATAAAAGAGAAAGTCCAAATAAAATAAGTCTTAGCTGAATAGGTCTTCCTTGGATGGGATTGTCTATACAGTGGTGAATCAGGAACAATGTCCTCGCTGTCCTTCCTCAGGTGGATCCAATGATATAAAAAGATAAAACAGATGACTAGTGATGTACCGAACTGTCCGCCGGCGAACAGTTCCCGGCGAACTTAGCGTGTTCGCGTTTGCCGCGGCGGGCGGACACATGCGCAGTTCGATCCGCCCCCTATTCGTCATCATTGGGCAAACTTTGACCCTGTGCCTCTCGGTCAGCAGACACATTCCAGCCAATCAGCAGCACTCCCTCCCTTCCACACCCTCCAACCTCCCTCCCAGCATCCATTTTCGATTCATTCTGAAGCTGCATGCTTAGTGAGAGGAGGGAAAGTTTAGCTGCTGCTGATTAGATAGGGAAATTGATAGCTAGGCTAGGGTATTCAGTGTCCACTACAATCCTGAAGGACTCATCTGATCTCTGCTGTAAGGACAGCACCCCAAAAAGCCCTTTTTAGGGCTATAACATCAGGCTGCTTTTTTTTTTTTTCCTGTGTAATGTAATTGCAGGTGCCTGCCTGCCAGCTTCTGTGTGAGGTTCACATTGGATACTGTGCCTACTTGCCCAGTGCCACCACTCATATCTGTTTTAACAATAGGTTAAGCTTTAGATTTAAAAGAAATATTTTTTTTTTCACTGTAATAGAAGAGCAGTTGCCTGCCAGCTTCTGTGTCAGGTTGGATGCCTTGCCCATTTGCACAGTCAGTGCCACCACTCATATCTGTTTTAACAATAGGTTAAGCTTTAGATTTAAAATAAATAATTTTTTTTCACTGTAATAGATGAGCAGTTACCTGCCTGCCAGCTTCTGTGTCAGGTTGGATGCCTTGCCCATTTGCACAGTCAGTGCCACCACTCATATCTGTTTTTACAATAGGTTAAGCTTTAGATTTTAAAGAAATAATTTGTTTTCACTGTAATAGAAGAGCAGTTGCCTGCTTGCCAGCTTCTGTGTCAGGTTGGATGCCTTGCCCATTTGCACAGTCAGTGCCACCACTCATATCTGTTTTTACAATAGGTTAAGCTTTAGATTTTAAAGAAATAATTTGTTTTCACTGTAATAGAAGAGCAGTTGCCTGCCTGCCAGCTTCTGTGTCAGGTTGGATGCCTTGCCCATTTGCACAGTCAGTGCCACCACTCATATCTGTTTTTACAATAGGTTAAGCTTTAGATTTTAAAGAAATATTTTTTTTCACTGTAATAGAAGAGCAGTTGCCTGCCTGCCAGCTTCTGTGTCAGGTTGGATGCCTTGCCCATTTGCACAGTCAGTGCCACCACTCATATCTGTTTTTACAATAGGTTAAGCTTTAGATTTAAAAGAAATATTTTTTTTTCACTGTAATAGAAGAGCAGTTAGTTGTCTGCAAGCGTCTGGGTGTCAGGCCTACTTCAGCGTGTACTCTGCAGACCTGTGCCAGCGTGCTTTGACAGTTGCCAATCATATCTGGTGTCTCTTTAGCGTGCTTTTACAAAGAAAAAAGGTTTCCAGTGTAAGCTAATAGCAGCCAGTCAGTGTCCTTCAAGCGGCTCTGTCAGGCCTTCCTTCAGCGTGTGCCCTGCACAACCCTGCCAGCGTACTTTGACAATTGCCACTCATATCTAGTGTCTCTATAGCGTGCTTTTACAAAGAAAAAAGGTTTCCAGTGTAAGCTAATAGCAGCCAGTCAGTGTCCTTCAAGCGGCTCTGTCAGGCCTTCCTTCAGCGTGTGCCCTGCACAACACTGCCAGCGTGCTTTGACAGTTGCCAATCATATCTGGTGTCTCTTTAGCGTGCTTTTACAAAGAAAAAATGTTTCCAGTGTAAGCTAATAGCAGCCAGTCAGTGTCCTTCAAGCGGCTCTGTCAGGCCTTCCTTCAGCGTGTGCCCTGCACAACCCTGCCAGCGTACGTTGACAGTTGCCACTCATATCTGGTGTCTCTATAGCGTGCTTTTACAACCAAAATTTTGTTTCCACTGTAATAGAAGAGCAGTTGCCTGCCTGCCAGCTTCTGTGTGAGGTTCACATTGGATACTGTGCCCTCTTGCCCAGTGCCACCACTCATATCTGTTTTTACAATAGCTTAAGCTTTAGATTTAAAGAAATAATTTTTTAAAACCAACATTTTTTTTCACTGTTATAGATTGAATAGCAGTTACTTGTCTTCCAGCGGGTGTGTCAGGCCTACAGTGTGTGCTCTGCAGAACTGTTCAAGTGCACATTGCCAATCATATCTGGTGTCTCTATAGTGTGCTTTTACAAAGAAAAGAGGTTTCTAGTGTAAGCTAATAGCAGCCAGTCAGTATCCTTCAAGCGGTTCTGTCAGTCCTTCCTTCAGCGTGTGCTCTCCAGAACTGTTCCAGTGCACATTGCCAATCATATCTGGTGTCTCTATAGCGTGCTTTTAAAACCAAAATTTGTTTTTCACTGTTATAGATTGAATAGCAGTTACTTGTCTTCAAGCGGGTGTGTCAGGCCTACAGTGTGTGCTCTGCAGAACTGTTACAGTTCACATTGCCAATCATATCTGGTCTCACAGTAGCTTGCACGCATAGTACCACTAATCCCCCAAAAAATGACAGGCAGAGGCAGGCCACCCCGCAGGGGCCGTCGTGGTCGTGGTGCTGTGATTCCCTTTTGCCCTAGAATAATGCCCAGTTTTCAGAAGCCACGTACCCTGAACTTGAAGTTCTGAGGACATAGTTGACTGGCTAACACAGGACGCAGGACACCCAATCTTGTACAGCCTCCGCTGGGAACCTTGACGCACCATCCTCCTCCAGCTTAGCTTCAGGCACCTCTCAAGATACCACTCACCCGCCTGCCGCCACCACCAAAACTAGCACCACAGCCGCTTTACTTGGTATGTCAGAGGAGTTATTCACACACCCGTTTGAAGAAATTAGTGATGCGCAACCATTATTGCTAGAGGATGTAGATAACAGGGATATGTCTCAGGCAGGCAGCATTAAACACATGGAGGTACGGTGTGATGATGATGATGTTGTACCCGCTGCTGCTTCCTTTTCTGAGTTGTCAGATACAAGCGAAGCGGTTGATGATGACGATGCGTCCATGGATGTCACGTGGGTGCCCGCTCGGCAAGAAGAAGAACAGGGCGAAAGTTCAGATGGGGAGACAGAGAGGAGGAGGAGACGAGTTGGAAGCAGGGGGGGGGTCATCGCAAGGAGCTAGTGGCACAGTCAGGCAGCATGCATTGGCACCCGGGGTCAGCCCGACAGCACGCCAATCAACGCATGCTGTGTCCACCACCAGAATGCCGTCATTGCAGAGCTCAGCAGTGTGGCATTTTTTTTGTGTGTCTGCCTCGGACAACAGCGATGCCATTTGCAACCTGTGCCAAAGGAAACTGAGTCGTGGGAGGTCCAACACCCACCTAGGTACAACTGCTTTGCGTAGGCACATGATCTCACATCACAAACGCCTATGGGATCAACACATGAGTACAAGCAGCACGCCTACTCTAAGCCGCCATCCTCCTCCTGGTCTAGCATCTTCAGCCACGTCAACCACTGCTGTCCTTCTTGCCCCCTCTCAACCATCCGCCACTCCGTCTCCCGCCTTGAGCAGTTCCCGCTCATCTGCTCACAGTCATGTGTCTGTCAAGGACATGTTTGAGCGTAAGAAGCCAATGTCACCAAGTCACCCCCTTGCCCAGCGTCTGACAGCTGGCTTGTCCGAACTATTAGCCCGCCAGCTTTTACCATACAATCTGGTTGAGTCTGAGGCGTTCAAAAAATTTGTAGCTATTGGGACACCGCAGTGGAAGGTACCCGGACGGAATTTCTTTTCACAAAAGGCAATCCCCAACTTGTACTCGATTGTGCAAAAGGAAGTCATGGCATGTCTGGCACACAGTGTTGGGGCAAGGGTCCATCTGACCACTGATACCTGGTCTGCAAAGCATGGTCAGGGCAGGTATATCACCTACACTGCGCATTGGGTAAACCTGCTGACGGCTGACAAGCAAGGAATGCGTGGCATTGCAGAGGAGTTGGTGACACCGCCACGAATTGCTGGCAGTCCTGCTGCCACCTCCTCTACTCCTCCTACTCCATCCTCTTCTATAACCTCCTCAGCTGAATCCTCTTGTGCTGCTGCGTCTTGCTCCACATCAACGGCACCCCCCCAGCTCCCAGGTACTATTCCACATCCCGGATACGGCAGTGTCACGCCGTCTTGGGTTTGACTTGCTTGAAAGCAGAGAGTCACACCGGACAAGCACTCCTGTCCGCCCTGAACGCACAGGTGGAAAAGTGGCTGACTCCGCAGCAACTGGATATCGGCAAAGTGGTGTGTGACAACGGAAAGAATTTGATAGCGGCATTGAAGTTGGGCAAGTTGACACATGTGCCGTGCATGGCACATGTGTGTAATCTGATCGTACAACGCTTTGTGCATAAGTACACAGGCTTACAGGATGTCCTGAAGCAGGCCAGGAAGGTGTGTGGCCATTTCAGGCGTTCTTACACGGCCATGGCTCACTTTGCCGATATCCAGCGGCAAAACAATATGCCAGTGAGGCGCTTGATTTGCGACAGCCCTACACGTTGGAATTCCACACTCCTAATGTTCGACCGCCTGCTCCAACAAGAAAAAGCTGTTAATGTATATTTGTATGACCGGGGTGCTAGGACAGCCTCTGGGGAGCTGGGAATTTTTTTTCCACGTTACTGGACGCTCATGCGCAATGCCTGTAGGCTCATGCGTCCTTTTGAGGAGGTGACAAACCTAGTCAGTCGCAACGAAGGCACCATCAGCGACATCATACCATTGGTTTTCTTCCTGGAGCATGCCCTGCGAAGAGTGCTGGATCAGGCTGTAGATGAACGTGAAGAGGAAGAGGAAGAGTTGTGGTCACCATCACCACCAGAAACAGCCTTATCAGCATCGCTTGCTGGACCTGCGGCAACGCTGGAAGAGGATTGTGAGGAAGAGGAGTCAGAGGAGGATTGTAGCTTTGAGGAGGAGGAGGAGGAGCAAGACCAAACACAACAGGCATCCCAGGGTGCTCGTTGTCACCTATCTGGTACCCGTGGTGTTGTACGTGGCTGGGGGGAAGAACATACCTTCAATGACATCAGTGAGGAGGAGGAACGGGAAATGACTAGCTCGGCATCCAACCTTGTGCAAATGGGGTCTTTCATGCTGTCCTGCCTGTTGAGGGACCCTCGTATAAAAAGGCTGAAGGAGAACGACCTGTACTGGGTGTCCACGCTACTAGACCCCCGGTATAAGCAGAAAGTGGCGGAAATGTTACCGAATTACAACAAGTCGGAAAGGATGCAGCATTTGCAAAATAAATTAAAAAGTATGCTTTACACAGCGTATAAGGGTGATGTCACAGCACAACGGGAATCTAACAGGGGGAGAGGTGGAAGTCATCCTCCTCCTCCTCCCACGACCACGCCGGCAAGGACAGGACGCTTTAAAGACGTGTTGTTGATGGAGGACATGCGGACCTTTTTAAGTCCTATGCATCGCCACAGCCCTTCGGGATCCACCCTCAGAGAGCGACTCGACCGACAGGTAGCAGCCTACCTCGCCTTAACTGCAGATATCGACACTCTGAGGAGCGATGAACCCCTTGACTACTGGGTGTGCAGGCTTGACCTGTGGCCTGAGCTATCCCAATTTGCGATAGAACTTCTGGCCTGCCCCGCTTCAAGTGTCCTGTCAGAAAGGACCTTCAGTGCAGCAGGAGGTATTGTCACTGAGAAGAGAAGTCGCCTAGGTCAAAAAAGTCTAGATTACCTCACGTTTATTAAGATGAATGAGGGATGGATCCCGAAGGGACTGAGACTGGGTGATACATTCGATTAAAAAAGGCCTGATGAGATGAGCTGCCTTGGGCTAAAAATGGTCCACACGCTGCTGTATTTTAGCTCTGAATGACGTTTGACTTGCGTGACTTATCCGCCACCAACTAGGGTTCAAGCCGCCATGTTTTAGGCACTTTCTGCCTTTGAAACAAACATCAATTTTTCTGGCCGCTGCTACAGTACCAAATTTTTCAGGCATGTGTACATGCCTAATTTTTAGGCCCACTGGTGCAGCACTGTGGCTTCAAAAACCAAACCAAAAAAAAATCCTCCAAGATGGCACCAATATACCAGTGGTCTAAGCATCTGCCCACCTTGGCCTAAAAAAGGGAGGTGATTCCACAATTAAAAATCGCTGCCATTTACACGTCCACTGATAGGAGACGCGGAAGGTATTAAACTGATATGAACATTTACTAAACTCACCACTCCGAGTGCTGTTATTTATTTAATTTTTTCGTGGTGAGACTTTACAGGACAGAGTGCTTCTCCACGGGACATGTTAACTCACGGGCAGCTGGCTCATCAAGGAACCAGAGCAGCTTGAACGAGGTGACCTTGCTCGGGTCCCAGGTGTGCGGTCCCTAAAATGGCTGCCATATACACGTCCACTGATAGGAGACGCGGAAGGTATTAAACTGATATGAACAATACTCCACTCAGTATCAGTAGGTCCGTCCTATTGTGATTTATGCTCCCCACCCACCGCGCAGGGATGGGGGCCGGGGGGGAGGAAAGTAGGCCCCCCCATTGTGATTTATGGCCCCCACCCACCGCGCAGGGGTTGGGGAGGACAGTAGCTCCCCCCAGTGTGTATCATGGGCTTTGAGGACAGGTGTCAATCCATACCTGCCAAGTGACCCTATGTAGGGGGAACAGTCCCTATTCTGCTCTGTGTCAGTGTGTATCATGGTCTCTGTGGACAGGGAACAGTCTCTATTCTGCTCTGTGTCAGTGTGTATCATGGTCTCTGTGGACGGGGAACAGTCTCTATTCTGCTCTGTGTCAGTGTGTATCATGGTCTCTGTGGACAGGGAACAGTCTCTATTCTGCTCTGTGTCAGTGTGTATCAGGGGCTTTGAGGACAGGTGTCAATCCACACCTGCCAAGTGACCCTATGTAGGGGGAATAGTCTCTATTCTGCTCTGTGTCAGTGTGTATCATGGTCTCTGTGGACGGGGAACAGTCTCTATTCTGCTCTGTGTCAGTGTGTATCATGGTCTCTGTGGACAGGGAACAGTCTCTATTCTGCTCTGTGTCAGTGTGTATCAGGGGCTTTGAGGACAGGTGTCAATTCTTATCTGCCAAGTGACCCTATGTAGGGGGGAACAGTCCCTATTCTGCTCTGTGTCAGTGTGTATCAGGGGCTTTGAGGACAGGTGTCAATCCATACCTGCCAAGTGACCCTATGTAGGGGGAACAGTCTCTATTCTGCTCTGTGTCAGTGTGTATCATGGTCTCTGTGGACAGGGAACAGTCTCTATTCTGCTCTGTGTCAGTGTGTATCATGGTCTCTGTGGACAGGGAACAGTCTCTATTCTGCTCTGTGTCAGTGTGTATCAGGGGCTTTGAGGACAGGTGTCAATCCATATCTGCCAAGTGACCCTATGTAGGGGGAACAGTCCCTATTCTGCTCTGTGTCAGTGTGTATCAGGGGTTTTGAGGACAGGTGTCAATCCATATCTGCCAAGTGACCCTATGTAGGGGGAACAGTCTCTATTCTGCTCTGTGTCAGTGTGTATCAGGGGTTTTGAGGACAGGTGTCAATCCATATCTGCCAAGTGACCCTATGTAGGGGGAACAGTCCCTATTCTGCTCTGTGTCAGTGTGTATCAGGGGTTTTGAGGACAGGTGTAAATCCACATCTGCCAAGTGACCCTATGTAGGGGGAACAGTCCCTATTCTGCTCTGTGTCAGTGTGTATCAGGGGTTTTGAGGACAGGTGTCAATCCACATCTGCCAAGTGACCCCATGTAGGGGGAACAGTCCCTATTCTGCTCTGTGTCAGTGTGTATCAGGGGTTTTGAGGACAGGTGTCAATCCATATCTGCCAAGTGACCCTATGTAGGGGGAACAGTCTCTATTCTGCTCTGTGTCAGTGTGTATCAGGGGTTTTGAGGACAGGTGTCAATCCATATCTGCCAAGTGACCCTATGTAGGGGGAACAGTCTCTATTCCGCTCTGTGTCAGTGTGTATCAGGGATTTGACTATCTTTATTCAGATTCAAAAATTACAATTCCAGGAAAAATTGAACAAACATTTACAAGAACATGTTATGCACATCATAGAAACAACGTGAACCTCTTTAAAGCCACAAACTTAAGACAAAAAGTACGTACACACAATGTGTAAGGGTTTGAAAGAATATTCTGAATCCTTACATGTTTACTTTATCGTTTGTTTGATTTTTGTGAACCATATATAAACTACAAGCAGCGTGAAAACTCAAGTGGCCATGCTGATCAAATTAAATAGTATGCTTTACACAGCGTATAAGGGTGATGTCACAGCACAACGGGAATCTAACAGGGGAAGAGGTGAAAGTCATCCTCCCCCTCCCACGACCCCGCCATATCTGCCAAGTGACCCTATGTAGGGGTAACAGTCTCTATTCTGCTCTGTGTCAGCGTGTATCATGGTCTCTGAGGACGGGGAACAGTCTCAATTCTGCTCTGTGTCAGTGTGTATCAGGGGCTTTGAGGACAGGTGTCAATGTTAGGGGATTTCTGCCCTTTATGGATTAAAAGCAGACTCTGCATCCACTGTGTAATTTTCCATGGGAGCTTTGCCATGGATCCCCCTCCGGCATGCCACAGTTCAGGTGTTAGTCCCCTTGAAACAACTTTTCCATCACTTTTGTGGCCAGAAAGATTCCCTGTTGGTTTTAAAATTCGCCTGCCCATTGAAGTCAATGGCGGTTCGCGCGGTTCGCGCGGTTCGCCGGTTCGCGAACATTTGAGGAAGTTCGCGTTCGCCGTTCGCGAACCGAAAATTTTGGGTTCGCGACAACACTACAGATGACCCAAATAGTGTAATATGTTCACTAGGTTATAACATATAATATGAAAGAGATAATATTGCACTCACATGTTATAGAGCTATAGCTAGCTCTAGTATGGAAGGCGTACAGCGGTTTTAACCCCCGCTTATAGGATATGATGCAGCTTTCTTTTCTTCAAGGGTAAATGCCACTCAAAGAGAATAAAAAGACACAACAAATAGTACTCTCTGTATAAAATAATGTAGGAATAAATATAAATGAAATGGTACTCACAAGGATGGAGCAGGCTGACTGCTCCTTGATGATAGCGTAGGTGGAATAATCCCCACCAAGGATTGCTTGGAGTCCAGAGGTAGAAAATGCAAGGTAAAAATAAGAAGTATATAAAGATAATTGGCACAACCAAAAAAGTGACCAAAAAATATTTAATAAGTAAAATATACATTATAAATGTCCATAAACGCGTTTCGCCTATAATGGCTTTATCAATATGGAATAAAAAAAACTCAATAGACAATCACAGTCTGCTTAACCCCTTAAGGACCAAACTTCTGGAATAAAAGGGAATTATGACATGTCACACATGTCATGTGTCCTTAAAGGCTTAAACTAATAACACACAAAGAATGAAATGTTGCCATGTTTTTTTTTAAATTTGACAATTTTTATTTTTATAAGTCAAATAGGGTACAGAAATAGAAAGGGGAACAGGGAAAGGTTATAGTTCTTTCATCCAGTATAATAATCTCCTACATACAATGCATTGAAACAATTGCTTCCTGGTGTACATTAATGAAGGGGGTGTGAGATAGGTTGCAATAGTGATCAACATGCAATTTCTGGATTACCATTGTGTTGAGCTTGGAACTGAATCATTTGCGCTCAATCGAGCGGCCTCGCTTTATTAACATTGCTATGCTAGCTTAAGTGAGGTTGTACCACGAGCCTTCATGGTTCCCTGGATGAATTTCAATTCAAATGGGGAGAACTATGCACAAGTAGTAAACAACGTTGTGGGGGGTGGGAGGGGAGGAAGGGACTGCAAAAAGAAGAAAAAATGGGGAGGAGGGTAAAGGGAATATGCACTTTGTCAGTAATACATGGTATGACGGTATGGTATATAACATGATACTACAGTAGAGCATCATCAATTATTCCGGCCAGGCATGTGAATGTCTTTAGTGTACCCATGTGCCAAGTTCGGTTACCCTTTGGAACATAGGTAGACCAGTATTCAACTCGGAGTGTTTCGTGGTGGTAGCAGTGTTGTAGTTTTTTTGCGCACTTACAGTGGTGCGCTATTTTCTGAACTATCAGTGTGGTTCGCCCATATGACCGCCCACGGCGCCCATGATGTTTGAAAGTGTTGTTTTTGTAGGGCAGTTTTTGCTGACATTTTTTCGTAGGAGTAGTATTGGTAAGTATTGGATAAGAGTTGATGTTTGGATGGGCACTGGGGTTGTTTCCAGTGGACTGCAATAAGATTTCTCGCTGCCAGGATGGTGAGAGCCATTAGACTCCTCACATGTTTCGGGGTGGGGCGTGGGTAGGAGAGGAAGAGCCCTGTGCGTATGTTTATAGTTGGCGTAGTGATGCCCACCGATGTTAACATGGCTTGTGCCGCTTCCCATAGGGGTTTTATGCGTGGGCATGCCCACCATATGTGTACCATCTTGCCTATGTCTTTGCCACATCTCCAACAGTAGGGTGAAACCGTTTTATACATTGTATGGAGCCTGTGGAGGGTCAGGTACCATCTATAAATTAGCTTTTTGTGGGCTTCGATGTGCGAATAGCACTGTGTATGACCTTTGAGCGCGTGAAGGGATTCTAGCACTTCTTGGTCTGTTATTATTTCTCCACAGTCTGCGCGCCATTGGGCCACGAAAGTGGGAGTGTGTAGTGGTGTCGATTTCAGGATTGTGTGGAAGCAAAGGGTTTTAGGTTTGGCTAGGGCTCTCCAGCATCTGTCGTGTAGGGTTTCTAGCTCTTTCGAGTTTGGGTTGTCGGTCGCTGGGTTATGCGCTACATGAGAGGGTATTATGCTTCTAAGTTGCATATAGGGGAAGATGGAGGAGTTGTTTAATTTAAATTCTCTCTGTAGGTCCGGGAATGGTTTAATGGTGTCGTGGAGCATGATTTGATCCAGTTTGGTGATTCCTAGTTTGACCCGTGAGTTCAGTGTTAGCCAGGGAGAGATTGCTTTCAGGGCTGTTATTGGGGTGCGTGGGTGGAATTTGTGTGTGTTATCGTGTTTGCTGCGTAGCGAGTCCCATTGGTGTATGGTTAGCTCTGTGGTGGGGAAGAGGGTTTTAGCTTTCGGGCGTAGCATTTTGGGGGTCCATAAGATGTCTACTAAAGGAGTTGTGCCAGATTGGGTGGTCTCCATGTCCACCCATTGGTATAGTCATTTCGGTGTGTGCAATTTGACCGCTGTTTCTAGCAAAGCTGCCTTGTAATAATCGTGTATGGCTGGCAGACCGACTCCGCTCTCTGTTGAGCATTGGTGTGAACGGCGATGGGAAAGCCTGGGTCTGCGAGAGTCCCATATGTATGAGGATATAGTTTGTTGAAGCTTTTTAAAGAAAGAGGGTGGAGCTGGTATGTGTAGTAAGCGGAATACGTATAGGAGCTTCGGGAGTAGGACCATTTTAATGGTATTTATTCTGCCGAGCCAGGACAGTTTCACCGGTTTCCATTTAAGGCATTCCGATTTGCAAAGCTGTATCAATGGTTTATAATTATAGTTGAACATACCGTCCACTGTGGGTGCTATCCTGACCCCCAGATAGGTGATATGATTTCTTTTCCAGTCAAAGTTGTAAGTCTGAATGAGTTTTTGAGTCAGGGAGTGCGGAAGGCCTATGGGAAGGGACTGAGTTTTTGTTTGGTTTAGTTTGTAGTATGCTAGTTCGCCATATCCCTGGAGCAGCTGCATTAGTGTTGGTAGTGATGTCGACACGTCGCTCAACGACAGGAGGATGTCATCAGCGAACATAGAAAGTTTGTATTCTTTCAGTCCTACAGGCATTCCTTTAATCTTGGGGTGGTGCCTGATGATATAGGCTAGGGGTTCTAGGAAAAGGACGAACAACAGGGGGGAGAGGGGGCATCGCTGTCTGGTCTCATTAGTGATGTTGAATGGGGTGGACAGGAATCCAGCGTTCGCTACTTGCGCCGTTGGATTGTTGTAGAGTGCCATTAAGCCAGAGATTATCTGTGGGGTGAAGCCAAATGATTGTAAAACTTGTTGCATATAGTCCCAATTGAGTCTGTTGAAGGCCTTCTCAGCACCTAAGGCCAAGAGAAGGCCCTCCTTTTGGTTGGTGTGTGCATGGGCAAGGATGTTCAAGATTTTCCGGGTGTTGTCAGAGCCTTGTCTTGTCTTAACAAAGCCAGATTGGTCATTATGCGTCAGTTTTGGTAAGATGTCAGATAGACGGTTCGCTAGAAGTTTAGCGTAGAGTTTGACATCTGCATTGAGCAGGGAGATGGGGCGGAAGTTGGGGCACTGTGTGGGAGCTTTCCCTGGTTTTGGGAGAGTGGAGATGTGAGCTTTCAGCATCTCAGGGGGCAATGAGCCCCTCGAGAAACTTTGGTTAAACAGTGTTGTTAAAAGAGTGATGCAAATGTTTGATAATATAAATTTGTCTAGTTCTTGTAAAGTGAATGGTGCTGATAAAGCGGAAGTGTGTTCGGGGGTGAGTTTGGGTAGGTTCACCTTGGCTAGGAATGCGTGAATGGCAGGTAAGGAAGGGGGCGTGGTTTGAGGGTCATCTTTAAGGTTGTAGAGTGTACTGTAATAAGAGGCGAATGCGTCTACTATGTCTTGTGAGTTTTTGTCTCAAATTTGTATTTATGTACGCTATTTTTTAGTACGCAGTGCGCGTTTTTATTTGTGTTGCCAGTAGCACACCCGCTCTATTGCCTTTGGAGAAGAAATTGTATTTATAGCGTCGGAGCATGTAAGTCGTTTTATGGAGCTCCAAGTCATGAAGTTTGGTTTGTAGTGCTAGGATCTGGCGCTGTAGGGTTTGTGTCGGATCTGTTTTGTTTCTGTGTGTGAGGCCTGTCAGTTCTGAGATTAGTGTGGTGTATTCTTTCATTCGTTGTTTTTTTTTTTAATAATTCTTTATTTTTGTTGTGCCTTATGAGTTACAAGCAATCCTGTTATGCCACGACAGCAGTCACAGGTATATCAACGTTAACATCGTCATGACAGGTTTAATCTGCACATTTTTTTTGTGAGTAGGTATGCGTACTAGTACGTGCAATCAACGTTAACAACGAGCGAATTATTAAAAGTTTTGCTTATTAAAACGTACATATCATGGAAAAGTTGGTAGAGGAGAGACATAGGAGAAGAACAAGGTTTGAGCATACAATCTACGTTCAAGGTTATACTAGGTAGATTTGCGTTAATATTGTTAGCACTCGCCTTGATACCGTCATCTCTCGCTTTAGTGTGTGTGACAGGTTATCTCTCGCTTTAGTGTGTGTGTGACAGGTTATCTCTCGCTTTAGTGTGTGTGACAGGTTATCTCTCGCTTTAGTGTGTGTGTGTGACAGGTTATCTCTCGCTTTAGTGTGTGTGTGACAGGTTATCTCTCGCTTTAGTGTGTGTGTGACAGGTTATATCTCCCTTTAGTGTGTGTGTGACAGGTTATTCCTCGCTTTAGTGTGTGTGTGACAGGTTATTCCTCGCTTTAGTGTGTGTGTGACAGGTTATTCCTCGCTTTAGTGTGTGTGTGACAGGTTATTCCTCGCTTTAGTGTGTGTGTGACAGGTTATCTCTCGCTTTAGTGTGTGTGTGACAGGTTATCTCTCGCTTTAGTGTGTGTGTGTGACACATATTTTAGTTTTAAATCAGGCTTAAACATTTGGCTTTAAACACAGATTGGAATTATAAGTATGTTAGAACGGTGCTCTAATCACGCTATAAACAATTCAAGTAACGTAAATGCATATCATTTAGCTATATCTGCATAGGTGCAGAGTGGCAGTACGTGGAGTCGTTTAGCTAGTCAGAATTTTTATACCAGCTGTCCTAATCATGAGTGACTAAACGTAAAACATAATGCTTGAAACTTTGCTTTGCCATTAATCAACTGGGTGAGAAAAAATAAATAAATAAAAGATAAAAAATAAATCAAAGATAAATAAACCATCAAGAGCATTGTGCAGTGAGTCCTGCATTATCAAAGGGGTATTGCCCACTTGTGGCCTGCTTTACATTTCTGCGTCTGGGTACTTCGATGGGATGAGAGTTCAAAGCAGTTCAGACTATGGTTACCCCTGTGGGGCAGTGTTATAGGCCTTTCAGCCTATACCCATTGATGGTAAGTCCTGTGCTCTGTGTCCGCTGGGCTCATCTTTGCTTCCACAGGGCCTGATGTCTCCGCTTCGGGGTCCTGTTTTGGCGGTGTCCCCCATGTGGTACGGTCGTGCGTTCGCTTGCGATGTTGTCTGGTATAGGGAGATGCTTGTCGTGTTGCGCTTGTCGCCGGCGTTTCGGACAGGTTGGGCATGTGTGGGCGTCATTTGGTTCGGTGCCCCCTTGTGCCGTGTGTGCTGTTGGGTTCGTGCGCACAGAGGGTTTGGTGCCACTTCCCGCCTCAAGGCCCGGCGGAGTCTGTGGTGCCGGTCGGCCATCTTGGAGGCACGGGGTATCTGCACATAGTGGCTGCGCCTCGCTGCAGGACGTATCCATGAGGCCACTATTGATGTAGCTTGGCGGTGAGTCACTCCCCGGTCGTGTAAAGCCTCCCTGAGGCCTGTGCAGAGCCAATCAAAGATTTCCAATGAAGACCTGTGTGTCCTGTGGCTGGTGCTTGTAGGAAATTGGCATTCCGTGAGATCTTTGTTTTTCACACCAGTTTCTGAAGAAATCGAATCAGAGTATCTTGCAGTTAAAACCGTATATTTATTCCAATATACATTTCATCCGGAAAATAACAACAGTCTGTTTTTAAAATCATATGGACCAATAAACAATGTATATTCACTTCTAGATCTTATCCAAGCTTGATGGTAAAAGTATTGGTAAAAATTCTATCTGCAAAAGGTTTTTTATATGTTTAAATTCAGTTACATAGGGCGTATACACAAAGACATAAGGTTTGCCTTCTTTAAAATAATTGGTTATCTGAGAAAGAAAGGTGGTAACCCAAATCTCTGATTAAAGCCATACGTTATATTATTTTGGTAAATTACACACACAAAGACTTCTATATACATGATGTAATGAATAATTGCCTGTAGAAATGTGAGTCTTCAAAGGAATTCAGGCTTTCAAGGCTAGGTCAAAGGTTATTATCAACAGGGTCCACAAGTCTCCATCCATCATTCTTGACTAGAGCCATATGTGTATAAATTACAGTATGTTTGTAATATATATGCCTATGTATGACCCCTTAATGTCTGGATATGCTTAGAATAATAACTTATAATATTTCTACATTCCTAAAACACATTGAGTAAATTTAAAGTTCATAAAAATATTTATCAAGATCCCCTTTGATGCTTTATGTACATATAATGCATCATAATTTACTCCAATTCCTTGTAAGACTTTAATTTTGTGGTCAGAAATTTACATCTGTATTCAACATCCATCAGTTGAGATCGCATATGATTAATTCTTTTAGACATATAACAACTAAATAAGAATAAAACCATAATGATAATTATCAATATTACCAAAGGATGAGTTATGAAGTGTGTCATACCCATAACTAATCCTGTCTTTTGTCCCCCAAACCACCGTTGCCACCAGGATGTGGTTTCTTCAATATAGTCTTGTTTAATGCTTTTAATCATACCTTGCACTGTATGTATTTGTACTAAAGTGTTATGTACTCCAGTCGCAGCTTTATCAATAACTTGTATTAACTCTTCATTGTTCTTTAACTGCTTATAGAAATCAGCTCCGTAACCTATGCTTACATTATACAAAGTTCGTTGATCATACCTCATAATAGAATCAGTCCTTTTTAGTATGGGCGGTATTATATCATAATATTTACCCCTTATATCCTTGGTAGTTACTGACAAAGCAGGTCTCTTTGTACAGTAACTTCCCGGTGCTAAGCTTACTGTCTCAGAACAATTTTTCTCATGTATTTCTGTTTTTCCTTCTATTTGATGCCAACATACCATGCCTTTATTGTATGTCCATGCAGGCTGAATTGGTATTTTATTTAATTTCATTTGACATGTGTCATTATTTTCCCAGCACCATGATACCTCTTCTAGAACATTAACACCATAAGGGCAGACATAATCACCATCATTTAGCAAACAATTTTCTATATTAAGCATGTACTCTACAGTTTTTACTCCCACTAGGATTTTATCATTTTGCTTATTATCCATTTTTATCCATTTGGAATTCACTATTTTACCCAAATCAATATATTTAAATCTGTTGTAATTAAATCCTCTAGTAGGGAGAAAAATAGCAAAAGCACAATTTTCTATTGTGTCTTCCAGACATCCTAACCATTGTGTATGCCAAAAAGCTCTGTAGTAAAAACTTAATTTAGGCACTTCAAGTGGGACTTCATAAGGCCATTGATGGTTAAAAAGAGCTTGCAAGAATATTTTTGCATTTGTATTGATGTCCATTTGTAAAGCTATACAGCCTAAAGCTAAAGAGGTATCCGTTGCAATCTTTTCCATTCCTACACTGATATTATACTTCTTATTAATGAGATTCTTAATAATGGAAATATCTGTTCTGTAGTTGTTGACAACTGTTTGCATCTGTATCTTAGATAATAACAATGAAGCATCCTGCGATTTGCTACCTGCAGCTGCTAGTGTACTCATTCTAGCTGCTAACGATTCTATATTTACTCCATTTAACATACTTGCTCCTACACCTAAACCACCTAATACTGTGTTATACCACTCACGTTTTCTTCGTGTATTCACTGGTCTCGAGAAAGTGGTGTCTTGTTTTAACCAATAATAGAAATCTTGCTGTATTCCTACTGTATATTCCTGACATTGTGGGAATGTACGTGTAATGTCCCATTCTGACATGTTCAATGAATATGTGTATATACTAAATGAAGCTCCAAATAATACTTTGTGGTCATCATCTTTGTATATTCTAATGGGATCTTTCCCTTCCTGTTCTACAATATTACAATCATCTGTTATTTTTTTTTCTGGAGCCCAATTATCATGAAATGTCATGATCGTGAATGCATATGACAGCGAAACAGTGTGTCCATTCCTATTTATTGTATGTCTCATAACAAAAATAGGTGTCCATAACCATGCAGGTTTTCTAGATTTTGGATGCCAAGGCCACATTGTGATTTGGCCTGCACATTTAGCTGGGTTTTGATAAGTAAATGAGCTGTCTTGTGTTTGTTCGAGTACTTTTACTTTAGCGTTTGTGTAAGGATTAACAAGTGTATCTATTAAGTACATGTAGCAATTTAACCCATCATCATTAATACTTCTCACATTAAACATAGTAAGGGTAAGGGTGTTGTCTATACCAGTAGGTACCACACACCTACTCTCAGTATTATTTTGCCTTATATATGTCCGATCCTTGGTAATATTAATGATTAAATCAATTCGTCCGTCAACTGATAGATATGTCATACATGGTTCCTGGTTATCATGAAACATGAGCATACCAGATATTGCATCCTCAGATGTGTCTGCATTAATGCATCCACAATAATCAACATCAGGAGTCTTACAATATCTCACTTTACAATCATATGGAAATGCTGTACATTTAGTAAAGGTATCTCTGCTTTCACAATCTGGAGTACCTGTATCTTGGGCATTGATTGTACCTAACATTATCATGATTAATAACAGTATTACATTTACAAGAAACCCCAATCGGTTTGATTTAGTCCATGAAGTAATGTCTTCTCCAATCGCATCAATGAGAGCAGTCTTTTTGTCCATAGTGTCTTTTAAAAGTCCACACAGTTTGTCCTTTTTAAAATTAAACAGTCTTTGTCCATGAACAAACATTATTGGTTCTGTAATGAAAAACAGATGGCAGTTTACTATTCTTATACATTTGTGAGTTTACATTGATCAATATGCACAAGAATTGCTTTATTACATTTCCTACCAACTTTTGCTCTTTGAACCTGTAACACAGTTTGTCCTAATTTCTTTAGAATAACATAAGGACCTTCCCAACCTGCTTTCCAGGGACCTGGTGTTCTAAATGATTTTACCATCACCTTGTATCCTGGTTTAAATTTATCTGCATAATTCCCCTGAGTTACATCTTTAACCCATTGTTTGCCAGAAGGGGCCATATTCAAAGCAGCAAACTTCAAAACTGACTGCAGCTGTTCTTGTAATACTTTCAACCATTCAGCATGTTCTGCAGCAACTTTGAAAGTACTTGGAACAAAAGGTTCATTGGGGAAAGTAATTGGCATGGTTCTGCCTGTCATTAACTCATGAGGTGACACTTGCGTTTTAGAGTTTGGAGTTGCACGAATAGACATTAAAACTCCTGGTAAGTGTGTTACCCAACTACTCCCTTTATCCTCAAGCATTTTTTTCAATCTAGATTTCAATGTCCTATTCATTCTTTCCACTATGCCAGCCGACTGTGGATGATATGGGACATGAAATCTTTGTTGGATCCCCAACAATCTACACGTTTCTTTAAGTACTTCTCCAATGAAGTGTGGACCATTGTCAGATTCAATGATTCTGGGAAAACCCCATACAGAAAATACATATTTCCACAGCGCTTTACTTGTTGATAACGCCGTACAATTGGTAAGTGCTATACAATCTACCCATTTGGAGAATATATCAACAATTACCAATCCGTACTTTAGACCTCCTGGAGCTATAGGTAATGGTCCAATAAAATCAATTTGTATAGAGTCCCATGGTCCTTTTGCCAAAGGCACTCTCTGCAATTTTGGTTTCTGACCTTTAGGTCTGGGATTAAATTGAGCACATATGAGACATTCCTGCACTATATTTATACACCATTGTTTCAAATTAGGATGATAAAATTTATTTTGCAGAACCTTAAACAGGTTTTCTGTACCCAAATGCCCCAATGTACGATGATTGAATACAATCAACTCCTGCAATAAATCACTCGGTACAAATGGTACAAAAGTTTGTGTTTCCTCATGTTTAACCCCGTACAAGCCAGTTTCAGTATCTAAATCCATTGTTTCTCTACTGAAAGCTACATCTTTACTCTGATTTTCTTTCAGATCTTGTAAGGGATCTGCTATTGGTCTTTTACTCACAGTTGCGATCATTATATTTTCTGAATATTGCAACTTTCCTAT
This sequence comes from Pelobates fuscus, assembly GCF_036172605.1. NCBI lineage: Eukaryota > Metazoa > Chordata > Amphibia > Anura > Pelobatidae > Pelobates > Pelobates fuscus. The sequence goes on from NC_086327.1 coordinate 17,189,269, forward strand.
TAAAGCAGCTTCCTTTGCTCCCTGATCTACAAGTCTGTTTCCTTCTGCCATTTCATCCCCATTTTTCCTGTTTTGATGTGCTTGAACTTTCAAAATAGCACAAGTTAAACCTTTTTTTTCTGCATAGTCAAACAGTTCTGTCAAAATACCTGCATGTTTTAAAGCTTTGTCTTGAGAATCTACCATCCCCCGTTTTCTCCATATTGGGAGATGAAGTGTTAAAGCTTTAACTACATAGCTGCTGTCACTGATTATATTCACTGGGTCATATACTGTTATTTCAAGAGCTTTCCTTACAGCCTCTAACTCAGCTCTCTGAGCAGACATATGGCCTGGCAATTTAAATCTTTGCATTTCTTTTGTTTGATCGTCATATATGGCATAACCTGTGTGATGTGATCCATCAGCATAAAATCTCGTACCATCCACATACAAACAAGGAGCCCCTTGTATTGCTTGTTTCTCAAAAGGAGATTTGGATTCAATTTCCAATTCCTTCTGACAATCATGTGGCGTTCCATGTATTTCTATCAATTCAGGAATAACATATCTTTTACTGCTTTCTACTCTGAGTGGTTTATCTTGTAACTTCAATATCCAATGAGCTACTCTCTGGCTATGTACTCCTAAATCTGGACAATTTTGTAACAGTTTTAAAGGCGTATGGGGGGTTTGTAAAATTATCTGTCCAAATCCTACAATGTGTTGTGTTGCTTCTAAAGCCCAAAATACAGCCATGAGCTGTTTTACACAGGAAAACATTCCCCTTTCCACTGGAGACATGATTTTAGAAAAATATCCCAGTATTCGTAAGGAGCCATGTTGCCTTTGCATCAAAACTGCTATTAATGAAGAGACACCTGCGTAACATTGAACAATATATGGTACTGTTTCAATGGGAGCAGCTAGCACAGGCGCTTGTGTAAGAGCATCTTTTAACAGATTCCAACTCTTTTCAGCTTCCTCTGTCCAGAGTAGCTTATCTGTATTGGCACTATCTTTTAGCATATTGTACAAGGGTTTTGCTATCCCTGCCATATCATAGATGAATTCTCTGCTAAAATTTACCAAACCTAAAAATTTCCTTAGGTCAGACACTGTCATTGGCCTTGGCAATTGCTGTAACGCTTTAACCCTTGCTGTTCGTGGGGTTTTACCTTCTGGATCTATATTTACTCCTAGGAAAGCCACACTTTCTTTCAAGATCTGCACTTTAAATGTGTTCAGTTTTAACCCATTATCTGCCAGTGCTTGACAGATATCACACAGTATCTTCTCATGCTCTTTCCTTGTAACTGTTTGAACCAATAAATCATCAACATATTGCAAAATCTTGCTCCCATACCCCAGGGGTTCCAATACTTGAGCCAATGCTTTATGAAAATAAGCTGGCGAGGAGTGGAAGCCCTGTGGCAGCACCTGGAACAGATATTGATGATTTTTAAAGGTAAAAGCAAAACGATACTGACTATCTGGGTGTACTGGTATTGAGAAAAACCCATTGGCTATATCCAGGACAGAAAAATACTTAGCATTGCCGTCTACTTGTGCCATGATATCTGGTGAGGAGGCCACTATATGGGCGGCTGGTGGGGTATACTTATTCACCACTCGCATGTCCACAATTAAACGATAAGAGCCATCTGGCTTGATTATTGGCCAAATAGGGGAATTACATTTGGAATTACCCACTCTCAGCACTCCTTGAGATACCAATGCCTCTATCACCTGACTCACACCTTCGTCTGATTCTTTTGGAATTTTATATTGTTTTACTGCAGGGGGGTCTGGACCTTCAATGACAACTTGTAAATTCATTCTCCCACAATCTTGTTTAGACTTAGACCACACTGTGGGGTATTTTTCTTTAAGATAGGTTACAAACTCATCATCTTGTTGTATAGAAGGTGGCACTTCACTCTGTTTTACAGCCATGACATGACTATACCATCCTAAATCATTAGGTTTAACAACTCCACCTGATTTGCTCTCACCTGGAGCTTGCCACAAAACCAAATTCAATAAATCCACATACAACTTTTTTTCATTGATAACATCCATTCCCATAATAGTACAGTGGGAGGAGAGGTCGACCCATAAGTCACAATTTATTTTACCTCCTTCAAATTCAATGTCATTATCAATGGATAGAATTGCGTGTGCTTGAGCTCCATTAAAGCTTAGAAGGGAAATTGTTGGTGCTTCAATTTTTAAAGGCAAGCTTTTGTTGGTTAGAGACACTGCAGCTCCTGTGTCTACTAAAAACTCTGTTATATTCCCCTCTAGTGTTCCATAAATATATGGCCGTCCATCTTCACCCAGAGTAATATCAGTAAGATAGACCAGAGAACAACTAGGGGTTACACATCCCTATTTATAGGTGTGGTAAGCAGAATTCACTTCTGGACTTGTAACTGCTTCCACCTTCTTTTCAATGGCATTTAAAATCCGTCTACACTCTTCATATGGATTTGCTATATGAGGGGGTTTTGAAGATGTATTTTCGGGTTCTACAGCTGCCACTCTCAGTTGATTCTTATAGCCTGGCACAATGCCATTTTCTCTACCTTTCACTGGGTAAGATTTTTCTTCATTTTTAGGACAATATCTCCTAACATGACCTTCTTGGTTACATTTATAGCATACCATAGGATTACTCTGATTAACCCTATAGTATCTATCATAGGATGGGGCCGAATAATTTCTAGTACCTTGGTAATTTTGTGGTTTACTCATAGACCTCCCTCTAAAATTACCATTCCTATTATCATTTTCATATCTTCCTCTACCTTCTTCACGAGACACATAGTTAATAGGGGCCAGACCTGCTGAAGTATCCCTAGAGAAGAGTGTGTCTGTGAAAGCAAAAATCTTAGCTGTTTCTGTGTTTTTCTTTTGCAACAATTGCAAAGATTTCATTATTTCAGTAGCAGCAAAATCAACTGTGGGTGAATCAAAAGCTCTTAATTTTATCTCATTTGGCAACCCTGCTATTCTAGAGACAAATTCAGTAACACTCTGCTTATGTTGTTCTTTAGACATAGCAGACGGTTCTGTATCAGTAATTAAATTCCATGCCTTATTCCACAAATTAGCACAAACACGTATATCATCATTTTTCTCCATTTTAAATGAATCAAGAGTAGAAAATTGAAAATTCTCCACACCAGTTGCACACTGTACCACCATTAGCAATCTTTGTGTATTATTTGGAAACAATTCTTCCAATTCAACTCGGGGCTTTTCACTTGACTTCCCTTCCAACATATCAATGAGTTTAACTTTAACCCATTCACTTAATGAGGTTGGCAGCCAGATCAAAAGACCTCTTGTGGCTACCACATCATCAAATTGTCTTTTATTCATTTCACCTTCAAAAACACTCATATTGTAAAAAGGTCCTCTCTTCTCCTCATATTTAGGCAAATCCTTAATCAATTTAGCTAATTTGAGAATATCCAACTGACCCTTTCCTTGTACATTTCCCAATTTATTTTCTATTTCACTTCTCGCCTGCCCGTTTTCACAACTTAACCTTTGAGCTATTTCATTTTCACTTTCCTCTTTCAAAGTAAAATCCAAATCTTTCTGATTTGTAGCTTTCCACAAAATATCTGTAGCATTCCCCAGATTAGTAATTTGTCTCTGCAATTTGTCAAAATTAGTAACATTTATGTCTAACTCTTTAGACATGTGAGACAGGGTTTTGTGAGTTCTATCTAACAGATCAGTCTGATTCCTAAGCATCTCTTTCATTATAGTAATATCTTCACTTACTTCATCCTCACTAAATCTTTTCAACAATCGCCGAGAATCTTCTATTTGAGTTTTTGCTTCAGTTAACGTGGAGTCTAAGTCACTATCAAAAGAAAGCCTTGGGGGCAATCTCCCTTCTGTTAACAGCTTTTGAGGAGATTTCACAGTTTTGCTGGGGGGGCTAGGGAAATAACTAGTCCTTGTGACAACACATACATTTTTCAGTTGTTTTAACAAAACATCTCTTTTTTGTTTTGTTGTACTACACACATAACAATTACTGGTCTTTTTAAGTTGACACCATTCATTCATTGCATCATTAGTTTCCAAAAAGCTCTTTGCCAGTAATGCAACTTTTTGACTTTCCTTCTTAAATACATTGCTGTGCTCAATCTCACTTAATCCGTCTAACAATTTCAATAAACAATCATCCCAAATATTTTCAGGATTAACCCCTTTTACAGAAAGATCACTATTAGACTTGGCAGCAATCTTTTGCAACCACTCCATAATTAACTTAAGCAGTTAAAACTATTTGTTTAACAAAACAATATATATGTGAGAGCACTTTTTACATATGATTTAAAACAGACACATACCCATTAAGTATTTCGGCTCCACAGATATGGCCACTTTCTGATAGAAAAATACTTTCTGGAGTATGTAGTTATTTCTTGAGAATCCTCCGAAATGCAATCTTCGATCTGCAAGTCGTCACAAATTACTTAATAAAGTGTGGATAAAAAGGATCCAAATTGTCCATCTCAATTATTTATCTTCATATATATATATATATATATATATATTTTTATTTTCCTCCAGCGCTGGAAATACACATTAGCCGCGTTCGAACGTCTTATCACCCTGCTTCACCTCTGTCTTCGCATCAGATCTGGGATGTTTAAAAAAGAGTCTTTGGGATGCCCTCCTGCTGTTTCAATCACTTGTATTTCTTCCTGTTTCAAGCCGGGTAGTACAGCTTTTTCTTCAAGTTACAATTTCAGCTTTTCTTCAGTGATTTTCTTATCTTCTTGTCTTCTTGTAGCTTGTAGCAGAACACCTAAATATTAAGTCAGTAATAATTCAGACTTAAATCAAAGTTGTTGTTGTTGGTGTTGGTGCCCGCATTCTCCACCATTAAATGTAGGAAATTGGCATTCCGTGAGATCTTTGTTTTTCACACCAGTTTCTGAAGAAATCGAATCAGAGTATCTTGCAGTTAAAACCGTATATTTATTCCAATATACATTTCATCCGGAAAATAACAACAGTCTGTTTTTAAAATCATATGGACCAATAAACAATGTATATTCACTTCTAGATCTTATCCAAGCTTGATGGTAAAAGTATTGGTAAAAATTCTATCTGCAAAAGGTTTTTTATATGTTTAAATTCAGTTACATAGGGCGTATACACAAAGACATAAGGTTTGCCTTCTTTAAAATAATTGGTTATCTGAGAAAGAAAGGTGGTAACCCAAATCTCTGATTAAAGCCATACGTTATATTATTTTGGTAAATTACACACACAAAGACTTCTATATACATGATGTAATGAATAATTGCCTGTAGAAATGTGAGTCTTCAAAGGAATTCAGGCTTTCAAGGCTAGGTCAAAGGTTATTATCAACAGGGTCCACAAGTCTCCATCCATCATTCTTGACTAGAGCCATATGTGTATAAATTACAGTATGTTTGTAATATATATGCCTATGTATGACCCCTTAATGTCTGGATATGCTTAGAATAATAACTTATAATATTTCTACATTCCTAAAACACATTGAGTAAATTTAAAGTTCATAAAAATATTTATCAGTGCTCTGCATTTCAGGCTTAGGCTGTGTGGCCATTGTTGACAGGGTATGTGAATTTGCTGCCCCGCTTTGTTTCACCTTCATCTTGTTTGCGTTAGAGGTGGGAACTGTCGCTAGTGTCCGCCATTTTGGAGGCCCTCACCCCCGGCCTGCTGGTTTCGGCTGTCAGCTCCGACTGCAGGCGTGCAGCAGGGCCAGCTCCATGTGGCGGGGACCGGGATGTCCCCCCCGGTCCGTAGGGGGGGGGGGAGGGTTTGGTGCTTGTCTGTGGTCCGAAGTTGGGAGCTGGGAGCGGCCGCCTTCCCAGCCCGCCTAATCTCGTAGGCCCCAAGTCGCCATCTCGGTTCTCCGGCATTGTGAGAGGCATATCGGGTATCTGCAGGTACGTGCTGGTTTCCCCAGGTTGATGAAATGCAGTGTGCGGGTCCTGTTGCGTATCACCCTCAGATTTTGGGCCGTAAGTGTACCGATCGGCGGGAGCTCCAGCAGAGCACGTCTTGCTCGCTTGCCTGTCAGGCTCCGCCCCCCCATTCGTTGTTTTTTAGCGTAGCTGCCTGCTCTGATCAAAAGTCCTCGTATGACTGCTTTATGTGCTTGCCAGACGATAGACATGTCGGTGCCGGGGGCCATATTCGTGTGGAAGTAAGAGATTATTTAGGCTCTTATTTGCTCAAAAACCTTGGGGTCTGTCAAGAGGGAGTCGTTGAGTCTCCAGGACCCTTTACCCATGGTGGGGAATCGTTCGGCGAGAGTTATAGTAATTGGCGCATGGTTGACCAAGTGATCAGGCCTATTTGGGCCAGGAGTACCTTGTGCATTGTAGTGGCTGGTATGAGGAATCTGTCGATTCGGGTATAAGTGTTGTGTGCTGGGGAATTAAAAGTATAGTCATGGTCCAAGGGGTGGAGGATTCTCCAGGGATCTAGGAAGTTGTTGCGAAGTATCTGGTCGCATTGTGCCGAAGTGACTTTATTTTGTTTGCGTGTGGATGCATTAGTGAGTTTGTGGGCTGATGTCGTATCTAGTGAACCGTCCATAAGGAAGTTGGTGTCTCCTCCTAAAATAAGTTCCCCAAATTTGAATCTGTTAGCTATTGCGAAAATGTTGTCTAGGAATTCTATTTGGTTCGTATGAGGGCCATATAGGTTAAGGAGGGTGTATGGCTCATTGTTTATGTAGCATTGAAGCAGGAGATACCTTCCCTGTTTGTCACCAATTTTTTTGACCAGTGAGAATGCCACAGTTCTACCGATTAAAATGGATACACCTCTTTTTTTTTTTTTCTTGTAACAAGAATGGTAGTCATGGGGGAACAGCGGTGGCCCCATTTAAAATGCGTTTCTTGAAAGAATGCGTTGTGGGCTTTGTGTTGTTTGGCCTCCTCTAGTGCTAGCCTCCTTTTATTTGGGGAGTTTAGTCCTTTGGTGTTTAATGAAAATATTATGAGTGTCATTGATGTGGGTGAGGCCTAATAGCTCGTTGTGCAGGGGAGTAGCATATAACTATATCTCTCCTGTGCAGGCTAGTGATTAGGTTTGGGTCATGTTGTAGGAGGTTGAGGAACGTGTGGCACGTTTGCTGTGTCTGAGTTTCTGGGCGTTGTACTGTGTCCATGTATATTCACGTCAGGACTCAGGCGCCTGAGTTGGTGCATAGTGTAGGTGGAAAGTGTGGGGAGCAGGAGGGGGTAACTGATACCTGTGGTATGGCGAAGTATCCAAATGTTGAAAACTATATGCAAAATTCCGTCTCGGCAAGTGCTCGGCAAATGCCTTGCATCGTTGATGGTAAAAACGTGGCTCCCATGAGCCCGGGGGGTGGGGGGGAGGGTTGGCAGGAGGCAATGTGGTCGACCCTCTATGCTAAAGGAGGATGAAGTTTGCCAACATCCGCGGGTCCCAAACAGGGACCCGGAGGTGTGGTCAGGCATTAGTGGATAGTCATAGATGTGCGATGGCTGTATTGTACATCAACCTTAATAGCCGCTCTTGGTGAAGGTAGAGCGTTTACCCAGTACAGTGTGCACAATAAAATCGGGTCCCTCTCCGCGGTGACCGCTCCCAGCCTCTAGGGCGCCGGCACTGCGGCAAGGTTTTTTGGTGGTTTCCCTAGGCACTTCAAACTGGGTACAGGCATATATATACAGATGTTAAACAGTAGGAGAGTTAATTTGGAAATAAAAATAAATGAAAGTATATAAAACATGGCTGAAAGTTGTGTTCGTAGAAGAAAGTGGTGGGCATATGCGCCCTGGTATGGTAGGTGGATGTGGTGGAGTAAAAAAATTTCAATGTCACTTATCTGAGGCCACCACTGTCCAGTCGCTTGGGACTTACAGCGGCCGTCGTCGTTTTTCTCCTTGGGTATTGTCAGGATCGGGACAGGGATCCAACACGCAGCGTACAAACAGTAGCCAGATACGTATACCGGACCTTAGAATGGCCGGACTAACGTAAGTAGTACTGAGAGAATAGTCAAACACAAGCCGAGGTCGAGGGTAACAGAAGACAGGAGAGCGAGAGACAAGCCGAATCAAGGATACAGAGGTAAGCAGAGTAGAATAAACAAGCCGGGTCAAAACCAAAGGGGAAAAGCAGAACACAAGCACTGAGTGACTAGAACAAGCTAGAACCACGACAGGGCAATGAGCTGACGAGAGAAGCTCCGTTAAATACCCTGTTCCGAAAAGTAACCACGCCTCTGAGGCGTCCTGATTGGTCCTGCAGCACTTGACTGACAGGTCGTTCCGGTAGTGTCCTGACGTACTTCCGGACGTGATGCTGTAAAAGGCAGTCACTCCCTCGCGGCCGGCTTTGCGCGACCGGATAGACCGCGAGGAAGGAAGCCATCAGACCGTCCGGATGAAGGAACTGCTAAGTCTCTACCTCTTTCGGAGGTAGAGACCACAGGTACCCTGACAGTACCCCCCCTCTCAGATACGCCCACCGGGCGGAAGACACCAGGGCGAGAAGGGAAGCGAGAGTGGAACGCCCTGCGGTGACGGGGAGCATGCACCTCCTCCTGAGGTACCCAACTTCTCTCCTCAGGACCATAACCCTTCCAATCGACCAGATACTGCAGTCTCCCTCGGGAGACTCGAGAATCAACGATGGAATTGACCTCATACTCCTCCTGACCCTCAACTTGCACAGAGCGAGGAGGGGCGATCGTGGAGGAGAACCTGTTACATATTAGTGGTTTTAGCAAGGAAACATGAAATGAATTCGGAATGCGTAAGGCATTAGGCAACGCTAAACGATACGCAACTGGGTTAATTTGAGACAGTACCCTGTAAGGTCCAATATATCGAGGAGCAAACTTCATGGACGGCACCTTTAACCGAATGTTTCTAGTACTTAACCATACTCTATCGCCTGGAACAAACACCGGTGCTGCCCTTCTACGTTTGTCAGCGTGTTTTTTAACCAGCATGGAATTGTGCAGAAGGATTTGTCGAGTCTGATCCCACAACTTCCTTAAATTGGCAACATGAATATCCACCGACGGTACCCCTTGAGAAGAAGACTCCGAAGGAAGGATGGAAGGATGAAAGCCATAATTCAAGAAAAAAGGGCTAGACTGCGTAGAATCACAAATGAGATTGTTATGTGCAAACTCCGCCCAAGGAATCAAACCGACCCAATCGTCCTGGTGTTCAGAAACGAAACAACGTAAATATTGTTCAACTTTTTGGTTAGTACGTTCAGCAGCTCCATTGGACTGAGGATGATAGGCAGAGGAGAAATTCAATTTGATGCCTAGTTGGGAGCAGAAAGATTTCCAAAAACGGGAAACAAATTGGGAGCCTCTGTCAGAGACAATTTGGGAAGGTATCCCATGCAAACGGAAAATCTCCCTAGCGAATATCTCCGCTAATTCAGGCGAAGATGGGAGTTTAGGTAAGGGAATGAAGTGAGCCATCTTAGTAAATCTGTCCACCACAGTGAGGATAACAGTCTGCTTTATAGAGATAGGCAAATCAACAATGAAGTCCATAGCCAAACAGGACCATGGCTTTTCAGGGACCTCTAAAGGATGCAGAAATCCGCATGGAAGCGAATGAGGTTGCTTAGTCTTGGTACAAACCTCACATGCCCCTATGAATTCTTTAATATCCTTACGTAAGTCAGGCCACCAAAAATCTTTAGAGACCAGAGCATATGTTTTGCGGATGCCCGGATGCCCCGCCACTTTGCTGTTATGGAGACAGCGTAGCACCTCCAGTTGGAGAGTGGCAGGAACGAAGTGTCGATCCCCAGGAGTCTGTTTGGGTGCCAAATGCTGAGACTTCATGATCTCGGAAAGCAATGGAGAGTGAATCCTAAGATTCGTGTTTGCGATGATACTTCCCTTAGGAACTATGGAGGACAGGACTGGTTCAGTTATAGTGGATGGTTCATATTGACGAGACAAAGCATCGGCTTTAGAGTTCTTAGAACCAGGTCTATAAGTAAGTACATAATTAAAGTGAGTGAGGAACAAGGACCAGCGAGCCTGTCTGGCGGATAAGCGCTTAGCCTCCCCAATATAAGACAAGTTCTTATGATCCGTTAATATAGTAACAGGGTGTAATGTCCCTTCCAGTAAATGTCTCCACTCCTTTAAAGCCTTAATGACCGCTAACAGTTCCCTCTCCCCAATGTCATATCTGCTCTCAGGCCCAGATAATTTCTTAGAGAAGAAACCACAAGGGTGTAACGGTTTATCCACCCCTAACCTTTGAGATAGAAGAGCCCCAACTCCTTTCTCAGAGGCATCGACCTCGAGCAAGAAAGGCAGAGTCGTATCAGGATGAACTAGAATGGGAGCCGAGGCAAAAAGTTCCTTGAGAGTCTTGAAAGCAACAAGAGCCTCCTTAGACCAGACCTTAGTATCAGCCCCTTGTTTGGTCATATTGGTAATAGGCGCAATGATAGAGGAGTATCCCTTAATGAAGCGCCTATAGTAGTTGGAAAAACCAATAAACCTCTGGATAGCCTTGAGTCCTTTGGGCAAAGGCCAGTCTAAAATATATTGGAGTTTTCCAGGGTCCATTTTAAAACCTTCCCCAGAAATCACGTACTTAAGAAAGTCTGTCTGAGACTGATCAAAACTGCATTTCTCCAATTTGCAGTATAGACCATGTTGCAGAAGTTTGTGTAATACCTTTCTGACCTGTTTATGGTGAGTCTCAATCTCCTTAGAGTGTATTAGTATGTCGTCCAGGTAAACAATAACACAATCATGTTGAAACTCCCTAAGTACCTCATTAATCAAATCTTGAAATACTGCAGGAGCATTGCAATGTCCAAATGGCATAACCGTGTATTCGTAGTGGCCATACCCGGTATTGAATGCCGTCATCCACTCGTGACCATGCTGGATTCTCACCAAATTGTATGCCCCTCTAAGATCTAACTTGGTGAAGATCTTGGAGCCCTTAAGACGATCAAATAACTCGGTAATCAGTGGGATAGGATAGGCATTTCTGACAGTTATTTTATTCAAGCCTCGGTAATCGATACAAGGTCTCAGCGTGCCATCCTTTTTCTTAATGAAAAAGAACCCAGCCCCGGCCGGAGAAGAAGACCTCCTAATGAATCCCTTTTCTAAATTCTCCCGAATATACTCCTCTAGAACCGAGTTTTCCTGAACAGACAAAGGATATACATGGCCCCTCGGAGGCATCGTCCCTGGTAAAAGCTTAATCTTACAATCAAATGACCTGTGTGGCGGCAAAGAATCGGCATTCTTCTTGTCAAATACTGCCTTTAAGTCTAGGTAAAGGTCTGGTATTTGCCTTTCTGTGAACTGAGTAGGATTCTCCGGTATGTTAATATTAGCTAAGGGAGAAACCTTGCTTAAACATCATCCTGGCAGCCCTGACCCCACGAGAGTATCTCCCCTAACTCCCAATCAATAATAGGGTTATGTTTCTTCAACCATGGGTACCCTAGAACTATGGGAACGGAAGGGGACGAAATGAGCATAAGAGATAAATTCTCCACGTGTAGGATACCAACATTTAAATCAATGGGTATGGTTTCACGAAAGATAACAGGGTCTAGTAGTGGTCTACCATCTATGGCCTCAACGGCCAAGGGTGTCTCCCTTAGCTGGGTTGGGATGTTGTTTTTACTCGCAAAGGCCTGGTCGTAATGTCAGGATCGGGACAGGGATCCAACACGCAGCGTACAAACAGTAGCCAGATAAGTATACCGGACCTTAGAATGGCCGGACTAACGTAAGTAGTACTGAGAGAATAGTCAAAGACAAGCCGAGGTCGAGGGTAACAGAAGACAGGAGAGCGAGAGACAAGCCGAATCAAGGATACAGAGGTAAGCAGAGTAGAATAAACAAGCCGGGTCAAAACCAAAGGGGAAAAGCAGAACACAAGCACTGAGTGACTAGAACAAGCTAGAACCACGACAGGGCAATGAGCTGACGAGAGAAGCTCCGTTAAATACCCTGTTCCGAAAAGTAACCACGCCTCTGAGGCGTCCTGATTGGTCCTGCAGCACTTGACTGACAGGTCGTTCCGGTAGTGTCCTGACGTACTTCCGGACGTGATGCTGTAAAAGGCAGTCACTCCCTCGCGGCCGGCTTTGCACGACCGGATAGACCGCGAGGAAGGAAGCCATCAGACCGTCCGGATGAAGGAACTGCTAAGTCTCTACCTCTTTCGGAGGTAGAGACCACAGGTACCCTGACAGGTATCCCCGTTAGGCTGAGGTGGTACAGCAATGTCCCAACCTGCCAAGATTTTCCTGCCTTCTTCTTCGGTGGTAATGTTGGCGTCACGCAAGGCTTTTGTGATGGTGGTCAGCTCTTTCCTTTTCGGTAGTGTTGCTGCAGAGAGGTCAGTGAAGAGTTTGACTCCTACGAATCTTTCTGGCCGTGCACGTGCCATGATGCTCTCATAATTTTTTCTTTAGTCGTGTAGTATTGCAGTTTGACGATTGCGTCTCTGGGTAGTGCTGCTGGTAGAGACCTTGGCTTGGGTAGCCGATGTATGCGGTCGATGAGGAAGTTCTGTTGTGAGAGGTCTGGGACTAGATGTTGGAAGAGGCAGGCCGCATAGGTTTGGAGATCTTGAGGTGGTATCTCCTCCGGTATGCCGCGGATACGAGTGTTGCTACGCCTGTCTCTGTCCTCGTGGTCCGCAACTTTGTCTGTTAAGAGACTCAGTTGTTCTTGGAGTTCAGTGCAGGCATCCGCCAGTGAGTTGTGTGCGGATATTATTTCCTCCGTCTTGTCTTCTAGGTGTGACGTTCTGTCACCCAACTCATGGATGTCAGCTCTTATGTCTCTCGCCATTCTGGTTAGGCCAGCTTGCAGGGAGGTCTGCATGGCCTTCAGCATTTTGTGGGCCGAGAGGTCAGTGGCAGGGGCTGCCGCCGGTTCGGAGACCGACATAAGGTTGCTGGCGTCCGAGTAGGCCGTTGGGGATCTCGGCATGTCGGCGCCATCTTGGGCCAGCAGGCGCGGTGATGAGAGTGCCTCTATTTGCAGTAAGGTCTGTGGTTGTTTAGTTTTTTTGGCAGATTTCGATGCCATGCTTCTTGTTATGCCTGTCGTGGGAAATAGCAGGTGGTTGCAGGCAAGAAATGCTTTTTTAATCGCTGTGGAGGGTCGATGTGTGGAGGAGCTAACAGCTCATGCGACCGTCTTGTTGAGCTTTCAGGCCACGCCCCCCTGTTGCCATGTTTTTATTGAACACACCATGTTAACATTCACAGTGCAGGTGGAAAAAGTATGTGAACCCTTGGATTTAATAACTGGTTGAACCTCCTTTGGCAGCAATAACTTTAACCGAAAGTTTCCTGTAGTTGCAGATCAGATGTGCACAACGGTCAGGAGTAATTCTTGACCATTCCTCTTTACAAAACTTTTTCAGTTCAGCAATATTCTTGGGATGTCTGGTATGAATCGCTTTCTTGAGGTCATGCCACAGCATCTCAATTGGGATGAGGTCAGGACTGTGACTGGGCCACTTCAGGAGGCGTATTTTCTTCTGTTTAAGCCATTTTGTTGTTGATTTACTTCTAAGCTTTGAGTCATTGTCCTGTTGCAACACCCATCTTCTGTTGAGCTTCAGCTGGTAGACAGATGGCCTTAAGTTCTCCTGCAAAATGTCTTGATAAACTTGGGAATTAATTTTTCCTTCGATGATAGCAATCCGTCCAGGTCCTGATGCAGCAAAGGAGCCACAAACCATGATGCCCCCACCACCATACTTCACAGTTGGGATGAGGTTTTGATGTTGGTGTGTTGTGCCTCTTTTTCGCCACACATAGTGTTGTGTGTTTCTTCCAAACAACTCAACTCTGGTTTCATCTGTCCACAGAATATTTTGCCAGTACTGCTGTGGAACATCCAGGTGCTCTTGTGCAAACTTTAAACATGCAGCAATGTTTTGTTTGGACAGCAGTGGCTTCCTCTGTGGTATCCTCCCATGAAATCCATTCTTGTTTAGTGTTTTACGTATTGTAGATTCGCTAACAGGGATGTTAGCATTTGCCAGTGACTTTTTTAAGTCTTTAGCTGACACTCTAGGATTCTTCTTCACCTCATTGAGCAGTCTGCGCTGTGCTCTTGCAGTCATCTTTACAGGACAGCCACTCCTAGAGAGTAGCAGCAGTGCTGAACTGTCTCCATTTATAGACAAATTGTCTTACCGTGGACTGATGAACAGCAAGGCTTTTGGAGATACTTTTATAACCCTTTCCAGCTTTATGCAAGTCAACAATTCTTAATTGTGGGTCTTCTGAGAGCTCTTTTGTGTGAGGCATCATTCACACCAGGCAATGCTTCTTGTGAAAAGCAAACCCAGAACTGGTGTGTATAGGGCAGCTGTAACCAACACCTCCAATCTCATCTCATTGATTGGACTCCAGTTGGCTGACATCTCACTCCAATTAGCTCTTGGAGATGTCATTAGTCACATACATTTTCCACCTGCACTGTGAATGTTTACATGGTGTGTTCAATAAAAACATGGCAACATTTCATTATTTGTGTGTTATTAGTTTAAGCAGACTGTGATTGTCTATTGTTGTGACTTAGATGATGATCAGATCACATTTTATGACCAATTTGTGCAGAAATCCATATCATTTCAAAGGGTTCACATACTTTTTCTTGCAACTGTACATTCAATCCCTGTACAATGTATGGTTAATAACAAAATTGTCCTTTTCTGTATGAAACACATATATTCGATCTCTGTAATATAAATAGTTTAATATTGGCAATTTAATTTTTTATTGTGTTTTATTGTTTTTCCAGTTTTTTTTTAAATTCTTTATTTAATTTGTGCATGGATAAATCACATCAGGCTTCTAATGCCACAGCAGCGAGGGTAAGCAGTGTTTCAAACATATTATTGCATTAGTTAGGCATTGGATGGTGCTGCACATTTTTTACATATTAATGTTGCTTGCCAAGAAGTTTCTTCTTTTCTGTTTAACATGAAAGAGGAGGTCAGGGATGTATTAGCCGCGAGGCAAACAAGGCATTTGCCTTGGGCGGCATTTTCCAGGGGGCGGCAAAAAATGCGGCTAACTGACATGCTGGGCGGGTGGGCGGCTGGCGAGGGAGCAGTTCCTCTGAGCACTCTGCTCAGCTCCCTCGCGCTCCGCAGAGTGAGGCTGGCAGCTGGAATATGACGTCATATTCCGGCTCCGCCTCCCAGCCTCACTCTCTGGGCGGCGCGCGAGGGAGCTGAGCAGTGTGCTCAGAGGAAGTGCTCCCTCGCCAGCCGCCCGCCCGCCACTGCCGCCCGCCCGGCAACCACTGGACCACCAGGGAGGAAGAGACCCCCCCCCAGCATTCCCAGCAAAATATACAGTTGTAACGGCACCCCCAGGCATAAAGGGGTAAAACCACCGTTTAGAAGATCTTCCCCTTCCAGAGATACAGGCACAGCTACTGCAGAACACCAAACTCCCGAACTGGATACAAAATAGCACTCCACCTCCTGAACTGGAACCTCACAAATAGCTACTAGCAGACGAACAGGAAAAGCAGACAATCAGCTTACACTCCTGGCAATCCATGTTGAGGGTCAAGCAGTGGTCTGTTTATTGAGGGCTACCTGCCCCTGTATTTATGCAGGTCTCCCACCTGGTGGACACTCCCCTAGGGGACCAGATGGAAGACTGTAAAAACGAACTGACAAGTAGCATTTCAGGACATACAGAAGCAAAACATCCCCACAATGCATCCTGGCTTCCTCCCCTCTGCCCTGGAGAAGTAATTCAATTATCTCCCAGGACAAAGGCAAAACTCCATTACACACGTGGGGACACAAAGACAGACTATCACTTTAAAATACACAAAGTTACTTTTTGCACATAAAACACAGACATGTAACATATCCCCAGATAGCTCAGGCCTGAGTGCACATTATTAGGTGAATGGCACTCAGACCACACGAATACAGTTTAATTGTCATGGAGCCAAAGTCTTTAATTACACGAATAGGCTCCATGGCATAGCTATCTGGGTTAAAACATTCCTCCAACTTGAAATACCGATTTACATGCTTTCGTTAAATCCGAACGAATTAGAACCAGGGGCTGGAGGTTCAGCGGTGCATGCATGTAAAAGTGTCCAGGTTTGGTGCATGAAAGCCGGGCAGAAAAGCGCTGGCTGCCCGGGGAGCTCCGGAACACCGCCACAGTGTGGCGGCTAAGTGTAACCGCGACCACCCAGTAACAATCAATTAAGCTGCGGTTAACCGCAGCTACTGGGTGGTCAATTGCCGGCACACGCTTGTTAAGCCGCGGTTAACCGCGGCTTCAGGGAGGTAAATGGAGGGCGCACTCCAGCTTCTGGGTGGCCCATTAACAGCGCCGGCCGGCTTCCCACGGCTCTGGGGAGGCTGAAAAGAAGCTGTTTGTTCGGTAGATAGAATCTACCGAACGGCTGTGCAGAAAGGGAGAAATAAATCCTTCTGCACAGTAAAATTAACCCTTTAGCTGCCGGTCCATAATCCAAAGGAAGCAGGCGGGCGACCAGGCTCCTCCAATGCAATGTGGCGAGATTGGTCTCGTCACAACAGTAAGTTATAAAATAAGAGTAATATAGAAGCGAGGTATGCCACCCTGAGTGATTTTAGTAGCAGGTGCTGGTGTGGAGATACTTGAACATATGATGCAGTCAGCAGGTAAGTAAAGCGTTCAACAGATATGTCAACCATAGTATTCAATTAGGTGAAGAAGGGTGTTTTCTCCTGGCTGTGCGTGATGTGATTGCGGGTCCGACGACCTCCTGTGCATTCAGCCTATGCCCGTCATGGGCAAGGTACAGAACCAGGTGTTGGGGTGAGTTAGGAGGCGCAGTGACCCAGACACGATCGGTGCAGTGTCCATGTTATTTAGCATCCCCTGCTCTCCTCTTCCTGCTTCATCCTGCTTGGCTTTCCAGCTGCTGGCTCCATAGGCACCACAGTCTGATGCAGGTCTGCGCTTCCTGCCCTCCGTGCTCCACCGACCTGGTCTTTTTTCGCCCTTCTCGTGCATTCTTCATACTGCGCCCTAATTGAGGCTGCCGGGGTGCGGGTTTAGGTGGGTAATCTTGTGAGATTTGTAGGGAAGGTGCCGGTTGTCGGCTGGGCAGCGTCCCCCAAAAGTCGGCAAGAAGTCTCTCCAGGAAGCACATTTTTCTGGACATCACACCGCCATATTCAGGCGTGGGGTCCGCAGCGTCCGCCATGTTATGTATGCCATGTTGGGTGTCAACGCTATTTGAGGCAGGATCGCTCAGCCCTGGTAGAGGGAACGGGTGGCCACCCTCCAGGTTGGCGACCGGAATCACCCCCGCCGGTCCAAAGGGGGGGGTTGCAGGACGCCATCGAGATTTGGGCAAAGATCTGCCTGAGCTTGGCTGGGAGAGCAGACGCCTCTCCCCTCCGCAATGCTTGCTAGGCCTCACTCCGGCCCGTTGAGTGCTTAGTCTGGATGGCTGCTACTGACCTTGCAAAGCCAGTCGCTTTTCACCAGGCATGCAAAACTCGTTGTCTGACCCAGAGAGAGCACTGGGAATACAGGTAAATGGCTTAGATTCGATAAGTTGCCCAGAGCTCTCTGAAAATGCGCCCAGCCGCCATCACAGTCAGGCCCTGCCCCCCTTTCCAGTTTGTTTTTAATATGTTTTATGTCTAATAAAGTTGACGCTCATATAGATTACTAACAGAATATATTAATGATCTCACATGTATACAGATATTCATTATACTATATGATAAGAATAAAATGTATGTAGAAGGTGATATCAAGTGCACACTTTATGATAGAATTCTTTTGATGCACTCTTTTATCATGCATTAAGAATATGAAATGTATACCATTGTATGTCTTTTGTACTCCAATCTTATGTTTTTATCTATTGTATATTATGATTGTGGCATATGTTGTAAAATAAAAAAATTTAAACTGCTCAACACAGGGTTAATAGCCCGGTGCTCCAATGAGACCGGGAGGTTTATAAGCCAAGCAAGTTGAAGGGATGCCATCATCTGATGAAGTGATCAGCGGATCACGAAACGCGTAAGGAAGGCATCCGACACAAGCACTGAAAGACAGCCAGGTGGAATGCATTCTGAGCCGCAGTAGAAGGCATGTGGCGGGTATCAAGTGTCCTAACATCTCGCAGAGATCCAGGCTTCCTCCGATCCGCCTGGCAGGAGGGGGTTACCAAAATCTTCTGGTCTGCAGTATATCAACATGATACTCTATGCCACACATTTTGAAGCTCCTGAGAGTGCAAGTTTGATTTTTACTTGATTTTTACTTACTTTTATTGACAGTGTTTATCTTAAATAAATTCTTATAGACAGTACCCTATCTTCTGTATAGAGCAAACACAGTGTCTATATTGGGACACATACTGGAATATTGTATTGTTTGGATATATGTATCGGTCATTCCAACAAGAGAGGGATTAGATCGATACTATATAACTTTCTCCAGCACTATCAAATTTACCTTCTACTTATACCATAGAAGGCAATCAATCTGAGGTTCAAGCTGATACATTTGTCACTACCAAAACACTTTTTATTTACACTTTGTATTTTCATTTTTATTCTTTGTTTTATTTTTGTGTTTTCTACATCTATATCCCATCCACTATATTTATATGATAACATTTGGTGAAGACACATAGTTGTGGGTTACTCTCAAGTACGAGATTTAGTAGATACACCCTTTATCACATTAGAGCTCAGTTATATCCATCCTCAGCTCGGTTATTTTTCCATATATTCAATTTCCACTGTATTCCTGTTTCAACTATTGATCTCTATCATAGTTACTTCTATTTGCAATGTATGCATAGTTTCTTTAAATAAAAAGGTTAATTTTTATTCTTAATCTTATGCCTTGTATCATAAATTAAAATAATTGGTATTAATGGTAATTATTGTACTACTATTTCAGTCATTTTTATCTCGTATAGTTATTCCAGAATTCTTATAATTAATTGTATCTCGATCTGTACATTTGCTAGCAATTCGGCAAACCCAATGGGTAGATGTAACTTATTTAATTTAAAAGTAAAAGCTAAAATATATGTACAGTTACATGTTTTGTGATTATCTAAAGCTGATTATCTAAAGCTTTCTTCCCCTTGTAGTAAAATGAAGAAAGGTTTTTCATACACTGTCCTGTCCATTATTAGTTTACATTGTAATTCTATGGGTTTGTGATGATATGTCCACACATGGCTTCATATATTTTGCTCATTAGAGGGAGCACTTCGTGAAAAGTAAAAGTTGAACAAAAAAAATGTTTTTCTTTATTCCCTTGATTCCATTTTGTCATAGATGTCTTCAGATGGACTTCTGAGATCCTTGTGAAAAATTATAAACATTAAAATTAGGTCTAATAGTACTAAAGACAATGATGACTTTATTAGAATACATAAATAAATCTATTTAGTGATAAATAGACCGTTAGTAGTCACAGCAACCAAGACAAGTAAAGGTGAATTTTAAGGAAAAATCAATTTTCCCCTTAATTTTCTTAACAAATAGGAAAATAATGAATATTAATTTAAAATTACATTCTTTCTGTTACATAAAATATATAGACTGTTTCCTTACTTGCCTCCAGTAAATACTTATTTAAGAACAGATACTAAATACACACAATGAGAGACAATTTTTTAATTATATTTTTGTAGCACTATTTAAGTAATATTTGACAATAGCTATAGCTTTATATAGTGACTTATTTATTTAAGATGCTCTTCAATCAGAAAAGAATCAAGATAGGACCGTACCTGGTATATAGACTCTGTTCCTCTGTTCCTCTGTTCCTGTATATAGACTCTGTTCCTGTATATAGACTCTGTTTTATTTTGTGTATTGCTCTCTCTTGTGTCACCTTAATAAATAAGAGAAAATTTTAGATCTTCATCTCCAAATTATTATTATTATTATTATTATTATTATTATTATGTTATTTATATAGCGCCATCAAATTCCGCAGCGCTTTACAATGGGTGGACGAACAGACGTAGTTAAATGATAAGAAATGCACAAATCCAGCTAATAATAAATATATTCTACTTGTACTGCAGCTTTATTAGACCTAGTAATCCATAGAAATAAGTCTGTGATACTCAACCTTAATCCTAATGACTAACAATGATCAAGTTGTACCCACCATCCATTATTACAAGAATAAGAGATGCCGGTATCAGTCTCGTACCTGATCTTTTCTTCTCTCTGGTTCTCCTGTTGTAGTAGACTTGTCCCAGGACTATCACGGATAAGATAACGATGTTGCCAATTACAATCCCAACAATGAGTTTATCATTCATCATTATGCAATCTAAAAGGTAACATAATAAAATGAAAATATAATTTTGTTGTTTAATCGATATCTGTTTCAGAGATATGAATTTATTTTTAGCTTCACAAAGCGTTTAGGTAATTATATAATAACTCCATCATCTAATCAGCTATGAAAGGTTTCTTCTGAAGAAGAAGATATTTGACATCTGCCCAGTCACTAACAAAGGCTCCACCAGGAGGTAAAACGCTAGGTGGACCCCTACCATAGGGCCAGACAGGGAACAGGAAGCAAACCTGGAAAAAATGTATTCCAGCTATGTAAGTCATTGTGTCACATATTGTGTTTGTATTTTTATATTTATGGGTGCTTTGGGAGCTGTTACATTGTTTATTACCGGCAGCCCCTAGTTTAAGATGATCCATGGGTGTTACAGTGCTATAACACCCACCCTCCAGGCAGGTAGTGACTGACGCTGCTTGTGGACACTTCTTCAAGCAGGACAATCCTTCATACTCAGCATATCGGTATAGTGTTGCAGCAAATATATATATATATATATATATATATATATGATATAGCATGCTCCACAATAATAAATCACACAAGCTCAATGGCACACACACTCAAGCTGACTACAGACAAGCTCACTGACACACACAACTGCTCTGTCCCACACACGCTGACTACAGACAAAATGACTGATTCACAGAAGTTTACTGACACACATTCACCCAAGCACACTACAAACAATCTCAGTGACACACACAAGCTCACTCCAGGCAAGCTCACTGACACACATGAGCACACTATAGACAAGATCACTGAAACACACAGAACCCTTTGACCAACAGAAGCTCACTGACACACACAAGCTCACTGAAAAACACACACAAGCACACTACAGAAAAGCTCACCAACACACAAGCTCACAACCCGCAACTCACAACTCACTGACACACAAGCTCGCTGACACACACAAGCTTACTACAGGCAAGCTCACTGACACACACAAGCTCACAGACACATACGTTCACAACAGACAAGCTCACACACACACACAAACACACACACACATGCACACATAGTATCAGTTATGGGCTGTGGGCAACTAGCAGCGTGGATTCTAAGTTTAGTGTATCTTACAGTGACCTACTTGAATTGGTTTTAAAGAAATACAATATAGCTGAAAACAAACAAAAAAGGATGGGAATACCTGATGATTCCACAATGGTGGAGCTAGTGTCTGAAATATAAAAGTAGTGAATTAGTGTTCGTATCATGAATATTAGTTCACAGGTAGAATACGCCATAAAATCTAATATTTAGGATAAAAAACAAAAAACTAATCAAATGGATCTTGAGAACATATTTTGCAGGGACCTATGTGAGTCAGTTTTATAGAGATAAAATACAGCAATTAAAACTGAAATTTAACAGGATCAAGGGTTTGCTCTATTGGAAAATTAAGCTCTATTTATAACACAAACATCAGATAGAAGATGACCATATACTATTATTTATATGTTCAAATTATTTTTTGAATTTAGCCAATTTCTTTAACTTAATGGAATTAAATATTTTCTGATTTAAAATGAGGATATTTTACTAATATAATGAATTACTTTCATTAATATTACATTTAAGAAAAACATTTGTTGGCATAAAGATCCATTACCCCCTGTCTACTTTGATGAATTTTATGTTTACTTCTTATAAATTTAAACTGCCCGTACACGCTCACAAAACTGCCCCCAGCTCTCAGAAAGGGTTACTGGTTTTCATTTTTCACATATGTATGGAGAATGGGCAAAGCATATTCATGATTTTGGGAAAAAGTTTAGATACTGAGCCATAGGCCACCACCTAAGGTTACCTTATGGTTAATCCTGCTCTGCTAAAGTGGCATTTGCTCCTTATAACGTAGTAGGTTGTTTCCATTTTTTTCTGGTCTTATTATTGCACTGTTGTAAACAGACTGCAATGGATCTAATGGACTAACATGCATTTATGTTCATGTATGTCGTTGAAAAATACTATACTAGTATACTTACACTATTTAATCTATCTTGGCTTTTAAACAGAACTTCTCCTGTGACATGAAGAATGTCATAATAAATTGCAGAGAGCAGGCAAAGATCATACTCTTGCATGTATGTGTGTATGTGTGTACATATATATATTTGTGGTCGGAACTTAATTCGTATATTAAAATAGAAAAGAGGGGGGACAGTTGGTAGTGGTGTGCCGAAACCAACGTACGAGTTGGCCTGTAATAAAGAGGGCAAAAGATATTGCAGAAAGCACACTTTATTCATAATTTATTACAATGCTAGACATTTAAAGGCTTTCCTGAGTTCTTCTCAGGAGGTGAAGTAAAGTGCTGTAAAGAGAGGATTCTATCTGCCCGGTCTTTGAAGTTAGGTGGGAGACTGAAGCTTGTGGATAGAAATAAGTCGAGTATATAACCTGGACACCAGAGGTTCTCTGTGGGAAACAGAGGAATTGTAGCTGGGTAGTTGTGTGGTTGGTTTTGGATGAGAGTCAAGACATAACATAGTGGTCACCGTGAATGATTCTGTCAGATAGTTTTAAACAGGAGCTGACATCCGTTGATGGACCACAGTGAACTCTCAAAGTCTGAAAAGGCCATAGAGTGTGATGTAAAATGGCTACTAGATGACTGAGTTAGTCTGGATATTAACCCCTTAAGGACCAAACTTCTGGAATAAAAGGGAATCATGACATGTCACACATGTCATGTGTCCTTAAGGGGTTAAAGGGGTTATATCCAAATATGGTACAGTCTAAGGGTAAACTATTGTTAGTTGGAGGTCGATCTATTTATTGATACCTTTGAGGAAAGGAAAGGTGGGTGATTGGGAAAGGTTGTGAGGACGTGGTGCTGTGTACCTGTAAGATATAATTTAATAGTGATATCTGCTAATTTTAAGTGTAGGTGGCATGGACAAGTCAAGTGAGATACCCAGGAATACCAACTGTGTTGTGGGGCCTATTGTTTTGTCAGGGGACAATGGGACATCTAGTGCCGAAAACAGTGCAGTGGTGCTAATGATACTACGTGGAGTGAGGGATCCTACCTCGACCAGTAAAAAAAATATTCCAAATAGTGTATGACCGTGGGGCATCTGACTGTATTCAGGAGCAGCCAACAAAAACTTTCTGCAAATATATCGAACAGTTCGGGCTGCTCCTGGAGCCAAAAGTGAGTCTGGTGGCGAAGTAAAAATGATCCCTCCATTTGATGCCATGGATGTGCCAGAGAGATGGATCAGTAATACTTTGAAATCGTTAGTTATGTCCGTCTTACTGAGCCAGGCTTGTTTGCCGGCCAGTAGTATAGCTTGTATGGCATGATCCACGGAGGCATAATGGAGGGAGAATTTGTCAGCCGGTATTAATGCATTTAAACTAGGGTTTTTTAAAGAATGAGGTGCTGACAAATCGATAATCAAACTTTTTTAATAGATGTGCTATTGGTAACTACTCCAATAGGGTTCGTGCACCATGTAGAAAAAGGAGAGTGTGAAAAAGGACCTATCATAAAGCCTGAAGTGGTCTCTCTCCATAGTAATTTGTCAACGGCAGATGGGTTGTTGGTAGCAGAGAGTAAACCCAGAAAACCCAGAAATCAAATATTGTTCTAGGTGAGGGGAGGGGTGGGTGCGTAAATGGTAAGCTAAGGTGTCGATGTTTACTTCTGTCAGTTATTTCCTAGGGGATAGCTTAGAAGGGCATGTTCCTTTTTTATGTGCCCTGAAGCAGATGGAGCAAATATGCAACAACCTGCAGGCATTGTAGTTACATGCTACAGCATTGAAGTTGTTGCATATCTGTGCCTTGTCCAGGAATACTACTGGTTTGCCCAGCTTATCTCTCTGTCCCCTATCCTGACTGATGGCGAAACCCCCATACTTGTACCCCAAGTCCACCACCTTGTGTAGATAGAAGTCAAATTCCTCTCACCTCTAAAGGTTATACAGAGCAGATGACGTTCTTTTAAAGTCCGAAACTGAGAACAAATTCGGGGATGGAGAGCTTTATATTGAGGCGTTAGTCCATTGTTTTGAGGGTCACTGGCCTATCTTCAAAACTAACAGCTCTATTCTCTAGAGTATCCTGTAAAGGTATAAGGACGGCGACTAGGCTAGCATCCTTGCCCTCCAGAATGTTTTTTCTTAATGGAAGCCTGAACACTATTTACAGGGTTGATGCCATGTGGAGTGGAGGGAGTGACATTAATTTCCCTACCTACCTTGCGTGTTTGTAGGTGAAGGTGCTGGGACTGGAGTGTGAGGTGTGGTGGTAACCATAGGGATTATGGTTTCTATCTTGGACATTCTCTTGTTAAGTGACTTAAAGTTGGAGAAGATCGATGACAAAGTGTCTTCAACCTTTCCCGAACAGCTGACATTGGGCTCCTGAGAACTTGTGCCGGGCCTGAGATCGTTGGACTGGACCGTTAACAACTTAAAAATTTCTGCTTTCCTAGCTGGGAACTGGAAAGGAATGTTCCTACAGTGTAGTTCTGCTGCCAATTTAGGGATGGTCCAAGATCTCAGAGACCCATTGGTAGTGGTTATGAGAGATACGACTGGTGTGATAGGTGTAATAGGTGTACTGGGCCAAGGGGGAGAGCCCTGGATAGACAAGTTGTCTCCATGGAGTGATTCTTGCGATATCTTAAGAAGAGATTAGTAAACACAAGACTTTGATCCAAAGGTAAAATACCGTATATAGAACTGGCTTGCTAGCTAGTACCAATGGCGAAGAACTTAACTAACCGTAAAAGGTGAATCCCTGCCAATTGCCAAGTGGAGCGGAGAGGCTCTACCTATGATTTGGCCCTTGGGAAAATGTGGCCACCGAACGATGTGACGCAATGTTGGCCTCTCGGTGACAGTATAGAGAAAACAGATATCACAACAGGAGATTTGTCAGATGTCGTATAGAGGTTCCTAAACGTGGGATGTAATAAGCCCCTTAATTGAGCATTAACGTGTAAACGTAAAAGGCAGTGCGAGGCCTTGATGTACCGGTTATGATTGAATATGAGCATAAGGAAATGAGTGTAAGGAAATGGAGATACCTGAAACGAAATTGGCTGGAAGAACAACTCTGTCCCAGGTTTTACCAGGAACTTGCTAATCTTAGAAATAGGCACTTAAGATACACGTATGATATAAGGACAATATGAGTACCGTGCAAAGGAAATCCATATACAGCCTAGTATGTATTTGTGTTTAAGCTATCTAACAGACGTTAGATATAGTGACAGACTTATTTGAAAGAGTATCCCATGAGGCAAAATCCAGACAATTTGTGAGAAACATTATTACCATTCGGGTGGAGTTTATTATGTAAGTAACCCAGGCAGGTAGGCTGGTGCACAAGTTAAATAACCGTGTAGCAGGGCATAGTGAGGAAAGTAATGTGCCTGGCTCATAAGATCCAGGGGACTAACCTACAAATATGTGCAAGAACAAACTGAAGTGTGTGATATTTTAAGTGATATCTAGGAACTGCTTAGACCGAACAGTTAAACTGTACAAATTTGTGAATTCACCAACATAAATTGTGACTTTATGCAAAATTCAAAACAAATAGCAGAAACAAAATACAGTGGTAGTCTTTAAGTATTCTAGGGTTTTAATGGGCATATGATACAGCCAACGTACGAATGATATAGTGTGCAACGGTGCGGCTTAATTGACCGAATGCACTGAGTGTAAGAGACAGGGGAACAGCTTTAACTGTGATCTAAACGAAATATATTAACGAATAGTTTTTAAACAAAATGGATTTAAACAAAATGGAATTTAAACAAATGGAATTACATGACTGGAATTAAACGAAAGGCTTTAGATGAATGCTTTAAACGAAATGATATAAACAAAATGGATTCATACAAATTGATTTAAACAAAATGATATAAACGAAAGGATTAAACTAATGACCATTTTAACGAATGGATTAACCTAACGGAATGTAAACTAACAGAGTTTAATGAACGGCATAATTATGCAAAACAGAGGGAGCCAATCCCAACATGTCCCCCTTTACTCTCCCTCATATCTACGCTTCTCATGCCTTTTCTTTTATCTTGTTCCTCATATACCCTCTGTAATCATCTCCTTCACAAGGTATCAAATCTTATCCCTGGGGTACAACAGCTCCCTATGGCAGTTGTGACAATTTAGGATTGTAACACAACCAACCAGGAACTGCACTATTTATTGAAAAAGCTAAGCAACATACTATGTCCTCCTTGTTTCTTGCAGCAGCTCTGGACCTGAAGATTCTCTAAACCTCACTCCAGCTCTGAAAAGAATGAAATAAACATACAGTCACCCCAAATGCCCTTATTCAACCATTTTACTTTTTTTTTTTTTAATGCTTTATTTCTTGCACGGACCTAGGTCCAAGGCGCCACCATCTTTATGTGGCCAGATAAAAGCCCTGTGGGACACCCAATCAGCCCACACTAGATAGCTAAAGTTCATGCATTGGTGAGGTTCTTAGCACTTTTTAGAGCTGGCTATGGCAGCTGGTACTTCCAAAACCAGAGTAATTTCTCTCCAGCCGTAACTGGGTATTGGTCAGGAAAGGGTAAAGGGAAGCAGTGTCTTCAAAATCATGTGGTGAGTCAATGTGGAAAATATAAGGAAAGAAAACAGAATATATTGTTTTAAATTCTACAGGTGGTGAGGTAAAATAAGAAAAATGCCACATACAATTTTCTGGAGCTTATGTCTATCCCCAGATATGTGTGCCTGGGAGGTATGATTGCCTGCCTGTGTATATGTCCACCACCCATGAGCAGCAGGTATGGGCTCTAGTTAACAAAAGGATAAATAAAATTCCGAACAGACAAAAATGACCGAATTTCATGCAAACATGAATGGATAAGATGTGGGCATTCCATTGAAGAGATGAAAAGAGATGAAGAGAAGAGGAAACAATAGGAGAAAGGTAAGTTTGGCATGACAGTGCTGCTTTAATTACTCAGTTTTCTTCATTAACAAATGGTCTGGCAAGGTGGGGGTAAAGTGCTGCCCATGGTTTCTATTTAGTCCTAAACTTGAAATGGATCCAGTAAGGATTTCTAATTCTGGTAAAGTTACTGGTTGGTTGAAAACGGTTGTCACATTTTTCTGTGTGAACACATGCACACAATATTGTCCAAAAGTCAAATCAAATCATTGATCTAATACTACTTGTGGATTGTGCTTTACCCCATCACCATATCATTTCAAATGAATGGAATACTGTGTTTTAAAGAACTACTAATATATTTTAATTATGTAAATTATTACAATGATGTTAAAAACTGATATGGGAACTAATGCAGCAATCTAACAAGAGCATACAAGAACATACATTCTATAGAGTATATAGAAAGAAATGTCCAAAATAAAACATGAAAATGTGGCATAGAGACAGGAATTATACCATGCTACTTGGTCTTAATTATCACTAATGAGAAAATGAAAATCCATTTGATGTTTACACCAGATTATGTGTTGCTATGTTAGTGTGAATGGAGACTATAAGAGCAGTACCTGATATTTCAGTGGTGATTGTCGGAGGATCTAGAAGGGAAAATAAAATAAAGTAATTAAAATAATAGCTGCTCTTTCTTATTACTACCCCATGAACATGATTTTTTTTAATTCTAAATTGATCGTATATGGCTGGAATAAAATAAAGGCTGATTTAGCTTACGATCTATTGCCTATGTAACATGAACAGGATAAAAAAAGACAATAGGAAAAAATTATTATCCTTTGTAAATATATACAGTTGAAATAAAAATTATTCAACCCCCATTAAAAACCTGGTTTATTGTCAAAATGTGCAGATTTTTAGGTGGTTACAATAAACAAATCAAACAAAAGCAATTGAAATAGCTCAGCACAATAAATGCTTTAAGTGGTTTCCCCAAATTCAACTGAAAATGCAACTTAACGTCTTTGAATTAAACCCTTTGAATAAAATCCCTCATAACATCACAAATATGCAAGGGCTTCATTAGTTGCATCATGTGTGTTTGAGCTGGAACGCTTGAAATACCTGAACTGGCTAGGGGTTTGTTGAGTGTAATGTTTAACTGCATGTTAGAAAAATGGCTAAGTCAAAA
Source organism: Pelobates fuscus (assembly GCF_036172605.1). Lineage (NCBI taxonomy): Eukaryota > Metazoa > Chordata > Amphibia > Anura > Pelobatidae > Pelobates > Pelobates fuscus. Next base: position 17,217,782 of record NC_086327.1, read on the forward strand.
GAATGGTCCACAAAGTTAAGAGAAGAGATCATTGCCCCCTTCACAAACAAGAAATAGGATACAAAAAGATAGTGAAGGCTCTGTATGTTCTAAGAGACACCGTTGGAAGCATAGTTTGCAAGTTTAGAATTGAAGGAACAGTAGTTACACTATTTGGACGAGACAGAAAAAGGAAGCTATCAATGGCTGCAACCAGATTTCTGAGAATACAGGATGTGAAAAAACTTTTTTCTTTTTTTTTTAACGAATGCTATGTTACCTAGCAGTAAATGTTTAAATCAACATTAGGTGTATTTACCAATCCAGCAATTGTCTGGAGTTGGCAACGGAACAGCACATTTCAGACCACACTAATCAAGTTGGATAGCTTTGAGAGTTAGATAATTTTCCCAACAATGCTAGTGTGGCTATATGTTTCCCATGCCATGGTTAACTTCCAGTAACTCCCAGTTTAGTGGAAAACCTTGAAAGTATTGTATTAGAAATGTGTTATAGTGTAGATTAAATATATTTTTTGTGATATTTTCTTAAAGAGCTTGAGTCTAGAACCATGGTCAAAAATATATTCAATTATGTTAATTATGTGCTTTCTCCTGGAAGAAGGTCTATATGTTTTTCTTTCTTTCTATTGGTCGATACTTACATAACACAGTGATGGTGACAGCAGTGCTGGCATTTCCATGTTCATTCGAAGCTTCACAGCCGTATGTATCAATATCCTGCCGTGATATGTTCGTTATTGTCAGTACATTATTTTCAGCTGTTGAATTTTTTTCTATTCCTCTCCACCAGATCACGTTAGCCGGGGGGTTACTGTCTACTGAACATCGTAGAGTCACATTGTCTCCTTCCTTCACAACCAGTTGTCTGTTATCATAAAATGCTTCTAGAGAAACACAGCACAAAGTTTAGAGTGATACAGTGGATAATCAGCTTACTGCACTGAGCAAGATGTGCAATGTTTAGGACTGAGTAACATTTAGGGTGGAAATCACACACAATGTTTTATTGACTGAACTACACAATACCAAGAATTCCCCACGGAACTAAAGTTCAGTGTAACATAGCAAAACTGGAACATTTCTCCAAAATCAGGTTATTTTCCAACTTCTCTATTTTGGATAAAGATATTCAATGTACATGTTACTTCTAAGCAATAGCTAGCTTAATGCATAACTCTGATTGTATGTACTTTCAGTGTCCGAAGGAGAAATAGCTCAGGTACAAGATTTAGGGCATTTAAGATATTTTAGAGTATTATTGTCTCCACTATTGCTCATGGGACAAGGTTACTGGAACAATTTGAGGGGGAGGGACACTGAACAAACCTTAATTTATCTTTCTTATATTATCATACAATAGATGAGAATAGTCGGACAATAGGTCATATCACATGTGGGTGATAGAGGGTCTCGGGGATCACCCTGAATCCCCCAACCAAGACCTGGAGGGGCCTGTTTGCCAGCCTCCTACCCTAAATACTTTAAACAGGCTCTGTTCATGTGAGTTATGTACTTTTGTACTCCAGACAGAAAGACTGAGGGTCTCGGGGATCACCCTGAATCCCCCAACCAAGACAATCTGGCTTCTAAGATATGTTTTAGTGTTTAATAAATATGACAAAAACAAAACATATGCTGTAAGAGTAGGTTTTCCAATTATATTTATAGATTCTCTAGTGATAATATATAATTTTGCCTACTGCAAACTGCATAATTTAATGTTTGCTCTTTGTGGTTACTATGGGTTTTCCCCCAGATTTTGTTGGTTCCCATTCCCATGAGTCTTGTAGAATTTTCAGAGGACCTTGAACACACAACTTCTCAGGGAGTACTCCTACTAGGGTGCTTCAAAACAGGGAGTGCCCCAGCCCAGACAAACCCAGTGAAACAAACAAGTAGGTTTGGGCACACCCAGTAGTTTGACAAAGGTTCAGGGGAGCCACAACACTGTCTACATGTTTGTACTCCATAATAGAGTCTACCTGGTAAAGAAACTACTGGGTGTGCCCAAACCTACTTTTTTGTCCCTATGACAATCAGTGTGAGCCCAATAATCCCCACTAACTCACATGTCTTCTGGGCAAGCTCTGCATGTTATAATAAACCCTGTTACATATTTGAAAGGGATGTGTGGGATATGTGTGACTGTACAGTTTATTAATAGAGATGTCGCACTGTCCGCCGGCGAACAATAGCGTGTTTGCGTTGGGCGAACATATGCGATTTCCAGTCCGCCCCCTATACGTCATCATTGAGTAAACTTTGACCCGGAACCTCACAGCCAGCAGACACTTCCTGGCAGGGAGGGTCTGCTGCTGATTGGCTGAAATGTGTCTGCTGACTGTGAGGTTCTGGGTCAAAGTTTACTCAATGATGACGTATAGGGGGCGGACCGGAAATCGCATATGTTCGCCCAACGCGAACACGCTATTGTTCGCCGGTGGACAGTTCGCGAACTGTTCGGCGGACAGTTCGCGACATCTCTATTTATTAATGGGGTGAGGGTTTACACAATTTTTTGGAGGTGGTTAATAGGCTCCTGCTCCTTTTTCAAATCAAAGGTTTTATATTGGAGAGAATATTGATAAGAAAAATTAAATAATGAGATTTAAGGAATACCTGAAGGTTCAGTGGTGATTAGAATGGATGGAGGATCTGAAGGAACAGAGAAAACAAAAATGACTTTTATAGAATGATAGATCTGCTAAACTCAGTACAGTTCATTACTATTAAATTCTACACGGACCTTTTCACTGAAAGATAAAATCAATATTTTTTTGCACCTCCTTTTGCAGAATGTTGTGTTTAACAGCTAAACATATTTTCAAGGTGGTTAGTTACTAAACAGAACATAGTTGCAAAGTCCTTCTCAACAAAAAAGTCCACCTGGTTGTGATAGGCTAGGGCTGAAAAATCATTTTTACATGTTTTGTTTAGATTGTTGTTTATTTGCAAAAATTAAATATAGTCCATAAATCCTAATTTACCTTCCTTTACACTTCAAAAATGAATGAGTACCAGCCTGTAGAGGAATAGATTTATCTACCAGAAATCAATATCATTAATTTAATGTTCTCAATAAGAGAAGTCTTAGAATGGGCATGTACCCAGAAAATAGCTTGACTTTTGGTTGATCCCCGTTCAGGTCTTAAAAAATATTTTTGCTTACTTGTGCTATTACATAGAGAACTTATACCATTTGTATATCATATTTTCAACTGCAAGAGAGAGATCCCTGACGTTCATTTAAGCCTTCTTTGGGGCCTTGTGAGGAAGGTGTAGCTGATACCCCTTTAACCCTTTAAGGACACATGACATGTGTGACATGTCATGATTCCTTTTTATTCCAGAAGTTTGGTCCTTAAGGGGTTAAGAACAATGAGTACGGGGTCCATGTCTAGATTACCCTTTTAAATCAGCGAGACCTAACACAAATTCATTGAATCAAACTGAGAATACTGGCAAAACCTCAGAAAACTCAATTCTTACACTCTAGTCTTAAAAATGTGTTGCTCGCGTCTGCCATAAAATTGGACATCTAATTGAGAAGATCTGAGAGTTATTCACATGCCTGTTCCATTAAGTGGTTTGTGAGTACAATATAAGCAATTTATTTGGCCACATTGCCTAAACAGTCCTATACTATATTTTGTTTATTCCTTTATAGGTTTGCTAAATATCTTTTTATATACCAAACTGATTCCACCCATAAGGGTAAGCCAGATCTGAAATGCCTGTTTTTATAGTTCCCATATAAGGGCAAGCCATGGATTATTCTAAGGTTTTGCTCAATCTTAAAGTTCTCATGTTCTCTGCTTTTTCTTCACTTCATTTGATTAGAATCTCTATACGTTTAAAGGGTAATGCAGACATGGACCCATGCTCACTGTGATTAGAGCGGTATGAACTGTACCACATTGCCATGGTTGAATAAAGGGTCAACTGATTGTCTGGGTTTCAGTATCTTTAAGCAGGCTCAGTCTTATATGCAAATGAATACATACACGTGCTTTAAACCCTAACACCCCAATAAATTTGAGTTAGAAATATTAGTACAAGTAAGGGCAAAATGCATAGCATGTGGCCATAACTCATGTTCCATCGAATTGGGAGAAAGTGTATATGATGTGCTGTGAATTCTTTTGATATAAGTCGAGTGCAATATGGCGGACTTTATATAACTGAAAGAACGTTCTGCATCACCCATTTTTATATTTTATTTTTAGTGCAAAATTGAAGGCCATTTATATTGTCTACTGAACATCTAATTGAGAAGATCTGATGCCTGTTCCACTAAGTGATTTGTGAGTGCAATAAAAATAATTTTTGGGGACACATTACTTAAACAGTGCTATACTATATTTTGTTTGTTCCTTTATCGTTTGACAGTATCTCATTATATTTAAAATGTTATGCAAATTATAGTGGTTATCTCTGTAGTGGCTCAAAGTGTTTGATGTTTGAAAAAGGACAGGAGTTTTCTGAGTATCTGCCTTGTTCTCTTATGCTCTTTATTTGCTTTAACACAGAGTAAAATTATCATTTCAAAATATATACACACGTCGGCTAATGTAGGCTTATTCAGCAGTTGCTTTGATATATCTTAAAATTTTGATAATTTGCAAGAAACTTATCCCACAATGTTGTACAAAAATACGTAAGAAATTTTGTTAATCCTGCCTTACCGCTGAATAAACACAATTCTTATGTTGTATTTTTACTTTTTGATCGAGAAAATTGAAAATACATTTTACGGTGTGGGTATACTTGCTACAAATGATGATTCAATATTAATTGGCAGAAATGCTTTGAGTAAATCAGGATATAAAATCAGCATCAAGATTTTATTATTGCACACATTTAATGGACCACTATAGTGCCAGGAAAACATACTCGTTTTCCTGGTACTATAGGGTCTCTAGCCCACCCCCCCCTCCCCCCCCCCCACCCTTAGGGTCCCACTCCCGGTGGGCTCTAGGGGGAGGAAGGGGTTAAACACTCACCTTTTCTCCACCGCCAGGCTCCCTCGGCGGTGGGGACTCTCCGCCTCCTTTCCCCGTCATCGGCTGAATGCGCATGCGTGGCAAGAGCCGTGCGCGCATTCAGCCAGTCCATAGGAAAGCATTTCCAATGCTTTCATATGGATGCTGGCGTCTTCTCACTGTGAAAATCACAGTCAGGAGCGTGGAAGCGCCTCTAGCGGCTGTCAATGAAACAGCCACTAGAGGCTGGATTAACCCATATGTTAACATAGCAGTTTCTCTGAAACTACTATGTTTACAGCAGAAAGGGTTAATCCTAGATGGACCTGGCACCCAGACCACTTCATTAAGCTGAAGTGGTCTGGGTATTGTAATTAACACTGTAAGTCCCGTGTGATGGATCCAGGAGCTGGTTCACTTAAAAAAGGCTTTGTTGAAATTCAGGATGAAAACATGGAATTTGTATATATGGTGTGTATACCTTTAAATCTGTCTCAAACGAGACCCAACCTCACAAACAGCCGGCAGAAAGAGCAACAAACTATCCACATCCATCCTAACCGGTCCTCACTACGAAAACGGAACAACCTACACAGATGTGCTGGTAACAATCTTGCATAACGTCCCTGACTTATATTTATTCATTTTTATGCAGTTTTATATTTTTATATTCTACCACTTTGAAAGCCCTGATATAGGCGCCTTTTTTCTAATAAATTTTGAATCATTTTTAAACTTCATTTGGAATTCATTGGATTTTATTGATTTTTAACCATTTTTATGAAATACAGTCATTTTCATTATATTTCCACCTTATAAATAATATATCTCCGTACTTCTAAGTACACCACTTGGTATATACTCTGTCCATTTAAAGATCATAAATTTAAAGACACACACACCATATATTATTGTGTCATTACGCATCAGTGTTACACTGATTTATTACATCACAGGAAACAGTTTCCTATACTGGAAGGTGATTTTAATTTCCTGTTTGCTAAAAGTATAGTATTTGGCGTGCACCTAATTTTATCTCGTTTGAGACAGATTTAAAGGTATACACACCATATATACAAATTCCATGTTTTCATCCTGAATTTCAACAAAGCCTTTTTTAAGTGAACCAGCTCCTGGATCCATCACACGGGACTTACAGTGTTAATTACAATACTTCGCATTTCAGACAGTTTTAGGTGAAATTTCTGTCTATATCCAGTTTTTGAGCCCTTCACTTTAAGTCAGACTCCCTCATCCCTGTGTGTTGCATTAGGCATACCAGACCCATTTGACTGAAGTGGTCTGGGTGCCTATAGTGGTCCTTTAATCAATCTCCCTTACGTGTGAAGTCATACAATATATTACTGATTTAGGAAATTGTTCAAGGAAACATTGTTATTCCTATACTTTATTTGTATGATTATCTTTGGACTAACATCATCAATTGCTTATGCTATTCTCACTAATTTCTTGTCATATCCTCTTGCCAGCAGCTGACCTGTCACAATTAAATTAATTGACCCTTTGAAATGTCCTTAAACATAATTTGAGATGGCAAATATCTATAAGTTAATGGTTTCCTAACTAGAATTTGGACTGCGTTCCCTAAAATAAAATCTCATTGCATTTCCAAATCCAAAGTGTAGCAAGTTAGTCTCATATCAAATATGTTTTGATTTAAATATTCAAGGAACTTGGAAGCCTTCTGCTCTGCACCATTCCATAAACCTACAAGTCATCTGTGTAGTGACAGTAGACTAATAAGACTAATACAATAAAGATATGAGTTACAAACCGCACAGCATGGGTGCTCTCTCACCAAGTCATACAAAGATTGACACAGAAGGAACCAAGTTGGCCTGATAAAATCATACATCTAGAGCTAGTAAAATCCTTCAAACATAACATTATTTTATGTCAAAATAAATTGGCCAAATCATAGAAAAAAAAAAAAAAACACAACACGGGATAATAAATAGCAAGAAAATAGTAATTAAACAATATCAACTGCCAGGTACAAATTATAGTTATCCCAAGCAAAATCATCATATTGTTTGTTGTCCTTAAGATAATTTAGAATAACGAACAAGGTTCGAGCAATGATTTATCAGAGTATGCAGATTCTTATCAATGGATCCATCCCACTCGACTGGTCTAACTGGTGGATCCCAGGGTGATTTATGAACCTTATGAGGGGGATAAAAAAATGGGAGTAAGATAACCGTTTTGAATGTGATTAATTGTGTAATCAATATACCCAAATCACAGTATTCCTCTATCAAGTGTAATGTTAAAAACTGGGATTTTTCATTTAAATAATATTCCAATAATTGTAAATCCCCTGCATGGAATCTGAGGCTAACGTTTTCCTGCAGCCATCCATCAGTGAAGGTCCATAATCTCCTAATCTATAGTAAATACTCCACATTGTGCGAGTGGGATGGCAGACAGTAATTTACTCGGTATGAACCAGCATTCATAAAGGGAAACAATAGGGTTATTCTGTAACTATGCATTCAGACACTGTGTACAATGAGACACATACTTACACTGAACATCTAGGGTAACGGATGTTTGGGTAGATTTATCCACCGCTGGGAAAGTCACATTGCAGGTTATCATTGTTTGATGATCATTTTGATAAAGGGTAAAGGGGATTGTTGATTTTTTGCATTGAGAGATTGTATTTCTCTTCTTTCCACATTTGATCAATGGATCAGACTCTGTCCTGTCTTCCTTTACCAGTCTCCATGTGATTTCTGGAGCTGTCCCAGAGCAGTTCCCAGTATCAGGAGGTTTACATGTCAGGGTCACCTCGTTACCTGCCACCAGTTTCTCTGGGAGGATAATCTGTGGCTTTTCTGTGAGATCTAACAATGACAATAAATGGGTAATAGAGTTCAAGACGTTTAATATAAACAAGGTAATATCCTATGTACATGGACTATATATATAGAAAGTATGTAACAAAATCCTTCCCAGTGCTGGGGTTATTAGGTAATAAATGTCTCAGATCTATTATGAAGTGACAGAATATCCAGGTGGAGATAAATGAAGAGTGAGTTCAGAACCTATTTTGCCATATTTTTAAAAGTTCGACAAGGAAAACTCTGACAGGGTTAAAATTTTGTTTACAGATTTTCCTCAAGTTTTCCCCAAAAGTCAGTGTTTAATGAATAGAACTCACAGTCTGGAATGAAAACTCAGTTCTCGAAAATGTGACACTAACAATAATAATGAAATATAAACAGATATCCAATTGGCAGCTCTCAGTTGGCCAAGAATGGTTAGATTGTGTCGTATTATCCGATTCATTTCATGGAATGAACACTTGAGGCTATGTCTGATGATATATTACTGGCTTCCCACTAATAGCTGGCCATTGTGGATATAAATGTTAAATGACAGAATAGATGTATAACATATAGCACTATTTATTAATTGTAATTCATATAATACATTTGTTTATAAGATTCTGGCTTTGCATATAAATCCATCAATTAATACTGCTGTATTCCTTGGGACTGGTTGATAAAAAGTTTACTTAGTAAACTTTAGATTATCATAGTAATATTTTGCAAATCATTTATAATATAATTTAAATTAAATTATAATATAATTAAATATTTTATACTAAACAACAATGCTCTGTGTTAATTTTTACACTTTTATATAAATAACTTCAGACTTACTTGTTACCTCTACATTGAGGTATTTATCTCTATAAGACCAATTTACATTTACATCTTCAATCCTGAACTGATATTTCCCTGTATCTTGTTTATTTGCATCATTTATTGTCAGGGAGCAGTCTCCATTACTGGGGTCTCCGGACAGCTGGATATTATGGGTTTTATCAGCCAAACTCATGGACTGATTGTTTGTGGCTACAATGGGGTAACAGCCACTATTATCATGATTTATTCTCCTCCAGTATCCTGTGGCTTTTGATGAAAGTTTCTTGTCACTAGGGATGGTAAAGGTACAAGGGATGGTGACACACAGACCTTCCTGCACAGTGACACGTTCTTCTACATTCATAGTATAATATGTTTCCTGGTCTCTAGGTACACCCTCTGTGGAAAGAAGACATTTCAGATTACAGTATAAAACATATTTACTGACTGACATTTTCTACCAACATACAGTATATCTACATCCAGGTGTTCTATGATTCTGACAAGAAATATTTGTACAGGTGATCTTCCCTTATCAACCAAATTCAGTTTCCTACGACTCGGTCATAAAACAAATTGGTTGTTAAGAAGGATAAGAATGCCTAGACAACCAACAGAATAGAGGCCAGCTCACTAGCACAGGGAATCCCAAAAATGTATGTTTAGGGAAAATCCCCTAAACATAGATTAGAGGGACTCTCTGCTCTGGTGATCTTCTGTATATCTCTGCTCTCCTGAGCAGGGAATCCTTCTAATCTATGTTCGTGGAAAATTACCCAAACATAGACAATCACACCAGAGCAGGTGTGATCTATGTGTTATCTATCTTTGGGTGAAATTCCCCGAACATAAATCAACTCTCTAACGTGGTCAGAAAAACCACGTTACTCAATAGAACATGGTGCATGGCATGTTCCAAAATGTATGAAGTCGGCAGCAAAAAAACATGAATACGGTCGGTTGGGCAGTAAGTGAAAAAGGTTGCAGCATCACACATTTTGAAATATAAAGAACAGTAGGCAACAATTCCATGGTAGAGAGATGTTGCAGCAAAATGAGAAGCTAGACATGAATACTTATATCAAATAGTATAACATTAATGACTGAAGATCTCTCCAAAATATTGTTGATCTGCGGCTAATAGCCTTGAGGATGTTACTGAAAGCAGTCAGAAGGATATGTAGGTTCACTACAATGAGTTAACATGTAACTGGAGGTTGGTACAGGGGCTGAGATTTACATATAACGAGAATACGAGAAAAACACATAGGTGCGCTGTGCCTTTAAGACAAAATCTGATTTAAAGAGAAATACGTGCTTAAATGTGACAAAGTGCAATTGATATTATAGTGCAAACAACTGCATGTTATTTATATAAAGTGCAAATATGCGCAAAATTGTGATTAACAACACACAAAACACTCACTTTTTAATGCTCATGTTGTTTTCTCAATTTATCACAACATGTAAAAGAAGGGAAATAAAATAACAATAGTGTAAAACTGTACAGTTTTAAGAAGAAAAAAAAAATGAAATGGGAAAAAACACATTTACAAAAATAGAGCAGATGAGCCTGCTCTAAACTTTGACAGCTCCAAATAACATTCCCTCTTCGGGAAGAAAATTACAGAGGAAGTCGATCCACTTGTGACGATTTATTGCACAGAAGAAACATACAGCACCTTAGTCCAAAATTCCCCTTTAGCAGCAGTAAAATAACAGGTAACTAAAGTGCAAGGCCAGCTACGTTCTCTCTTGAAACCCGGTATACCGCAATACAAAGATTCATGGGGGCGGAGTTCCAAGACAGCAGGCGTACTGTACATGCGTGGTCGAGCGTGATGACGCGTTTTGCCATGTTCACAGCTTCTTCAGATCTGCCCCCTCTTGCCCGTCACAGTCTTTTATACACACCTATGTGGGTGTGTTTTACTTTATTCTATCATTACGATCTCGCAACGGGAAAAAGCATCCATATGGCAATATATACAGCCTATTAAAGTGCAAAATGATCAATATTGATTTTATTTTACATATCTACATATCTACATATAAGTATAGCATCTTCAAATAGTTAAAACATATCACAAATGTATTATTATAAGAAAATTTCCACAATGTACATTACAATTTATTAATATCAAAAAATATAAAAAAAAATATAAAAAATTAATACAAGATAAAAATAAAGAAATTAAAGAAATAATATAATATGTATTATATTAAAAAAATTCTTAAAATGGCTTACTATAAGGAGCGAAAGAGAAAAATGTAAATACTCAACATACCCAATAATTTAACAACATAACATTCTTGATGAAAAAAAACTTTTTTTTTAATAAATGTATAAATTCATAAAACTTTTTTTTATAAAAAAAAATAATAAATCAAATTCTATATTTAATCCATTTGCTTCTAAACTTTGTAGTCTATGTACCCATTTTATCTCTACTCTACCAATATCTATAATATGGTTACCCTCGCACCATGATTTTTTAACTGTTTCTATTCCTAAAATTGTAAGACCTCTTGGGTATTATGGTTATGGTATTTTTTTTTAAATGTGCTGACACGCTATGTTGTTCATATCCCATAATAATATTATTCACATGCTCATATATTCTCTTATGTAGGGGACGAATTGTCCGCCCTACATATTGAAGTCCACATGGACATATTAAAAGATAAATGACATTTTTGCTAAAACATGTGATAAAATATTTTATAAAAAAATCCTTATCACTATACGTAGTTTTGAATGTATTTATACCTTTTAGGGATACATTTTTACTACATTTGCATCCTGTACATTTGTTAGGAATAAAAACCTTTTTTGTCATCCAGGGACGTTCTTGGAATCTCTTTTCTGGGGTGATTAAAAGTTAAAATGTGTTTAAAATTTGGCAATCCTCTGAAAGTGATGAAAGGTTTTTCTGGAATAATTTTTGATAGCTCATTATCCTTTTTAGAACATGCCAATGCTTGTTAAAAATTGACTTAATTTTCTTTAAATCTTGGTTAAAGTCAAATACTAAAGGTAGTGATTTTTCTTTATTTATTTCAAAAGGGGGTTTAGATTCCTCTAGTAGTTTTATTGGATCTAGGTTTATTACCTCTTCATATGCCCTCTACAAAAGTTGTTTTGGATATTTTTTCTGCGTGAATTTGTTCATCAACAACTTGGCCTGTTCCTCAAATGTTTCTGTATCCGTACAGTTCCTCCTGATCCTTTGGAACAATCCCTTTGGAATGTTGTCAAGCCAAGGTGTGTAATAGCCACTATTGTAGAGGACATAGTTATTAGCCTCTACCTTTTTTTTAAAAAAAAAAGTTTTGTTTTTATTGTATTATTTTCTTTGTATATTTCCAGATCTAGAAAATTAATAGAAGACGTACTAAAATCATTCATTAAAATAATGCCCTAATTGTTAATATTTAGTTTTTCTAAGAATAATTTAAGATCTTTTCCTGAACCCTACCATACAAAAATTAAATCATCCATATATCTATAGTATGTGACCAGGTTTGCCGCCCATTCCGGGCTACCATATATAAAAACATTTTCCCGGCCCGCCATAAATAAATTAGTGTAACTGGGGGCAAACCTGGTCCCCATCGCTGTCCCTTGGCATTGTAAATAAAATTTTGAATTGAATACAAAATAGTTGTTATTTAAAATGAATTAATACTCTCAATTAAAAAAGTCTCTAATTTTCCTGACTTGATCAAGCAATCTTTTACCACTTGACATCCCAAATCATGAGGGATAGTTGTATATAATGAAGATACATCCCTTGTAACCACAATATCTGATTCATCCCATTTTATTTTCTTAAGATTATTAATAACATCTAGAGTATCTACGTATTTTGACAAGTTTGCAGAATATGAATCAATGCTCGAAACAATGAGTTGTCCGGGTGGGAGGGGTTCTCTATCTTTATGCACCTTAGGTAGGGCGTAGAAGACTGGCAGTCTGGGGAATTCCTTGGATGCCAGGATGCCATCTTCCTTACGTTTATCCAAAAGTGCATAAAGTGAGTTTTTTTATATCTTCCAGAGGCTCTTTCTCCAAAAATGTATATACTTTCTGATCTTGTAATTGTCTTTAACATTTTTTTAAATAATTCTCTGTATCTTGTATTACTATACTTCCCCCCTTATCTGCTGGTTTTATTATAATGTCCCTATTACTACTTAATTCTTGTTGGGCTTTTCTTTCATTAAAGTTGAGATTATTATACCTTCTATCTTTATTTTTACATTCTAGCTTTTCAAAATCTTCTATTATTGATTTTTCAAAAATATATATAGCGCTTCTTCTAAAATTCCTTGGATAAAAGCTGGACTTATTTTTAAGTGACATATGGGTATCATCTTTTTTTTATTAATTGAGAAAAATCTTTTTAGTGTTAAAACTCTTGAGTACCTTAAAATATCTATGTAATTAGAGAAATAGTCAAACTTTCTACTTGGTGCAAATTTTAGCCCTTTACTAAATACTTGTCTTTCATCTTGTGTAATTTTATGTTTGGATAGATTTATTATTCCATCCAATTTGTAGATTTTCCTTCCTTTCCGAACCTGTAGTTTGACTCCTCCTCTGCATCCTGTTGGTCTTTGGTCCTCCTTATTTTAGGGGTGAAAAGACCACTCTCTCTGCTTCTCTCTAAAAAAAAATCGCTCCGTGGGTAATTATCAGGTTCTTCTGATAGAACTTCAAAACATTGTTTACTTCAATATCTATTTTATTATATCTGTTTAAAGGGCTGGAGGTTTACCCTAGTCCAATCCCCTTAAACTCTATTTTCTGGAGTTTTCCATGTTCTTTACTCCTGCATTTTATAGCTATTTAGTCTTTATCTATGTTTATTCCCATTTTTATTGGGAATATAATGGTTTTCATGTATCATAATATATATCAATGCACAGATCTGTGTTAATTTTTTTAAAAGACAATTGTATAAATAACTACAGACTCACCTGTTACCTCTACATTGAGGTATTTATCTCTATAAGACCAATTTAAACTTCCATCTTCAATCCTGAACTGATATCTCCCTGTATCTTGTTTATTTGCATCATTTATTGTCAGGGAGCAGTGTCCATTACTGGGGTCTCCAGACAGCTGGATATTATGTGTTTTATCAGCCAAACTCATTGATTGATTATTTGTGGCTACAATGGGGTAACAGCCACTATTATCATGATTTATTCTTCTCCAGTATCCTGTGGCTTTTGATGAAAGTTTCTTATTTCTATCAAAGGTAAAGGTACAAGGGATGGTGACACACAGACCCTCCTGCACAGTGACACGTTCTTCTACATTCATCATGTAATCTGTTTCCTTGTATGTAGGTACAATCTCTGTGGAAAGAAGACATTTCAGATTACAGTATAAAAAAAAATATTTACTGACTGACATTTTCTAAATATCAACATACAGTATATCTACATCCAGGTTTTATATGATTCTGACAAGAAATATTTGTACAGGTGATCTTCCCTTATCAACCAAATTCAGTTTCCTACGACTCGGTCATAAAACAAATTGGTTGTTAAGTAGGATTAGGATGCCTAGACAACCAACAGAATAGAGGCCAGCTCACTAGCGCAGGGAATCCCAAAAATGTATGTTTAGGGAAAATCCCCTAAACATAGATTAGAGGGACTCTCTGCTCTGGTGCTCTTCTCTATATCTCTGCTCTCCTGAGCAGGGAATCCTTCTAATCTATGTTCGTGGAAAATTCCCCAAACATAGACAATCACACCAGAGCAGGGAATCCTTCTAATCTATGTTCGTGGAAAATTACCCAAACATAGACAATCACACCAGAGCAGGTGTGATCTATGTGTTATCTATCTTTGGGTGAAATTCCCCGAACATAAATCAACTCTCTAATGTGGTCAGAAAAACCACGTTACTCAATAGAACATGGTGCATGGCATGTTCCAAAATGTATGAAGTCGGCAGCAAAAAAACATTAATACGGTAGGTTGGGCAGTAAGTGAAAAAGGTTGCAGCATCACACAATTTGAAATATAAAGAACAGTAGGCAACTATTCCATGGTAGAGAGATGTTGCAGCAAAATTAGAAGCTAGACATGAATACTTATATCACATAGTATAACATTAATGACTGAAGATCTCTCCAAAATATTGTTGATCTGCGGCTAATAGCCTTGAGGATGTTATTGAAAGCAGTCAGATCAATATGTAAGTTCACTACAATGAGTTAACATGTAACTGGAGGTTGGTACAGGGGCTGAGATTTACATATAACGAGAATACGAGAAAAACATATAGGTGCGCTGTGCCTTTAAGACAAAATCTAATTTAAAGACAAATAAGTGCTTACATGTGACAAAGTGCAATTGATATTATAGCGCAAACAACTGCATGTTATTTTGCAAATATGTGCAAAATTGTGATTAACAACACACAAAACACTCACTTTTTAATGCTTATGTTGTTTTCTCAATTTATCACAACATGTAAAAGAAGGGAAATAAAATAACAATAGTGTAAAACTGTAAAGTTTTAAGAACAAAATAAAAATGAAATGGGAAAAAACACACTCACAAAAATAGAGCAGATGAGCCTGCTCTAAACGTTGACAGCTCCAAATAACATTCCCTCTTCGGGAAGAAAATTACAGAGGAAGTCGATCCACTTGTGACGATTTATTGCACAGAAGAAACATACAGCACCTTAGTCCAAAATTCCCCTTTAGCAGCAGTAAAATAACAGGTAACTAAAGTGCAAGGCCAGCTACGTTCTCTCTTGAAACCCGGTATACCGCAATACAAAGCTTCATGGGGGCGGAGTTCCAAGACTGCAGGCGTACTGTACATGCGTGGTCGAGCGTGATGACGCGTTTTGCCATGTTCACAGCTTCTTCAGATCTGCCCCGTCTTGCCCGTCACAGTCTTTTATACACACCTATGTGGGTGTGTTTTACTTTCTTCTATCATTACTATCTCGCAACGGGAAAAAGCATCCATATGGCAATATATACAGCCTATTAAAGTGCAAAATGATCAATATTGATTTTATTTTACATATCTACATATAAGTATAGCATCTTCAAATAGTTAAAACATATCACAAATGTATTATTAAAGAAAATTTCCACAATGTACATTACAATTTCTTAATATCAAAAAATATAAAAAAAATATAAAAAAATGAATACAAGATAAAAATAAAGAAATTAAAGAAATAATATAATATGTATTATGTTATAACAAATCTTAAAATGGCCTACTATAAGGAGCGAAAGAGAAAAATGTAAATACTCAACATACCCAATAATTTAACAACATAACATTCTTGAAGAAAAAAAACTTTTTTTTTAATAAATGTATAAATTCATAAAACATTTTTTTTATATAAAAAAAATAATAAATCAAATTCTATATTTAATCCATTTGCTTCTAAACTTTGTAGTCTATGTACCCATTTTATCTCTACTTTACCAATATCTATAATATGGTTACCCTCGCACCATGATTTTTTAACTGTTTCTATTCCTAAAATTGTAAGACCTCTTGGGTATTATGGTTATGGTATTTTTTTTTTTAAATGTGCTGACACGCTATGTTGTTCATATCCCTTAATAATATTATTCACATGCTCATATATTCTCTTATGTAGGGGACAAATTGTCCGCCCTACATATTGAAGTCCACATGGACATATTAAAAGATAAATTACATGTTTGCTAAAACATGTGATAAAATATTTTATTAAAAAAATCCTTATCACTATACGTAGTTTTGAACTTTTTATACCTTTTAGGGATACATTTTTACTACATTTGCATCCTGTACATTTGTTAGGAATAAAAACCTTTTTTGTCATCCAGGGACGTTCTTGGAATCTCTTTTCTGGGGCGATTAAAAGTTAAAATGCGTTTAAAATTTGGCAATCCTCTGAAAGTGATGAAAGGTTTTTCTGGAATAATTTTTGATAGCTCATTATCCTTTTTAGAACATGCCAATGCTTGTTAACAATTGACTTAATTTTCTTTAAATCTAGGTTAAAGTCAAATACTAAAGGTAGTGATTTTTATTTATTTATTTCAAAAGGGGGTTTAGATTCCTCTAGTAGTTTTATTGGATCTTCATATGCCCTCTACAAAAGTTGTTTTGGATATTTTTTCTGAGTGAATTTGTTCATCAACAACTTGGCCTGTTCCTCAAATTTTTCTGTATCCGTACAGTTCCTCCTGATCCTTTGGAACTGTTCCTTTGGAATGTTGTCAAGCCAAGGTGTGTAATAGCCACTATTGTAGAGGACATAGTTATTAGCCTCTACCTTTTTTAAAAAAGTTTTGTTTTTATTGTATTATTTTCTATGTATATTTCCAGATCTAGAAAATTAATAGAAGACGTCCTAAAATCATTCATTCAAATAATGCCCTAATTATTAATATTTAGTTTTTCTAAGAATAATTTAAGATTTTTTCCTGAACCCTACCATACAAAAATTAAATCATCCATATTTCTATAGTATGTGACCATGTTTGCCGCCCATTCCGGGCTACCATATATAAAAACATTTTCCCGGCCCGCCATAAATAAATTAGTGTAACTGGGGGCAAACCTGGTCCCCATCGCTGTCCCTTGGCATTGTAAATAAAATTTTGAATTGAATACAAAATAGTTGTTATTTAAAATGCAATTAATACTCTCAATTAAAAAAGTATATGTGTGCTAAAACATTTTCCTGACTTGATCAAGCAATCTTTCTACCACTTGACATCCCAAATCATGAGTGATAGATGTATATAATGAAGATACATCCCTTGTAACCACGATATCTGATTCATCCCATTTTATTTTCTTAAGATTATTAATAACATCAAGAGTATCTACGTATTTTGACAAGTTTGCAGAATATGAATCGATGCTCGAAACCATGAGTTGTCCGGGTGGGAGGGGTTCTCTATTTTTATGCACCTTAGGTAGGGTGTAGAAGAATGGCAGTCTGGGAAATTCCTTGGATGCCAGGATGCCATCTTCCTTACGTTTATCCAAAAGTGCATAAAGCAAGTTTTTTTTATATCTTCCAGAGGATCTTTCTCCAAAAATGTATATACTTTCTGATCTTGTAATTGTCTTTAACATTCTTTTAAATAATTCTCTGTATCTTGTATTACTATACTTCCCCCCTTATCTGCTGGTTTTATTATAATGTCCTTATTACTTCTTAATTCTTGTACTGCTTTTCTTTCATTAAAGTTGAGATTATTATACCTTCTATCTTTATTTTTACATTCTAGCTTTTCAAAATCTTCTATTATTGATTTTTCAAAAATATCTATAGCGCTTCTTCTAAAATTCCTTGGATAAAAGCTGGACTTATTTTTAAGTGACATATGGGTATCATCTTTGTTTTTTTTCTTTACATTTATTGATTGAGAAAAATCTTTTTAGTGTTAAAACTCTTGAGTACTTTAAAATATCTATGTAATTAGAGAAAGAGTCAAACTTTCTACTTGGTGCAAATTTTAGCCCTTTGCTAAATACTTGTCTTTCATCTTGTGTAAGTTTATGTTTGGATAGATTTATTATTCCATCCAATTTGTAGATTTTCCTTCCTTTCCGAACCTGTAGTTTGATTCCTCCTCTGCATCCTGTTGGTCTTTGGTCCTCCTTCTTTTTAGGGGTGAAAAGACCACTCTCTCTGCTTCTCTCTAAAAAAAAAATCGCTCTGTGGGTAATTATCAGGTTCTTCTGATAGAACTTCAAAACAATTTTTTACTTCAATATCTATTTTATTATATCTGTTTAAAGGGCTAGAGGTTTACCCTAGTCCAATCCCCTTAAACTCTATTTTCTGGAGTTTTCCATGTTCTTTACTCCTGCATTTTATAGCTATTTAGTCTTTTTCTATGTTTATTCCCATTTTTATTGGGAATATAATGGTTTTCATGTATCATAATATATATCAATGCACAGATCTGTGTTAATTTTTAAAAAACAATTGTATAAATATTGAGGTATTTGTCTCTATAAGACCAATTTAAACTTCCATCTTCAATCATGAACTGATATCTCCCTTTATCTTGTTTATTTACATATTTTATTGTCAGGGAGCAATCTCTATTACTGGGGTCTCCGGACAGCTGGATATTATGTGTTTTATTAGCCAAACTTGTTAGATGATTATTTGTGGCTACAATGGGGTAACAGCCACTATTATCATGTCTCCACCAGGATCCTGTGGCTTCTAAAGAACGTTACATAGTTACATAGTTACATAGCTGAAAAGAGACTTGCGTCCATCAAGTTCAGCCTTCCTCACATATGTTGTTGCTGTTGATCCAAAAGAAGGCAAAAAACCTAGTCTGAAGCGCTTCCAATTTTGCCACAAACTAGGAAAAAATGTGTCTTACTCTTATGTTTATATTAAAGAGGCACTGTCATGTTTTCTTTTTTCCTTTCAGTTTTCCTGTTCTTAAGCCCTTTGTATCCACACCATTGACACTTGCCTTTGCAATGGGTTTCAATACATAGTTACATAGTTACATAGTTACATAGCTGAAAAGAGACTTGCGTCCATCAAGTTCAGCCTTCCTCACATATGCTTTTGCTGTTGATCCAAAAGAAGGCAAAAAACCCAGTCTGAAGCGCTTCCAATTTTGCAACAAACTAGGAAAAAAATCCTTCTTGACCCCAAAATAGCAGTCAGATGTCTCCTTGGATCAAGCAGCTATTAGCTGTCAGGGTACCTGTTGTCTCTACCTCAGAGGAGGTGAGACACTTAGACGTTCATCCTCTCGGAGGGGTTGACTCACTTGTTCCTCGCAGTTCTCTCGGCTGTTTACACGCCGGCCGCGAGGGATCCGCTTCCTTTTATGACGCGGCACTCAGTAACCGACGTCATGACGACAATCCGTTCCAACCTGTCAATCAAGTCCCGAGCACGAATCAGGACTCGTCGGGGGCGGTATTCCTATCTAGAACCTGGGTATAAAGAAGGGTTGTCTGCATTTGCTCATTGCCCTGTCGTGGTTCTAGCTTGTCTAGTCACTCAGTGCTCTTGTTTTCTATTTGTCTCTTTGGTTCTGACCCGGCTTGTTTATTCTACCCTGCTTATCTCTATTACTCTTTGACTCGGCTTGTCTCTCGCTTACCTGCTCTCTCGTTCCCTCGACCTCGGCTTGTCTCTAGACCATTCTTTGCTTACTCCTTACGTTAGTCCGGCCATTCTAAGGTCCGGTATACGTACCTACCACCTGTTTGTACTCTGCGTGTTGGATCCCTGTCCCGATCCTGACATTACGACAGGGCCAATGGATCCTGCAGGTACAAACACTCAGGTTGGTTCTTCCGACTCTAGATTTGACGCCATGGATCATAGAATGGACCAGATGGCTCTAGCGCTGCAGGCTCTATTATCTCGTTCTAGTAATCAACCAGAAGAGATGCGTACTACGTCCATCTCCCCTGTAAGTTCAGGTCTAGAGGTAGCCACAGTAGGTGCTTCTTCCCGTATTATTCCCCCTGTACGTTATGGTGGCTCTCCGGAGAAGTGTCGTGGTTTTTTAAACCAAATAGGTATCCATTTCGAATTACAACCCCGCTCCTACCCTACAGATAGAGCGAAGGTTGGATTCATTATCACACTACTCATTGATAAAGCTCTGAGATGGGCCAATCAACTGTGGGAGAATGATAACCCGTTAGTCTATAATTATAATGCCTTTGTCGCTGCTTTTAGAAGAACTTTTGACCCTCCAGGTACAAAGGTCAATGCAGCTAGATTACTGTTGCGCCTTAAACAAGATAACCGAACACTTGTGGATTATGCACTAGAGTTCAGGTCCTTGGCGGCAGAAGTTAAGTGGAATGAACAGGCTTATATAGACGTATTTTTAAACGGATTATCAGATGAAATTCTAGACGTGGTTGCTACAAGAGAGCTTCCTGAAAATTTGGAGGATTTAATTTCTTTTATTTCTCGTATTGATGAACGTTTAAGAGAGAGGCAGAACACTCGAGATAGAACCCATAGACCTTCCTTTAAACTAGCTCCCTCATTTCAAAGTCCTGAATCCACAACCTCAATTTTTCTAGAAACTATGCAGATAGGCAATACTCGCCTCTCAGAAGAAGAGAAACAGTACAGGAAAAGGGAGGGGTTGTGTATGTATTGTGGAGTAAGAGGTCACCTACGCCTAAATTGTCCTAATCGCCCGGGAAACGCTCGCACCTAAGTTTCTCTAGAGGACAGGCCTTGGGTGTTTCTATTTTGTCCTCTATACATAATTATAAAGATCACAGGCTTCTGCTACCTGTTTCTTTAGCTTGGGAGAAGGGAGTACTAAAAACTATGGCGTTGATAGATTCCGGAGCTGCTGAGAGCTTTATCGACCAAGTTTTTGTTACCAAACACTCTATTCCATCCCAGCTAAGGGACACTCCCTTGGCCGTTGAGGCCATAGATGGTAGACCATTAGCTGAACCTGTTATCTTTCGTGAGACCATACCTGTTAACTTAACTGTTGGTATCTTACACGAGGAGGGTATATCTCTTATGCTTATTTCGTCTCCTTCTGTTCCTATAATCCTGGGGTATCCATGGTTAAAGAAACATAACCCTATTATTGATTGGGAACTAGGGGAGATAGTCTCTTGGGGTCAGGGGTGTCAGAACAGGCTTCTGCTACCTGTTTCTTTAGCTTGGGAGAAGGGAGTACTAAAAACTATGGCGTTGATAGATTCCGGAGCTGCTGAGAGCTTTATCGACCAAGTTTTTGTTACCAAACACTCTATTCCATCCCAGCTAAGGGACACTCCCTTGGCCGTTGAGGCCATAGATGGTAGACCATTAGCTGAACCTGTTATCTTTCGTGAGACCATACCTGTTAACTTAACTGTTGGTATCTTACACGAGGAGGGTATATCTCTTATGCTTATTTCGTCTCCTTCTGTTCCTATAATCCTGGGGTATCCATGGTTAAAGAAACATAACCCTATTATTGATTGGGAACTAGGGGAGATAGTCTCTTGGGGTCAGGGGTGTCAGAACAGGTGCTTACAGAAAGTCTCACCACTTTGCGTAGTTAACGCACCAGTTAATTCTACCCAGTCTACAGACGTACAAATACCGCCTCTGTACCTGGATTTAAAGGCAGTCTTTGACAAGAAAAATGCTGATACTTTACCCCCACACAGGTCGTTTGATTGTAAGATTAATCTTCTACCTGGTACTATGCCCCCCGAGGGGCAATGTATATCCTTTATCCACTAAGGAGAACTTAGTCTTAGAGGAGTATATTCGTGAGAACCTAGACAAAGGATTCATTAGGAGATCTTCCTCTCCTGCCGGGGCCGGTTTTTTTTTTGTGAATAAGAAGGATGGTACGTTAAGGCCTTGCATTGATTACCGAGGCTTGAATAAAATAACTATTAGAAATGCCTACCCGATTCCTTTGATTACTGAGCTCTTTGATCATCTTAAAGGCTCCAAGATTTTCACCAAGTTAGATCTCAGAGGGGCGTATAACTTGGTGAGAATTCAGCAGGGAGACGAGTGGAAAACAGCGTTCAATACCCGTTATGGGCACTATGAGTACACGGTAATGCCTTTTGGGCTCTGTAATGCACCGGCAGTATTTCAGGACCTGATCAATGAAGTTCTTAGGGAATTTCAACATGATTGTGTTATTGTATATTTGGATGATATACTGATACACTCTAAAGAAATTGAGACCCACCACAGACAAGTCAGAAGGGTATTGCGCAAACTTCTACAACATGGGTTGTACTGCAAATTGGAGAAGTGTAGTTTTGACCAATCTCAGATAAACTTTCTTGGTTACGTGATTTCTGGGGACGGGTTTAAAATGGATCCGGATAAACTCCAGTCTATTTTAGATTGGCCATTACCCAGGGGTCTCAAGGCTATTCAGAGGTTTATTGGATTCTCCAATTATTATAGGCGCTTCATTAAAGGATACTCTTCTATTATTGCTCCTATTACCAATATGACCAGACAGGGGGCTGACACTAAGACTTGGTCTACTGAAGCTCTCGTTGCTTTCAAAACACTCAAGGAACTTTTTGCTTCTGCACCGATTTTAGTTCACCCTGATACGACTTTGCCTTTCCTACTCGAGGTAGACGCCTCAGAGACGGGTATAGGTGCTATCTTGTCTCAAAGGTTAGGTGTGGATAAACCGTTACATCCATGTGGTTTTTTTTCCAAGAAATTATCTGGGCCTGAAAGCAGATATGACATTGGTGACAGGGAACTACTAGCGGTTATCATGGCTTTAAAGGAGTGGAGACATTTATTGGAAGGGACTTTGCATCCTGTCACTATTTTGACGGATCACAAGAACTTGTCCTATATTGGGGAGGCCAAGCGCTTGTCCGCCAGGCAAGCTCGTTGGTCCTTGTTCCTCACTCATTTCAATTACGTGCTCACTTATAGACCTGGTTCTAAGAACTCTAAAGCCGATGCTTTGTCTCGCCAACATGAACCTTCTACTATATCTGAGGCGGTCTTGTCTTCTATAGTCCCTAAGTCCAATATTATCGCCAACACGAGTCTCAGGATTCACTCTCCGCTGCTTGCCGAGATCATAAAGTTACAGCATCTGGCTCCTAGACAGGGTCCTGGGGCAAGGTATTTCGTTCCTCCTGAACTCCAACTGGAACTGTTACAGTGCTTTCACAACAGTAAGGTGGCTGGGCATCCTGGCATTCGCAAGACGTGTTCCTTAATTTCTAAAGATTTCTGGTGGCCTTCATTACGTAAAGATATTAGGGATTTCGTCGAAGCATGTGAGGTCTGTATGAAGACTAAACAACCTCATACGCTTCCATGTGGGTTTTTGCATCCCTTGGAAATTCCCGAGAAACCGTGGACCTGTTTGGCTATGGACTTCATTGTCGATTTGCCTGCTTCTAAAAAACAGACTGTTATCCTCACGGTGGTTGACAGGTTTACTAAGATGGCTCATTTCGTGCCCTTACCTAAACTTCCATCTTCTCCCGAATTGGCTGAGATATTCGCGAGAGAGATTTTTCGTTTACATGGGATACCCTCCGAAATTGTTTCTGATAGAGGTTCCCAATTTGTTTCCCGTTTTTGGAGATCCTTCTGTTCTCAACTAGGCATCAAATTGAATTTCTCTTCTGCCTATCATCCCCAGTCTAACGGAGCTGCTGAACGCACCAACCAAAAGATTGAACAATATTTGCGTTGTTTTGTTTCCGAACACCAGGACGATTGGGTCGGTCTGATTCCTTGGGCGGAGTTTGCACACAACAATCTCGTTTGTGATTCTACTCGTTCTAGCCCCTTTTTCATGAATTATGGCTTTCATCCTTCCATTCTTCCCTCGGTTTCTCCTTCCCAAGGGGTACCGTCGGTTGATGTTCATGTTGCCAATCTGAGGAAGTTGTGGGATCAAACTCGACAAATTCTCCTGCACAATTCCATGTTGTTCAAGAAACACGCTGATAAGCATAGAAGGGTGGCTCCAATTTTTGTTCCAGGTGATAGGGTATGGTTGAGTACCAGAAACATTCGCTTGAAGGTTCCTTCTATGAAATTCGCCCCTCGTTACATTGGTCCTTACAGGGTCCTGACTCGAATTAACCCAGTTGCGTATCGTCTGGCCCTTCCATCTGCCTTACGCATTCCTAACTCCTTTCATGTTTCCTTGTTGAAACCTCTAGTCTGTAACAAGTTTTCCTCCACTGTATCCTCTCCTCGCTCTGTTCAGGTTGAGGGTCAGGAGGAGTATGAGATCAACTCCATCATCGATTCTCGAATCTCTCGGGGGAAGTTACAATATCTTGTTGACTGGAGGGGATATGGACCTGAGGAGAGGACTTGGGTACCTCAGGAGGATGTGCATGCCCCTCGCCTCCGCAGGGCTTTTCACTCTCGTTTTCCATCTCGACCCGGTTCCTTCCGCCCGTTGGGCGTTTCTGAGAGGGGGGTACTGTCAGGGTACCTGTTGTCTCTACCTCAGAGGAGGTGAGACACTTAGACGTTCATCCTCTCGGAGGGGTTGACTCACTCGTTCCTCGCAGTTCTCTCGGCCTTTTACACGCCGGCCCCGAGGGATCCGCTTCCTTTTATGACGCGGCACTCAGTAACCGACGTCATGACGACAATCCGTTCCGACCTGTCAATCAAGTCCCGAGCACGAATCAGGACTCGTCGGGGGCGTGATTCCTATCTAGAACCTGGGTATAAAGTAGGGTTGTCTGCATTTGCTCATTGCCCTGTCGTAGTTCTAGCTTGTCTACTCACTCAGTGCTCTTGTTTTCTATTTGTCTCTTTGGTTCTGACCCGGCTTGTTTATTCTACCCTGCTTATCTCTATTACCCTTTGACTCGGCTTGTCTCTCGCTTACCTGCTCTCTCGTTCCCTCGACCTCGGCTTGTCTCTAGACCATTCTTTGCTTACTCCTTACGTTAGTCCGGCCATTCTAAGGTCCGGTATACGTACCTACCACCTGTTTGTACTCTGCGTGTTGGATCCCTGTCCCGATCCTGACATTAGCCCACTAATTAGAAATTGTATCCCTGTATGTTATGTTTTTGCAAGTATTTATCCAATTGCAATTTAAACATCTGTATAGACTCTGACAAAACCACCTCTTCCGGCAATGAATTCCATATCCTTATTGCTCTTACTGTAAAAAAAACCTTTTCTTTGCCTTAGATGAAATCTCCTTTCTTCAAGCCTAAATGTGTGACCTCGTGTCCTATGTATAGCCCTGTTTATGAATAGATTTCCAGATAATGGTTTGTGCTGGCCCCGAATATATTTGTATAATGTTATCATATCCCCTCTAAGGCACCGTTTTTCCAAACTGAAGAGATTTACATTTTTTAACCTTTCTTCATAACTAAAATGCTCCATTCCTTTTATCAATTTTGTAGCTCGTCTCTGCACTTTTTCTAGTGCCATGATATCCTTCTTTAGAACAGGTGCCCAAAATTGCACAGCATATTCAAGGTGTGGTCTTACCAGCGATTTATAAAGAGGTAAAATTATATTTTCATCTCGAGAATTTATGCCCCTATTTATACATGACAAAACCTTACTGGCCTTAGCAACGGCAGATTGACATTGCATATTGCTACCTAATTTGTTGTCTATAACAATTCCCAAATCCTTCTCGTGTGTGGTTATCCCTAGTTCACTACCATTTAGGGTGTAAATTGCTTGTGCATTCTTAACCCCGAAGTGCATAACTTTGCATTTTTCTATGTTAAACTTCATCTGCCATTTTAGTGCCCAGTCCCCCAATCTATCCAAATCCCTCTGCAGCAAGGCAATATCCTGCTCACATTTTATTACTTTACAAAGTTTTGTGTCATCTGCAAACACTGATACATGGCTTTCAATGCCCATTTCAAGATCATTTATAAATATGTTAAATAGAAGCGGTCCCAAAACAGAACCCTGAGGGACACCACTTACCACTTTTGTCCAGCTTTAAAATTTACCATTTATGACAACTCGCTGTACTCTATCCTTAAGCCAATGTTCTACCCAAGAACAAGAATATTCATCTAGACCAATTTATTTTAGTTTGAAGATTAACCTATTGTGAGGAACCGTATCAAATGCCTTGGCAAAATCCAAGTAGATCACATCCACTGCAACTCCCTGATCTATATTTCTACTTACTTCTTCATAGAATGCAATTAGGTTAGTTTGACATGACCTATGTTTCATAAAACCATGCTGATTATTGCTAATAACACAGTTCTTCCCAATGAATTCCTGAATATTATCCCTTAATAGCCGTTCAAATAATTTCCCAGTCACAGAAGTTAAGCTCACAGGTCTATAATTTCCAGGCAAGGATTTTGAACCCTTTTTAAATATAGGAACAACATCTGCCTTCCTCCAATCCTCCGGTACAATACCTGAAACAAAAGAATCTTGAAAAATTAAATACAGAGGTTCACTTATTTCCCCACTTAGCTCCTTAAGTACTCGTTGGTGGATACCGTCAGGCCCCAGAGCTTTATTTACATTAATTTTCTTTAATAGCTGTAGCACCTTGTCTCAAGTTATCCAATCACAAGTTATCTGCAAGTTTGTTGCAGCAATCATATGCATATCTCTTGCCATAGGATCCTCATTAATATATACCGAAGAAAAATAGTTATTTAAAATTTCTGCCTTTTCCTGGTCTTCATTGACTAACAGACCCATCTCTGTTTTCAGTGTACCTACACTTTCATTTTTTGTTTTTTTAGAATTAATGTACTTGAAAAAATGTTTGGGGTTGGTTTTGCATTCTTGGCTATCAATTTCTCATTTTCTAGTTTAGCCACTTTAATTGCCTTTTTGCAAGTATTATTGGCTTCCTTATATCTTATATAGGATGCATCTGATTGGTCCGATTTAAATGCTTTAAAAGCCCTTTTCTTATTTTTAATCTCTTGTTTTACTTCTCTACTAAGCCACATTGGTTTTAATTTGTTTCTTTTATATTTATTACCCAATGGTACATACTGTGAAATGTACCTTTCTAATATTTGTTTGAATAGTTTCCATTTTTTCTCAGTGTTTTTATCACTAAGGCGTTTATGCCAGTCGATATGTTGTAGAGCTGCCCTAATCTTATTAAAATTGTCTTTTTTAAAATTATACGTTTTAATATACCCTACATGCTTTTGCTTTTTTGAGTTTATTTCAAAAGTTACCATATTGTGATCACTATTTCCCAAATGCTCCCCTACTTGAATGTTGGTTAAAAGATTAACATTGTTTGTTATAACGAGATCCAGACAAGCATCCTTTCTAGTTGGTCCTTGTACCAGTTGTGACATAAAGGTGTCATTTAACACATTCAAAAAACGGATTCCCCTAGCTGAAGTACTAGTCCAATTTATGTCCGGGTAATTAAAATCTCCAATAATTAATGTGTTCCCCCGATTTGCAGCTTCACCAATTTGCTCTAACAGCAGTTCTTCCTCATTAATATTTACATTTGGTGGTTTATAACATATCCCAACCAATAAAGTATTTCCCTGTGTTTGCCCCAAGCAGATATCTACCCATAAAGCTTCCACATTTTCCTTGTCACACTCCACATGCCTAAGATTTGACTTTAACTCATGGCTGACATACAAACATACCCCACCACCCTTCTTGTTTTTCCTATCCTTCCTAAATAATGTGTACACATTTAAGGTAACTGCCCAGTCATGTGTCTCATCCCACCATGTTTCTGTTATGCCTATTATATCGTATTGTTTAGTGTATGCTATTGCCTCTAGTTCCCCCATTTTGTTATATAGGCTCCTTGCATTAGTAAGCATACATTTAATATTACCAGGAGTCTTTTGTGCTTTTTGTGAATCAATATTACATACCTCCTCTGTTCTGAGCTTCCCCCTCCCCATCTCCACCCCCTTTGTTCTGAGCTAAGGCCCATCTCATTTCTATGCTATCTCCATTTTCGAGATTGCTTTGGGCCTCCCCCCCTACTACTAGTTTAAAATCTCCTCCAACCTTCTAGCCATCCTATCCCCCAGCACAGCAGACCCTCTTCCGTTTAGGTGCAATCCATCACGACTATACAGGTTGTACCCAAGCGCAAAATCGGCCCAGTGCTCTAAAAACCCAAAACCCTCTTTCCTGCACCAAGACTTCAGCCACGCATTGACCTCTCTAATCTCCCGCTGCCTTTCTGCTGTAGCGCGCGGCACAGGTAATATTTCTGAAAATATTACCTTGGAGGTCCTTTTCTTTAGCTTACTTCCTAGATCCCTGAACTCACTCTTTAGGACCTTCCATTTTCCTCTGACTTTGTCATTGGTACCAATATGGACCATGACAGCTGGGTCATCCCCAGCCCCTCCCAATAATCCCTCCACTCTGTCGGCAACATGCCGGACCCGAGCACCCGGGAGACAGCAAACTGTCCGGTTGAGTCGATCAGAGTGGCAGATTACCCTATCTACTCTCTTAATAATAGAGTCCCCTACCACCACAACCTGTCTAGACTTCCTTACCCTCTCAACCCCACCCGTACTAGAGGGGCTGTTCCCACGGCTGTTAGAAGGAACAGCTTCCTGCAGTACAGCTACTCCTGAGCTGATGAACCCAACATCTTCACTCAAACGGGCAAATCTGTTAGGCTGCACTAGATCAGGACTAGCTAAACCTTTCCTCTTCCCTCCCCCTCTGCTTCCTCGCCCCACTGTTACCCAGCTATGTGCCTGTTCTCCATCTGTCTCATCTCCTCCCAATCCACTACCTGCACCCACTAAACTCTGCTCAGTGAGCAGCAGACTCCTCTCAAGATTATCAATCTCCCTCAGTGTTGCAATTTGCATCTCCAGATCTCCAATCCGAGCTTCCAGAAAAGCCACTCGCTCACACCCACCACAGAGGAATGGACCCTGGACAGATTTATCCAGGCATGCATACATGCAGTAGGATGTACACTGAGTAAAACTTGTAATCTTGCTAGCACTCATCCCCAGTTACCAAATAACACAAGTGAGCAAAAACAATATTTACCCTCTTGATTTCAACTCCTGTTGTTTTAACTCCTACTTAAAAGACACTACTCTAAATAGCCTACTTTCAAGCAACTCCAGTGAGCAAGCTCTGTGAGTCAGTAGTGGGTTTATATTGGCAATACAAATTCCACACAGGTGGAAATTAAGGGGCACTCCCCCTAATTAGCTCAGCAGCAGCAGCACCCACAAGGAGGAGGGGAATAGAAACAACAAGAGAGGAAAAAATAAAAAATAAAAAAAGGAGGGAAAACGTTTTAAATAAAATCAGCTAGGAGAAAATAGAGAAGAAAAAAAAAATAAAAAAAAATAATAAATAAATAAAAAAAGAGTCAAAGTTTAAATATATCCAGCAAAGAAAAAAAAATAATATATATGAAAAGGGGAAAAAAGTTACAAAAAAATTAAATAAATCAAAACAGCAGGGAGAAAAACAAATTAAAAAGGGTAAAAGTTGATAAAAATAATAATATACAAAACAAAAAATTTAAACCTGTTCATTGTTTCTTTTAAGGTTAAAGGTAAAAGGGATGGGGACACACAGACCCTCCTGCACAGTGACACATTCTTCTACATTCATAGTATAATATGTTTTCTGGTCTCTAGGTACACTCCCCGTGGAAAGAAGAAATTTCTGGTTAAAGTATAAAAGTTTTTAAAGACTGTGACATTTTACAATACCAAAACACAATATTACATATACATCATAGTTTACTATGATTTCGACAAACGTTTGTATTTAATTGATATTATCTGTAGCCATCAATCTCCTAAAGTAAAATTATCATTGAGTTAGTCTGTGGTTATTTAGGGAATTTATTTCCCAGTTTGTCATGTGTTTCCATTGATTAGCTCCTACTATTTTTTTTAACATTGTTTATATTTGTTTATTTTTATATAATTAAATTTGGCACGTTTAAATTTAGACAACAAGGCCTCATTAACCTTCATTTTTACTCCAGCAATGATTAGCCTGTAAAGGAATAGATTTCTCTACCAAGACTCTAAAAAACAAAAACATTTTTGCTCAATTAGCTATTACAGAGAGATCTTATATTATTTACCTGTCAGACTTTTCCAACCAATAAGGGTGTACGAATTTCTTGCAGAAGTTTTATGGGAGAGATAGATATTGCTGCTGGAAGGATGAGAGATGGAGCAGGGGAGGAGAGAGATGGAGCCTGGGGGTTTCATCAATTAGTTTTAAATTATTACACACATGCCAAGCAGAAATAGAGCAGGAGAAAGTATTTTTAGACCTGGCGTTTTTTTGTAACAATGATGGGCATGTGTGCTATAAAATGTTTTTGAAACTGACAGATGATAATGGTTTTATTGAATAATCTAGCTGCCACCATCCTAAATGGCTGCAGGATATTCTTAAAGGCCAACAGATGTAAATTCTATGGAACATTGGTAATTATATTATATCTATTTAATACTTCAGTGGTGTCTGTTGCCCTCGGGTGTATTTAGTTCACCGAGGGGACACTCTGCCTGCACAGCTTCCTCACGCTCCATGTAATGCCAGGAGGTGGGATGTGATGTCACCTGAGCATCGGCAGGGAGCTGTGCATTTAGTGCACAATGAAATCCCAGGTTTGAATTTGATACAAATGTGTTATATTGGTGCAATGGCTACAAACTACACCTCTGAATATGTTTGTGTGTGTGTATATATATATATTAATGAAGGTTTTTTTTAGTGGTGGACATTTTTAGTGCCTCACCAGTTTTGACTGTGATATATATTATTCCCCACTTATATATTGTTGCTAGAGTCGCCACTGAATATATCACACTGTTATTACATGTTATAAGATGGCTTTAGGCTTAGAGAGTTACAGTTAGAGATTTTAAGATTATATGGACTGCAACTCTGATCATTCTCAGCCAGAGGAAGCTGATTATGGTAGTAAGTAAGGTACTTTCTAACCCTAAGTTACATTTAGCCTATTCCTAAAACTAGCCTTAATCCTAGTAACCATAACTTACTAACCAACTAACTAACTAACTAACTAACTACAGCCTAGTGCTTTGACTCATACCCTGAACCTATAAAATACAAAAATCTGTGGCAATTAATGATATTATTTAGATTTTCCAGATTCCATGTTAGTGTAGTATCCTGCATTGCTGTTTATATCACATCCAATCATCCAATCATGTAATGTTACTGTATTCTGTGCTTTATAAACAGGAAGCTGTTTTACCCAATCTGTCTCTCACTGAGCAAAATACACAGAGACTCACAGACCCACGTTCATTGCAAACTGTCAGATCTCAATGGCCACAAACTCACCTGTGACAGTGACACGTAGGTATTGGTTTCTATTGGTATAGGTATATTTCAATGTCTTGTCCACACCGTCCTCTATCCTGAAATAATAACTCCTGCCATCTTGTTTCTTTGCATCATTTATAGTCAGCGAGCAGTCTCCGTTATTCACATTCCCCGTCATGTGGAAGTTTTCTTTTCTGCCAGATAAACTCACCGACTCATTACTAGACACTACATAGCAACGAGATCCGGGTGTGCAGTACTTTCCCTCATAATACCCCCAGTATCCGACTGCCTGTGTCAGTCTCTTATTCCTATCAATGGTGAAGGTACAGGGGACGGTGACACACAGACCCTCCCGCACACTGACATCATTCACAGTAATCGTATAGGCTGGGCTATTATCTCCATTACAGCCGATATCTGTGGAGAGAGGAAATTCCAGTAATAATTAGTATGTATTGTGTGTAAGTATATTACAGATTAAAGAACCCTCTGATCACAAGATTATAATTACATTCCAGACAAACTCCTCCCTCAGCATCCATCCTCCTCATTGGTGGTTCGATGGGCGTTTTGTGGTTATTCTCAGTTGTTCAGAATTAAAATTTGTGGTCTTTCCTGAACAGCTGAGAAAAACCACACAACGCCCATCAAACCACCAATGAGGAGGATACCGCCCAGATTAAAGATGGACTCAGGGAGGGGGTGATTGTACTGCTTGTGATTTGTATAATTTGTTTTATTGTTGCTACTACCATATTGGTGTAGCTTTACATACCAGGAGGTCCCTAAAGAAGTCCTTATAGGACAAAATGCGTAGGACCTGGTATCATTTTATTATATATTTTTTTTAAATAAAGCGATATATATTTTTCCTCCTATCCTGAGTCCGGCTCCGGTACCATCGACAGTAAGGAAGTAAGGAAGTTGATTGCTCCCAAGGGGCGGCACCCTTGGCAAGTAACTCTCATCTTTCTTGTGAGTTATACATATTGTGTGCACCTTTTTTATGTATATACAGTATTATACTATTATTGTTTTTTTTTTGTAGATCCACAGCTGCATCCTCCATACTGTTTGTACCTATCTGATATTTAAAGGGATAACTACTGGAGCAAGCTGTAACAACTGTCTATTAAGATAAGTGTGTTTTCACCATCTATCATTTAACGTTGATGTGGGTGATCATAGTTTTTGTGTTTGCTCTTTAAACCTACCTGTGTATGTGCCTGAAAGTGTGTTTCTGACAGAGAGAATCCTTGTGTGTGAATGTATGTCTTTGTGACCATGTGTCTCGGACTGTATGTGTTTGGAGTAGCTGCTTGCGGTGTGTTGTGTTTATGGGGACTGCCTGTGATCTTTCTACGTGTTTGTGTGTATGATGAATGTCTTTAGTTTGAAACTGAGGCAAGGTGAGCAAAGGAGTAACTGTGGCAGGGTGAGTGTAAACGGGTGAGGGGGTTAAATGAGACATGGTTTTGGGGGTGAGTGCAGCAGTATGAGGAAGGGTGAGAATGATAGGGGGGTGATTTTGACATGGTTGGAGGAGGGAGAGTGACAGGATTGGAGGAGGTTAATGTAGCAGGGTGAGTGTGGCATAGATGGGGGTGTATCACAGAGTTGGGATGAATGTGCCATGTTTATGTAACCATCATAATACATATACATAATCATATACAGAGCACAAGTCTATTGATTTACACTCATAGGACTGCAAACTTCAATTTACATTCTATGTACATAAAAAGGAACTTTATAACATCTTGTGTTAGATATATGTTAAAGAGACACTCTAAACACCAAAACAACTTTAAAATAATGAAGTGACTTTGGTGTATTGATCAGGTCACTGTGTCTCACCGCACAGTTCTCTGACATTTAGGGCTTAAATCACTCTGTATCTGTTTATGCAGCACTAGCAGTGAAAGATTCGGGGTATATAGGCCAGACCAGAACTGTAAGGGGGATTGATAGGGGCACAAATTGATGGTTTAGAAGAGAGATTAGGACAGACACCAACTGTTTGACAAGATTAAGGTGGGGTTTTAAGGCATTAATGTAAAAGGGTGAGTGTGGAGGTCTGGGGGGAGAGTGTGACATGTTGTGGTAGGGTGAGTGTGACAGGATGGGGGTAAGTGTGACAGTGAAAGAGAAGGTGAGTCTGACAGGATTGGAGGTTGGTTAATATCATAGGGTAAATGTGTCAAAGCAAGGGCAGGTCAGTTTGGTATGGTTGGAGTGGGTGAGAGTAACAGGAGGGGTTAATGACAGTGGCTAAGTGAAGGGAGTGACAGTGTGCGAAGGCTGAAAGTATTTGAGAATAAAGATAGTGTATGTGTAGGGGGTGACAGTGTGTGTGAGGATGATATGGTGTGGGTGATAGTGTGTGGAGGGGGGTTGTAAGAGGGTGTGTGTGTGGGGGGGTGAAATGTGTGTGTGGGGGCTGTGAGCGGCGACGCTCTGATTGGCTTAAGATTACGAGACATCCTGCTCAAGTAAACTGTCCAGTAGGTTGTCACAGGTATCTGGCACCAAGTCATTAGTAGCATTAGTAGCATATCCTTTAAGTCATGCAAGTTGTGAGGTGGGGCCTGTGTTGTTCCAGCACATCCCACACATGCCTAATTGGATTGAGATCTGGGGAAGTTGGAGGCCAAGACAACTCCTTGAACTCGTTGTCATGTTCCTCAAACCATTCCTGAACAATTTCTGCAGTGTCCTAGTAAGCACGGCCACTGCCATCATGGAACACCATTGCCATGAAGGGGTGGATGTGCACTGCAACAATCTCTAGGTTGGTGGTATTTGTAAAGGACCAAAGATTTCCCAGCACAACATTGTCCAAAGCATAACACAATCCCCGCTGGCCTGCTTTCTTTTCCATAGTTTTGTCACTGGACAAAGGTTGCCATGAAAACTCAGACCAGTCTGCGGCTATGCAGCCCTATATGCAGCAAACTGTGATGCACTGTGTGTTCTGACACCTTTCTATCACGACTAGAATCAGGATATCTAGCAATATGAGTTACTCTAGATTTTCTGTGCGATTGAACCATATAGGCTAGCCTTTTTCTTGCTTCCAACACATAAAATTCAAGAACTGACTGCTTGCTTGCGACACCGATTAAAGCAACACTTCATGCACCAATACAATTTAAATGCATTTGATAGATTTTGGCTGTTTAATATAATGTAGTTTGCATGCTAAAAACGTTATAGTTTTTGCACAAAAAAAGAAAGGTTTTGTAAAATGCTGCACCATAAGTCTGCCTCCTTAGCCACGGACCATCAATCCAGAAAAAAAGTCTTCCCTTTCAGATATGTGTACATTGTTCAGTCACTGACCAGGCAGAGAGTAAGGTTACTATTATTTGAGGGTGTGGACAATGGCATGTTTGTCATTTTATAATTAATTAGGGTCCCTCCTGGCTAAGATCAGGGTAAAGCCCACCCTTTATAATAAATATTAGGTCCCTCACCCACTGGCATGAGTGGAGGACAATAGCCCCCACAAAAAATTTAAAGCAGCTCTCACCCAATACTCATGGGTGGGGGACATGGGGGACTATGTCTCCCATTATTTTGCAGGCTCCATCTCCATGGGATGGGGCCTTTTCTAGTGATTGGCCACACTGCTTGAAAATTGAGTATTATTCTGTACGTATTGTCCATATATAATGTAGCAATAGTCAGTAGCACTCATGGTCTTCTTAAAATCCAGTCATTATTGAATAAAGGAACCTGATGAAGGTCCTTGAATAGGACTGAAACATCAATCTTTTTAAATATATTTCACTAAAGACTGGATTTTAAGAAGACCGTGAGTGCTACTGACTATTGCTACATTCTGGATACTTCAAGCCCGGTATGCACCCGGCATTATTATGAAGATTCGGCAAGAGTGCAAGCACCACCAACATTGCTTATTTTTATATATATATATATATATATATATATATATATATATATATATATATATATATATATATAGATAATGTGTGTGTGTGTATGTATATATATATATATATGTGTGTATATATATATGTATGTATGTGTATATATATATGTATATATATATGTGTATATATATATATATGTGTATATGTGTATGTATATGTATATATATATGTGTATATGTATATATATATATATATATATATATATATATATATATATGTGTATATGTATATATATATATATATATATATATATGTGTATATGTATATATAAACCTGTATCTCTAATGTTATAGTATTCTCCTACTCAGGTCAATGTTGAAAAGTAAAAAAAAAAAAAACTAGATAAATCCCACGACACGCAAGTCTCACCACAACTGCTCTGCTCCTCGCTGAGATCATCGGTGAAGCTGATCTCAGCCAATCATTCGCTTCCCCCTGTGGAACATTGTGGATATCACCATGCTGCATCAGTCAGCAGATCTTAAAGGACCACTATAGTGCCAGGAAAACATACTCGTTTTCCTGGCACTATAGTGCCCTGAGGGTGCCCCCACCCTCATGGACCCCCTCCCGCCGGGCTCTGGGGTGAGGAAGGGGTTAAACTTACCTCTTTCTCCAGCGCCGGGCGGGGAGCTCTCCTCCTCCTCTCCTCCTCTTCGGCTGAATGCGCATGCGTAGCAAGAGCCGCGCGCGCATTCAGCCAGTCTCATAGGAAAGCATTTACAATGCTTTCCTATGGACGCTGGCGTCTTCTCACTGTGATTTTCACAGTGAGAAGCACGGAAGCCCTCTAGCGGCTGTAAATGAGACAGCCACTAGAGGCTGGATTAACCCAAAAATAAACATAGCAGTTTCTCTGAAACTGCTATGTTTATAGAAAAAAGGCTTAATCCTAGAGGGACCAGGCACCCAGACCACTTTATTAAGCTGAAGTGGTCTGGGTTCCTATAGTGGTCCTTTAATAGAGGATCATCATCTCAATGGATCTCTATGTGGAGTGTACAGTGTCTTCATCTTGACCATGAAAATGCTGAACATCGGTCCTGTTGTGTTTGCTGGTCCGCAACAGACAGTGCCTGTAGTGTAGTGCCTGTATCAATAACAGCCACTAGAGGTGTATTTATGGAGAAAATGCAATTTTTACAACTTAGAGACTGCAGGAACAGTTTATTTGTAGCAGAACTAGTGATTCTGGTTATTAGACTGTCCCTTTAAGCTAAATTATAATACAATAAAAAAAACTTTACCGAAGAAATACAAAATACAATGAAATATACTGTAGGAGTTTAATCAGATAATGCGATAATTTTATTATATCAAATAACCTACCCTTCAAAATGGATAACAATATTACAGTCAGTGAGACCCAGACCATGTCATCTCTCCCCAGCCACATCATGACACTGAGCTTCACTGGGTCTGTGTCTTTACACAATCTAAGAAATAAAAAAACGGAAACAACATGAGATCGAAGATAGATCATTACCACCACACATGCAGCAAGAGACAGATTGCATGGTATCTGCCAGTTTTGAGCTAGGAGGCAGAATAAATAATATAAAGTTAAATTTCAATTGCTGTTAAATGTCTAATAATAGAGGTTATAATAACAGATCACCTACCACCAGTGTAGTCTATATATCTGTAACTCTTTATTGTAACAGATGAACCATCATAATACATATACATAATCATATATAGAGCACAATCATTTTAATGTTACACTCATAATACTGCAAACTTCAATTTACATTCTATGTACATAAAAAGGAATTTTATAGCATCTTGTGTTAGATACATGTTAAAAAAGACACTCTAAACACCAAAACATCTATAAAATAATGAAGAAGTTTTGGTGTATTGATCAGGTCACTGCACCTCACCACGCAGTTCTCTGACATTTAGGACTTAAATCACTCTGTATCTGTTTATGCAGCCCTAGCAGTGGAAGATTCGGGGTATATAGGACAGACCAGAACTGTAAGGGGGATTGATAGGGGCACAGATTGATGGTTTAGAAGAGAGATTAGGACAGACACCAACTTAGAGAAGGTCATTAGAGCAGACACAAGTGTCTTTTTAAGTGGGCTTATGAATCCTAGATCTTATTACTATCAGGGTCCCGGTTAAGTACTCACATGAGGTAGATCTGGCTCCAGGCTCAGCCCTCTCTCTGCACGTCTTAATGCCTATTGTCAGGCTGACGAACTTCTCATTACTGTTTGTTAGTTCTTTTTTTTTTTACTTCCTTTTTCTATTTTTCGCTAAATCTTTTAACCCTCGTTGTATTTCTTGCTTTCTCTTATTGATTTTATTTTAGTTTTCATTGTATATCTCCAATGGCTGTATGCTTTGCCCATGGACTGTTTTTGCCATGCTGTTTACTTCTCCACCTACCATATCGGAGGAGGCATGGCCTCCTCTGACGTGGTATAATCAAATGCTCCTTGCACCCATTGAAACGTCCCCATAAGAAAGCATAGGGAATGCCCGCCTGCCAACGTCAAGGCAGACCCTCCTAGACGGGTCCTACTCTGACCCTTCAGCTTGCTTCCTTGAGCTTCTGGCAAATAAATCTTTCAAAGATTTTTTATATACACCCCTATATACCTATTAACCCTTAATAGGGAACACATGGGATGGGCGGCAGCATTGTAACCAGGCTGTGTGATACAAAAAAGTGAATCCAAATACAAATGGGAGTGAGCGCAGGACTTTTTCTTTAGCTATATCAGGCCGTCTCCAGAAAAACATTTTCTAAACTCACATACGGGTTTCTTTAACCCCTTAAGGACCAAACTTCTGGAATAAAAGGGAATCATGACGTGTCACACACGTCATGTGTCCTTAAGGGGTTAAATGTGGCACTTGCAGGGTTTGCAAATTAGTAGGTCCACCTTTTGGAACAACTTTAGAATTTACGTCAACAGTTACCAATAAGAAATATGAAATAAAAGAGTGCATAACTTGCAACTCAAAGCAGATCATTTATTTACTGAGCTGCACTTACGGTTTACAATATGTGGGCCAGACAAAAAGAATGTTAAAAACAAGACTGGGGGAACGTGTATATAACATTAAAAGAAAATTTGAAAAACACTCTTTGTCACAGCATTTCAAGACACATCACGACAGTAACCCAATATCCTTAACCTACTGTGGAATTCAACATATTAAAGTCCCAACGAGGGGTCGGCGATCTAATAAAGAGCCTTACATACAGAGAAACGTATTGGATCTATACTTTGAAACATTGGCCCCATTTGGGCTAAATGCTGAATTCAAAATTGCTAACATTTTATAACCTTTTCTGTAGATTTTTAGCGTGATTTTATAATCTTTTATATATGTGGAGTCTGCACCTTTAAATTTTAAGCAAAGTATTTCTTCGCTAATCAAAGAACAAGTTGTAGTTGTATCTTAAAATGAAGATGACAATCTGATTGCTTAGTGGGTTTAAAATATACTATGACTCCAAGGAGATACTAAAGAATGAGAATTGAGGTTGGTCTAATATAATTTGCCATCCCTATTCTTGGAAAGATGGTAATCCAGGAATGACCCATACACAACACTTATATATGTACATTTTCATTAATTATTTGTTATTTTTATATATTATTTTTATATGCTATAAATCCGTTTTAGGACATGGCATTATGTATATGTTAAGGTTATGTTAAAAAGCATTTTATTTTATCGGTTAAATATTTCTTTTACTATTTGCAGCATTTACGAATGTATGAATATGATGAATATGTATCATGGTTTGAAACCGGTTATGAAATTTGCTAAAACGAAAAATGAGGAAATTGTGGATAAAAAAGTATATTATGTAAAAAATTGCAAAAAACACTTTCCTGAACCTTTGAGACCAAAAAAAGAGTTCAGTTAAGAATGAGGACCTTTTAATCTATAGGTCTCACTATCTTTATGGGGCCATTGATCTTTAAGCCAATTAGAACTTAAAACTAAGGCTTTGTAAGAAACATAGATTTGTGAAGCATATTCTATCCGCATAGCCATTTTTCAACAGTCAGAATTGCAAAACGACAAATGTATTGTATGTATGCAAACTTCAATACAAATATGCAATTCTTTGTACAAATATAACAACAAATATGATAATGTAACACACCAGAAAACTATAATTAAATGGTGTATATATGTAACCCTAATCCCTCAAACCCATCATCTTGAAAAAGCCCGATCTAACGGGTGAAGCGCGTAGATCGTGTTTTTGCTGGATTTTTTTTAATCTGCAAAGGAGAGTATAGCAGAACCTGTCAGCCGGCGTTCCAGTGAGAGGATCGGTCTGAGTGCACGAGATAGGTCCACTAATTTACATCTACGGAGCGGTAACCATAACCATCTCAGCTTATACCCTACACAATACATTATTTTATAGTGATACTTAGAAATAAGTTTCACCACATTATTTTGTAAGAGTTCTTCTTATGGTTTTTTTTTTATGGGAAATAAAACTGTAACAGAATTACGCTATGTCCGTATCTTTTCTATTTAAGGTTGGATACTAAATTGCATTGAAAGACACAGATCTTGATTACAGATTTGTCACGGCTACTAGTGTGGTCCAGCACGCAGAAACTATGTAAACATATACATACGATCATCCACCATCCATACGATATACTACGATCATCCACCACTGTTGTTTTCTGTAAACGTAGATGCCTTTTCATGTTGCAGAGCTCACCAGTGCATTTTTTTCTCAGAATGTACCAATCTGTTCCTGCTATCTCTCTGATGTCTCCACACTAGATGGCACTCTTGAAAATAGCTGTCTATCTTCAAAGTTTTCATCTACGTACTTTTCTTAGCATCACTGATCAGAGCGGTGTTTCTCTCTCAGGTAGAC
Organism: Pelobates fuscus; assembly: GCF_036172605.1. Taxonomy (NCBI): domain Eukaryota; kingdom Metazoa; phylum Chordata; class Amphibia; order Anura; family Pelobatidae; genus Pelobates; species Pelobates fuscus. The sequence continues at coordinate 17,258,091 of NC_086327.1, forward strand.
CATGTATCAATAACGCATATGGTGTAAATATATTTACAAAGGATCAGAGCTAATTTACTAGATCTTACAGAGATTAATCTAAGGCAGTAGAAAAAAACAAAAAAAAAGTAGACAAAACAAAAAAAAGATGAAGGGGTAAGCGGCGCCACAGGTGAAAAAAAACCTGATTATAAACTATACAAGCACGTATACAAGACACTATATAAGAGAAAATACAAACAAGATAAAAAACAAAAAGAGTTTGAAATATGGATAATGAATAATAATCAAGAGTCCAAAAAGTAAGTCCAAAAGAGTCTATGCCTGATAAATACAGCAAAAAGTCCAAACAAAACCTTCTATAAGAAGTCAATCTCAATCTTGTCAGAGAAAGTATTCCTCAGTAAGGTATGGGCATGCAATATTCGTGAGATCCGTATGCAAAATAAAAAGACAGCAAATAATGGTTCAGTATATCCCAACAGGTGCAAAGTACTATTTATTAAGAGGTCTATATGGTCCTACTCACATTTTCCAGAGCTATAAGTCTAGCTCTAGTGTGGATGGCATACAGTGGTACAATCCCCACTTATGAGATACGTGAAGTTTTGTTGTAGATTGATATCTTGTTGATATAAGGACCATATGAAATATAAAAGAAACAATAATTGTACTTATTGTAAAAAAGCCGGAGGTGAAATTATAAAATACTCACATTTTATTGAGCAGGCAGGCTGCTCAATGGATACAGCTTAAGTGGTATAATCCCCACCAAGGATTCTTAGAAGTAAAATTCTCACTGGAACAATAAAATCTGGTGCCAGGTAAAAATAAATAAAAGAGTAAAATGGCTGACTAACAAGTTGAAAGTGGCCAACATACCTTTAATAAAAAAATTATCCACTTGAGAAAGCACTAAGGGGAGAAACGCATTGTGGTATTTTAATTGCTGTATTTCATTAAAGGTATTTTGGCCACTTTCAACTTGTCTGTCAAAACAGGAAAAAAATATAGAAAAGAGTGGAGCAGCATGAAATAGACGTTTAGGTGATAAACCCAGAACCAAATGTTAATTGTAAAGGTATTGCACTAATACTCAATGGTCAGTAGATGGATCCCAGTTAACACAGCTCACAGCACATGTAAAGGGAATACATAAAAACACATGATTTTCAGGTAGTTTCACAAAAAGAAAATGCTTTCTACACCATCACTACTGCAGGTGGAGATTCCCATGAAAGTCCCCTAGCTGTAATAGTAAGGAGTTCAGGTATCTGTCATACAGTGATGGAACTCTGATATTGGCAAAATATTAAAACATTTATTAAAAAACTCTGTGTTAAAAAACTCAATAAACAGATTGTCTCTTTCAAGAGAAAGTGGTGAGTAGGCTCGACATATGCCGTTACTCGCTGCCCAGCTTTGCAATATGTGGAGGAGTTGGAGACACTGGCTCTGCAAGGCTGTTATGTCCGGAGTGTAATGGTCCTGCTTCAGTGCAGCCCAAGTAGTACAAATGTGATGGTTCCCGGGTATCCGTAGTCTCCGCCCCCTTGATGATGTCAACGCGTTTTTCCGGTCTGCCCGGCTTCCTCAGGATGTAATGTTGTCCTCACCATCTTAGATCAGGGTATTTAACAGTCTTTGCAAAGATAGATCATGTTGCTGATAGGAGTATCAATTAGACTTAATTTGCATACTTCTCTCTGCTAATTGTCTTTGACAGCATAAGGTGCAGGTCCACACTTAGAAAAAAAAACTGTGTGTCTCACACAACTATGTCAGCATTTAAAGGGACATCATTGCAATTGAAAAAAAAAACCATATCAGAAACATATATAAAACAGCATACAAGAACAGTATAAGCATTTCTAGAAAACATTAATTACCTATTCTAAAAAAGAGAGAAGATTAAATATCCATTAAAATAAATTTTAGTTCATTTATAATTGCACTTGGTTAATTTAAAGATGTATACCCCCATACAGTGAAAAGTTCACATTTTTAATTGCACCAAATTAGTCAAAGGTGTATATCCTCATAAAGTGAAAAAGTGCACAGCAGAAAACAGGACTTATCTTTCTTTATCATTGTCAGGAATAAAGTGCATATCAGCAAGCAAAGACAGGGAAATCTTGACAGTAATACATATGTGGTTACATGCGCCTAGAACTCAACAGATTCAAATTTAAATTGCTGGAAGGAGAGGGTGAGCCGGCAGAGTGGACAAATAGTAAAGTACTTAAAGAACGTTTAAAGCACCATGTGTTAAAATTAAATGGTTTTTAATTGGTAAAATAATTCAAATACATTATATATCTGGAAGGCTTGGCCTGTAATTGTGGGAGGGACTATTAGTCCTATTTGAAGCCAGTGAGCCCCTGCTTACCTGTTGTCGACGATCTCGGAAGTTCTTCTGTTTACTTCCGGTTCACAGGACCCTGATGTCAGTTTTCCTGCCCGCTGGCAGTTCGTTCAAACTTTCTTTCGTACTGAATTTCGGGAGTATAGCAGAGGAAGCCAGCATACGAACGGCTAACTTTAAGTTATACTCAATTACACGAACGCACCTATGATCGATTTGTTAAATCGCAAACATTTGTTTAAAATTCCGTTCGTCTTAAACTGTCATGTAAAACCGTTCATTCAAATACTGCTGCATTTCATGTATTCTTGCATTTTGTGTCAACTTTCGTCTGTTTCCACGCTCACAATTTCATTCATACAATATCAATTAAAAGTTCCGTTCATTTAAACTGTCATGTTAAAAGCCATTTCGTTCATTATTGCTGCATGCCGTTTAAACATTCGTATGTTTCCCCGGTCATTCAATCAGCTCCATTTACCACGCTTATAATGTAAATTGAATAGAATTAGACGAACGGCTTATAATTCCTCTAATATACTGTATACATATTGAAGACTTTTACATTTGTATAATCGCTAACTTACTATTATTGTAAGCCTGTTCGGCTAAATCCTGCAGGTTTCATTCCCTTAAAGCTGTAGCTAGTGTATCTTGCATAGTACTATAAAGAATGCTAAAAAGGATAATTAGGAGACTGTATTTACGCTCCAGCTTTTATTTCTGTCTGATGCATCTTGGCACATTTACGGTCATATTACCCTAATGTATTTCATGTATTTTCATTTGGTTCTTTGGTCTTTGCCAGTTATGCAAGTATATAAGTTAAGCTATCAATTACATGACGTTTTATTTTCCCTCCTATTTTAACAAAGATCCTACAATTATTGACATTGGTTGCAGCGGTTCCATCTTGATAAAATACAACTCTGCATTATTTAAAGAGGTAGGCCTCTAAATTAATACCTACCTACCTACCAGTATTTTACCCTATATTCCTTTATGGTATAACCAGGACTGTAAATTAAAACAAGTCATGGTTTGTCCCTCCAAACATTAGTTCAAGTGACCGCACTTCCAGGACAAGTCCAAGCTTCCCCAACTCTATTTCAATTATATTCGATTAGTATCTAGTTTCTTTCCTAGGTTTGTCATTGTCATATTGTCATACTTCTGGAGGTTTAGGTTATAACTCAATCATTATGACATGTTTTAGGAACAAGTAGGGGTCATTCTTACCGACTACATCCTACAGGCCAATAGCAGGTATGTGTAAAAAAAAAAAAAACAGTTAGGTCGTAATGTAAGGTTAACAAATCCTCGCCAATTTCCATAGGCCTCTCCGCCTTTAGTTGAGTGGTCCTGCAAGGCCAACACTCACCCCTACGATCGGAGGTACAAGCCCAATCAGCCCAACGCATAGTTGTCGCCTTGCATCAGATCATAGTTCGGGCCTCACGCATCACGGCCAATCGTCATCCATCACCTAAGATAGGGAGAATAATATAATTTCGCCTTAGGGCACTAAAACTAGTAAACTGGGTTACTTCATATCCACACGAATACCATATTAACTAAGTTATCTGCCTCACACCCATAGCATGTCTAGCGCTTCCATACAAGGAGATGACCTGTCGGTTACCAGCAGCCCGACCAGACCAACCTCGCAGACAAGGCAAACCATACTGGCCAGCTCAGCGTCCAGCTATAGATCCTGGACAATACCTAAAATTACTGCTGAACTTAAAAATAAAAATATTCTCTTCCCGGCCACAGCCAGGAATGTCAGACTTTTTCACCTATTTTCGGCATGAAAACCTCGCAGTTCCCAGTTGGTCCTCCAGCGGCACTTAGCCGCGAATCTATGGAACTGTTTTGGGCATGAAAATCCTGGGTTCGCCTGGGCAAAAATATGACTTTCATAATATTCTGAACACTTGATCTGATCTGGGTGATTTCTGGATATGTTGTTCACCCAGATCAGAGCTATGTTTTGCCAAAAATGCTTCCAGGACATTCGCGTCTAAGTCCCCCTGAAGTCTATTCACGGTTTTAGTCCATGCGAACAAGATGGCCGCCACCACATGTTCGAATGTTGAATGGCGGCCACTTCGACTGTTCGGGAGTTTGAAGAACCACTGTCTAAAGTCCCAATAGCCACAAATTGGGTCTCTCAGCCAAAACAAATTAAAGGGGCCATAACAAAAAATTGGCAAGTAACCCACCTCCAAAAAACAGTGTCACTTTTGCCACAACCATGTTATCTTCTATATAAATAGTACGATCGAGAAATTAATTACTTTGCTACTGTATAAAAAGGTTAGATTGATACCCCAGTCATTAGCGTTAATATATTCTATAAAACATTTTTAAAAGTACCTCTCCACCCTTCCAGACCATAATTAAATCATCAATATAGCGTCTATAATGCACCAAGTTTGCACCCCAGCCACTCTGTTCGCCCATATATATCGATTCCCAGTAGGCCATAAAAAGATTAGAGTAGCTGGGGGAAAATTTGGTACCCATTGCTGTGCCACACTTTTGGATGTAAAAGTCACCCAGGAGTCAGCCATTTTACTCGTTTATATATTTTTACCTGGCACCAGAGTTTTTATTGTTCCAGTGAGAATTTTACTCCAAAGAATCCTTGGTGGGGATTATACCACTCAAGCTTTATCCATTGAGCAGTCTGCCTGCTCAATAAAATGTGAGTTATCACTTGGTATTTTATTATTTCACCTCTGGCTTTTATACAATAAGCACTATTATTGTTTGTTTTAAATTTCATATGGTTCTTATACCAACAAGATATTCATCTACTACAAAACTTCACGTATCCCATACGTGGTGATTTTACCACTGTATGCCATCCACACTAGAGCTAGTCTTATAGCTCTGGAAAATGTGAGTAGGACCATATAGACCTCTTAATAAATAGTACTTTGCACCTGTTGGGATAAACTGAACCATTATTTGCTGTCTTTTTATTTTGCATACGGATCTCACGAATATCGCATGCCCATACCTTACTGAGGAATACTTTCTCTAACAAGATTGAGATTGACTTCTTATACAAGGTTTTATTTGGACTTCTTGCTGTATTTTTCAGGCATCAACTCTTTTGGACTTGCTTTTTGGACTCTTGATTATTATTCATTATCCATATTTTGAACTCTTTTTGTTTTTTTATCGTGTATGTATTTTCTCTTTTATAGTGTCTGGTATATGTGCTTGTATAGTTTATAATCAGTTTTTTTTTTTCACCTGTGGCACCGCCTCCCCCTTCACCTTTTTTAAATGGTGTAAATAGCCACATAGTTGGACCTCTCAAAAATCATGAGAGGCTTGGTGAGTCTTATCCTTTATCTCCATTCTATGGGTTGTGGGGTGGATAGTAATATATATTTATAATAATGGCCACAAGATGCCCTGTCTCCCTGGGCTTGTGTTGATGTGGGAAAAAATGACCCAGGAGATACCCTGTCTCATGGACCCTATAGGAGTTAAGCTCTATTATAATTAACCCCCTTTTTTGCTTTTTATGTGTATATAGAGTGGTCAGGGCTCTTGGACTTTGGCCTTCAGGATACAGGGCAGGCCTGATGGACTTAGACCTACAAGATGCAGGGGCAGGAGTTTTATCCTGTGGCTGGCCTTGTTTCTAAAGTTTCAATGTTTTTTTTCCCTCCTAAATGTGTGCTATCATTATCTGTGCTCAAGCAGTCAACACACTTGATTTTCTTTAACCTTTGTATTTTTTATTTTTTGTCTCTGCATGTGGTTTTGTACTTAAGGGTGGTTGCGACTGATTATGCCAGCATCCCTTTCAAGCCAAACCCTGCCAGTTAAATTAATATGAAAATTCTATAAAATAGTACAGTTTGCGGGGCGGGGCCTGACCACGGAGAGCAGAGGAAGCAAACTTGTATAGCTCCTGCTCTGCAACACTAATTAAGTGAAATTCGGCCATCAAAACGGTATCTAAACGGCCCAAAAAGGACTCCAAGTGGAAGGTGACAACCAGGGGCACGCAATGATGCCACACAAGCGACAACTTCGGCATAATACACCTGCCCTTCCCATGAGGCCTACACGCGTGGTCGGCGTGAGGGAGGCGGCCGCTCCCCCGCTGACATCTACGGCTGAGAAGCGGAGACCAGCCCCTCGTTCCCCCCATGGACCGGTGGGGGTTATCCTGAACCACCCTCGGGAGACCCTGGTACAACCCGGCAAGAATGCCACGGCAACACAGGGGCCTGCAACAAGCGATGGCACTGCACCCAAAATGGCGGAGGCCGCATGCTCCTCCAGCTTCTCACAGAGAGCAGCCAGAAGTCGAGCACAGACTGGACAAGGCCTTCCAAAACTTCTGGGACAAACTGGAGGCTCTTATGTTCCCGGCGAACCCAGTGACTGTACCTGAAACCTGGCCACACGCTCAGCCAAGCAGGGTCACACAGAAGAAGGCACAGACACCTCAAACACTGAGCCGCCCAAAAGGCCGATAGCAGCGGGGCAATCCTAGGCAGCAGGGGACCGGAGATCAGTTGGGCGGCAACAGGAGCATACCGACGGCCCATGGGAACCAGCGGGTAAAAGTGCGGACGCACATCGGCCCGCTCTCACGCCAGCCTGATAACGAAGGCCCAACATCAAGAGGCCAGACCCACACGAGACTATGGCAAATACGTGCCTGCAGCCTCCCATTGCAGGGCATCGGTTAAACAACCCACAAGGACACTCTGCAAGCATGCAACACCTGCGGTAATCACACCATCTGGAGTCCTCCTGGCAATCTCAGGCAATTTCAAGTTTGATCCTCTCCAGAACACTAAGTATATACAATTGGACTAGATTACCAATAACACCCTGTTTATTGCATTGCTTTCGTTACCTTGTTTGCCATTGAGCCTAAGCCATACCCTGTAAGCTTGTGCCACAATCACATTTTCACTAATAATGCAATAACACCTCAGGTAATCACCCTGCCTGCACTAAAAAGGTCTTTAGCACAAACCATGCCCTTTTCATCTGCCAGATCTGCTTAGCATGCACTATAATCGTGGCACTATGCATTCCTCTATACTTGAATATGTTATCTTATAATCTGCTTAACATGTAGGATAAATGTTGATCTATATGCAGCAGTGAGTTGTCGGACTAGCCTGTATAGTCGTGTCTATAGTTATAATTTTAGTTGAACATAGCCTGTAAACTTTCAGACGTACCTATCTCAATAATCAGTGTGTGTCACAAACTCTTAGACCACAGCATGCAATAATCTGACGCACATACCCTAGCAACAAGTATTACTACCCTGTTATTTCTCACAAACACAAAATGTGCTGTTTATTCCTGCCATGACAATGTTTTCCATTGAATTGCCTGTACACGCTGTTGTGGCGCTACAGGTCTCTATGTTCTGTAATCATATGCACAAGAAAAATAAAGAATTAAAAAAAAATAGTACAGTTTGCCAAGAAATAATCTGTTTTTATTATTATTTGAATGTAGTATATTAACACATTCTCAGTAAATGCTCAGCGTGTAATAAACAAATATTAGTCAAAGAGTGCAAATATTAAATGTAAAGAAAATTCACCTGAAAACATTTTAAACAGCTTTTAATTTGTAAGGAAGTGTAAATTAACACCTGGCACGGCTATATGAGTTGTCACACAGCAACCAACGTTTCATAGAAGCCCTTATTGATGAGGCTGCCTCTATAGGCTTTTATAGGCTTTTGACAATGTGGAGTCACAAGATCTCAAGAGCTTTACATATGTTGTCCACTAAAGGGTTGGTCAAACGTAGCAGGAGTTGATCGATCAATATTTTTATTTTTCATTCCGACTGCCTTTGTTGACAGAGTTATTGAATCTCAAATTTCACTCTGAAATTCTGAAAATAACAGAGACAAAAACATTACTTGGATTAACCCCTTCAGGACGGAATCAATAGTGCACGTTATGATCAAAACAAAACGTAAACAAAAACTGGAATTTGCGCTATATGTCTGTTCACCCGTAGTTCCCCTCTTTCATATTAAATGCACCCACACTTATTATATATCATTTTGTTCAGGAGAAATAGGGCTTTAATTTATCATTAACTATTCATATATGAAACATAATTTATTATGAATAAAATTTAAAAAAATGTGAGAAAATAAGATTTTTTTTTTAAATTTGTATTTCTGTCTGACATTTTAGCTGTGAATGTCATAATACTGTTAGGTTTTACTGCAACAAAATGCACATATTTGTAATCAGTGATGTCTCACGAGTACAACAGTAGCCCCCATTAACAGGTTTTATGGTGTTTTGGAAAGCTACAGGGTCAAATATAGAACGTTCCATTTTCAAATTGAAATTTGCCAGATTAGTAATGTTACCTTTGAGACGGTGTGGTAGCCCAGGAATGAGAATTATCCCCATAATGGCATACCATTTGAAAAAGTAGAAAACCCAAGGTATTGAAAGTGGGGTATATTTAGTCATTTTTAGTAGCCACTTAGTCACAAACACTGGCCAAAGTTAGCGTTCATATTTGTTTTTGTGTGAAAAAAGCAAAAAACTAATATTCGGCCAGTGTTTGTGACTAAGTGGCTACTAAGAAATACTGGACATACCCCACTTGCAATACCTTGGGTTGTTCTCATACCTGGGCTACCATACCCTCTCAAAGGCAACATAACCAATCTGGCAAATTTCAATGTCAAAAAAATGAAAGGCAAGCCTTATATGTGACTCTCTAACTTTCTAAAACACCATAAAACCTGTACATGGAGGCTGCTGTTATTCTCGGGAGACTTCACTAAACACAAATATTAGTGTTTTAAAACAGTAAAACATATTACAACAATAATATAGTCCATAAAAATGCAGTTCGTTTGTAAAAAAATGCAAACAACATCACTTTTACTTAAAATATCATCGTTGTAATACAATTTACCAGTTTGAAACACTAATATTTAAAGTTCAGCGAAGTGTCCTGAGTAAAACAGTGCCCCCTATGTACAGATTTTATGGTATCTTGGAGAGTTACAGGGTCAAATATAGTGCTTGCAAAATAAATTCTCTGCACTTTCTCCCTGTGTTGTCAAGCATGTCAATCAAATTTAATTAATCAAATCACATAATTATGTTAAAAGATTACTTAAATATGCATGTAGAATTAATATATGCATTTATAGGTATTTCAATTCTACGTGTATACTAATGTAATCTTTTATGCAATTATATGTATTTATCTATATATATATTTGTGCTCGGAATTTAATATGTAATGGATAGTGTCAGAGATAAAAGTTGGTTGTGGTGTGCCGAAACCAACGTCCGAGTGGGCCTGTAAATAAAAGAGTTGTATTAGAGAGAAAAACAGAAAGAGAAAAAAAAAAAAAAAAAAAAAAGAGAAACAAATATGTCGAGATTGCTATAAGTAAATATGGGGGGTAACCCATAATGAAACAATAATTTAAACCCAACGCGCGTTTCGCCGAAAATCGGCTTTTCAAGTCCCTTGAAAAGCCGATTTTCGGCGAAACACGCGTCGGGTTTAGTGCAGCAGAGAGTGTGGGAGGCAGACAGGGATGACCACATTACGTATTACTAAACTCTAATAGCCACCTCTCTGCTCCATTTATTTTAGTTTAGACACTTTAGACGCTGAGTTAGATTAGATTTTCGTCTTTATCTAATGTCAGCCTGTATTTAGTTAGCGACTAGAAATGAAAGAAACCGATTAATTAATTTTTGGTGATACTGGGAAACGGGAGTGGGGTTATAACACTGTTAAATTGGGCTTTACCCTTTATTAACCCTGTCTTTCCCTTCTAACCTATGCCAATACTGAAACAGGCACGACTTTATGCTATTTATTTTCCTTTCCTTTGTCTTTTGGCGCTAAACTTATTTTGACTTGGAAGGAGTGTTTGTGCTAGCTAAAGACAAATTGTGACAGCATTATTTAGTTAGTGATCAGTAACGAAAGGTACCTATTACTTCTGGTGATATTGGGAGACGGGAGTGGGGTTAACGCTGGGAAATTGGGCTCTACCCTGTATTAATCCTGTCTTTCCCCACTTACCTGTACTAAATACTGCAACAGGCACGACTTTATGTTATTTATTTTCCTTTCCCTTTGCTTTTGTCGCTAAACTTATTTTGACTTGGATGTAGCGATTGTGCTAGTTAAAGACACATTGTGACAGAGTTATTATTTTGTTTTTTAAAACTATCAATTAAAAGTTAAATTTTATTGAATGGATTGCTATCTATGTACCAGTAGACTGTGGGCATAAATTCTAGACTCTATATTCCCCACAGCTTTACTTGTACTTTTTCTTTATTATTATTGTAAATAAAAGAGGGCCCACCAAGGAGAATTGTATGTTCTAAGGGTGCTGGTGGGTGGGGAACACTTGAACTTGAACATCAGAGGTGAGTCGGGGCTGGGTGTTTAAGTAGGGGACTTACTCCTCCCATAAATCCAGGCCTAATGGCCTTTCTACTTGTGCTCGGAATTGAATATGTAATGGATAGTGTCAGAGATAAAAGTTGGTTGTGGTGTGCCGAAACCAACGTCCGAGTGGGCCTGTAAATAAAAGAGGGCAAAAAGAAGTTCCTGAAGGCATGGCGAAGTTCTCTTTCTGGTCGTGGAATATACGTGTTGTATATGGAGGACTTCCAGCGGCCCAGTCTCTTTATGATGTGGACCGGGGTGTTAGTACTAGAAGCTGCTGAAGCGGCTCCTATACGGAAGGAATGCCCGGAGAATGAAGTTGGGTTGTAACCCAATTTTTCCAGTAAGTTTCTTACATGCGTGGTAAATTTTGCTGTGGTGAGTGGGTGTCCTTGTAGTTGTAATAGCGGTGAGTCTGGTAGGTGTGTGCTATAAGCTGACCGTAATGTGTCCAGTGTCTTGACTGGACACCAAGCATTGTCTGTTGGAAAGAGAGGAATGATGGTGGGGTGTAGGGACTGATTTGTTTTGGTAGATGGGATTGTGAGAACGTAATAGTCGTCTATTTTTGTGAGTTGTGAGGTTTTTAGGCTTGAGTGGTATTACCTTGACAAACGACAGTAAATTCCCTAGGTCTTAGGAACCCATAAAAAGCCAAATAGATTGCAGATTTGATCACCAGGTTAGTGTTGGGATCAAACGGGGATTCGTCGAGGAGGTTGCTTAGTAATCTAAAGATAGGCCCATCTATAGGTAGTCTGGTGGTGATAGATGGAACCGATACTTTAGAGATCCCCTTTAAGATTTTCTTTATGGGATATGATGATAAAAAGGGGGTGTTGTTAGGGAAATTTGTGAGGCTATGGTGTTGCACCCCCGTGAGGTATAATTTAATGGTGTTGTGTGAAAGTTTTAAATGTAAATGGCAAAAGGAGGCAAAAGCCACCATGGTTTGGTTTGAGAAATCGCCTTGTAATCCGAATTCAGCAGTAAATTTATTGAAAATGTTAAGTGCCCTAGTGTAGGTGATTGCAGTGCTTGGTGATAGTGCTTGGTGCGTGAGTGTCCTGGCGTGGTGCATAAGTGTGTTTAGTCCAAGATTAGTTCGTGAAAATTTGGTGTTCTGGATGGTTGATGGTGGGCTGACGGGAGTGCCTGGAAAAACACCTGAAATTGAGATCGAGATAAAACGTCAGCAGCCGTGTTGTGAATACCCGGGATGTGAAGGCAAATTAGGTGGAACTGGACGGTTGCTGCCAACCAGGTCAGCTTGCGAATCAGCCGCATGATGGTAAGAGAGGATGAGCGCCCTTTATTGATGATATCGCAAGCTGATGAGCTGTCGGAATAACACTTTACTGCCTTGCCGGACTAGAGGTGACCCCAAGTGTGTGCGGCTGCCACAATGGGGTAAATCTCAAACAGAGCTGAAGTTTCTCTAAACCTCGGCAAGGCATCCGTCTCAGCTGGCCAGTGACCCCTAAACCAGTGATTACCAAATATAGCTGCAAACCCCGTGTTGGCTGCAGCGTCAGTGTAACTGCAGGGAGAGGAGTCTGAGAGGGGAGGGATAAACATGGAGATACCGTTCCATAAGGTTAAAAACTGCCCCCACATGAGTAGGTCAGCTTTGGCGTGCTGGTCCAACGCAATTGGGCAGTCATCCGGTACCCCATGAAGCAGGCAAAGGAGCCTGGACACGAAAGATCTGCCCTGCGGAATGATGCGCATCGCGAAATTCAGAGACCCCAATAGGGACTGAAGTTGTTTCCTGGTGCATACATCGCTCCGCAGGAACATGTCTATTTCCCCTCTCAGGCGGACGAGTTTTTCAGTGGGAAGGCTGGCGCGGAAGGTAGCAGAATCTAGCTCTATGCCCAAAAAAGTGAGTTTAGTGGTGGGGCCAATTGTTTTGGCGGGAGACAAAGGTACCCCGAGGGTGGTGAAAAGTGCAGAGGTGCTGAGGATATCAGTGGGTGTGCTTGGTTCTATGATGAGGAAGTCATCCAAGTAGTGAATGACTGTGTGACACCTAATAATGTTCAGAAGCAGCCAGCATAGCGTTTCCGCGAAAATATCAAATAGTTTGGGGCTGCTTCTGGAACCGAAAGTGAGACGTGTGGAAAAATAGTACCTGTTTCGCCATTTAACACAGTGCAAGTGCCAACGTGATGGGTGCATGGGCAGCAGTTTGAAAGCATTGGTAATGTCTGTTTTGCTAAGCCAAGCGTTGCTGCCAGTTGACATGATGGATTGTATGGCGTTGTCTATTTTAACGTATTGTAGTGAAAATTCGTGTGCGGGGATGAGTGCGTTGATGCTAGGAACAAAAGAGGAGTGCGGTGCAGATAAATCGATAATCATAAGGTTTTTTTTAGAATACTTGTGTACAGCTATACCGATAGGGTTAGTGCGCCAGGAGGAAAACGGTGAGGAGGTGAAGGGGCCGATCATGAACCCTTGAGTGATTTCAGTGGAGAGGAGAAGATCCGTGGCCTCTGGGTCTAGACAGGCTGATAGGAGATTAGGGCATTCCAGTATCCCTGGGGGGGATGGCTACGAGACCCGTGAAAAAACTCTGAGTAAACCCTGTTATTAGGTACTCCACCAGATGTTTGCTTGGATGGTCTTTAAGGTAAAAGGCCAGGTTGTCGATATTAACATCGGTTAGTCATTTGTTAGGGGACAACCTGGCCAGACACATGGTCTTCGTGTGTGCCCTGAAACAGATGGAGCAGATGTGCAACAATCTACAAGCGCTAAAGCTGCAGGAACCTGCATTGAAGTTGTTGCACACCTGCGCCTTCCCCAAAAAGGAGATGGGCCTCCCAGTTTGTCCCTCTGGCCGCCTTCCTGTTTAAGGCGGGGAGTGGAAGAGGATTGAGGGGTGGTAGAGGGGGTGGCTGGGTCAGCCATAGAAGGACACAAATCAGCCAAGTGGGTTGAGGAATTGCATATAGCGCAGGACGGGGGCCTCAGACCAGCGAAATGGCGACAGAATAGTTCCGTATCCATCTGACACCAGTTAATTCTGACATTAAACTGTTTCAGATGGGTCGCCGCTTTCGCTGATATCGATTTGTGATAATCGTAGAAAGATGAGCCCCCGTACTTAACGCCCAAATCCACCACTTTATGGAGATAGAGGTCCAGTTCCTCTCTCCTGTGGGGATATACCGAGGAGATAACATCTCGGTATATCCCAAAGGCCAACACGAAATTGGGGATAGACAATTTTTGGTTGAGCCTTGGATCTCTGTTTTTTAGGACCACTGAGATGTCGCCAAAATTATAAGCCCTGTTCTCCTGGGAGGCAATAAGTAATGACACCAGACACACATCCTTCCCATCTAGGATTTCTTTCCTAATGGAGTCTGGGACGGAGTGAGCTGGTGACACAAAAGGCGACGGTACTGGAGCAGGAGCTGGAGGGGGAAGTGTAGGTACGGGTGCTGGTGCCATAGGTACAGCCGGGATTGGGGCTATAGTAACAGGGAGGTTACCTGGGGAGGCTATGGCACTTTCCACCTTGCTTAACCTGCTTTTTAGGGTCTGCAGGTTGGCCAGGATTGCAGCGAGGGTGTCCTGGGTAGCAATGCCAGTGCCAGAAACTTGGCTTTGAGAGCTTGTGCCTGGCCTAGGCTCTGGGGCTTGGTTGGTTAACAGTCTGTATAATTCCGCCTTTCGGGCTGTAGCCGGAAAGGGGATGCCCCTGAGCCTAAGTTCGGCAGTGATTTTAGGTATTGTCCATGCTCTCAAAGACGTAGAGGTAGAAAGGGCGAGATAAACTCCTGGGGACTCTGGTCTGATAGGGGTTGATATAATATCCTCATCAGGTACCTCGTCCATGGGAGATGTGTCTTGTGACATTCTAGAAATGAATTAAATGAGTTGGTTTTAGTAGGGGCGTCTGAGAAAACTATTTCAAGGGGTGGGGTGGGGGATAGCTTATATGAACTGGACTGTAGGATTATTGCCGAAGCGAAAAACTTAACTTAGACTAGTGACGGTTGAGGCCCTGCTAATGCCAAGTGGTGGTGAGAGGCTCTATCTATGATTTGGGTGAAGTGGATTATGTTGCCACGGATGTGGTGGCGGGATGTTGGCCTCTCGGTGACATTTAAAAGGTTTCAAAACGTGTGGCCGTGACGAGTGAGGCCCTGACTACGGCCCTGTAGAAGAGCGAATGAGGCGATTAACTATGATTTGGGCGTAGGGCCGTACCTCCGTGTTGAGGTTTGGGAGATGATTTGTAAATGCCTCGGTGAGCTAGGTCTGGCGTTCAGACCCTGTGAGCCAGTTCACGTAACAACTATGGGGTAATTGGCGTTTTATGTGCTGGTAGGATACTAACCTTGATAGAGATTATACCCGTGGACTTGTTTCTTCAAGTGTATGAGAGAGAGGTCCAGTGGTTCGTGATGTCATAGCAGAGCCTAAGGGGTTTGAGACAGATGTAGATCTGCGTGAGCGTGGCGAAAGGGTGCCATATGAGTTAATGGGGGTGGGGGGGCATGAACCGTGAAGGCTGTCTGTGGCCTTTTCATGGAAACTGAAGTACTATATTGAAGATTTAAAGAAAACTATACCTGGATAAGGTACAATTATCGAGGATTCCTCCAAATTTAGACGGGGCAAGTTGTTGATGCTATTGTAGTAGAATCTAAGGGTTTGAGACAGATGTAAATCTGAGTGGGCGTAACGCGTGAGCGCAGAGTGAGTTGACAAGTGTAACTTGTTGGCTGCCTGAGTTACCTCAAACAGAGAATAAAAGTAAAATAAATACTATACCTGGTTTAAAGGACAAGAAGCAGGGTTTGAAATATAGAATGAGCGAACGGTTGGTAGTAGCGTAGAAAGGAAACTGGATTAAGGATAAGAACCCCAGTTTTTTATTGCAATTTTGCCGTACTATGTGGCAAAGTGCGATCTGTGGAGATCAAAGAGATTTATTTTAACAGGGCAGAGATTATTTAGCACGTTTAAGGCATAGTGAAATACTATGTAAATAGTAATTACTAGCAGGGAAGCTGTATGTTATACAGAATAACAGTAAGTACCATAAAAAAACACTAGGTGGCGATGTCAGTCCAATAAACTAGGTATGTGAACAGCTACACAGAATATATCGAAAAAGTATGAATGAACGTTTGTAATACATATGTAAATGCATAATATGGAAACTGGCAAGACTTTCTTTCCCCCACATAGTAAAAGCATGGCTTCTTATAACAGTATGAGTTTTAATTTTCATGTATGTATCCCCCTGGCATAAAATAACGTTTCCCGGATTTTAAGACCATGAGGGGGTGAGGGGGGGGGAGGGGGTGTAGAACCCCCCAGACGGGTGTTTTGAAAGAGACTGTGGCATGAGGGGAGCGTAGGTGGTCCCCGGTAAGATGTTTATGTAATTAGTGTTCCGGCCCCCTGCTGAACCACCGAGCGACGTGGAGGGGACCGGAAATGAGAGGACTCACGATTAGGCAGGAAGCAGACCGGGGGATTCTGCCGGACCGCCGGTAGCACTTGAGCAGGACCGCTGGTAGCACGGAGGATTCAGCCATGCAGCTGATACAGGGGACGTCCGGACCGGAAATGACGCGCACGTGAAGACTCGCGGACCGGAAGTAGAACAAGAAACACTTGAACTTGAACGTCAGAGGTGAGTAGGGGCTGGGTGTTTAAGTAGGGGACTTACTCCTCCCACAAATTCAGGCCTAATGGCCTTTCTATATATATTTGCGGTTATTTGTATTTTATATATAGATAGATAGATAGACAGATAGATAGATATATATAGAATGTCATTCTAAGTGTATTTTATTACCGATATATATATATTAATAACAAAATACAGTTAGAATGAAATGACATATGAATATATAATTTATATAAAATTTTGTTTGTTCAATATTTTATTTATTTATTTTATTATTTTATTTATTTATTATTGTAATTATACGTATATATAATATATGTGTATATATATATTATATATATAATATATATACATATTATATATATGTAACGTCATTCTAAGTGTATTTTAATGCTAATATATGTTCTAATATTAATATTAAAATACACTTTGTATGACATTACATACCGTATATATAATATGCGATACCAGTAGAGAGCACTCAGGAGTCTTTCAGGGTAAATTTCACCTGTTGCTTTATTGAGCAATTACAAATTCACACAACGTTCCAGTCGACTTTTTTCAAGACCTTTTACAGACTGAAACGTCGACTGGAACGTTGTGTGAATTTGTAATTGCTCAATAAAGCAACAGATGAAATTTACCTTGAAAGACTCCTGAGTGCTCTCTACTGGTATCGTATACAATTTGGTTGGAGACAGCACCGGAGTATTAAAAGACCAGGAACATTGAGAGCTGGGACCTGGCACGTATATATATAATATGCATATATATTAGATATATAAATACATTTCTATTTTATTTTAAACATGTCTAATAATATTTTTGTTTACTTTCTCACCAGCAGGGGGACTGTCTGACATTTCAGACAGTCCCCCTGCTGGCCTCATTTGCCGTGGGAGGGCTGCCTGGGCTATCAGGCAGCCCTCCAGAACAGGATCGCAGTGGAGGTGAGTACCGCGGACCTCCAGGGGCTCAAAGCCGTTACGGCGTTCTATGGCGCCGCAACGGCTTTAAATCCCACTTAATGCGGGACGGCATAGAACGCGTAACGGCGTTAACGGGTTAAGATTACATTTTTTGGGGATTAACATTGTAAGTAACAATGCAAAATCCAAACCCTATGTCTATTGTCACATACAAGCAGTTTTCCTGGTCACATCCAGGTCAATCCTTGTTGTCTTTCTCAGCTGAAATATTGCTTGTGCTTCATGCTATATTTACAGAAATTTCAGCCAGGAACTTTTCTCTCTGTTCTAATTTTGGAATTGTTCAGGCTAGTCTTGTTTCATGCTATCCTGACATACTACTGATATTACTACATTTGCTACCTGTGCTGACCTTTGTTGGTATTTATTTCTATTCTCTGCTCCCCACGTAAAGCTTGCTCTTATTTCAAGATATTCTCAAAAGATGGATATATTTATGGAGTTTAATTTTGTTACTCTGAGAACTTCTACAAACCTTTTCTATAATATGTATCTGCATACCATGGGTATGACTTAGTCATGTTGACAGGTCATTTTTAACCACACGGCTTTCTTTAGCTAATATAACTTGTTTTTCCATTTGATTATGCAACAAATAGATGTATGTATATTACACAAATATAAATATAAATATAAATATTACATAGAGAATCACCTGATATATAGATTCTGGTTGTGTAGTCTCTGCTTCATTGTCTTGTGTCGTATTACCTAATGAATAAAACAGCACAGCATTAGATTATCACCAAATGTCCATAATATCAGCAATTCATAATATATATACACCTTACATCTTGTGTCAGTTTAAATATTCATAAAGAAAAACTATCTACAATAACTAACAATTTGTTAAAAAGCTAAACCAGGGGGGCATGGCCTATACTTCGATGCAGACTGATGCCTGAGCTCGGAGCTCCGTTCTGAACTGGGCTTAATCAGCATTACCAGACAAGTGCAAAAGCAATGGCAAAAAAAAACAAAAAAACACGAGCCAACACCGGGGGCACTCCAGCCACACACTCGGTGTCATCAAAATTTTCTCTAAGGCGATCTTTCGCAGAGCAAACAGAGCCTGACCCCTGCGCCTATATTGCGCCGACCTCGAGCACATGAGGCAACCCTCCATCAAGCTCAGTGCTCAGCGGAGGACACAGATATCAGAGCCATGTTGGCCCAACTACCCTCTACAACAGACCTCACTGCAATGTTCTCTAGGTTGGAAGAGAGCTTTGGTGACAAACTTAAAAGAACCAGCAGGGATGTTCATCAGCTCGATGACAGGGTACAGGCACTACCACTGACTCCCGGCACTTTTTATGCACACGGCAACAAGAGTTGGAAACTCCTGGCCAGGGCCCTCAAAGCCAAGCAACAATAGGTATCCAGTTCCAAAATAAAGGGGACAGACAGGACAACAAAACTGACTACTGTCTCTATAGTGGCCACATTCAGCAACTATTACCATCGCATATACAATTTAACCCACCTAACCGCCCCTCTACCGAGGTGAGTGAATATATCACATCTAATTTACCTTTCACTACACCTAGGAACTTGGCAGACCAATTGGACATCCCTTTCTCTGATGCAGAACTCGCATCGGTCATAAAAGCCCTCTCGAAAGAGAAGAGCCCAGACCCAGATGACCTTATGGCACGCTACTTTAAGCTTTTTGAATCCTCCCTAGGGACCAACCTATGACAAGCACCGGGAACCCGATTGCCTCCACTGATGCTACATGCATCCATAACCGTGATCCCCAAACCTGGGAAAGACCCAACTGCTTGCAGCAACTACAGTCCCATTTCTTTGATAAACCTGGATCTTAAAATATTTGCTAAACTCATTGCCAATCGACTCAAGCCCCTTCTGCCTGCACTGATCCACCCTGACCAGGCCAGTTTTGTCCCAGGTCGGGAGGCAAAGGACAACACCACCAAGGTCTTAAATGTGATTCATGGAGCAACTGTAACTAAAACGCCCATGATCTTGCTTTCAATTGACGCTAAAAAAGCATTTGACAGGGTGGACTGGTCCTATCTATTTGCAACTTTAGAGGTATTGGGGATTGAGTCAAACATGAGAAATAGGATCCAGGCACTCTATAGAGGGTCGGCGGCATGTGTCTGAATCAATGGCACACTCTTGAACCCTTTCGAGATCAATAATGGCATGGATGCCCTTTGTCACCCCTTTTGTTCGTTCTGGCCATGGAGCCCTTCCTGAATGCCATTAGAAACAATCAGAACATCTGCCGCTATAAATACAGAGGAGGAGAGGCAAAGGTTTCCGCATTTGCGGACAACGTCCTCCTTACTATTACCAATCCCTGGACCTCGCTCCGCCATGTAACGGCAGAAATCCATAAATTCAGCTCCATGTCCAACTTTAAGATACATGCAGACAAATGTGAAATCCTGGACATATCTACACAACAGAGACTAAAAACCCAATCACAAGACTTGCATGCCTACATATGCACTGGGTCCGGACTGCCCTACTTAGGCATTCGTCTCACCCAGGCACCCAATAACCAAAGGGACCTAAAAAAGTAGGACTTAGCCCACTATTCAATGATAGGCAGGGTCAACATACTGAAGAAGATGATCTAGACTACTTTATCTGTTCCAGGCCCTGCCTATCACATTGCCAAACTAGTTTTTCCGATCCCTATGATTAGTCTCCAATTCCTATGTATGGAACACCAAACCAGCACTTCTAGAGTACACGACACTGACAAATGACAGGGGCAGAGGTGTACTCGGACTACACCATATGTATTGGTTAATATTTGGCGGTTCTCCTTACGAGAATACGGGAGTGGACAGCAATTTATAGGAAGAAGTCATAGTACGATTTAGAACAGAGCTTTGCTAAATAACCTTTACATACACTCCCCTGGCAAACATGCCAACTATGCGAGATTTCCCACAATTCGCATCCACTTATTCACCATATACTGATGAAGTGGAGATATCACAAAAACACATGGAAATTAGCTCCCGGACTCTCCCCATTCTTTCCATTGGTGGAGAGCCCAGACTTTCACAATGGGAAGGGTTCTTCAATCCTGTTACACTTGACAGGGGACAGCAACATAACCTTACACAAAGTCATAACGACGGACAACCCAGAGACACTTAGAGACCTTAGAAGACCAGGTGGACTGGAAACACTCCTTGACACCATGAGAGCCTCCAAACTTAAAAACTTCCTGCAGAAGGTATTAATATCACACGGGCAGATTAGGGACAAGACCCTATTTGAGGCCCTTTGTTGGCCTGGTAGTACCCTCACGCGCCATTTATCCACAATGTATAAATTACTACAAATGGGATCTATGGAACACAACTTCCAAAAGAAAATGGATGCAATGACTCTATACATCTGTTAGGATGGCCTAGCTTGTTCCAGAACCGACATAACCAAAATTATTGGGCTTATTACTGGAGGAAGCAAACTGGAGGAACTGGAGGAAGTGAACATGCTAATCCCAGTAGAGGGTAAATGAAAAACGTATCTGCAGGTCTGGGAACCTTAGTTAGAACACTGGAGGATAGCTAGATAAGAAAACATGATCATAGTAATGATACTACAGGTTTGACAGATGGGACATACATCATAGGACACCCCCCCTTCTAATGTTTTCCCCTCCCTAACCTACCAACCCCTAGACAAGGCACAGGTGTTGAGGTAGGAGACCACCCACGAGCACAGGTTCACTAACAGGAAGCAGCCTGTAAGACAGAGGAATGGAAGTCCCATAGGACCCCGACGGGCTGCTCTCTTGTCACAGGAATTTGAAATACATGCGGGCCCTACACACCCCAGAACCTACATTCTGTTTTGAGAAGTGTCCTTGGTTGACAATAAAGGGTTCAGAAGGCAGTCTCCCCGACATGAGTCATACTGAGTTGGGTGGGGCAAAGACAGGTGAAATAATTTGTTCCCCATCCTATACAATTGTATACCTACCATGCATGTGATCAAATGTTGTAACATGTGTAATGTCTTGTTATAACCCCTAGTATTACCCCTTTTTTCTGTATCCCCAGCATGTTCTTGGAACAATAAAAGCATTAAAACTAAAAATAAAAAATAAAAAAGCTAAACGAATGAGGAAACGGCAATCAGATCACTGAGACCCATATTAAAGCTAATGTAGTAAAGTACGTTGAAAATGATTAGTGTTGAAGTTACTTAATCATAATTAATCGTGTTCAATGATTTGGAAGCTATATAATAGACCCACAGATGTAAGGTAGATTATCCCATTAACATTGTTATTGTAATCATTTACCAGTGATAATCTATTCATTATTCAACCCCTTACTGACTGTTGATATACAGGGTATCACAAGGAAACCCTAAAAATCACTACATTACAAACACTTTAATGGTTGGTCACAAAAGTGGAAATTTGTTGGAAGTAACAGTCTTTAAAAATGTAGGCCCAAATAGATGAGATGAAAATATTGAATGTAAAATTCAGATACTTTGGCCTGATATTTAAAATTCACATTGAACAAATCAAACTTTAGTGAATACAATGGTGGAAAGATACCAACATTGATTCACAGAAACACAACAAACCATTGTGAAAGAGTTAATTGGCAATTTCTAGAGTTAGAGAAATATTCACTAAGTTACAGCGAATGAAACACCAAGACTGCGGACATGTCCTCTTTACCTGATGGTTGATGGTCTCTCGATCTCAAAATATAGAAATACTGCCCCACCAGCATCGCAATTACAATAAGGATGACACCAACTATCACTCCAACAAAGAGCTTTACATTCATCACAATCTTGTTGATACCGGAGAAACTGACGGAAGCCAAGCACAGAGAGATGGACACAGGTTTCTTCAGGAAGGAAGAGATTCTTTATTGGATTACCGATCGGGACTCAGAGGGACTAACGTCACCAAAATACAGCAAATTCTGAGCCCCGGACAATAGTGCAGGCTCCTTATATAGGCACATAACTCCTCCCATATTAAGCTCCACCCGCACATTCTCTTACCAATCAACACAAATAAGAATTAACTTCCTGTTTGACCGCATGGCTTGTCCAGCACAATGGAGGAGGGGGAATACTATATCCTGTATTCTTGCACATGCTCCGTACACTACTGATCGTATCTTGCCTCGTGCAACCAACTGATCGATACGTCAGCATATGCACGTACACATGCCACGTGGTAATCTCGGCCTACTAAATTTATTTTTACCGAGATTCCACCACATTCCCCCCTTTGATGCCTCTTGATATTTCACAATTACTTGAGGCATCACTTAACCTTGGTTTGCATACACCGCAAGTTACCTTGAACCAGACCAGACTTATCTTATGATGTGAATCTTCAACACTCATCTTCCTGCATTGGTTCTCCCTGATCTAAAGCCTTATACTTATAAATCGCCATTATCTGTGCAGCAGCCTTCCTCTCTGCTATATTTTCTATCAGGCTTTGCACAGACCTAACTACTAAGGGTATAAGACACGGCAGGAGTAGACACAACAGTAAAATCAGTAGGACTCCACCTACCACTGCCTTAAGCCCTCCAAACCACTCATACCAGCTACCAAACCAACTACTTGGATTGTACCCTTTCCATACCTGAGTAGGCACATGCGCTAGTTTAACCATATGGCTAGTAAGCTCAGCTATTGCTTGCCCTTCGTCATCTATTTGAAGACAGCAATTGCTTAGGTTAAACTTCCCACATACACCTCCCTCTACTGCCAAAAGGTAATCCAAGGCTAATCTATTTTGGTAGACTGCTGTCCTCATCCTGGTGTTATGCTTCGCTAGAAGATTGAGCGCTTGTGATGTTTCGTTAGTAATAATCTCAACCACCGCCTGTAATCTTATAATACGGTTGAGCATATAAATAGGGGTTCTGTAACCAAAGGTACCATCCTCAGCCCACGTGGCTGGCCCATAATAATCTATGATACGCTGGGGAGGCCATTCATTATCTTCCCAGGTGCCTATCTCTATGGGTCCCCTTTTCTTCCTATGATTCACATCATACACTTTAACACCTAAAGTCTCACCTGTTTCAATCGGTAACAAGAAGAAGGATGGTTTGAGCATACCCAACACACATGCCCCTTCCCAGTCCTGTGGCAACTCCGAATAGGCTTTCTTACCACAGATCCAGTACAAATTTGCTGGGGCTCTCCAGGTAGATGCGATGGATAAATCAAACCACACATCCTTTAAATTGGCGTATCTAGCAAACGGGTTAGATGGTTCTGAGACATTTGAAGCCGACCACCAAGTTGTATTCTTTGTATCATCATCATAAGCTTTTTGCCCTAGACAAGTTAATTCTCCTACAGAAGTATTATACATTATTCCTTTCCTTGCTATGCAAACATAACCTATGATGGAGGTCTTTAATCTCCACTCAGATTTACCTCTAACACTCATATGATAATCGGCTTGTGTAGATATTAGTTGGTCAACTGCCTCAGAACCGGACATTACCTCCTTTGCTTCCCAAGGCCATTGGTCTCCCATGTTAGTACCTCCACACACATAGCAGTTGGTAACATTAAGACTACCGGCAATACTTTCGGCTAAGTCAATGAACAGGTTTTTAGCGTTATGGGGGATCTTATTATCTATACTCATCTCTTCATAAAAGGAATGGTATACTTGATGAGTTTGGGAGGATACCGTATCAGTCTCTATCCCTATAAACAATAATGTCCCAGGATCTAAACCCGTCCCGTATATCTGAAACCCAAATAAATTGCCATATTTGTCTAAGAACTTATCGGGGTTATTTATAAGTATATGGATGGGATTACATTCCATAGACTTACAATATGGGCTAGTCGGCAACTTAGTCACTATCATGTCTTTATCTACTGTCTGTCCCCAAGTCGCCCACCCCACACAAGACCAATATGGACAAAAGTTATAGTCTTTATTTGGGCATCTAGGACTTACATATTTATTTTTACTACTGGGACAAATATATTTATCATTAGACCCATACGTCCTCTCCCATCTAAGATCCCCACATACATTCCACGGCTTTCTACCACTCGATATCGCTTTACACGCATCAAATAGTAGGACACCCGAAGAATGTACGGATTCTAACACCGTCTTATTAATTAGGGTCCCCTGAGGATCTCCATTCCTGAGAGTCAACCAAATTGTACGAGGTTGATACTCCGGACTGAAGCACTTAGGTTCTCCTACTCCTAAATGGCACACACTATAGTCTATATTTAAGTATCTACATCTCGATACATCTCCTTTACACTCGTATTGTGAATGCCAGATTAGGGTTTGGGAAATATGGTTACCTGTTCTCGTAGTCTTAATGCATACCTCACAGCTAGGAGTGTCGGTACCTCTACCTTCCTGAATATAAAAACACATATAAATAAACACTATCAAAAGCACATCTTTCGCCGTCATCCTCAGTCTTCGTCCGTGCGAAGGCGCCTCAGCTTCCAGGATGTGAGGGCTGCAGGGAATGGAGTTCTGCTCGTCTTCACAGGTGTCCCTTCGAGACTTTCCTGGCTTATATACTATGTGTTGGTAAGCAGACAGGCTTTATTATGGCCTTCTCACTCACGCACCAAATCCCAAAAATAATAAAATTTGTAATCCACAATAGTTCCTCGTTACTCCGACTGAGTAGTGCGTTTTAACCGGATCTTGCAGGGATTCTCTGGATCTGCTGTAACTTGCCAAGAATCGACTGCTGCTGGCTTAACCCTGGAGTGATGTATCCACGGAGTCACTTCGGCTACTTTTATCGCTGTAGGGGTAGACAAAAGAACAACATAAGGACCTCTCCACTTGGGCCCTAACGGTACATTATTCCACTCTTTAATCCACACTTGATCTCCTGGATGATAACTATGAACAGGGGGATAAATATTCACAGGTAATCTATCTTGTACCCATTTCTGTACCTCCTCCATAGTCTTACCCAACTCTACAACCTGCTGCCGGGTAATTCCTTCTCCCAACTGACTCAAATCCCCCCTTAAGTTACCAAGTACGGGAGGTGGTCGCCCATACATAATTTCAAAAGGAGAGAGGCCCATCCTTCTGGTAGGGGTACTGCGGATTCGCAATAGAGCTATGGGTAAGAGAACGTTCCACTTAAGTTGGGTTTCCTGACACATTTTAGCCAACTGATTCTTTATAGTTCTATTCATTCTCTCTACCTTACCAGAACTCTGGGGTCTATATGCAGTATGAAGCCTCCACTTTATACCAAGCATATGAGTCAGTTGTTGTAGGCACTGATGAACAAAAGCTGGACCATTGTCCGATCCTATAGAACAGGGTAGTCCATATCGGGGTATTATTTCTCGTAGCAGGAATCTTACAACTTCTCCTGCTTTCTCTGTACGAGTAGGACATGCTTCTACCCAGCCTGAATAGGTGCACACAATTACCAGCAGGTAACGATGTCCACCCGATTTAGGCATCACTGTAAAGTCTATTTGTAGATCGGACATGGGGAGTCCCCCCATAAACTGGACTCCTGGTGGCTTTACTGGTCCTTGTCTTGCATTATTTTTAGCACACGTTACACATCTTTGTACAATGGCCTGAGTCAAGTTGGACAATCTTGGTATGTAGAAATGTTTTCTGAGAGATTCTTCAGTACTGTCTCTCCCAGAATGTGTCCCGTTGTGATAATTTTGGACAATTTCTACCGCTAGTGATGCTGGTATGACTATTCTTCCATCTTCTAGCTGATACCACTTGTTCTCCAAATACTTTCCTGGTTCAGTCTTTAACCACTCCTCTTCTTGAGCTGTATAAACTGGAGTCCATTGGGACAGTGGAGTTGGTATAAGAGCAGCTATATGCCCCACATACTCCTGTCTTCCTGATTCAGCAGCACGCTTAGCTGCACTATCTGCCATCCGATTTCCCTTGATTACATCACCATCTCCTCTCAGATGCGCTCGACAATGTATGATACCGACTTCTTTCGGCTCCCACACTGCTTCCAATAGTTGTAGGATTTCAGCTGCGTATTTGATTTCTTTGCCTTCTGAATTCAGTAGTCCTCTTTCTTTATACAAAGCTCCGTGGGCATGAGTGGTTAAAAACGCATACTTAGAGTCCGTATAGATATTCACTCTTAAACCTTCAGCCAATTGTAACGCTCGTGTTAGTGCTATCAGTTCTGCCTTTTGTGCTGATGTTCCTTTCGCCAGTGGCCGAGCTTCTATCACCTTGTCTATTGTTGTTACTGCATATCCTGCATAGCGGATCCCTTCTTTCACATAACTACTGCCGTCGGTATAATATTGAACATCGGGGTTCTGGATGGGAAAATCACGAAGATCTGGTCTACTTGAGAATACTTCATCCATTACTTCCAAACAATCATGTTGACTTTCAGTAGGTTGTGGCAAAAGGGTAGCTGGATTTAAGGTGTTTACAGTCTCTAAATGCACTCTTGGGTTTTCACACAACATTGCTTGATACTTGGTCATACGGCTGTTACTAAACCAATGATTTCCTTTGTAATCCAACAACGTCTGTACTGCATGTGGGACTCGTACATAAAGTTCTTGACCCAGAGTGAGTTTATCGGCTTCAGCTACTAGCAGGGCGGCTGCAGCTACGGCTCTTAGACAAGGTGGAAGTCCGCTGGCCACTGCATCCAATTGCTTAGACATGTAGGCAACAGGTCTTTGCCATGATCCCAAGTACTGTGTCAATACTCCCACAGCCATTCTTCTTTGCTCGTGTACATATAAGTAGAATGGTCGTGTGTGATCAGGTAGACCTAATGCTGGGGCACTCATCAAAGCCTTCTTCACATCTTCAAATGCCGTTTGCTGTTCTTGGGTCCATAAGAAGGGGTCGTGCTCTGTACCTTTGATAGCTGCGTACAGAGGTTTTGCCAGTATCGCATAGCTGGGAATCCATATCCTACAGAAGCCTGCTGCCCCCAAGAATTCTCGCACTTGTCTTCTATTCTTGGGTATTGGTATTTGGCAGACAGCTTCTTTTCTCTCTGGCCCCATAATTCTTTGACCTTCAGAGATATGGAATCCCAGATATTTGACAGTTGGCAAACACAACTGAGCCTTCTTTCTAGACACCTTGTATCCTGCCTTCCAGAGAATGTGCAGTAGATCGTGCGTTGCTTGCTGACAGATTTCTTTTGTAACTGCTGCTATCAACAAGTCATCTACATATTGTAACAATACACACTCTCCTGGGATGGACTCGAAATCCAGTAGATCTTGACTTAGGGCTGAACCAAATAGGGTAGGTGAATTTTTAAACCCTTGGGGCAGTCTTGTCCAAGTCATCTGGCGTTTTGAGCCCGTTACAGCGTTCTCCCATTGGAAAGCGAAAATACATTGACTTTCTGCGGCAATTCGGAGGCAAAAGAAGGCATCTTTGAGATCTAAGACTGTGAAGTAAGTAGCCCCGCCCGGAATTAAAGCAAGCAGGTTATATGGATTGGGTACAACTGGATGTATACTAACAACCGCATCATTGACTGCTCTCAAGTCCTGCACAGGTCGATACTCATCTGTACCGGGCTTTTGAACAGGCAGCAATGGGGTGTTCCAGGGGGAAGTACAGAATTTTAGGATACCATACCGTATGAACTTATCCAGATAGGATTGGATGTTCTTCTTAGCCTTCTGCGGGATGGGGTATTGTCTTAGGCTCACTGGATAAACCCCAAGTTTTAGTTCAATTTTTATAGGTGGAATATTGCGGGCCAGTCCTGGTGGGTTGTTCTCTGCCCAAACTCCTGGTATATTAAATAATGTCTCATCACTCCTAGGGTTTTGGCTAGTCAACGCTGTATAAAGTCGCCACTCTTCTTCCTTTGGTACGGATAATGTCATGATACCTGAAGGTCCATTAAACTTTAAAGATGTTGTTCCATTTGGTAGGAACGTAATCTGCGCTTGTAATTTTGATAGCATATCACGTCCCAGCAATTGGACTGGACATTCAGGCATATAAAGGAATTGATGTTTTATTACGTGGCCTCCCAATGTACAGAGTCGACTTTTAAGAACCGGTTTTTCAGCACTTCTTCCAGTTGCTCCTATCACAGTAATAGTCCTTCCAGATGGAGGAGCAACTAGATTAGTCACCACTGAATGTTCAGCACCAGTGTCGATCATGAACGCACTCCTTTTCCCCCCTATTGATACATCGACCATAGGCTCCGCTCGACCAAGGGGGATGGAGCCCGGTCGGTATCAATAGTCCTCCATGACCGTGTCAGCCAATCCTACGAAGTCCCTACCTTCTCTATCGCGGGACCTTTGCGCTGCTGGAATATACCTGTCTTCCCTAACACTTCCTCTGTTCCCATTACTCCCTCTATAACCATTACTCCCTCCGGGGCCTCCTCTACCTCTCGCTCTGCCTCTAAAGTTTCCGTAGCCTGCCCTGGGTAGGTCTCTCTCGTACTGCTCTCTTTGCGGACATTCGTTCCTCCAATGCCCTTCTTCCTTGCAATACGCGCACTGATTCCTACTCAAAGGCTCCCTACTCCATCTACTATCGCCTCTATCTGGGCCCCGTCTATCTACGCCTGCTATCGCTACCGCTAGCATATCAGCCTTTTTACGCATCTTGCGCTCTTCCTCTTTCTTGCTTTCTGTTTCCCTATTCATATAAACCTTATTCGCTACCTCCATTAGTTGGGTGATTGACATACCTGCAAACCCTTCTAACTTTTGTAGCTTGCGCTTAATATCTCCGTAAGCTTGGCTGACAAAGGCGGAGTTCACCATTCGGGAATTGTCTGCGTCTTCCGGATTAAAGGGGGTATACAAGCGGTATGCCTCCAATAATCGGTCATAAAAGACACTGGGCGCTTCATCGCTTTTCTGAATCACCTCAACTGTCTTCGACATGTTAATGGCTTTCTTTCCTCCGGCTTTCATGCCAGCAATTATAGCGTCTCTATAGGCTCTGAGTTGAGCCATATCAGCACCATTTACGTTCCAATCGGGATCGGTGTTGGGATAATGTGTTGCGGCCCATGCTGATGGATTGGCTTGGTTTAAAGTACGGGCTTTATCCTCTAGTGCTTTAATGGCTGCTTGATTTATCCTTGTCCTTTCCTCATTGTTAAATAAAGTCATTAATAACTGCTGGCAATCAGCCCATGTCGGGTTATGTGTCTGTACTATTGAGGTGAACAGATCAGTCATAGCTTGTGGTTTCTCAGTATACGAGGAATTGTGGGTCTTCCAATTTAAAAGATCGGTTGTCGTAAATGGGACATATACAAAGACTGGGTCAGCATGTGCCATTTGGCCTGCGGCATCGATATAGGCTGGCCCAGGATTCAGACGAAGAGGCATCTGATAGTGTCTTAATTGTTGGGCACCGGTCAACTGTCGGGTCTGTATGGGGCTACGTGGAGGGGCGTCAGTCATAGGTTCCAGTCGGGGAGAAATAGGGTATGGGGATGTGGGAGCTTGGTTTTGGGAAAAGGTTGTAAATAGAACACTTCGAGTCGAGCTAGATGAAGCTTGACCGGAAGTCTGAAGTGGCGCCAAATCAGGATATTCGTTTTTAATGGGGGTTGGTTCTGATTCCGGAAGGGGAGATTTAGTACGAGGGGGGGTGGATCCTGTACTGGAGGAGGAAGCGGAAGTGGATGGGGGTAATGAGGGGAGGGCTGCAGGACTTCCTGCGTTTGCGTCACTTCCTCTTAACGGAAAGTAAGGGGGCGGCAAAGGGATCTCGGACTCAGGGGGCATGTCCAAAATGGGCCTAACACCAGTCCTAGTGGACGAACAAGTCCTAGCTACCATGAGGCGACATTGCTCCTCGTGGCATGTCCGGAGCCATTTTGGCGAGTCATTTACGGCCTGTCTCCAACAATCAACATAAGGAAACTGGCCGTAAAGTTCAGGCCTACCTGATACAGCCACGTGTAAGCGCTGTACCAGAGTTGGATCCAAACTGCCACGTGGCGGCCATGCCGCAA
Source organism: Pelobates fuscus (assembly GCF_036172605.1). Lineage (NCBI taxonomy): Eukaryota > Metazoa > Chordata > Amphibia > Anura > Pelobatidae > Pelobates > Pelobates fuscus. Next base: position 17,288,538 of record NC_086327.1, read on the forward strand.
CCAAAGTAAGCCACTCCCTAGTACACAAAGTGACCAAACGTACAGGAGACATTTTAACCCCAAAATCACAAGTTTTAAATCCCTTTTTAAAATTCTTCACCATACAACCTAAGGGATCCGGAATCGTTGACTGCGACGCACCCATACTTAACAATGGAACGTCGTCGACAACGAATACTATACACGCGTACTATTCAACAGTCACACCCGTTTCCTCTGGCAACAGCACCACGTGGTACGGTTACCAAGTGAAACGTACACAATAACAATAAACACTCAGGGAATTCCCGTACACACACAGCTGTTACACCAGTCACTATATAATCAATATTATGCCCTTTGGCATAACTATACAGTCACCCACGCTATAATTCTCTATATACGAATTACCCGTCTATAACACACCCCAGTAACATCGTCTTTTACAAATAGCGGTTACAGTACGGTTAGCATAGGTCAAAGCACAAGTTAAGGTCACAATACAATTATTAGTGGTTATGGTGTTAAACATGCAATGGACGACAATGATTAGTACTTATATACAGTGTCAGTAAATATACAGGGTTATGGTACCGTGCACTATAATACAGCAACACACTATTAACACTCTCGCTAGACGGCTGAGCTCGCGCTATCTAACAAGATATACACTTTACTAAACAATCGTTAACACATTTACAATTCCCAACTAAACTATTGGCCAGTACCTTGATGGACTACCTAAAACTATATACACCCGTTTTGGTTAGCCACACTGCCCAATCACCACATATAGCGAGCTAGAGAACCGAATTTACACAGGCGCCTCTTAGTCGCACTATCAAAAGTCTAGTGGGTTCCAAATTTACACGCCTTCCCACTTAGCCCAGATAGGTTGAGAGCTAGCGAACCGAATTTACACAGGCGCCGCTTAGTCTCCCGGTCCCTCCGACCTAGCGAACGTAATATACACCCTAGAACGCTAGTCTAGACAAGACACCGGTGTCCGGCTAGGGCTATTTACACCAGGACCCCGCCTGACTAACAAAATCAAACGGTCTGACTAAAGAGCGTTCGATCGAGCGGTGCGCCTTCGCTCCTTCCCTCCGACAGAGGGGGCAGATACACAGATTCAAAACCCCTTTGGGCCTACCGCACAATCGGTATACCCCTAGTGGGTCCTGCCGTCTAAAACAGCAGTTGTCTTACCTCCTCGTTCCTGAACCTGAGTTCACACTCATCGACGGGGACACCCCAGCACTTCTCACGCAGAGGCCGATGATCTCCTGGACAACAGACCAGTGGCGCCGAGACGAAGGGAGGTCCACGCAGAAGTTCAGGGGTGCAGCCGTAGAGAACGTGGGCAAAGATAGACCGTCTCACGCCTCTGCCTCTCAGCTACCGTTGAACGATGAGCTTCCCGGCCAATGCACCAAATGATACCGGAGAAACTGACGGAAGCCAAGCACAGAGAGATGGACACAGGTTTCTTCAGGAAGGAAGAGATTCTTTATTGGATCACCGATCGGGACTCAGAGGGACTAACGTCACCAAAATACAGCAAATTCTGAGCCCCGGACAATAGTGCAGGCTCCTTATATAGGCACATAACTCCTCCCATATTAAGCTCCACCCGCACATTCTCTTACCAATCAACACAAATAAGAATTAACTTCCTGTTTGACCGCATGGCTTGTCCAGCACAATGGAGGAGGGGGAATACTATATCCTGTATTCTTGCACATGCTCCGTACACTACTGATCGTATCTTGCCTCGTGCAACCAACTGATCGATACGTCAGCATATGCACGTACACATGCCACGTGGTAATCTCGGCCTACTTAATTTATTTTTACCGAGATTCCACCACATTGTCATCTGGAAAAGGATGTAATAGAATCACAGAGGTAATTGTCTGTTTTGTATTATGTATGTTATATGTTAAACACTTTACATTGTTGCAGCTCATTAGTATTCTGCTTGAAGAAACATAAAAAGCAATAAACAAGGTAGATGCACTCTAGAAAATTAATTTCTTGAAACATCAGTTTTATTGAGCTGCAGTGAACACTGTGAACCAGAGGTGGATCCAGAACCTAATCTCAGGAGGGGCACATGCACGGGCACTGACACTGGCAATGTGGTCTGGGAAGAGGGACAGGGCTTCCAATCCCTGGCAGTGCTAGTGGTGAGCGTGAACTCTAGCCTGCATTTCTAGGGTTAGAGTTCACTCTCACGAGAACAGAGCGCTGCCATGGTAACCGCGGCAACGCTGCAAGCTCGCGAGAGGAGTACCTGGAGGAAGTGCAGGTCCTCTCTCCCTCACGTGTCAGCTGCCCAGCATGGTGCTTGTGGGCCGGTGAGGGAGATCGATAATCTCCCCCCTGGTCTGTGAAGGCAAACAGCAGGGCCAGCGTTTGGATAGCTCCTGCCCTGCATGGGCCGGCAGGAGAGACCCTCGGCCAGAAAGATTTTGTCGGGGGGAAGGGCAAATGTCCAATTGAACCCCTGGATCTGCCACTGTTATGAACAATAGATAACTATTTGTTAACCCCTTAAGCTCCAATGGCTCCTTAATGAAAATATAGTCTTTATTCCCTTGAGAAATATTCCATTCAATCATTGTAATTTGGTCTTTAACGGCCTTATACCAGTGTGAACTGCCATCTTTTATAGTAATGATGTCATTAAATGTAGTAATTATGGTGCCACAAAAGCCTGATGTCCCCCCCCCCCATATAAATAGTCAAACTGTTTACTAATGGTTTTACAACTTACCTGAAGTATAATAGTTATATAACTCATACAATTGTTGTCAATTACTCCACAAGAGCAGGAAACTCTCTGCATTGAGCAAAACCCACTAGTTCCTGGCTTAGCTCTCGGCCTGACAGTGGTTAGTTGACAATGAGTTGGCCTTACATGTAGGGTTTAGCTTCAAAGAGCTAACAGATCCTCTGTGCAGGAGCTACGGGTTTTCAATGAAGGAAGTGGCCAGCACCCGGTAGACAACAGGCAAGTTTCCAGACCATTAGCAAGTGGTTTACTACTTACAATGGGGTGGTGTGCCAAGACACTCCTAGTACTATGACCACTGTAGCATGATGTAGTGCGTATGGTTCTTGATATAAGATGCTTATAGTAGCTTAGCATAACAGACTAGAGGCTCATGGCTGACTAGAACATCTCCACACAACATTTACTCAAGTTATATTTTAGTGAAAGGTCTATTTTGGGAATGCTATAAGATTACAGGTGAAGTGTTAAGACAGCAAAAGAATCATACCTATAGAAGTGATGTTAGATGTGTGTTCATCATGTGTTATTACAGAACCTGGAATGAAATGGTATTACTCAATGAGAATGTTCATACTATATCCCAGGAATAGTCGCAATACTGGTATTTCTGTACAGCTCCTGTTTGCACAACCAAATAATTCTAAATATTTTATATGCCAATTTATTCCAAGAAAAATAAAATTCAAACAGTTGAAATAAATAAATAAATAAATAAATAAATAATCTAACAGTAGTGATTGTGATGAGGAATGTGAGGCATGATTTAAACCAGGGCTGTCCAACCTGCGCCCCCCCTGATGTCGCTGAACTACAAATCCCATGATTCTTTCAATGAATCAGATAGCCAGGGAATCATGGGAGTTGTAGTTCAGCAACATCTGGGGGGCCGCAGGTTGGACAGCCCTGATTTAAGATGTTCATGACAAGCCAGTACCATCATGGGACATTGTGTTTAGTATAAGAGCTTGTCATGAAGGGGTATGTTCATTTTATTTAAATTTGAAATTCAGTGGGAATTCACGACAATTGTCTCTTTAGTGAATAACTCAAGCAGGACTTATGGGTAGGATGCAAACGTACAAAACTTTGAGCATATATATTTAAAAGAACTGCACATCTTTACATCACACATAAATTCTCACGTTAGTGAATAACATTCAAATATTTTTTCTTGTGAACAACAGAGCTTGCTGACACACATGGTATAGAGAGGACGTTTTTAAATTGTCTACAACAAGACTAAGGGGATTGAGCCTTCTGACTTCATTAGACAAAAATTAGAAAAGTAGTGACACTTAAAACATAACCTTTTTGAATTATAATTAAGAAGGGCAATAGATTTAAGAAGGGCAATAGATGCCCAAAGTGAGAAAAAACATTATTGATTTAACACTTGACTGATAGTTAAAAATCCACAGGTGACTAAATAACCTTTAACAAGATTTTTTAATAAGATTGATTGAACAAAAAGTTATTATTGAGTAATGAGTCGCCAAATATGCAAAAATAGTTCTAATTAACAAATGGATGACAAAAAGCTACTTGTAATCATACTCATTGGGTTGGGATCCTTTTGGTGGCAATTAAACTAAACTAATGTGATCACCCATTTTTTTCTCATCTTTTTTTTTACTCAAACTATTTTAAAATATTTGGCGACTCATTGCCCAATATTAACTTTTTGTTCACTCAATTTTTTTTTTTTTTTTTTAAATCTCTTGTTAGACGTTATTTAGTCACCTGAGGATTTTCGAACTATCAGTCAGGTTTTAAATAATGTTTTTTTCTCAATGTAGGCGTCTATTGCCATTCTTGCTTCATCTAAGTGTTGCTTCTAAGTGTGTGTGTGGTTGGAGATATTCTGGAGAGTTTTACAGAAGCTTCAACTGTCTAAGGGTTGTGCTAAGAGTTCTTTTTTACTGTTACAGGTAAGATTCATCTGTAGGAAAAGGTTACTGACTGCACAAGGTTTGATTTCCTGTTGGTAAGATTCATCTGTAGGAAAAGGTTACTGACTGCACAAGGTTTGATTTCCTGTTGGTAATTATAAGGCATTTGATTGGATTAGGTAGCTAGTTGCTATTGATTGCTATTTAAATTAGCTATTGTTTGCTAATAAGCAGAGGCCTACCCAGGTGTTAAACATTCCTAGTGGGAGGTGATTTTAGGAGTATATAAGGGTAGTTGTCATTAGCTTGGCTAATAGAGCTTGGTTGCTTCATCTAAGTGTTGCTTCTAAGTGTGTGTGTGGTTGGAGATATTCTGGAGAGTGTTGCTTCTAAGTGTGTGTGTGGTTGGAGATATTCTGGAGAGTGTTGCTTCTAAGTGTGTGTGTGGTTGGAGATATTCTGGAGATAACCTGGAGGTAATCCGAGGTATTCAGGAGGATAAATAAAAAGTTAAGGTTTGTTTGATTTAAATTATTCACCTCATTGGAATGGCAGACTTAGTTCAGTGTAATAGTTGCTTTGCATTTGTTTCACGTTCCACTTTTTGGAGGTTTGGTTGTTGTCTAATCTGTAGACAGTTCTCTATTTTGCGGCAGGAGATTGTATTTTTGAAGTCTGAGATTTGTAAATTATCTGGTAAACAAACTCAGGCTGGAACTGCTGCAAAGCCACTGCCGCAGAGACATACTAGGAATGGCAGATGGATTACTGTAGGATCTGGTAGACTTGGAGTTGTGGATAAAAGGCATATTGCACAGTCTGTTGCTCTACATAATTAATTTTCTGCACTTTCAGAGTGTAGTGGTGTCGTGGAGAGAGGCACTGAGGCTAGTGGTGTTGTGCAGAGAGGCACTGAGGCTAGTGGTGTTGTGCAGAGAGGCACTGAGGCTAGTGGTGTTGTGCAGAGAGGCACTGAGGCTAGTGGTGTTGTGCAGAGAGGCACTGAGGCTAGTGGTGTTGTGCAGAGAGGCACTGAGGCTAGTGGTGTTGTGCAGAGAGGCACTGAGGCTAGTGGTGTTGTGCAGAGAGGCACTGAAGCTAGTGGTGTTGTGCAGAGAGGCACTGAGGCTAGTGGTGTTGTGCAGAGAGGCACTGAGGCTAGTGATGTTGTGAAGAGAGGCATTGAGGCTAGTGGTGTTGTGAAGAGAGGCATTGAGGCTAGTGGTGTTGTGCAGAGAGGCACTGAGGCTAGTGGTGTTGTGCAGAGAGGCTTGAAGACTATGGTGAGGCCTAATAGAAAGCAGTTGTTGGTGGGGGATTCCATCATAAGAGGTGTGGAGATGGACAATGGTGGTCTTGTGAGGTGTCTTCCCGGAGCTAATGCTCACAGAGACAGGAGACGTATCTGTAATATTGTTAAGCAAGCAAAGCAGGAAGGGGAATTGGATGTACTTGTCCATTTAGGGACAAATGACTTGGCTTGCAATGAGGTTTCAGAGGTTAAGGAAGTTTTTAGTGTTTTTGCCAATGATATACGGCAGGTTGCTTCCACATTGTCATTCTCTGAAGTTCTGCCTGTGCATAACACTCAGAATGACAGGCGGATGCGTATTAGGGACTTTAACTTGTGGCTTGGTGAATGGTGTCGGGAGCAAGGATTTGGCTTTATTGCTCATGGTAGCTCTGTTTGGAATGGAAATAAACTGTACAAAAAAGATGGTTTGCATCTTTCTCAAAAGGGAACAAATGTTCTCAGTGAGCAGTTCAGAGGTTTTGCTAGGATGTATTTAAACTAGGAGGTGGGGGCAAAAGGGTGATAAAACATCAATCCAATTGTCCCCCAAAACAAGGACAGAAGGTGCCTGTAGCAAGTGTGTTAAAAAATGATAAGCTTAGAGTCATGTCTACAAATGCTCGCAGTTTAGGGAATAAGATCCATGAACTTGTGGCAACAATGGCAACTGATAGTGTAGATTTAGTCGCTGTTACTGAGACATGGTATAATGAGAAAAATGACTGGGACATAGCAATACCAGGGTACTCTTTATATAGAAAAGACAGGGAAGGCAAGAAAGGGGGAGGGTGGCCCTGTATGTAAAGAATAGCATAAAATCTAGCCTAATAAAGGTTAGTGAGGCGAACATAGAGTCAGTTTGGGTTACGTTAGAATTTGGTAATCACACAGTAACTCGTGTAGGTGTGATTTATAGGCCCCCAGGACAAATTGAAGAGTTAGATAATCTACTAGTTGAAGAAATAGCTAAAATGACAATGAAGGGGGAAGTTATCATCATGGGTGACTTTAATCTTCCTGATGTAAATTGGAAAACAAAAATAGCTACTTGTGCCAGGAGCACACATATTCTAAACTCCCTACTGGGATTGTCTCTAAACAAGTCGTTGAGGAGCCAACTCGTAAAGAGGCCATACTAGATTTAGTGTTAACAAATGGAGATTTGGTATCAGATATTACTGTAGGTGAAAGTTTAGGATCCAGTGATCATCAGTCAGTGTGGTTTAATATAAGAACAGTGACTGAGTCACACCACACAAAAACAAAAGTTTTAGACTTTAGAAAAACAGACTTTTCCAAAATTAGAATATGTGTAAAGGAGTCATTATCAGACTGGAGCAATTTAAATGGAGTCCAAAAGAAATGGGATTATTTAAAAGTTGCACTACTGAAGGCAACAGAAAATTGCATTAGGCTTGTCAGTAAAAGCAAAAAATTCAAGAAACCACTGTGGTACTCCACAGATGTAGCCAAAATAGTAAAAAACAAAAAGTTAGCATTTAGTAATTATAAAAAAACCCAGAGTGAGGAAGACAGAATGACCTATAAGATTAGGCAGAAAGAGGCTAAGCAAGTTATAAGAGCTTCCAAATCACACACAGAAGAGAAAATAGCACAGTCAGTAAAAAAGGGGGACAAAACCTTTTTTAGATACATAAATGAGAAAAGAAAAGTAAAACAAGGATTAGTTAGATTAAAAACAAAAGAAGGAAGGTATGTAGATGAGGATAAAGGTCTAGCTGACTGCCTCAATGAATATTTTTGTTCGGTATTTACAGATGAAAATGAAGGAAAGGGACCTCAGTTAAGAAAAAGGATAAATGAGTCATTTATTACACGTGAGTTTACAGAGGAAGAGGTTCTATTTCAACTGTCAAAAGTAAAGACAAATAAGTCAATGGGACCTGATGGAATACACCCAAAGCTATTAAAAGAGCTTAGTGGTGTTAAAGGATAGGATTGTTGAACATCTAAAAACACATGGATTTCAAGATCAGAGACAACATGGGTTTACTTCAGGGAGATCATGCCAAACTAATCTTATTGATTTTTTTGATTGGGTAACTAAAATTATAGATCAGGGTGGTGCAGTAGACATTGCTTACCTCGATTTCAGTAAGGCTTTTGACACTGTTGCACATAGAAGGCTTATCAACAAACTACAATCTTTGAGTTTGGATTCCAATATTGTTGAATGGGTAAGGCAGTGGCTGAGTCACAGGCAACAGAGGGTTGTAGTCAATGGAGTATATTCGAAGCTTGGGCTTGTCACCAGTGGGGTACCTCAGGGATCTGTACTTGGACCCATTCTCTTTAATATTTTTATTAGTGATATTGCAGAAGGTCTTGATGGTAAGGTGTGTCTTTTTGCGGATGATACTAAGATATGTAACAGGGTTGATGTTCCAGGAGGGATAAGCCAAATGGAAAATGATTTAGGTAAACTAGAAAAATGGTCAGAGTTGTGGCAACTGACATTTAATGTGGATAAGTGCAAGCTAATGCATCTTGGACGTAAAAACCCAAGGGCAGAGTACAGAATATTTGATAGAGTCCTAACCTCAACATCTGAGGAAAGGGATTTAGGGGTGATTATTTCTGATGACTTAAAGGTAGGCAGACAATGTAATAGAGCAGCAGGAAATGCTAGCAGAATGCTTGGTTGTATAGGGAGAGGTATTAGCAGTAGAAAGAGGGAAGTGCTCATGCCATTGTACAGAACACTGCTGAGACCTCACTTGGAGTACTGTACACAGTACTGGAGACCCTATCTTCAGAAGGATATTGATACCTTAGAGAGAGTTCAAAGAAGGGCTACTAAACTGGTTCATGGATTGCAGGATAAAACTTACCAGGAAAGGTTAAAGGATCTTAACATGTATAGCATGGAGGAAAGACGAGACAGGGGGGATATGATAGAAACATTTAAATACATAAAGGGAATCAACACAGTAAAGGAGGAGACTATATTTAAAAGAAGAAAAACTACCACAACAAGAGGACATAGTCTTAAATTAGAGGGACAAAGGTTTAAAAATAATATCAGGAAGTATTACTTTACTGAGAGGGTAGTGGATGCATGGAATAGCCTTCCAGCTGAAGTGGTAGAGGTTAACACAGTAAAGGAGTTTAAGCATGCGTGGGATAGGCATAAGGCTATCCTAACTATAAGATAAGGCCAGGGACTAATGAAAGTATTTAGAAAACTGGGCAGACTAGATGGGCCGAATGGTTCTTATCTGCCGTCACATTCTATGTTTCTATGTTTCTATGTTAATTATAATTTAATAAAGGGTTTAAGTGTCCCCACATTTTTTTTTTTATTTTGAGCAGAAGCAGGAAGCAATTAGAATGCAGAAACCAGTTTGTTCTCATGATGGTTGGCGTTAACAAACCAGCTTCAAAAAGGCGTAAAGTGAGAAAATTTAAAGTGTGAAAAGAAACAAGATTGAGACTCCTGATCTATCGACAAGGTTATTTACTAAACTCAGAAATAGCAGGAGTTTAAAATCTAAGATCAAAGTAGCCAAACTTAGAAACTTTTTTCTTATTTCCTTTTTCTATTTTTGTAGATCTTTTATCGATCATCTTATTTCTTGCTTTCTTACGCTGATTGTATTTTAGTTTTTATTAATTGTATATATTCAGTGGCTGTATGATTTGTGCATGGACTGTTTTTGCCAGTTGGTTGTCAAATGACCACAAAACACTTTTTAGTGAATAGAATTCTGGATTGTAAATGATTGTCAGTTTTGTTGTAAATGACTGTCAGGCGTAATTCACCTCTTTCATTTTATGTGCACCTACACTTATTATATATCCTTTTATTCAGGGGAAACAGGGCTTTCATTTAACATCAAATATTTAGGTATAAAACATAATTTAATATGAATAAAATATAAAAAAATGGGAGAAAATAAGATTTTTTTTAAAATGTTTAGTTTTACGTGACATTTTAACTGTGAATGTCATAATACTGTCTGACTTTAATGCAATAAAATACAGATATTTGTATTCAGCGATGTCTCAAAGGTAAAACAGTACCCCCTATGTACAGGTTTTATGGTGTTTTGGGAAGCTACAGGTTCAAATATAGCGTGTTACATTTTTCATTTTTTTCACATTGAAATTCGCCAGATTGGTTACGTTGCGTCACAAACACTGGCCAAATTTAGTGTTAATATTTGAAAATGCAAAAGACTAATTTGAACGTCAATTTTGGCCAGTGTTTGTGACTAAGTGGCTACTAAAAAAGACTGGACATAGCCCATTTGCAATACCTTGGGTTGTCTACTTTTGCAAATGGTATGCCATTATGGGGGTAATTCTCATTCCTGGGCTACCGTACGGTCTCAAAGGCAACATAACCAAGCTGGCGAATTTCAATGTAAAAAACTGAAAGGCAAGCCTTATATTTGACTCTCTACCTTTTGAAAACACCATAAAACCTGTACATGAGGGGTACTGTTATATTTGGGAAACTTCGCTGAACACACAAATTAGTGTTTCAAAACGGTAAAACGTATCACAACAATTATATCGTCCATGTAAGGGCCATTTGGGTGTGAAAAATGCAAGAAATGTCACTTTCACTGACAATATCGTTGTTGCAATACATGTTACTGTTTTGAAACACTAATATTTGTGTTCAGCGAAGTCTTCTGAGTAAAACAGTACTCCCCATGTACAGGTTTTATGGTGTCTTGGAAAGTTACAGGGTTAAATATAGTGCTAGCAAATCAAATTCCCTGGACTTTTGGCCTGGGTTGTCAAGCTGGTCCTGCTAATTGTAATTAATAAAATTACCTAATTATGTAAAATTATGACGTAAATATTTACGTAGAATTATTATATATATATATATATATATATATATATGTGTGTATATAAATATATGTATATATATATATATATATTTGTGCCCCGAATCTCTATTATGTTAATGGAATGTAGAGGAGAAAAAGTTGGTTGAGGTGTGCCGAAACCAAAGTACGAGTATGGCTGTAAAAAAGAGGGCCCACAAAGAGAAATGTGTAAAGGAGGGTGTAGGTGCGTGGGGTCAAAACAGCTTGAACTGCAAAGGTAGGTAGGGGGGTAGGGTTTATATAGGGTCATAACTCCTCCCACAAATTCAGGCCAAATGGTCTTCCAACTTGTGCTCGGAATCTCTATTATGTTAATGGAATGTAGAGGAGAAGCAAAGTTGGTTGAGGTGTGCTGAAACCAACGTGCGAGTAGGCCTGTAAAAAAGAGGGCAAAAAGGAATTCAAAGTAAACACACTTTATTGCAAGTTTAAACTGCGAGATTTCTGAAAGCCTGCCTGAGCTCCCTTTCTGGTCGAGGCATGTAGGAGTTGAATATTGAGGATTTCCAGCATCCCAGCCTCTTAATTATGTGTACCGGAGTGTTAGTGGTAGAGGCTGATGATTCGGCGCCGATGCAAAATGAGTGACCAGAGAAGGAAGCTGGGTTGTAGTCTAACCTTGACAATAGAATTCTGTTGTATGACATAAATTTAGCTGGTAGAAGTAGTGGAGTATCTGGTGAGTGCGTGAGGTGAGAAACCAGGAGCATATCCAGAACATGTACAGGGTACCACAAATTCTCGGTAGGGAAGAGGGGAATGAGAGTGGGATAGGCAGATTGATTAGTCTTGGTAGAAGGCAAAGAGAGTACAAAATGGTCGTCTACTTTCTTTAAGTGAGAAAGTTTGAGGCATCGTACTGTGTCTCCTTGACGTATCACGGTGAACTCTCTAGGTCTGAGGAAACCGTAGAAAGCCAAAAAATGGCAGATTTCATGACTAAATTGGTATTATGGTCAAACGGGGATTTGTCCAATAAGTCGCTAAGGAGCCGGAATATTGGACTATCTATTGGTAGCCTAGTCATGCTAGGAGGGACTGTGACCTTTAAAATAGCTTTGAGTTAGTGAGGATGTGGTGTTGTACTCTGGTGTTTGTGAGGTAGAGTTTGATGGTATTATGAGAAAGTTTTAGGTGTAAATGGCAAAAGGAGGCAAAAGCCACCATGGTTTTGATGGAAATGTCACCTTGTGAGCAAAACTCAGCTGTGAATTTGTTAAAGATAGTCAGTGCCCTAGCGTAAGAAATAGTGGTTTTGGGAGTGTTTGTGCGTGGAGTAACGGTTCGCTTAAACCAGGGTTAGCCATAGGAACGATGGCGTCTTGGCTGATTGAAGGTGTGCCGGAGGGTGAGCCCAGCCGGAGACCTGCAATTTAAGAGCATAAAAAAGTGTTAGCAGCTGAGTAGAGGAGGTGTAGTAAATGAGGTGTAAGATATCTATCTTGCTTAAGCATGTATCCCTACATGCTGGAATAGTAGAATGTAGGCAAATGACAACAAAAATTATACATTGGTATGACTGAAACTACTCCATGAACTGGAGGAAAAGAAAAAGGATACAAAAATGTCAAATAACACTTTATTACTTGGAGTGCAAGTAAGCAGCCCCCCGAGATGGGTAAGGTTGCGAAAGGAATGGGCCATTGTCTGGACGTGGTGTTGTCATATAATTTTAATGTGTGCTGAACCAGCTTATTTGTTAGGTGTCAGACGGGTCGGACATATAGACTTGGTGTGGGCTCTGAAGCATATGGAGCAGATGTGCAACAACCTACATGCGCTGTAGCTGCATATGACTGTGTTAAAGTCATTGTACACCTGCGCCTTGCCCAAGAAGGTGATGGGTCTGCCCAGCTTGTCTCTCTGGACACCTTCCTGTCTAGGGAGTGGGGTGAGGGAGTGGTGGGGTGATAAAGTGGAAGTGGAAGGGTCTGCGTTCCCAGGGCATAGATCGGTGGAGTGTGAAGTGGAATCACAAGAGGCACAAGATGGGGGCCTCAGACCAGCAAAGTGACAGCAGAATAACTCAGTATCTGACACCAATCGATTCTAATATTGAATTGTGTCAGATGAGTAGCTACCTTGGCCGAAACTGATTTGTGGTAATCGTAAAATGAGAACCCTCCATACTTGATGCCCAAATCAACCACCTTGTGCATATATAAATCAAGCTCTTCTCTCCTATGTGGGTACACCGTGCAGATAACATCGCGATAAGTGTCAAACGCGATAACAAACTGTGGGATGGTGAGTTTTTTACTCAAACGTGGGTCTCTGGCTCTTAAAACAACTGAAATGTCCCTGTAGTTATAAGCTCTATTTTCTAAGATGTCTTGGGAGGCTATGAGAAGGGACATTAAATTGACGTCTTTTCCATCAAGAATATCTTTCTTGATGGAAGCCAGAACAGAGTGGGCTGGTGAGGTGTGGGCAGTGGGAGTGGTAGTGACTGGTGGGGAGGGGAAATGAGGGGTATGGCAGTCAGAGAGGTCGAGGTTACCGGTGTAGTGACTGCTGGGGCTGTTAAGTCACCTGGAGTGGCTATGGCTGATTCCACCTTCAGCAACCTGCTGTTAATGGATTGCAAATTAGCCAGTATAGCCACCAGAGTTTCCTGGGTGAAATCAGAGAGCCCTTGTGAACTCGTGCCGGGCCTTTGGTCGTTGGCCTGACTCGTCAGCAGTTTATAAAGTTCTGCTTTTCTGGTGGTGGCTGGAAAGGTGATTCCCCTGAGCCTAAGTTCAGCCGATATTTTTGGAATGGTCCAATATCTTAGGGATCTGGGAGTAGAAGGAGTGAGGGAGACCCAGGCCTGGCTGGCGTGCTGGGTATATCGTCTGATGAGGGATCGATGATTGGTTCTTGAGACATCCTGAAAGGAATAATGAAATGGATAAGTAGGGTATAGTGGAGGTGGGATGAAACCTCCGGAGAACTGGCCTGCTACCTAATGCCGAAGCGAAGAATTAAAATTAGAACCAAGTGACAGATGAGGCCCTTCTATTGCCAAGCGGCGGTGAGAGGCTCTACCTATGATTTGGGCCAAGGGGGTTTTGTGGCCACCAGTACGAGGTGGCAGGATGTCGGCCTCTCGGTGACTGTAAGAGATTCAAAAAACGAGTGGCCGTGACATGGGAAGCACCGGACTGTAGCCCTAAAGAAGAGCGAGCGAGGTGGCTAGCTATGATTTGGTCGTGGGGCTGAACCTCCGTGTATGAGGTAGGGGTGTAGACCTCACGGACCGCAGTATTATTGGGGGAAGCTAGGGCCAGCACCTGACCCTGAAAGCCAGTTCTCTACCCTGACGGGGGCTTGTCTCTTGAAGGAAGTATGTAACTTATGTAGATACTAACCTTGAGTGTTTGTTCTGTATATTAGAAAATAGCTCAGGGCGACTTCTATATATATGACTATATATACTTTGGAGAACAGGATCAGTCCAGGAACCTAGGGGTAAGAAAGATTCTAGTAGGCTAGAGGCGTGCCATTGGTGATCCAAGTGTAAAAATTTAGAACATATGGAATGGTGTGTACACTCGGGTAATCAGAGGGACCTGAACGTTGGTCCAAAATTTTTTGAGACAAGCCAATGGGATCCCACAACTGAGCAGTATTATTTGACAGATATGAAGGCGAAGTGAGGCCTTAGAAGGACGTAATAGTAGTGAGTAAGATTAGGGAAACCTACTACTGAAACGTCGGGAACCAGGTAGACTGATGGTCTTTGAAGGCGTAGTGAATCTGCACAATGGTGCAGGTCTAAGTAATGATATGTAGAAATTAAAACAGAATTAATATTTAATATAATAGTAACCTGGGGAGTGAGGCATATTTAACCTGGTGTGTTTAAAGTTTTGAGCCCACTTTGGGAGGTGGGAGGGTATTGTAAAAAAGGCCGTGGAGGCTGAAATGAGGCCTCAGGAGAAACGTACATTTTTTAACCTTATTTACCTGATACCGTGACACGGGATACTGGAACCACCTCCTGGAGTCTTCTTGAAAAATAAGTAGTACAACCTAAAACAATTTTAAAAATGAAGGAACCTGAGTATAGTATTACAATATAAACAGAGATTTGAAAATTAGAGCTACTGGGAAAGTGAGCGTGGAGTTTGATAACTTTAAGAGGTTATGGGGCTCGGCCCTTTGAGAGAGGAGAGGAGAAAGAAGAGAGAAAAAAAAATCGTAGATGGGATAACTGTTACTTTAAGAGAATACCCCTGGGGATATATACATAATTAAAAGTGACAAAGTGTGGTGAAATAATGCCATTTAGAGTAAGGGAAAACGTAGGTAGAGCCATGAACATATGATATAAATTAATACATAGAGGAACATACTTAAATATGAATTTTTTTTAAATGCATAGAACCTTATGTATTCGGCTACCGAACGTGCAAGAGAAATATATTAGAACCGCGTGAGTTTAGATTTAATGCAATTAAATGCTAGTGACCCAGCCATTCGTATGTGTTTCATCAAAAGTGAGAAACAGGCGAACGTAAGATGAGTATAAGCGTTCGGTAACATTTTATAACCTAAGAAAGAACGAAAGTCGTGTGTACTCTGCGGTCGCCTAAAAAGTGCCCGAACGCAGAAGTACATGAACGGCGGATTAAACGAAATGGAAGTAATATATCTATGGAGCCTATCCCCGCGTTTTTGGGCCCGAACATGGGAAATAGCCGACCGACATTTCCCACGTTGAAGCTTACGTTTGCGTGCCGGTCTCGTGACAGGAAGCTCGACAGCCGGGTAGCGAGCCGCGGGGCAGCCGATGGATGAGCCCGGAAGTCTGCGGTAGGTGCTGCTGGAGAGATACTGCTTACTTGATGCAGGATTTGGCGGGAACAGCTGACCGGAAATGCAGGTAACTATGGTGACAGTCAAAACAGCTTGAATGGCAAAGGTAAGTAGGGGGGTAGGGTTTATATAGGGTCATAACGCTTCCCACAAATTTAGGCCTGATAGCCTTCCAACATATGTATATAATTTTTAAAAAATATTTTTATTTATATATGGGTATATATATAGTGATATATACGTATATAGATATATATATTATTTCGTTCTACATGTATTTTGATATCTATATATATATATATTATTTATTTATTTTGTATTATTTTTTAAATTTAATTTGTTAACGTATTTACAGATTTATTTATTTTATATTATATATAAATAAATATATATATATAATGAAAATTATATATATTTAATCAATATCATTGTATGTGTATTTTGATATTAATATATATATATAATTCTGTATATATTAATATTAAAATACACTTAGTGTATGTGTATGTGTGTATATATATACTTAGATCATGTATATAATAAATACATATATGATCTAAGTATATATTATTTAATTTTACACTGTTTTAATTTTTTTTTTTTCGACAGCAGGGGGAGTACCTGTCATTAAAGGCACTCCCCCTGCTGGCAAAGGACCTTGCGATCACATGGCGATCACATGGCACAGGGGGGGCAAAGAGGAAGCAGGGGGACTCCCTGGGCTCCCAGGTGAGTCCCCATCCCACGATCGCCGGCGTGGGATCGCCGGCGACCGGGAAAGTACAAAGGACGGTTTGGACGTTCTATACCGTACTGTGGCATTTAGAGCCGCTTCCTTAAGAAGGGCATAGAACGCCCTCCGTCCTTAAGAGGTTAATATGTCAGGGAAAAGGTTGTGTGTGTACATGTGTGCATGTGAGGTCTAACTTTAATGTCACTCAGATAACTCAATACCAGGCTGTTATCAATAACAGTAATTATTTATTGTAAACTGGAAACATTACAATTAATGTTGATTTGCCTGATGCAAAAAATCTGGTGTTGCAGAAGAACAGTGCGAAAACATTATAGTCACCAGTAAAACTACTGCTTATTGGATTTGTTCTGGTGAGTAGAATCATTACCTTCAGGCTTTTTGCTGTAAACACTTTTTGGGATATATACTATATATACAACATCAAGTTCCTCTTCTGTTATAGCAATAACATAACCCTGTAAGATATATGATCTCTTTTTGATAACTAAAGTATTGAAACCACCATCATAAGATAATTTTTTTTACAACCTCTTTCTTTATATCACAATTTAGACTTAGTTATTTTAATATCATTATGGACTATTATACAGTTTGAGTTGTTATCTCTAATTCATGTAATTAATATGTTTTATATGGGACACATAGATTTGATCCCTGTACAATGTATGGTTAATAACACAATAGTTTTTTTCATTTATGTAATTGATATGTTTTATATGGGACACATACAGTTGCAAGAAAAAGTATCTGGACCCTTTGGAATGATATGGATTTCTGCACAAATTGGTCATAAAATGTGATCTGATCATCATCTAAGTCACAACAATAGACAATCACAATGAGAAAAGAAAAAAGTAAAAGCTGCGCCAGATAAAACCAATAAGTAAAAAGAATCAACAAATAAACTTAGTCCAGATAAAAGAGAAAGTCCAAATAAAATAAGTCTTAGCTGAATAGGTCTTCCTTGGATGGGATTGTCTATACAGTGGTGAATCAGGAACAATGTCCTCGCTGTCCTTCCTCAGGTGGATCCAATGATATAAAAAGATAAAACAGATGACTAGTGATGTACCGAACTGTCCGCCGGCGAACAGTTCCCGGCGAACTTAGCGTGTTCGCGTTTGCCGCGGCGGGCGGACACATGCGCAGTTCGATCCGCCCCCTATTCGTCATCATTGGGCAAACTTTGACCCTGTGCCTCTCGGTCAGCAGACACATTCCAGCCAATCAGCAGCACTCCCTCCCTTCCACACCCTCCAACCTCCCTCCCAGCATCCATTTTCGATTCATTCTGAAGCTGCATGCTTAGTGAGAGGAGGGAAAGTTTAGCTGCTGCTGATTAGATAGGGAAATTGATAGCTAGGCTAGGGTATTCAGTGTCCACTACAATCCTGAAGGACTCATCTGATCTCTGCTGTAAGGACAGCACCCCAAAAAGCCCTTTTTAGGGCTATAACATCAGGCTGCTTTTTTTTTTTTTCCTGTGTAATGTAATTGCAGGTGCCTGCCTGCCAGCTTCTGTGTGAGGTTCACATTGGATACTGTGCCTACTTGCCCAGTGCCACCACTCATATCTGTTTTAACAATAGGTTAAGCTTTAGATTTAAAAGAAATATTTTTTTTTTCACTGTAATAGAAGAGCAGTTGCCTGCCAGCTTCTGTGTCAGGTTGGATGCCTTGCCCATTTGCACAGTCAGTGCCACCACTCATATCTGTTTTAACAATAGGTTAAGCTTTAGATTTAAAATAAATAATTTTTTTTCACTGTAATAGATGAGCAGTTACCTGCCTGCCAGCTTCTGTGTCAGGTTGGATGCCTTGCCCATTTGCACAGTCAGTGCCACCACTCATATCTGTTTTTACAATAGGTTAAGCTTTAGATTTTAAAGAAATAATTTGTTTTCACTGTAATAGAAGAGCAGTTGCCTGCCTGCCAGCTTCTGTGTCAGGTTGGATGCCTTGCCCATTTGCACAGTCAGTGCCACCACTCATATCTGTTTTTACAATAGGTTAAGCTTTAGATTTTAAAGAAATAATTTGTTTTCACTGTAATAGAAGAGCAGTTGCCTGCCTGCCAGCTTCTGTGTCAGGTTGGATGCCTTGCCCATTTGCACAGTCAGTGCCACCACTCATATCTGTTTTTACAATAGGTTAAGCTTTAGATTTTAAAGAAATATTTTTTTTCACTGTAATAGAAGAGCAGTTGCCTGCCTGCCAGCTTCTGTGTCAGGTTGGATGCCTTGCCCATTTGCACAGTCAGTGCCACCACTCATATCTGTTTTTACAATAGGTTAAGCTTTAGATTTAAAAGAAATATTTTTTTTTCACTGTAATAGAAGAGCAGTTAGTTGTCTGCAAGCGTCTGGGTGTCAGGCCTACTTCAGCGTGTACTCTGCAGACCTGTGCCAGCGTGCTTTGACAGTTGCCAATCATATCTGGTGTCTCTTTAGCGTGCTTTTACAAAGAAAAAAGGTTTCCAGTGTAAGCTAATAGCAGCCAGTCAGTGTCCTTCAAGCGGCTCTGTCAGGCCTTCCTTCAGCGTGTGCCCTGCACAACCCTGCCAGCGTACTTTGACAATTGCCACTCATATCTAGTGTCTCTATAGCGTGCTTTTACAAAGAAAAAAGGTTTCCAGTGTAAGCTAATAGCAGCCAGTCAGTGTCCTTCAAGCGGCTCTGTCAGGCCTTCCTTCAGCGTGTGCCCTGCACAACACTGCCAGCGTGCTTTGACAGTTGCCAATCATATCTGGTGTCTCTTTAGCGTGCTTTTACAAAGAAAAAAGGTTTCCAGTGTAAGCTAATAGCAGCCAGTCAGTGTCCTTCAAGCGGCTCTGTCAGGCCTTCCTTCAGCGTGTGCCCTGCACAACCCTGCCAGCGTACGTTGACAGTTGCCACTCATATCTGGTGTCTCTATAGCGTGCTTTTACAACCAAAATTTTGTTTCCACTGTAATAGAAGAGCAGTTGCCTGCCTGCCAGCTTCTGTGTGAGGTTCACATTGGATACTGTGCCCTCTTGCCCAGTGCCACCACTCATATCTGTTTTTACAATAGCTTAAGCTTTAGATTTAAAGAAATAATTTTTTAAAACCAACATTTTTTTTCACTGTTATAGATTGAATAGCAGTTACTTGTCTTCCAGCGGGTGTGTCAGGCCTACAGTGTGTGCTCTGCAGAACTGTTCAAGTGCACATTGCCAATCATATCTGGTGTCTCTATAGTGTGCTTTTACAAAGAAAAGAGGTTTCTAGTGTAAGCTAATAGCAGCCAGTCAGTATCCTTCAAGCGGTTCTGTCAGTCCTTCCTTCAGCGTGTGCTCTCCAGAACTGTTCCAGTGCACATTGCCAATCATATCTGGTGTCTCTATAGCGTGCTTTTAAAACCAAAATTTGTTTTTCACTGTTATAGATTGAATAGCAGTTACTTGTCTTCAAGCGGGTGTGTCAGGCCTACAGTGTGTGCTCTGCAGAACTGTTACAGTTCACATTGCCAATCATATCTGGTCTCACAGTAGCTTGCACGCATAGTACCACTAATCCCCCAAAAAATGACAGGCAGAGGCAGGCCACCCCGCAGGGGCCGTCGTGGTCGTGGTGCTGTGATTCCCTTTTGCCCTAGAATAATGCCCAGTTTTCAGAAGCCACGTACCCTGAACTTGAAGTTCTGAGGACATAGTTGACTGGCTAACACAGGACGCAGGACACCCAATCTTGTACAGCCTCCGCTCGGAACCTTGACGCACCATCCTCCTCCAGCTTAGCTTCAGGCACCTCTCAAGATACCACTCACCCGCCTGCCGCCACCACCAAAGCTAGCACCACAGCCGCTTTACTTGGTATGTCAGAGGAGTTATTCACACACCCGTTTGAAGAAATTAGTGATGCGCAACCATTATTGCTAGAGGATGTAGATAACAGGGATATGTCTCAGGCAGGCAGCATTAAACACATGGAGGTACGGTGTGATGATGATGATGTTGTACCCGCTGCTGCTTCCTTTTCTGAGTTGTCAGATACAAGCGAAGCGGTTGATGATGACGATGCGTCCATGGATGTCACGTGGGTGCCCGCTCGGCAAGAAGAAGAACAGGGCGAAAGTTCAGATGGGGAGACAGAGAGGAGGAGGAGACGAGTTGGAAGCAGGGGGGGGTCATCGCAAGGAGCTAGTGGCACAGTCAGGCAGCATGCATTGGCACCCGGGGTCAGCCCGACAGCACGCCAATCAACGCATGCTGTGTCCACCACCAGAATGCCGTCATTGCAGAGCTCAGCAGTGTGGCATTTTTTTTGTGTGTCTGCCTCGGACAACAGCGATGCCATTTGCAACCTGTGCCAAAGGAAACTGAGTCGTGGGAGGTCCAACACCCACCTAGGTACAACTGCTTTACGTAGGCACATGATCTCACATCACAAACGCCTATGGGATCAACACATGAGTACAAGCAGCACGCCTACTCTAAGCCGCCATCCTCCTCCTGGTCTAGCATCTTCAGCCACGTCAACCACTGCTGTCCTTCTTGCCCCCTCTCAACCATCCGCCACTCCGTCTCCCGCCTTGAGCAGTTCCCGCTCATCTGCTCACAGTCATGTGTCTGTCAAGGACATGTTTGAGCGTAAGAAGCCAATGTCACCAAGTCACCCCCTTGCCCAGCGTCTGACAGCTGGCTTGTCCGAACTATTAGCCCGCCAGCTTTTACCATACAATCTGGTTGAGTCTGAGGCGTTCAAAAAATTTGTAGCTATTGGGACACCGCAGTGGAAGGTACCCGGACGGAATTTCTTTTCACAAAAGGCAATCCCCAACTTGTACTCGATTGTGCAAAAGGAAGTCATGGCATGTCTGGCACACAGTGTTGGGGCAAGGGTCCATCTGACCACTGATACCTGGTCTGCAAAGCATGGTCAGGGCAGGTATATCACCTACACTGCGCATTGGGTAAACCTGCTGACGGCTGACAAGCAAGGAATGCGTGGCATTGCAGAGGAGTTGGTGACACCGCCACGAATTGCTGGCAGTCCTGCTGCCACCTCCTCTACTCCTCCTACTCCATCCTCTTCTATAACCTCCTCAGCTGAATCCTCTTGTGCTGCTGCGTCTTGCTCCACATCAACGGCACCCCCCCAGCTCCCAGGTACTATTCCACATCCCGGATACGGCAGTGTCACGCCGTCTTGGGTTTGACTTGCTTGAAAGCAGAGAGTCACACCGGACAAGCACTCCTGTCCGCCCTGAACGCACAGGTGGAAAAGTGGCTGACTCCGCAGCAACTGGATATCGGCAAAGTGGTGTGTGACAACGGAAAGAATTTGATAGCGGCATTGAAGTTGGGCAAGTTGACACATGTGCCGTGCATGGCACATGTGTGTAATCTGATCGTACAACGCTTTGTGCATAAGTACACAGGCTTACAGGATGTCCTGAAGCAGGCCAGGAAGGTGTGTGGCCATTTCAGGCGTTCTTACACGGCCATGGCTCACTTTGCCGATATCCAGCGGCAAAACAATATGCCAGTGAGGCGCTTGATTTGCGACAGCCCTACACGTTGGAATTCCACACTCCTAATGTTCGACCGCCTGCTCCAACAAGAAAAAGCTGTTAATGTATATTTGTATGACCGGGGTGCTAGGACAGCCTCTGGGGAGCTGGGAATTTTTTTTCCACGTTACTGGACGCTCATGCGCAATGCCTGTAGGCTCATGCGTCCTTTTGAGGAGGTGACAAACCTAGTCAGTCGCAACGAAGGCACCATCAGCGACATCATACCATTGGTTTTCTTCCTGGAGCATGCCCTGCGAAGAGTGCTGGATCAGGCTGTAGATGAACGTGAAGAGGAAGAGGAAGAGTTGTGGTCACCATCACCACCAGAAACAGCCTTATCAGCATCGCTTGCTGGACCTGCGGCAACGCTGGAAGAGGATTGTGAGGAAGAGGAGTCAGAGGAGGATTGTAGCTTTGAGGAGGAGGAGGAGGAGCAAGACCAAACACAACAGGCATCCCAGGGTGCTCGTTGTCACCTATCTGGTACCCGTGGTGTTGTACGTGGCTGGGGGGAAGAACATACCTTCAATGACATCAGTGAGGAGGAGGAACGGGAAATGACTAGCTCGGCATCCAACCTTGTGCAAATGGGGTCTTTCATGCTGTCCTGCCTGTTGAGGGACCCTCGTATAAAAAGGCTGAAGGAGAACGACCTGTACTGGGTGTCCACGCTACTAGACCCCCGGTATAAGCAGAAAGTGGCGGAAATGTTACCGAATTACAACAAGTCGGAAAGGATGCAGCATTTGCAAAATAAATTAAAAAGTATGCTTTACACAGCGTATAAGGGTGATGTCACAGCACAACGGGAATCTAACAGGGGGAGAGGTGGAAGTCATCCTCCTCCTCCTCCCACGACCACGCCGGCAAGGACAGGACGCTTTAAAGACGTGTTGTTGATGGAGGACATGCGGACCTTTTTAAGTCCTATGCATCGCCACAGCCCTTCGGGATCCACCCTCAGAGAGCGACTCGACCGACAGGTAGCAGCCTACCTCGCCTTAACTGCAGATATCGACACTCTGAGGAGCGATGAACCCCTTGACTACTGGGTGTGCAGGCTTGACCTGTGGCCTGAGCTATCCCAATTTGCGATAGAACTTCTGGCCTGCCCCGCTTCAAGTGTCCTGTCAGAAAGGACCTTCAGTGCAGCAGGAGGTATTGTCACTGAGAAGAGAAGTCGCCTAGGTCAAAAAAGTCTAGATTACCTCACGTTTATTAAGATGAATGAGGGATGGATCCCGAAGGGACTGAGACTGGGTGATACATTCGATTAAAAAAGGCCTGATGAGATGAGCTGCCTTGGGCTAAAAATGGTCCACACGCTGCTGTATTTTAGCTCTGAATGACGTTTGACTTGCGTGACTTATCCGCCACCAACTAGGGTTCAAGCCGCCATGTTTTAGGCACTTTCTGCCTTTGAAACAAACATCAATTTTTCTGGCCGCTGCTACAGTACCAAATTTTTCAGGCATGTGTACATGCCTAATTTTTAGGCCCACTGGTGCAGCACTGTGGCTTCAAAAACCAAACCAAAAAAAAATCCTCCAAGATGGCACCAATATACCAGTGGTCTAAGCATCTGCCCACCTTGGCCTAAAAAAGGGAGGTGATTCCACAATTAAAAATCGCTGCCATTTACACGTCCACTGATAGGAGACGCGGAAGGTATTAAACTGATATGAACATTTACTAAACTCACCACTCCGAGTGCTGTTATTTATTTAATTTTTTCGTGGTGAGACTTTACAGGACAGAGTGCTTCTCCACGGGACATGTTAACTCACGGGCAGCTGGCTCATCAAGGAACCAGAGCAGCTTGAACGAGGTGACCTTGCTCGGGTCCCAGGTGTGCGGTCCCTAAAATGGCTGCCATATACACGTCCACTGATAGGAGACGCGGAAGGTATTAAACTGATATGAACAATACTCCACTCAGTATCAGTAGGTCCGTCCTATTGTGATTTATGCTCCCCACCCACCGCGCAGGGATGGGGGCCGGGGGGGAGGAAAGTAGGCCCCCCCATTGTGATTTATGGCCCCCACCCACCGCGCAGGGGTTGGGGAGGACAGTAGCTCCCCCCAGTGTGTATCATGGGCTTTGAGGACAGGTGTCAATCCATACCTGCCAAGTGACCCTATGTAGGGGGAACAGTCCCTATTCTGCTCTGTGTCAGTGTGTATCATGGTCTCTGTGGACAGGGAACAGTCTCTATTCTGCTCTGTGTCAGTGTGTATCATGGTCTCTGTGGACGGGGAACAGTCTCTATTCTGCTCTGTGTCAGTGTGTATCATGGTCTCTGTGGACAGGGAACAGTCTCTATTCTGCTCTGTGTCAGTGTGTATCAGGGGCTTTGAGGACAGGTGTCAATCCACACCTGCCAAGTGACCCTATGTAGGGGGAATAGTCTCTATTCTGCTCTGTGTCAGTGTGTATCATGGTCTCTGTGGACGGGGAACAGTCTCTATTCTGCTCTGTGTCAGTGTGTATCATGGTCTCTGTGGACAGGGAACAGTCTCTATTCTGCTCTGTGTCAGTGTGTATCAGGGGCTTTGAGGACAGGTGTCAATTCTTATCTGCCAAGTGACCCTATGTAGGGGGAATAGTCTCTATTCTGCTCTGTGTCAGTGTGTATCATGGTCTCTGTGGACGGGGAACAGTCTCTATTCTGCTCTGTGTCAGTGTGTATCATGGTCTCTGTGGACAGGGAACAGTCTCTATTCTGCTCTGTGTCAGTGTGTATCAGGGGCTTTGAGGACAGGTGTCAATTCTTATCTGCCAAGTGACCCTATGTAGGGGGGAACAGTCCCTATTCTGCTCTGTGTCAGTGTGTATCAGGGGCTTTGAGGACAGGTGTCAATCCATACCTGCCAAGTGACCCTATGTAGGGGGAACAGTCTCTATTCTGCTCTGTGTCAGTGTGTATCATGGTCTCTGTGGACAGGGAACAGTCTCTATTCTGCTCTGTGTCAGTGTGTATCATGGTCTCTGTGGACAGGGAACAGTCTCTATTCTGCTCTGTGTCAGTGTGTATCAGGGGCTTTGAGGACAGGTGTCAATCCATATCTGCCAAGTGACCCTATGTAGGGGGAACAGTCCCTATTCTGCTCTGTGTCAGTGTGTATCAGGGGTTTTGAGGACAGGTGTCAATCCATATCTGCCAAGTGACCCTATGTAGGGGGAACAGTCTCTATTCTGCTCTGTGTCAGTGTGTATCAGGGGTTTTGAGGACAGGTGTCAATCCATATCTGCCAAGTGACCCTATGTAGGGGGAACAGTCCCTATTCTGCTCTGTGTCAGTGTGTATCAGGGGTTTTGAGGACAGGTGTAAATCCACATCTGCCAAGTGACCCTATGTAGGGGGAACAGTCCCTATTCTGCTCTGTGTCAGTGTGTATCAGGGGTTTTGAGGACAGGTGTCAATCCACATCTGCCAAGTGACCCCATGTAGGGGGAACAGTCCCTATTCTGCTCTGTGTCAGTGTGTATCAGGGGTTTTGAGGACAGGTGTCAATCCATATCTGCCAAGTGACCCTATGTAGGGGGAACAGTCTCTATTCTGCTCTGTGTCAGTGTGTATCAGGGGTTTTGAGGACAGGTGTCAATCCATATCTGCCAAGTGACCCTATGTAGGGGGAACAGTCTCTATTCCGCTCTGTGTCAGTGTGTATCAGGGATTTGACTATCTTTATTCAGATTCAAAAATTACAATTCCAGGAAAAATTGAACAAACATTTACAAGAACATGTTATGCACATCATAGAAACAACGTGAACCTCTTTAAAGCCACAAACTTAAGACAAAAAGTACGTACACACAATGTGTAAGGGTTTGAAAGAATATTCTGAATCCTTACATGTTTACTTTATCGTTTGTTTGATTTTTGTGAACCATATATAAACTACAAGCAGCGTGAAAACTCAAGTGGCCATGCTGATCAAATTAAATAGTATGCTTTACACAGCGTATAAGGGTGATGTCACAGCACAACGGGAATCTAACAGGGGAAGAGGTGAAAGTCATCCTCCCCCTCCCACGACCCCGCCATATCTGCCAAGTGACCCTATGTAGGGGTAACAGTCTCTATTCTGCTCTGTGTCAGCGTGTATCATGGTCTCTGAGGACGGGGAACAGTCTCAATTCTGCTCTGTGTCAGTGTGTATCAGGGGCTTTGAGGACAGGTGTCAATGTTAGGGGATTTCTGCCCTTTATGGATTAAAAGCAGACTCTGCATCCACTGTGTAATTTTCCATGGGAGCTTTGCCATGGATCCCCCTCCGGCATGCCACAGTTCAGGTGTTAGTCCCCTTGAAACAACTTTTCCATCACTTTTGTGGCCAGAAAGATTCCCTGTTGGTTTTAAAATTCGCCTGCCCATTGAAGTCAATGGCGGTTCGCGCGGTTCGCGCGGTTCGCCGGTTCGCGAACATTTGAGGAAGTTCGCGTTCGCCGTTCGCGAACCGAAAATTTTGGGTTCGCGACAACACTACAGATGACCCAAATAGTGTAATATGTTCACTAGGTTATAACATATAATATGAAAGAGATAATATTGCACTCACATGTTATAGAGCTATAGCTAGCTCTAGTATGGAAGGCGTACAGCGGTTTTAACCCCCGCTTATAGGATATGATGCAGCTTTCTTTTCTTCAAGGGTAAATGCCACTCAAAGAGAATAAAAAGACACAACAAATAGTACTCTCTGTATAAAATAATGTAGGAATAAATATAAATGAAATGGTACTCACAAGGATGGAGCAGGCTGACTGCTCCTTGATGATAGCGTAGGTGGAATAATCCCCACCAAGGATTGCTTGGAGTCCAGAGGTAGAAAATGCAAGGTAAAAATAAGAAGTATATAAAGATAATTGGCACAACCAAAAAAGTGACCAAAAAATATTTAATAAGTAAAATATACATTATAAATGTCCATAAACGCGTTTCGCCTATAATGGCTTTATCAATATGGAATAAAAAAAACTCAATAGACAATCACAGTCTGCTTAACCCCTTAAGGACCAAACTTCTGGAATAAAAGGGAATTATGACATGTCACACATGTCATGTGTCCTTAAAGGCTTAAACTAATAACACACAAAGAATGAAATGTTGCCATGTTTTTTTTTAAATTTGACAATTTTTATTTTTATAAGTCAAATAGGGTACAGAAATAGAAAGGGGAACAGGGAAAGGTTATAGTTCTTTCATCCAGTATAATAATCTCCTACATACAATGCATTGAAACAATTGCTTCCTGGTGTACATTAATGAAGGGGGTGTGAGATAGGTTGCAATAGTGATCAACATGCAATTTCTGGATTACCATTGTGTTGAGCTTGGAACTGAATCATTTGCGCTCAATCGAGCGGCCTCGCTTTATTAACATTGCTATGCTAGCTTAAGTGAGGTTGTACCACGAGCCTTCATGGTTCCCTGGATGAATTTCAATTCAAATGGGGAGAACTATGCACAAGTAGTAAACAACGTTGTGGGGGGTGGGAGGGGAGGAAGGGACTGCAAAAAGAAGAAAAAATGGGGAGGAGGGTAAAGGGAATATGCACTTTGTCAGTAATACATGGTATGACGGTATGGTATATAACATGATACTACAGTAGAGCATCATCAATTATTCCGGCCAGGCATGTGAATGTCTTTAGTGTACCCATGTGCCAAGTTCGGTTACCCTTTGGAACATAGGTAGACCAGTATTCAACTCGGAGTGTTTCGTGGTGGTAGCAGTGTTGTAGTTTTTTTGCGCACTTACAGTGGTGCGCTATTTTCTGAACTATCAGTGTGGTTCGCCCATATGACCGCCCACGGCGCCCATGATGTTTGAAAGTGTTGTTTTTGTAGGGCAGTTTTTGCTGACATTTTTTCGTAGGAGTAGTATTGGTAAGTATTGGATAAGAGTTGATGTTTGGATGGGCACTGGGGTTGTTTCCAGTGGACTGCAATAAGATTTCTCGCTGCCAGGATGGTGAGAGCCATTAGACTCCTCACATGTTTCGGGGTGGGGCGTGGGTAGGAGAGGAAGAGCCCTGTGCGTATGTTTATAGTTGGCGTAGTGATGCCCACCGATGTTAACATGGCTTGTGCCGCTTCCCATAGGGGTTTTATGCGTGGGCATGCCCACCATATGTGTACCATCTTGCCTATGTCTTTGCCACATCTCCAACAGTAGGGTGAAACCGTTTTATACATTGTATGGAGCCTGTGGAGGGTCAGGTACCATCTATAAATTAGCTTTTTGTGGGCTTCGATGTGCGAATAGCACTGTGTATGACCTTTGAGCGCGTGAAGGGATTCTAGCACTTCTTGGTCTGTTATTATTTCTCCACAGTCTGCGCGCCATTGGGCCACGAAAGTGGGAGTGTGTAGTGGTGTCGATTTCAGGATTGTGTGGAAGCAAAGAGCAAGGGTTTTAGGTTTGGCTAGGGCTCTCCAGCATCTGTCGTGTAGGGTTTCTAGCTCTTTCGAGTTTGGGTTGTCGGTCGCTGGGTTATGCGCTACATGAGAGGGTATTATGCTTCTAAGTTGCATATAGGGGAAGATGGAGGAGTTGTTTAATTTAAATTCTCTCTGTAGGTCCGGGAATGGTTTAATGGTGTCGTGGAGCATGATTTGATCCAGTTTGGTGATTCCTAGTTTGACCCGTGAGTTCAGTGTTAGCCAGGGAGAGATTGCTTTCAGGGCTGTTATTGGGGTGCGTGGGTGGAATTTGTGTGTGTTATCGTGTTTGCTGCGTAGCGAGTCCCATTGGTGTATGGTTAGCTCTGTGGTGGGGAAGAGGGTTTTAGCTTTCGGGCGTAGCATTTTGGGGGTCCATAAGATGTCTACTAAAGGAGTTGTGCCAGATTGGGTGGTCTCCATGTCCACCCATTGGTATAGTCATTTCGGTGTGTGCAATTTGACCGCTGTTTCTAGCAAAGCTGCCTTGTAATAATCGTGTATGGCTGGCAGACCGACTCCGCTCTCTGTTGAGCATTGGTGTGAACGGCGATGGGAAAGCCTGGGTCTGCGAGAGTCCCATATGTATGAGGATATAGTTTGTTGAAGCTTTTTAAAGAAAGAGGGTGGAGCTGGTATGTGTAGTAAGCGGAATACGTATAGGAGCTTCGGGAGTAGGACCATTTTAATGGTATTTATTCTGCCGAGCCAGGACAGTTTCACCGGTTTCCATTTAAGGCATTCCGATTTGCAAAGCTGTATCAATGGTTTATAATTATAGTTGAACATACCGTCCACTGTGGGTGCTATCCTGACCCCCAGATAGGTGATATGATTTCTTTTCCAGTCAAAGTTGTAAGTCTGAATGAGTTTTTGAGTCAGGGAGTGCGGAAGGCCTATGGGAAGGGACTGAGTTTTTGTTTGGTTTAGTTTGTAGTATGCTAGTTCGCCATATCCCTGGAGCAGCTGCATTAGTGTTGGTAGTGATGTCGACACGTCGCTCAACGACAGGAGGATGTCATCAGCGAACATAGAAAGTTTGTATTCTTTCAGTCCTACAGGCATTCCTTTAATCTTGGGGTGGTGCCTGATGATATAGGCTAGGGGTTCTAGGAAAAGGACGAACAACAGGGGGGAGAGGGGGCATCGCTGTCTGGTCTCATTAGTGATGTTGAATGGGGTGGACAGGAATCCAGCGTTCGCTACTTGCGCCGTTGGATTGTTGTAGAGTGCCATTAAGCCAGAGATTATCTGTGGGGTGAAGCCAAATGATTGTAAAACTTGTTGCATATAGTCCCAATTGAGTCTGTTGAAGGCCTTCTCAGCACCTAAGGCCAAGAGAAGGCCCTCCTTTTGGTTGGTGTGTGCATGGGCAAGGATGTTCAAGATTTTCCGGGTGTTGTCAGAGCCTTGTCTTGTCTTAACAAAGCCAGATTGGTCATTATGCGTCAGTTTTGGTAAGATGTCAGATAGACGGTTCGCTAGAAGTTTAGCGTAGAGTTTGACATCTGCATTGAGCAGGGAGATGGGGCGGAAGTTGGGGCACTGTGTGGGAGCTTTCCCTGGTTTTGGGAGAGTGGAGATGTGAGCTTTCAGCATCTCAGGGGGCAATGAGCCCCTCGAGAAACTTTGGTTAAACAGTGTTGTTAAAAGAGTGATGCAAATGTTTGATAATATAAATTTGTCTAGTTCTTGTAAAGTGAATGGTGCTGATAAAGCGGAAGTGTGTTCGGGGGTGAGTTTGGGTAGGTTCACCTTGGCTAGGAATGCGTGAATGGCAGGTAAGGAAGGGGGCGTGGTTTGAGGGTCATCTTTAAGGTTGTAGAGTGTACTGTAATAAGAGGCGAATGCGTCTACTATGTCTTGTGAGTTTTTGTCTCAAATTTGTATTTATGTACGCTATTTTTTAGTACGCAGTGCGCGTTTTTATTTGTGTTGCCAGTAGCACACCCGCTCTATTGCCTTTGGAGAAGAAATTGTATTTATAGCGTCGGAGCATGTAAGTCGTTTTATGGAGCTCCAAGTCATGAAGTTTGGTTTGTAGTGCTAGGATCTGGCGCTGTAGGGTTTGTGTCGGATCTGTTTTGTTTCTGTGTGTGAGGCCTGTCAGTTCTGAGATTAGTGTGGTGTATTCTTTCATTCGTTGTTTTTTTTTTTAATAATTCTTTATTTTTGTTGTGCCTTATGAGTTACAAGCAATCCTGTTATGCCACGACAGCAGTCACAGGTATATCAACGTTAACATCGTCATGACAGGTTTAATCTGCACATTTTTTTTGTGAGTAGGTATGCGTACTAGTACGTGCAATCAACGTTAACAACGAGCGAATTATTAAAAGTTTTGCTTATTAAAACGTACATATCATGGAAAAGTTGGTAGAGGAGAGACATAGGAGAAGAACAAGGTTTGAGCATACAATCTACGTTCAAGGTTATACTAGGTAGATTTGCGTTAATATTGTTAGCACTCGCCTTGATACCGTCATCTCTCGCTTTAGTGTGTGTGACAGGTTATCTCTCGCTTTAGTGTGTGTGTGACAGGTTATCTCTCGCTTTAGTGTGTGTGACAGGTTATCTCTCGCTTTAGTGTGTGTGTGTGACAGGTTATCTCTCGCTTTAGTGTGTGTGTGACAGGTTATCTCTCGCTTTAGTGTGTGTGTGACAGGTTATATCTCCCTTTAGTGTGTGTGTGACAGGTTATTCCTCGCTTTAGTGTGTGTGTGACAGGTTATTCCTCGCTTTAGTGTGTGTGTGACAGGTTATTCCTCGCTTTAGTGTGTGTGTGACAGGTTATTCCTCGCTTTAGTGTGTGTGTGACAGGTTATCTCTCGCTTTAGTGTGTGTGTGACAGGTTATCTCTCGCTTTAGTGTGTGTGTGTGACACATATTTTAGTTTTAAATCAGGCTTAAACATTTGGCTTTAAACACAGATTGGAATTATAAGTATGTTAGAACGGTGCTCTAATCACGCTATAAACAATTCAAGTAACGTAAATGCATATCATTTAGCTATATCTGCATAGGTGCAGAGTGGCAGTACGTGGAGTCGTTTAGCTAGTCAGAATTTTTATACCAGCTGTCCTAATCATGAGTGACTAAACGTAAAACATAATGCTTGAAACTTTGCTTTGCCATTAATCAACTGGGTGAGAAAAAATAAATAAATAAAAGATAAAAAATAAATCAAAGATAAATAAACCATCAAGAGCATTGTGCAGTGAGTCCTGCATTATCAAAGGGGTATTGCCCACTTGTGGCCTGCTTTACATTTCTGCGTCTGGGTACTTCGATGGGATGAGAGTTCAAAGCAGTTCAGACTATGGTTACCCCTGTGGGGCAGTGTTATAGGCCTTTCAGCCTATACCCATTGATGGTAAGTCCTGTGCTCTGTGTCCGCTGGGCTCATCTTTGCTTCCACAGGGCCTGATGTCTCCGCTTCGGGGTCCTGTTTTGGCGGTGTCCCCCATGTGGTACGGTCGTGCGTTCGCTTGCGATGTTGTCTGGTATAGGGAGATGCTTGTCGTGTTGCGCTTGTCGCCGGCGTTTCGGACAGGTTGGGCATGTGTGGGCGTCATTTGGTTCGGTGCCCCCTTGTGCCGTGTGTGCTGTTGGGTTCGTGCGCACAGAGGGTTTGGTGCCACTTCCCGCCTCAAGGCCCGGCGGAGTCTGTGGTGCCGGTCGGCCATCTTGGAGGCACGGGGTATCTGCACATAGTGGCTGCGCCTCGCTGCAGGACGTATCCATGAGGCCACTATTGATGTAGCTTGGCGGTGAGTCACTCCCCGGTCGTGTAAAGCCTCCCTGAGGCCTGTGCAGAGCCAATCAAAGATTTCCAATGAAGACCTGTGTGTCCTGTGGCTGGTGCTTGTAGGAAATTGGCATTCCGTGAGATCTTTGTTTTTCACACCAGTTTCTGAAGAAATCGAATCAGAGTATCTTGCAGTTAAAACCGTATATTTATTCCAATATACATTTCATCCGGAAAATAACAACAGTCTGTTTTTAAAATCATATGGACCAATAAACAATGTATATTCACTTCTAGATCTTATCCAAGCTTGATGGTAAAAGTATTGGTAAAAATTCTATCTGCAAAAGGTTTTTTATATGTTTAAATTCAGTTACATAGGGCGTATACACAAAGACATAAGGTTTGCCTTCTTTAAAATAATTGGTTATCTGAGAAAGAAAGGTGGTAACCCAAATCTCTGATTAAAGCCATACGTTATATTATTTTGGTAAATTACACACACAAAGACTTCTATATACATGATGTAATGAATAATTGCCTGTAGAAATGTGAGTCTTCAAAGGAATTCAGGCTTTCAAGGCTAGGTCAAAGGTTATTATCAACAGGGTCCACAAGTCTCCATCCATCATTCTTGACTAGAGCCATATGTGTATAAATTACAGTATGTTTGTAATATATATGCCTATGTATGACCCCTTAATGTCTGGATATGCTTAGAATAATAACTTATAATATTTCTACATTCCTAAAACACATTGAGTAAATTTAAAGTTCATAAAAATATTTATCAAGATCCCCTTTGATGCTTTATGTACATATAATGCATCATAATTTACTCCAATTCCTTGTAAGACTTTAATTTTGTGGTCAGAAATTTACATCTGTATTCAACATCCATCAGTTGAGATCGCATATGATTAATTCTTTTAGACATATAACAACTAAATAAGAATAAAACCATAATGATAATTATCAATATTACCAAAGGATGAGTTATGAAGTGTGTCATACCCATAACTAATCCTGTCTTTTGTCCCCCAAACCACCGTTGCCACCAGGATGTGGTTTCTTCAATATAGTCTTGTTTAATGCTTTTAATCATACCTTGCACTGTATGTATTTGTACTAAAGTGTTATGTACTCCAGTCGCAGCTTTATCAATAACTTGTATTAACTCTTCATTGTTCTTTAACTGCTTATAGAAATCAGCTCCGTAACCTATGCTTACATTATACAAAGTTCGTTGATCATACCTCATAATAGAATCAGTCCTTTTTAGTATGGGCGGTATTATATCATAATATTTACCCCTTATATCCTTGGTAGTTACTGACAAAGCAGGTCTCTTTGTACAGTAACTTCCCGGTGCTAAGCTTACTGTCTCAGAACAATTTTTCTCATGTATTTCTGTTTTTCCTTCTATTTGATGCCAACATACCATGCCTTTATTGTATGTCCATGCAGGCTGAATTGGTATTTTATTTAATTTCATTTGACATGTGTCATTATTTTCCCAGCACCATGATACCTCTTCTAGAACATTAACACCATAAGGGCAGACATAATCACCATCATTTAGCAAACAATTTTCTATATTAAGCATGTACTCTACAGTTTTTACTCCCACTAGGATTTTATCATTTTGCTTATTATCCATTTTTATCCATTTGGAATTCACTATTTTACCCAAATCAATATATTTAAATCTGTTGTAATTAAATCCTCTAGTAGGGAGAAAAATAGCAAAAGCACAATTTTCTATTGTGTCTTCCAGACATCCTAACCATTGTGTATGCCAAAAAGCTCTGTAGTAAAAACTTAATTTAGGCACTTCAAGTGGGACTTCATAAGGCCATTGATGGTTAAAAAGAGCTTGCAAGAATATTTTTGCATTTGTATTGATGTCCATTTGTAAAGCTATACAGCCTAAAGCTAAAGAGGTATCCGTTGCAATCTTTTCCATTCCTACACTGATATTATACTTCTTATTAATGAGATTCTTAATAATGGAAATATCTGTTCTGTAGTTGTTGACAACTGTTTGCATCTGTATCTTAGATAATAACAATGAAGCATCCTGCGATTTGCTACCTGCAGCTGCTAGTGTACTCATTCTAGCTGCTAACGATTCTATATTTACTCCATTTAACATACTTGCTCCTACACCTAAACCACCTAATACTGTGTTATACCACTCACGTTTTCTTCGTGTATTCACTGGTCTCGAGAAAGTGGTGTCTTGTTTTAACCAATAATAGAAATCTTGCTGTATTCCTACTGTATATTCCTGACATTGTGGGAATGTACGTGTAATGTCCCATTCTGACATGTTCAATGAATATGTGTATATACTAAATGAAGCTCCAAATAATACTTTGTGGTCATCATCTTTGTATATTCTAATGGGATCTTTCCCTTCCTGTTCTACAATATTACAATCATCTGTTATTTTTTTTTCTGGAGCCCAATTATCATGAAATGTCATGATCGTGAATGCATATGACAGCGAAACAGTGTGTCCATTCCTATTTATTGTATGTCTCATAACAAAAATAGGTGTCCATAACCATGCAGGTTTTCTAGATTTTGGATGCCAAGGCCACATTGTGATTTGGCCTGCACATTTAGCTGGGTTTTGATAAGTAAATGAGCTGTCTTGTGTTTGTTCGAGTACTTTTACTTTAGCGTTTGTGTAAGGATTAACAAGTGTATCTATTAAGTACATGTAGCAATTTAACCCATCATCATTAATACTTCTCACATTAAACATAGTAAGGGTAAGGGTGTTGTCTATACCAGTAGGTACCACACACCTACTCTCAGTATTATTTTGCCTTATATATGTCCGATCCTTGGTAATATTAATGATTAAATCAATTCGTCCGTCAACTGATAGATATGTCATACATGGTTCCTGGTTATCATGAAACATGAGCATACCAGATATTGCATCCTCAGATGTGTCTGCATTAATGCATCCACAATAATCAACATCAGGAGTCTTACAATATCTCACTTTACAATCATATGGAAATGCTGTACATTTAGTAAAGGTATCTCTGCTTTCACAATCTGGAGTACCTGTATCTTGGGCATTGATTGTACCTAACATTATCATGATTAATAACAGTATTACATTTACAAGAAACCCCAATCGGTTTGATTTAGTCCATGAAGTAATGTCTTCTCCAATCGCATCAATGAGAGCAGTCTTTTTGTCCATAGTGTCTTTTAAAAGTCCACACAGTTTGTCCTTTTTAAAATTAAACAGTCTTTGTCCATGAACAAACATTATTGGTTCTGTAATGAAAAACAGATGGCAGTTTACTATTCTTATACATTTGTGAGTTTACATTGATCAATATGCACAAGAATTGCTTTATTACATTTCCTACCAACTTTTGCTCTTTGAACCTGTAACACAGTTTGTCCTAATTTCTTTAGAATAACATAAGGACCTTCCCAACCTGCTTTCCAGGGACCTGGTGTTCTAAATGATTTTACCATCACCTTGTATCCTGGTTTAAATTTATCTGCATAATTCCCCTGAGTTACATCTTTAACCCATTGTTTGCCAGAAGGGGCCATATTCAAAGCAGCAAACTTCAAAACTGACTGCAGCTGTTCTTGTAATACTTTCAACCATTCAGCATGTTCTGCAGCAACTTTGAAAGTACTTGGAACAAAAGGTTCATTGGGGAAAGTAATTGGCATGGTTCTGCCTGTCATTAACTCATGAGGTGACACTTGCGTTTTAGAGTTTGGAGTTGCACGAATAGACATTAAAACTCCTGGTAAGTGTGTTACCCAACTACTCCCTTTATCCTCAAGCATTTTTTTCAATCTAGATTTCAATGTCCTATTCATTCTTTCCACTATGCCAGCCGACTGTGGATGATATGGGACATGAAATCTTTGTTGGATCCCCAACAATCTACACGTTTCTTTAAGTACTTCTCCAATGAAGTGTGGACCATTGTCAGATTCAATGATTCTGGGAAAACCCCATACAGAAAATACATATTTCCACAGCGCTTTACTTGTTGATAACGCCGTACAATTGGTAAGTGCTATACAATCTACCCATTTGGAGAATATATCAACAATTACCAATCCGTACTTTAGACCTCCTGGAGCTATAGGTAATGGTCCAATAAAATCAATTTGTATAGAGTCCCATGGTCCTTTTGCCAAAGGCACTCTCTGCAATTTTGGTTTCTGACCTTTAGGTCTGGGATTAAATTGAGCACATATGAGACATTCCTGCACTATATTTATACACCATTGTTTCAAATTAGGATGATAAAATTTATTTTGCAGAACCTTAAACAGGTTTTCTGTACCCAAATGCCCCAATGTACGATGATTGAATACAATCAACTCCTGCAATAAATCACTCGGTACAAATGGTACAAAAGTTTGTGTTTCCTCATGTTTAACCCCGTACAAGCCAGTTTCAGTATCTAAATCCATTGTTTCTCTACTGAAAGCTACATCTTTACTCTGATTTTCTTTCAGATCTTGTAAGGGATCTGCTATTGGTCTTTTACTCACAGTTGCGATCATTATATTTTCTGAATATTGCAACTTTCCTATTAAAGCAGCTTCCTTTGCTCCCTGATCTACAAGTCTGTTTCCTTCTGCCATTTCATCCCCATTTTTCCTGTTTTGATGTGCTTGAACTTTCAAAATAGCACAAGTTAAACCTTTTTTTTCTGCATAGTCAAACAGTTCTGTCAAAATACCTGCATGTTTTAAAGCTTTGTCTTGAGAATCTACCATCCCCCGTTTTCTCCATATTGGGAGATGAAGTGTTAAAGCTTTAACTACATAGCTGCTGTCACTGATTATATTCACTGGGTCATATACTGTTATTTCAAGAGCTTTCCTTACAGCCTCTAACTCAGCTCTCTGAGCAGACATATGGCCTGGCAATTTAAATCTTTGCATTTCTTTTGTTTGATCGTCATATATGGCATAACCTGTGTGATGTGATCCATCAGCATAAAATCTCGTACCATCCACATACAAACAAGGAGCCCCTTGTATTGCTTGTTTCTCAAAAGGAGATTTGGATTCAATTTCCAATTCCTTCTGACAATCATGTGGCGTTCCATGTATTTCTATCAATTCAGGAATAACATATCTTTTACTGCTTTCTACTCTGAGTGGTTTATCTTGTAACTTCAATATCCAATGAGCTACTCTCTGGCTATGTACTCCTAAATCTGGACAATTTTGTAACAGTTTTAAAGGCGTATGGGGGGTTTGTAAAATTATCTGTCCAAATCCTACAATGTGTTGTGTTGCTTCTAAAGCCCAAAATACAGCCATGAGCTGTTTTACACAGGAAAACATTCCCCTTTCCACTGGAGACATGATTTTAGAAAAATATCCCAGTATTCGTAAGGAGCCATGTTGCCTTTGCATCAAAACTGCTATTAATGAAGAGACACCTGCGTAACATTGAACAATATATGGTACTGTTTCAATGGGAGCAGCTAGCACAGGCGCTTGTGTAAGAGCATCTTTTAACAGATTCCAACTCTTTTCAGCTTCCTCTGTCCAGAGTAGCTTATCTGTATTGGCACTATCTTTTAGCATATTGTACAAGGGTTTTGCTATCCCTGCCATATCATAGATGAATTCTCTGCTAAAATTTACCAAACCTAAAAATTTCCTTAGGTCAGACACTGTCATTGGCCTTGGCAATTGCTGTAACGCTTTAACCCTTGCTGTTCGTGGGGTTTTACCTTCTGGATCTATATTTACTCCTAGGAAAGCCACACTTTCTTTCAAGATCTGCACTTTAAATGTGTTCAGTTTTAACCCATTATCTGCCAGTGCTTGACAGATATCACACAGTATCTTCTCATGCTCTTTCCTTGTAACTGTTTGAACCAATAAATCATCAACATATTGCAAAATCTTGCTCCCATACCCCAGGGGTTCCAATACTTGAGCCAATGCTTTATGAAAATAAGCTGGCGAGGAGTGGAAGCCCTGTGGCAGCACCTGGAACAGATATTGATGATTTTTAAAGGTAAAAGCAAAACGATACTGACTATCTGGGTGTACTGGTATTGAGAAAAACCCATTGGCTATATCCAGGACAGAAAAATACTTAGCATTGCCGTCTACTTGTGCCATGATATCTGGTGAGGAGGCCACTATATGGGCGGCTGGTGGGGTATACTTATTCACCACTCGCATGTCCACAATTAAACGATAAGAGCCATCTGGCTTGATTATTGGCCAAATAGGGGAATTACATTTGGAATTACCCACTCTCAGCACTCCTTGAGATACCAATGCCTCTATCACCTGACTCACACCTTCTTCTGATTCTTTTGGAATTTTATATTGTTTTACTGCAGGGGGGTCTGGACCTTCAATGACAACTTGTAAATTCATTCTCCCACAATCTTGTTTAGACTTAGACCACACTGTGGGGTATTTTTCTTTAAGATAGGTTACAAACTCATCATCTTGTTGTATAGAAGGTGGCACTTCACTCTGTTTTACAGCCATGACATGACTATACCATCCTAAATCATTAGGTTTAACAACTCCACCTGATTTGCTCTCACCTGGAGCTTGCCACAAAACCAAATTCAATAAATCCACATACAACTTTTTTTCATTGATAACATCCATTCCCATAATAGTACAGTGGGAGGAGAGGTCGACCCATAAGTCACAATTTATTTTACCTCCTTCAAATTCAATGTCATTATCAATGGATAGAATTGCGTGTGCTTGAGCTCCATTAAAGCTTAGAAGGGAAATTGTTGGTGCTTCAATTTTTAAAGGCAAGCTTTTGTTGGTTAGAGACACTGCAGCTCCTGTGTCTACTAAAAACTCTGTTATATTCCCCTCTAGTGTTCCATAAATATATGGCCGTCCATCTTCACCCAGAGTAATATCAGTAAGATAGACCAGAGAACAACTAGGGGTTACACATCCCTATTTATAGGTGTGGTAAGCAGAATTCACTTCTGGACTTGTAACTGCTTCCACCTTCTTTTCAATGGCATTTAAAATCCGTCTACACTCTTCATATGGATTTGCTATATGAGGGGGTTTTGAAGATGTATTTTCGGGTTCTACAGCTGCCACTCTCAGTTGATTCTTATAGCCTGGCACAATGCCATTTTCTCTACCTTTCACTGGGTAAGATTTTTCTTCATTTTTAGGACAATATCTCCTAACATGACCTTCTTGGTTACATTTATAGCATACCATAGGATTACTCTGATTAACCCTATAGTATCTATCATAGGATGGGGCCGAATAATTTCTAGTACCTTGGTAATTTTGTGGTTTACTCATAGACCTCCCTCTAAAATTACCATTCCTATTATCATTTTCATATCTTCCTCTACCTTCTTCACGAGACACATAGTTAATAGGGGCCAGACCTGCTGAAGTATCCCTAGAGAAGAGTGTGTCTGTGAAAGCAAAAATCTTAGCTGTTTCTGTGTTTTTCTTTTGCAACAATTGCAAAGATTTCATTATTTCAGTAGCAGCAAAATCAACTGTGGGTGAATCAAAAGCTCTTAATTTTATCTCATTTGGCAACCCTGCTATTCTAGAGACAAATTCAGTAACACTCTGCTTATGTTGTTCTTTAGACATAGCAGACGGTTCTGTATCAGTAATTAAATTCCATGCCTTATTCCACAAATTAGCACAAACACGTATATCATCATTTTTCTCCATTTTAAATGAATCAAGAGTAGAAAATTGAAAATTCTCCACACCAGTTGCACACTGTACCACCATTAGCAATCTTTGTGTATTATTTGGAAACAATTCTTCCAATTCAACTCGGGGCTTTTCACTTGACTTCCCTTCCAACATATCAATGAGTTTAACTTTAACCCATTCACTTAATGAGGTTGGCAGCCAGATCAAAAGACCTCTTGTGGCTACCACATCATCAAATTGTCTTTTATTCATTTCACCTTCAAAAACACTCATATTGTAAAAAGGTCCTCTCTTCTCCTCATATTTAGGCAAATCCTTAATCAATTTAGCTAATTTGAGAATATCCAACTGACCCTTTCCTTGTACATTTCCCAATTTATTTTCTATTTCACTTCTCGCCTGCCCGTTTTCACAACTTAACCTTTGAGCTATTTCATTTTCACTTTCCTCTTTCAAAGTAAAATCCAAATCTTTCTGATTTGTAGCTTTCCACAAAATATCTGTAGCATTCCCCAGATTAGTAATTTGTCTCTGCAATTTGTCAAAATTAGTAACATTTATGTCTAACTCTTTAGACATGTGAGACAGGGTTTTGTGAGTTCTATCTAACAGATCAGTCTGATTCCTAAGCATCTCTTTCATTATAGTAATATCTTCACTTACTTCATCCTCACTAAATCTTTTCAACAATCGCCGAGAATCTTCTATTTGAGTTTTTGCTTCAGTTAACGTGGAGTCTAAGTCACTATCAAAAGAAAGCCTTGGGGGCAATCTCCCTTCTGTTAACAGCTTTTGAGGAGATTTCACAGTTTTGCTGGGGGGGCTAGGGAAATAACTAGTCCTTGTGACAACACATACATTTTTCAGTTGTTTTAACAAAACATCTCTTTTTTGTTTTGTTGTACTACACACATAACAATTACTGGTCTTTTTAAGTTGACACCATTCATTCATTGCATCATTAGTTTCCAAAAAGCTCTTTGCCAGTAATGCAACTTTTTGACTTTCCTTCTTAAATACATTGCTGTGCTCAATCTCACTTAATCCGTCTAACAATTTCAATAAACAATCATCCCAAATATTTTCAGGATTAACCCCTTTTACAGAAAGATCACTATTAGACTTGGCAGCAATCTTTTGCAACCACTCCATAATTAACTTAAGCAGTTAAAACTATTTGTTTAACAAAACAATATATATGTGAGAGCACTTTTTACATATGATTTAAAACAGACACATACCCATTAAGTATTTCGGCTCCACAGATATGGCCACTTTCTGATAGAAAAATACTTTCTGGAGTATGTAGTTATTTCTTGAGAATCCTCCGAAATGCAATCTTCGATCTGCAAGTCGTCACAAATTACTTAATAAAGTGTGGATAAAAAGGATCCAAATTGTCCATCTCAATTATTTATCTTCATATATATATATATATATATATATTTTTTTTTATTTTCCTCCAGCGCTGGAAATACACATTAGCCGCGTTCGAACGTCTTATCACCCTGCTTCACCTCTGTCTTCGCATCAGATCTGGGATGTTTAAAAAAGAGTCTTTGGGATGCCCTCCTGCTGTTTCAATCACTTGTATTTCTTCCTGTTTCAAGCCGGGTAGTACAGCTTTTTCTTCAAGTTACAATTTCAGCTTTTCTTCAGTGATTTTCTTATCTTCTTGTCTTCTTGTAGCTTGTAGCAGAACACCTAAATATTAAGTCAGTAATAATTCAGACTTAAATCAAAGTTGTTGTTGTTGGTGTTGGTGCCCGCATTCTCCACCATTAAATGTAGGAAATTGGCATTCCGTGAGATCTTTGTTTTTCACACCAGTTTCTGAAGAAATCGAATCAGAGTATCTTGCAGTTAAAACCGTATATTTATTCCAATATACATTTCATCCGGAAAATAACAACAGTCTGTTTTTAAAATCATATGGACCAATAAACAATGTATATTCACTTCTAGATCTTATCCAAGCTTGATGGTAAAAGTATTGGTAAAAATTCTATCTGCAAAAGGTTTTTTATATGTTTAAATTCAGTTACATAGGGCGTATACACAAAGACATAAGGTTTGCCTTCTTTAAAATAATTGGTTATCTGAGAAAGAAAGGTGGTAACCCAAATCTCTGATTAAAGCCATACGTTATATTATTTTGGTAAATTACACACACAAAGACTTCTATATACATGATGTAATGAATAATTGCCTGTAGAAATGTGAGTCTTCAAAGGAATTCAGGCTTTCAAGGCTAGGTCAAAGGTTATTATCAACAGGGTCCACAAGTCTCCATCCATCATTCTTGACTAGAGCCATATGTGTATAAATTACAGTATGTTTGTAATATATATGCCTATGTATGACCCCTTAATGTCTGGATATGCTTAGAATAATAACTTATAATATTTCTACATTCCTAAAACACATTGAGTAAATTTAAAGTTCATAAAAATATTTATCAGTGCTCTGCATTTCAGGCTTAGGCTGTGTGGCCATTGTTGACAGGGTATGTGAATTTGCTGCCCCGCTTTGTTTCACCTTCATCTTGTTTGCGTTAGAGGTGGGAACTGTCGCTAGTGTCCGCCATTTTGGAGGCCCTCACCCCCGGCCTGCTGGTTTCGGCTGTCAGCTCCGACTGCAGGCGTGCAGCAGGGCCAGCTCCATGTGGCGGGGACCGGGATGTCCCCCCCGGTCCGTAGGGGGGGGGGGGAGGGTTTGGTGCTTGTCTGTGGTCCGAAGTTGGGAGCTGGGAGCGGCCGCCTTCCCAGCCCGCCTAATCTCGTAGGCCCCAAGTCGCCATCTCGGTTCTCCGGCATTGTGAGAGGCATATCGGGTATCTGCAGGTACGTGCTGGTTTCCCCAGGTTGCTGAAATGCAGTGTGCGGGTCCTGTTGCGTATCACCCTCAGATTTTGGGCCGTAAGTGTACCGATCGGCGGGAGCTCCAGCAGAGCACGTCTTGCTCGCTTGCCTGTCAGGCTCCGCCCCCCCATTCGTTGTTTTTTAGCGTAGCTGCCTGCTCTGATCAAAAGTCCTCGTATGACTGCTTTATGTGCTTGCCAGACGATAGACATGTCGGTGCCGGGGGCCATATTCGTGTGGAAGTAAGAGATTATTTAGGCTCTTATTTGCTCAAAAACCTTGGGGTCTGTCAAGAGGGAGTCGTTGAGTCTCCAGGACCCTTTACCCATGGTGGGGAATCGTTCGGCGAGAGTTATAGTAATTGGCGCATGGTTGACCAAGTGATCAGGCCTATTTGGGCCAGGAGTACCTTGTGCATTGTAGTGGCTGGTATGAGGAATCTGTCGATTCGGGTATAAGTGTTGTGTGCTGGGGAATTAAAAGTATAGTCATGGTCCAAGGGGTGGAGGATTCTCCAGGGATCTAGGAAGTTGTTGCGAAGTATCTGGTCGCATTGTGCCGAAGTGACTTTATTTTGTTTGCGTGTGGATGCATTAGTGAGTTTGTGGGCTGATGTCGTATCTAGTGAACC
This sequence comes from Pelobates fuscus, assembly GCF_036172605.1. Lineage (NCBI taxonomy): Eukaryota > Metazoa > Chordata > Amphibia > Anura > Pelobatidae > Pelobates > Pelobates fuscus. The sequence goes on from NC_086327.1 coordinate 17,331,862, forward strand.
GTCCATAAGGAAGTTGGTGTCTCCTCCTAAAATAAGTTCCCCAAATTTGAATCTGTTAGCTATTGCGAAAATGTTGTCTAGGAATTCTATTTGGTTCGTATGAGGGCCATATAGGTTAAGGAGGGTGTATGGCTCATTGTTTATGTAGCATTGAAGCAGGAGATACCTTCCCTGTTTGTCACCAATTTTTTTGACCAGTGAGAATGCCACAGTTCTACCGATTAAAATGGATACACCTCTTTTTTTTTTTTTCTTGTAACAAGAATGGTAGTCATGGGGGAACAGCGGTGGCCCCATTTAAAATGCGTTTCTTGAAAGAATGCGTTGTGGGCTTTGTGTTGTTTGGCCTCCTCTAGTGCTAGCCTCCTTTTATTTGGGGAGTTTAGTCCTTTGGTGTTTAATGAAAATATTATGAGTGTCATTGATGTGGGTGAGGCCTAATAGCTCGTTGTGCAGGGGAGTAGCATATAACTATATCTCTCCTGTGCAGGCTAGTGATTAGGTTTGGGTCATGTTGTAGGAGGTTGAGGAACGTGTGGCACGTTTGCTGTGTCTGAGTTTCTGGGCGTTGTACTGTGTCCATGTATATTCACGTCAGGACTCAGGCGCCTGAGTTGGTGCATAGTGTAGGTGGAAAGTGTGGGGAGCAGGAGGGGGTAACTGATACCTGTGGTATGGCGAAGTATCCAAATGTTGAAAACTATATGCAAAATTCCGTCTCGGCAAGTGCTCGGCAAATGCCTTGCATCGTTGATGGTAAAAACGTGGCTCCCATGAGCCCGGGGGGTGGGGGGGAGGGTTGGCAGGAGGCAATGTGGTCGACCCTCTATGCTAAAGGAGGATGAAGTTTGCCAACATCCGCGGGTCCCAAACAGGGACCCGGAGGTGTGGTCAGGCATTAGTGGATAGTCATAGATGTGCGATGGCTGTATTGTACATCAACCTTAATAGCCGCTCTTGGTGAAGGTAGAGCGTTTACCCAGTACAGTGTGCACAATAAAATCGGGTCCCTCTCCGCGGTGACCGCTCCCAGCCTCTAGGGCGCCGGCACTGCGGCAAGGTTTTTTGGTGGTTTCCCTAGGCACTTCAAACTGGGTACAGGCATATATATACAGATGTTAAACAGTAGGAGAGTTAATTTGGAAATAAAAATAAATGAAAGTATATAAAACATGGCTGAAAGTTGTGTTCGTAGAAGAAAGTGGTGGGCATATGCGCCCTGGTATGGTAGGTGGATGTGGTGGAGTAAAAAAATTTCAATGTCACTTATCTGAGGCCACCACTGTCCAGTCGCTTGGGACTTACAGCGGCCGTCGTCGTTTTTCTCCTTGGGTATTGTCAGGATCGGGACAGGGATCCAACACGCAGCGTACAAACAGTAGCCAGATACGTATACCGGACCTTAGAATGGCCGGACTAACGTAAGTAGTACTGAGAGAATAGTCAAACACAAGCCGAGGTCGAGGGTAACAGAAGACAGGAGAGCGAGAGACAAGCCGAATCAAGGATACAGAGGTAAGCAGAGTAGAATAAACAAGCCGGGTCAAAACCAAAGGGGAAAAGCAGAACACAAGCACTGAGTGACTAGAACAAGCTAGAACCACGACAGGGCAATGAGCTGACGAGAGAAGCTCCGTTAAATACCCTGTTCCGAAAAGTAACCACGCCTCTGAGGCGTCCTGATTGGTCCTGCAGCACTTGACTGACAGGTCGTTCCGGTAGTGTCCTGACGTACTTCCGGACGTGATGCTGTAAAAGGCAGTCACTCCCTCGCGGCCGGCTTTGCGCGACCGGATAGACCGCGAGGAAGGAAGCCATCAGACCGTCCGGATGAAGGAACTGCTAAGTCTCTACCTCTTTCGGAGGTAGAGACCACAGGTACCCTGACAGTACCCCCCCTCTCAGATACGCCCACCGGGCGGAAGACACCAGGGCGAGAAGGGAAGCGAGAGTGGAACGCCCTGCGGTGACGGGGAGCATGCACCTCCTCCTGAGGTACCCAACTTCTCTCCTCAGGACCATAACCCTTCCAATCGACCAGATACTGCAGTCTCCCTCGGGAGACTCGAGAATCAACGATGGAATTGACCTCATACTCCTCCTGACCCTCAACTTGCACAGAGCGAGGAGGGGCGATCGTGGAGGAGAACCTGTTACATATTAGTGGTTTTAGCAAGGAAACATGAAATGAATTCGGAATGCGTAAGGCATTAGGCAACGCTAAACGATACGCAACTGGGTTAATTTGAGACAGTACCCTGTAAGGTCCAATATATCGAGGAGCAAACTTCATGGACGGCACCTTTAACCGAATGTTTCTAGTACTTAACCATACTCTATCGCCTGGAACAAACACCGGTGCTGCCCTTCTACGTTTGTCAGCGTGTTTTTTAACCAGCATGGAATTGTGCAGAAGGATTTGTCGAGTCTGATCCCACAACTTCCTTAAATTGGCAACATGAATATCCACCGACGGTACCCCTTGAGAAGAAGACTCCGAAGGAAGGATGGAAGGATGAAAGCCATAATTCAAGAAAAAAGGGCTAGACTGCGTAGAATCACAAATGAGATTGTTATGTGCAAACTCCGCCCAAGGAATCAAACCGACCCAATCGTCCTGGTGTTCAGAAACGAAACAACGTAAATATTGTTCAACTTTTTGGTTAGTACGTTCAGCAGCTCCATTGGACTGAGGATGATAGGCAGAGGAGAAATTCAATTTGATGCCTAGTTGGGAGCAGAAAGATTTCCAAAAACGGGAAACAAATTGGGAGCCTCTGTCAGAGACAATTTGGGAAGGTATCCCATGCAAACGGAAAATCTCCCTAGCGAATATCTCCGCTAATTCAGGCGAAGATGGGAGTTTAGGTAAGGGAATGAAGTGAGCCATCTTAGTAAATCTGTCCACCACAGTGAGGATAACAGTCTGCTTTATAGAGATAGGCAAATCAACAATGAAGTCCATAGCCAAACAGGACCATGGCTTTTCAGGGACCTCTAAAGGATGCAGAAATCCGCATGGAAGCGAATGAGGTTGCTTAGTCTTGGTACAAACCTCACATGCCCCTATGAATTCTTTAATATCCTTACGTAAGTCAGGCCACCAAAAATCTTTAGAGACCAGAGCATATGTTTTGCGGATGCCCGGATGCCCCGCCACTTTGCTGTTATGGAGACAGCGTAGCACCTCCAGTTGGAGAGTGGCAGGAACGAAGTGTCGATCCCCAGGAGTCTGTTTGGGTGCCAAATGCTGAGACTTCATGATCTCGGAAAGCAATGGAGAGTGAATCCTAAGATTCGTGTTTGCGATGATATTTCCCTTAGGAACTATGGAGGACAGGACTGGTTCAGTTATAGTGGATGGTTCATATTGACGAGACAAAGCATCGGCTTTAGAGTTCTTAGAACCAGGTCTATAAGTAAGTACATAATTAAAGTGAGTGAGGAACAAGGACCAGCGAGCCTGTCTGGCGGATAAGCGCTTAGCCTCCCCAATATAAGACAAGTTCTTATGATCCGTTAATATAGTAACAGGGTGTAATGTCCCTTCCAGTAAATGTCTCCACTCCTTTAAAGCCTTAATGACCGCTAACAGTTCCCTCTCCCCAATGTCATATCTGCTCTCAGGCCCAGATAATTTCTTAGAGAAGAAACCACAAGGGTGTAACGGTTTATCCACCCCTAACCTTTGAGATAGAAGAGCCCCAACTCCTTTCTCAGAGGCATCGACCTCGAGCAAGAAAGGCAGAGTCGTATCAGGATGAACTAGAATGGGAGCCGAGGCAAAAAGTTCCTTGAGAGTCTTGAAAGCAACAAGAGCCTCCTTAGACCAGACCTTAGTATCAGCCCCTTGTTTGGTCATATTGGTAATAGGCGCAATGATAGAGGAGTATCCCTTAATGAAGCGCCTATAGTAGTTGGAAAAACCAATAAACCTCTGGATAGCCTTGAGTCCTTTGGGCAAAGGCCAGTCTAAAATATATTGGAGTTTTCCAGGGTCCATTTTAAAACCTTCCCCAGAAATCACGTACTTAAGAAAGTCTGTCTGAGACTGATCAAAACTGCATTTCTCCAATTTGCAGTATAGACCATGTTGCAGAAGTTTGTGTAATACCTTTCTGACCTGTTTATGGTGAGTCTCAATCTCCTTAGAGTGTATTAGTATGTCGTCCAGGTAAACAATAACACAATCATGTTGAAACTCCCTAAGTACCTCATTAATCAAATCTTGAAATACTGCAGGAGCATTGCAATGTCCAAATGGCATAACCGTGTATTCGTAGTGGCCATACCCGGTATTGAATGCCGTCATCCACTCGTGACCATGCTGGATTCTCACCAAATTGTATGCCCCTCTAAGATCTAACTTGGTGAAGATCTTGGAGCCCTTAAGACGATCAAATAACTCGGTAATCAGTGGGATAGGATAGGCATTTCTGACAGTTATTTTATTCAAGCCTCGGTAATCGATACAAGGTCTCAGCGTGCCATCCTTTTTCTTAATGAAAAAGAACCCAGCCCCGGCCGGAGAAGAAGACCTCCTAATGAATCCCTTTTCTAAATTCTCCCGAATATACTCCTCTAGAACCGAGTTTTCCTGAACAGACAAAGGATATACATGGCCCCTCAGAGGCATCGTCCCTGGTAAAAGCTTAATCTTACAATCAAATGACCTGTGTGGCGGCAAAGAATCGGCATTCTTCTTGTCAAATACTGCCTTTAAGTCTAGGTAAAGGTCTGGTATTTGCCTTTCTGTGAACTGAGTAGGATTCTCCGGTATGTTAATATTAGCTAAGGGAGAAACCTTGCTTAAACATCATCCTGGCAGCCCTGACCCCACGAGAGTATCTCCCCTAACTCCCAATCAATAATAGGGTTATGTTTCTTCAACCATGGGTACCCTAGAACTATGGGAACGGAAGGGGACGAAATGAGCATAAGAGATAAATTCTCCACGTGTAGGATACCAACATTTAAATCAATGGGTATGGTTTCACGAAAGATAACAGGGTCTAGTAGTGGTCTACCATCTATGGCCTCAACGGCCAAGGGTGTCTCCCTTAGCTGGGTTGGGATGTTGTTTTTACTCGCAAAGGCCTGGTCGTAATGTCAGGATCGGGACAGGGATCCAACACGCAGCGTACAAACAGTAGCCAGATAAGTATACCGGACCTTAGAATGGCCGGACTAACGTAAGTAGTACTGAGAGAATAGTCAAAGACAAGCCGAGGTCGAGGGTAACAGAAGACAGGAGAGCGAGAGACAAGCCGAATCAAGGATACAGAGGTAAGCAGAGTAGAATAAACAAGCCGGGTCAAAACCAAAGGGGAAAAGCAGAACACAAGCACTGAGTGACTAGAACAAGCTAGAACCACGACAGGGCAATGAGCTGACGAGAGAAGCTCCGTTAAATACCCTGTTCCGAAAAGTAACCACGCCTCTGAGGCGTCCTGATTGGTCCTGCAGCACTTGACTGACAGGTCGTTCCGGTAGTGTCCTGACGTACTTCCGGACGTGATGCTGTAAAAGGCAGTCACTCCCTCGCGGCCGGCTTTGCACGACCGGATAGACCGCGAGGAAGGAAGCCATCAGACCGTCCGGATGAAGGAACTGCTAAGTCTCTACCTCTTTCGGAGGTAGAGACCACAGGTACCCTGACAGGTATCCCCGTTAGGCTGAGGTGGTACAGCAATGTCCCAACCTGCCAAGATTTTCCTGCCTTCTTCTTCGGTGGTAATGTTGGCGTCACGCAAGGCTTTTGTGATGGTGGTCAGCTCTTTCCTTTTCGGTAGTGTTGCTGCAGAGAGGTCAGTGAAGAGTTTGACTCCTACGAATCTTTCTGGCCGTGCACGTGCCATGATGCTCTCATAATTTTTTCTTTAGTCGTGTAGTATTGCAGTTTGACGATTGCGTCTCTGGGTAGTGCTGCTGGTAGAGACCTTGGCTTGGGTAGCCGATGTATGCGGTCGATGAGGAAGTTCTGTTGTGAGAGGTCTGGGACTAGATGTTGGAAGAGGCAGGCCGCATAGGTTTGGAGATCTTGAGGTGGTATCTCCTCCGGTATGCCGCGGATACGAGTGTTGCTACGCCTGTCTCTGTCCTCGTGGTCCGCAACTTTGTCTGTTAAGAGACTCAGTTGTTCTTGGAGTTCAGTGCAGGCATCCGCCAGTGAGTTGTGTGCGGATATTATTTCCTCCGTCTTGTCTTCTAGGTGTGACGTTCTGTCACCCAACTCATGGATGTCAGCTCTTATGTCTCTCGCCATTCTGGTTAGGCCAGCTTGCAGGGAGGTCTGCATGGCCTTCAGCATTTTGTGGGCCGAGAGGTCAGTGGCAGGGGCTGCCGCCGGTTCGGAGACCGACATAAGGTTGCTGGCGTCCGAGTAGGCCGTTGGGGATCTCGGCATGTCGGCGCCATCTTGGGCCAGCAGGCGCGGTGATGAGAGTGCCTCTATTTGCAGTAAGGTCTGTGGTTGTTTAGTTTTTTTGGCAGATTTCGATGCCATGCTTCTTGTTATGCCTGTCGTGGGAAATAGCAGGTGGTTGCAGGCAAGAAATGCTTTTTTAATCGCTGTGGAGGGTCGATGTGTGGAGGAGCTAACAGCTCATGCGACCGTCTTGTTGAGCTTTCAGGCCACGCCCCCCTGTTGCCATGTTTTTATTGAACACACCATGTTAACATTCACAGTGCAGGTGGAAAAAGTATGTGAACCCTTGGATTTAATAACTGGTTGAACCTCCTTTGGCAGCAATAACTTTAACCGAAAGTTTCCTGTAGTTGCAGATCAGATGTGCACAACGGTCAGGAGTAATTCTTGACCATTCCTCTTTACAAAACTTTTTCAGTTCAGCAATATTCTTGGGATGTCTGGTATGAATCGCTTTCTTGAGGTCATGCCACAGCATCTCAATTGGGATGAGGTCAGGACTGTGACTGGGCCACTTCAGGAGGCGTATTTTCTTCTGTTTAAGCCATTTTGTTGTTGATTTACTTCTAAGCTTTGAGTCATTGTCCTGTTGCAACACCCATCTTCTGTTGAGCTTCAGCTGGTAGACAGATGGCCTTAAGTTCTCCTGCAAAATGTCTTGATAAACTTGGGAATTAATTTTTCCTTCGATGATAGCAATCCGTCCAGGTCCTGATGCAGCAAAGGAGCCACAAACCATGATGCCCCCACCACCATACTTCACAGTTGGGATGAGGTTTTGATGTTGGTGTGTTGTGCCTCTTTTTCGCCACACATAGTGTTGTGTGTTTCTTCCAAACAACTCAACTCTGGTTTCATCTGTCCACAGAATATTTTGCCAGTACTGCTGTGGAACATCCAGGTGCTCTTGTGCAAACTTTAAACATGCAGCAATGTTTTGTTTGGACAGCAGTGGCTTCCTCTGTGGTATCCTCCCATGAAATCCATTCTTGTTTAGTGTTTTACGTATTGTAGATTCGCTAACAGGGATGTTAGCATTTGCCAGTGACTTTTTTAAGTCTTTAGCTGACACTCTAGGATTCTTCTTCACCTCATTGAGCAGTCTGCGCTGTGCTCTTGCAGTCATCTTTACAGGACAGCCACTCCTAGAGAGTAGCAGCAGTGCTGAACTGTCTCCATTTATAGACAAATTGTCTTACCGTGGACTGATGAACAGCAAGGCTTTTGGAGATACTTTTATAACCCTTTCCAGCTTTATGCAAGTCAACAATTCTTAATTGTGGGTCTTCTGAGAGCTCTTTTGTGTGAGGCATCATTCACACCAGGCAATGCTTCTTGTGAAAAGCAAACCCAGAACTGGTGTGTATAGGGCAGCTGTAACCAACACCTCCAATCTCATCTCATTGATTGGACTCCAGTTGGCTGACATCTCACTCCAATTAGCTCTTGGAGATGTCATTAGTCACATACTTTTTCCACCTGCACTGTGAATGTTTACGTGGTGTGTTCAATAAAAACATGGCAACATTTCATTATTTGTGTGTTATTAGTTTAAGCAGACTGTGATTGTCTATTGTTGTGACTTAGATGATGATCAGATCACATTTTATGACCAATTTGTGCAGAAATCCATATCATTTCAAAGGGTTCACATACTTTTTCTTGCAACTGTACATTCAATCCCTGTACAATGTATGGTTAATAACAAAATTGTCCTTTTCTGTATGAAACACATATATTCGATCTCTGTAATATAAATAGTTTAATATTGGCAATTTAATTTTTTATTGTGTTTTATTGTTTTTCCAGTTTTTTTTTAAATTCTTTATTTAATTTGTGCATGGATAAATCACATCAGGCTTCTAATGCCACAGCAGCGAGGGTAAGCAGTGTTTCAAACATATTATTGCATTAGTTAGGCATTGGATGGTGCTGCACATTTTTTACATATTAATGTTGCTTGCCAAGAAGTTTCTTCTTTTCTGTTTAACATGAAAGAGGAGGTCAGGGATGTATTAGCCGCGAGGCAAACAAGGCATTTGCCTTGGGCGGCATTTTCCAGGGGGCGGCAAAAAATGCGGCTAACTGACATGCTGGGCGGGTGGGCGGCTGGCGAGGGAGCAGTTCCTCTGAGCACTCTGCTCAGCTCCCTCGCGCTCCGCAGAGTGAGGCTGGCAGCTGGAATATGACGTCATATTCCGGCTCCGCCTCCCAGCCTCACTCTCTGGGCGGCGCGCGAGGGAGCTGAGCAGTGTGCTCAGAGGAAGTGCTCCCTCGCCAGCCGCCCGCCCGCCACTGCCGCCCGCCCGGCAACCACTGGACCACCAGGGAGGAAGAGACCCCCCCCCAGCATTCCCAGCAAAATATACAGTTGTAACGGCACCCCCAGGCATAAAGGGGTAAAACCACAGTTTAGAAGATCTTCCCCTTCCAGAGATACAGGCACAGCTACTGCAGAACACCAAACTCCCGAACTGGATACAAAATAGCACTCCACCTCCTGAACTGGAACCTCACAAATAGCTACTAGCAGACGAACAGGAAAAGCAGACAATCAGCTTACACTCCTGGCAATCCATGTTGAGGGTCAAGCAGTGGTCTGTTTATTGAGGGCTACCTGCCCCTGTATTTATGCAGGTCTCCCACCTGGTGGACACTCCCCTAGGGGACCAGATGGAAGACTGTAAAAACGAACTGACAAGTAGCATTTCAGGACATACAGAAGCAAAACATCCCCACAATGCATCCTGGCTTCCTCCCCTCTGCCCTGGAGAAGTAATTCAATTATCTCCCAGGACAAAGGCAAAACTCCATTACACACGTGGGGACACAAAGACAGACTATCACTTTAAAATACACAAAGTTACTTTTTGCACATAAAACACAGACATGTAACATATCCCCAGATAGCTCAGGCCTGAGTGCACATTATTAGGTGAATGGCACTCAGACCACACGAATACAGTTTAATTGTCATGGAGCCAAAGTCTTTAATTACACGAATAGGCTCCATGGCATAGCTATCTGGGTTAAAACATTCCTCCAACTTGAAATACCGATTTACATGCTTTCGTTAAATCCGAACGAATTAGAACCAGGGGCTGGAGGTTCAGCGGTGCATGCATGTAAAAGTGTCCAGGTTTGGTGCATGAAAGCCGGGCAGAAAAGCGCTGGCTGCCCGGGGAGCTCCGGAACACCGCCACAGTGTGGCGGCTAAGTGTAACCGCGACCACCCAGTAACAATCAATTAAGCTGCGGTTAACCGCAGCTACTGGGTGGTCAATTGCCGGCACACGCTTGTTAAGCCGCGGTTAACCGCGGCTTCAGGGAGGTAAATGGAGGGCGCACTCCAGCTTCTGGGTGGCCCATTAACAGCGCCGGCCGGCTTCCCACGGCTCTGGGGAGGCTGAAAAGAAGCTGTTTGTTCGGTAGATAGAATCTACCGAACGGCTGTGCAGAAAGGGAGAAATAAATCCTTCTGCACAGTAAAATTAACCCTTTAGCTGCCGGTCCATAATCCAAAGGAAGCAGGCGGGCGACCAGGCTCCTCCAATGCAATGTGGCGAGATTGGTCTCGTCACAACAGTAAGTTATAAAATAAGAGTAATATAGAAGTGAGGTATGCCACCCTGAGTGATTTTAGTAGCAGGTGCTGGTGTGGAGATACTTGAACATATGATGCAGTCAGCAGGTAAGTAAAGCGTTCAACAGATATGTCAACCATAGTATTCAATTAGGTGAAGAAGGGTGTTTTCTCCTGGCTGTGCGTGATGTGATTGCGGGTCCGACGACCTCCTGTGCATTCAGCCTATGCCCGTCATGGGCAAGGTACAGAACCAGGTGTTGGGGTGAGTTAGGAGGCGCAGTGACCCAGACACGATCGGTGCAGTGTCCATGTTATTTAGCATCCCCTGCTCTCCTCTTCCTGCTTCATCCTGCTTGGCTTTCCAGCTGCTGGCTCCATAGGCACCACAGTCTGATGCAGGTCTGCGCTTCCTGCCCTCCGTGCTCCACCGACCTGGTCTTTTTTCGCCCTTCTCGTGCATTCTTCATACTGCGCCCTAATTGAGGCTGCCGGGGTGCGGGTTTAGGTGGGTAATCTTGTGAGATTTGTAGGGAAGGTGCCGGTTGTCGGCTGGGCAGCGTCCCCCAAAAGTCGGCAAGAAGTCTCTCCAGGAAGCACATTTTTCTGGACATCACACCGCCATATTCAGGCGTGGGGTCCGCAGCGTCCGCCATGTTATGTATGCCATGTTGGGTGTCAACGCTATTTGAGGCAGGATCGCTCAGCCCTGGTAGAGGGAACGGGTGGCCACCCTCCAGGTTGGCGACCGGAATCACCCCCGCCGGTCCAAAGGGGGGGGTTGCAGGACGCCATCGAGATTTGGGCAAAGATCTGCCTGAGCTTGGCTGGGAGAGCAGACGCCTCTCCCCTCCGCAATGCTTGCTAGGCCTCACTCCGGCCCGTTGAGGGCTTAGTCTGGATGGCTGCTACTGACCTTGCAAAGCCAGTCGCTTTTCACCAGGCATGCAAAACTCGTTGTCTGACCCAGAGAGAGCACTGGGAATACAGGTAAATGGCTTAGATTCGATAAGTTGCCCAGAGCTCTCTGAAAATGCGCCCAGCCGCCATCACAGTCAGGCCCTGCCCCCCTTTCCAGTTTGTTTTTAATATGTTTTATGTCTAATAAAGTTGACGCTCATATAGATTACTAACAGAATATATTAATGATCTCACATGTATACAGATATTCATTATACTATATGATAAGAATAAAATGTATGTAGAAGGTGATATCAAGTGCACACTTTATGATAGAATTCTTTTGATGCACTCTTTTATCATGCATTAAGAATATGAAATGTATACCATTGTATGTCTTTTGTACTCCAATCTTATGTTTTTATCTATTGTATATTATGATTGTGGCATATGTTGTAAAATAAAAAAATTTAAACTGCTCAACACAGGGTTAATAGCCCGGTGCTCCAATGAGACCGGGAGGTTTATAAGCCAAGCAAGTTGAAGGGATGCCATCATCTGATGAAGTGATCAGCGGATCACGAAACGCGTAAGGAAGGCATCCGACACAAGCACTGAAAGACAGCCAGGTGGAATGCATTCTGAGCCGCAGTAGAAGGCATGTGGCGGGTATCAAGTGTCCTAACATCTCGCAGAGATCCAGGCTTCCTCCGATCCGCCTGGCAGGAGGGGGTTACCAAAATCTTCTGGTCTGCAGTATATCAACATGATACTCTATGCCACACATTTTGAAGCTCCTGAGAGTGCAAGTTTGATTTTTACTTGATTTTTACTTACTTTTATTGACAGTGTTTATCTTAAATAAATTCTTATAGACAGTACCCTATCTTCTGTATAGAGCAAACACAGTGTCTATATTGGGACACATACTGGAATATTGTATTGTTTGGATATATGTATCGGTCATTCCAACAAGAGAGGGATTAGATCGATACTATATAACTTTCTCCAGCACTATCAAATTTACCTTCTACTTATACCATAGAAGGCAATCAATCTGAGGTTCAAGCTGATACATTTGTCACTACCAAAACACTTTTTATTTACACTTTGTATTTTCATTTTTATTCTTTGTTTTATTTTTGTGTTTTCTACATCTATATCCCATCCACTATATTTATATGATAACATTTGGTGAAGACACATAGTTGTGGGTTACTCTCAAGTACGAGATTTAGTAGATACACCCTTTATCACATTAGAGCTCAGTTATATCCATCCTCAGCTCGGTTATTTTTCCATATATTCAATTTCCACTGTATTCCTGTTTCAACTATTGATCTCTATCATAGTTACTTCTATTTGCAATGTATGCATAGTTTCTTTAAATAAAAAGGTTAATTTTTATTCTTAATCTTATGCCTTGTATCATAAATTAAAATAATTGGTATTAATGGTAATTATTGTACTACTATTTCAGTCATTTTTATCTCGTATAGTTATTCCAGAATTCTTATAATTAATTGTATCTCGATCTGTACATTTGCTAGCAATTCGGCAAACCCAATGGGTAGATGTAACTTATTTAATTTAAAAGTAAAAGCTAAAATATATGTACAGTTACATGTTTTGTGATTATCTAAAGCTGATTATCTAAAGCTTTCTTCCCCTTGTAGTAAAATGAAGAAAGGTTTTTCATACACTGTCCTGTCCATTATTAGTTTACATTGTAATTCTATGGGTTTGTGATGATATGTCCACACATGGCTTCATATATTTTGCTCATTAGAGGGAGCACTTCGTGAAAAGTAAAAGTTGAACAAAAAAAATGTTTTTCTTTATTCCCTTGATTCCATTTTGTCATAGATGTCTTCAGATGGACTTCTGAGATCCTTGTGAAAAATTATAAACATTAAAATTAGGTCTAATAGTACTAAAGACAATGATGACTTTATTAGAATACATAAATAAATCTATTTAGTGATAAATAGACCGTTAGTAGTCACAGCAACCAAGACAAGTAAAGGTGAATTTTAAGGAAAAATCAATTTTCCCCTTAATTTTCTTAACAAATAGGAAAATAATGAATATTAATTTAAAATTACATTCTTTCTGTTACATAAAATATATAGACTGTTTCCTTACTTGCCTCCAGTAAATACTTATTTAAGAACAGATACTAAATACACACAATGAGAGACAATTTTTTAATTATATTTTTGTAGCACTATTTAAGTAATATTTGACAATAGCTATAGCTTTATATAGTGACTTATTTATTTAAGATGCTCTTCAATCAGAAAAGAATCAAGATAGGACCGTACCTGGTATATAGACTCTGTTCCTCTGTTCCTCTGTTCCTGTATATAGACTCTGTTCCTGTATATAGACTCTGTTTTATTTTGTGTATTGCTCTCTCTTGTGTCACCTTAATAAATAAGAGAAAATTTTAGATCTTCATCTCCAAATTATTATTATTATTATTATTATTATTATTATTATTATTATTATGTTATTTATATAGCGCCATCAAATTCCGCAGCGCTTTACAATGGGTGGACGAACAGACGTAGTTAAATGATAAGAAATGCACAAATCCAGCTAATAATAAATATATTCTACTTGTACTGCAGCTTTATTAGACCTAGTAATCCATAGAAATAAGTCTGTGATACTCAACCTTAATCCTAATGACTAACAATGATCAAGTTGTACCCACCATCCATTATTACAAGAATAAGAGATGCCGGTATCAGTCTCGTACCTGATCTTTTCTTCTCTCTGGTTCTCCTGTTGTAGTAGACTTGTCCCAGGACTATCACGGATAAGATAACGATGTTGCCAATTACAATCCCAACAATGAGTTTATCATTCATCATTATGCAATCTAAAAGGTAACATAATAAAATGAAAATATAATTTTGTTGTTTAATCGATATCTGTTTCAGAGATATGAATTTATTTTTAGCTTCACAAAGCGTTT